>NC_141554.1:150914376-151528542 GCF_021556685.1 Rattus norvegicus | reverse complement strand
AACTGTTTCAAACCAGTACCCTCCACCCCCTTCCCTAAAGACTCCCATCATCCCCTGCTGCCCCCAACCAAAATCCCTTCTGGGTCACCTCCAAAGCCCGGAGAAGTGGAATGCACACAATGCCTCTCTTATAGGGCTTGAGCTTGAAACTGGGCATGCTCAGTAGCCAAAGCGGGTTTTTTTTTTTCTTTCTATTTCTCCTCCCCCTCTTCTAGTTTCAAGTGCAGCCCCAATCCGTGTCCCACACCTCTTTCCTCTACCTTTAACTCCCTGTCCCCATCGTAGCTTCTTAATTACCCTGCTTAATACCTTTAATACTGAAGGCCTGTGGAGTTCTAAAATACATAGAAGCCCTTTTCTCCTAACCCTGCTAAATAAGCTCACTTTGGGCTAAAACCTAACACTTTTGCCTTTTAACTATCAGGTCCCTTATGCGCAGACAGGTAGGGGGAGTGCGAATACCACTGGATCCCAGGAAACCGTCCTAAGAATGCTCCATCCACAATCGCCGGAGTCTGAAGTATTCCCAAAGCCCCCTGTTCTCCCGAATGACAATTAGTCAAAGGAAGCATGCCCACGATATAAAACCCAAGTGCGACTGGCGCAATTCAATGCCATTGTTATTAACTCACCCCTCTATTCTGGAATTATTCAATTCCACCACGTAGACTTGAAAACCCTATGTCCCCTGCTTCCGCCCCCATTCCATCTCCTTGCTTCAGGCACTCCAATTTTTTTTTTTCCATCTCTCTGGGGTTTTTGCTTGCTCTCGCAGAGGAATACCTCCCGTGTGTGTGTGTGTGTGTGTGTGTGTGTGTGTGTGTGTGTGTGTGTGTGTTCGCGCGCGCGTGCGCGAGCATGTTCCTTTCCTTGTTAGGGTGCTGGAGGAAGAGAAAGGACTCGAGTGTGCTTATGTGGTAGGGTGATGGAGGTTAGTGCAACCCTGTTAGGAAACTAGGGTTCCAATGTCCAAGGATCAGGGTCTCTCCCTCCGTAGGTGATATTTTAGGCAAAAGAGGAGGTAGATGCCAGGAGGAAACCGTGTTGTCTTTCCAGTGTGTGGGTAAAAAAGGACTCAAGTGGGGGCATCTGCTGGAGGGTCAAGGGGCTCAGGAATGTGCGGTGTTAGAAGTGGTTGGGTGTCCGGAGGGAGGGCTGCGTGTGCGCCAGGGGGCGGGGGCGGGGGCGGGGATTCGGCGCGTGTATGTAAAGGTGCAGCCCGTGTGCGAGGGTCTGGGTGCGCGCGCGGTGTCTGGCCGGGTGCGCGCGCGCGCCGCTGCCCGCTTGCTAGCTTGCTAAAGGCTGTTCGGTGGGTTTGACCAGCGAGCGGGAGCCAAGAAGCTGGATCCTAGATCAAGTAGAGAGCACCAAGGAAACTGAGGAGCGAGTCGGAACGCAGTGGGCCCTCCAACGGACTTTGGGCTCCAGAGGTGGGTGAATTTCAAGCCCCGGCTGCGTGAGCTGCAAGGAAAGGGGCGCTGCTTCTTCCTGGCTGGGCTTGGCACAGTGCATGTGCGCGCGCGCGGAGGGAAGCAGGTAGCTTATATTTAGTTGTTGGAGTCCTGTTGGTTTGGGGCCCGTTGAGTAGTGGACGTGTTGGTTAACCCTCCACACACACACACACACACACACACACACACACACACACACGCGCGCGCGCGCGCGCGCGCGCGGAACACACACAAGCACACACCTCCCACTCGCCTGCCCGTGGCGCGATCTCTTGTCCTCCAGGACCGAAAGAATTCTGGTGTCCTTAACATCCCTGCCCCATGGGCAGCCTGGGTTGCAGGCAAAGTCCCCTGAGCTGAGCACCCTGAGCTGTCGGGCTGCTGCGCTGGGTTGGGCTTTGTGCTTTGAGCCCTACTCTCAGGCTCTGCGTGTGGACTTGAATGTGGGGTTTCAGGCGGTGGCCAGCAGACTGCTCAGAGATTGCTGGCACTCAGCAAGACAGGCAATGTGGGAGGAAGGGCCGGTGGGTAACTCTGAAAGCCCAGCGAAGCTAGGGGAACGCTAGCAGTGACACTTTGCAAGGTTTCTAAATGTTAAAGTGATTTCTGGCTTGGTAAATAGGATCTTATAGCTGGCGTGGGCAGGTGGGGGTTGGGGGCAAAGCCCGGGCCATAGCTCCAGGCAACAGAACTATGGAGTCACTCTGACTGTAGCAAATGGGTCTTTGATGCCCCAGTAGCTATCCCTCGCGGCCTGAACTAGTCATCTCCTTGCTCACCCACTGCACGTTCGGGTCTAGAGAGGCCAAAGAAAACTCCAGCAGCTACCCCTTGTGGGACGGGAGCGCGCGGAGAAATGTGTGCGCAGAGGGACTGAAGGCCCCCGCGACATCGTGCACAGTACCCCGCCCCCGCCCCCCAGCCTGCGAGGCTGCTGCTCAGGCCGGGTACCCAAGAGGGGGCTGCGCGCCGGCTCTGGGCACCGGGATGCGGCAAAACATTGCGGTACGCGCCAGCGGCCCCTCCAACCGCGTCGCCTCCAGGTCGAGGTACTGCTCTGGGGAAGGCAACAGCCGATCTCTCCGTCGTTCTCCTGCACCCCCACCCCCACCTCGGCCCTTGGGAAGGGGGCAGTTAAGGTTTCCCTTGTCCGCTGCTCTGGAGCCGCGTCGACCTGCGGACCCCTTGGCAGTGGTTTGCACTCCGCAGGCTCGCTCTCTCTGCTTGGACAGGGAGCGCTAGGAGCGGCACTCTGGTGGATGCTGGATTTGTGGTAGGGCAAGGCTTGTGCAGTCCTGGGTAGCCTTGGGAGCAGAACATCTTGCTTGGCACTCTCAAGAGATGAAGCAGGAACAGGGAAATTCGCCCCCTTTGCAAGCCTGGGGGGTAGTTTTGGATACCTAACACATACTTTGTAAGGTTTTGTTTCTCAGTTTGTATATTTTTGCTGCTTGTCACGATTTTTTGAGTTTATTAGAGGTATTTCTTTTGCTTGCAGTTACTCTTGCCGGCTTCTTTTTCCTACCCTCGTTTTTGACAGTTCTCCAGCTCTCCATATCTGTTGCCCTCCCTCTCCCTGCCTCTTTGCCTCTCCTTGGTGGACTCTTATTCAGCCTTGCTTGCTTGCTTGCTCCAGCTGCTTTTGGCTCCCTCTGTTTCACCAGAGCTGCATTTGGGAACTTCCTAGCTCATCCTTGCGCCTCCCCCCACCCCCTTTGCTACTTAAAGTAGAAATTACTAATATAAGGGCAGCTCTTCGTGGATGTTCACATCTGTTATTCTTCTGCTTCTTGTTTTTGAGCTGAAGTCCGCTTATTCGAATTTTATTTTGTTTTGGGTTGTTTTGCTGTCTGTGTTTTGTTTGTTTTTAGTTTGGTTGCGTTTTGGCTTCTTTGTTTTTGGATGGGGGTGGTTAGGAACAAGAAATGACTCAACTGAACCAAAATAGCTGTTGAAAGCTACATCAACACAAGGCAAAAAAGACCAAGTGAAAATCTCGATTTTACAATTGGAGTTGGTTTGGGTGATGTCATGCTTAGGAACTATGACTTCTTTTTGCAAAGACAGTCATGCTATAACAGTGAATAGGGGAAATGCCTGGCTATATGGCAGCCAAAAGGCATCTCAGTGGTGCTGGCCATATTCTGAACCGAAGTACTTAAAATGCAAATCTTCCTGGGTTTTGGCTAATGGTTTGTCTACCTTGTGACACATTTGGTTTTACCACTAGCTGATTTCTTGTGAGAAAAATAAGAGTTTCTGTGTGAAATTTTTTGTATTTGCACCATTTCTCATTGTGTCCCTGGGTATTTTATTTATTTAATTAAGATTTGGTGATGATCATATAAAAATTGCAGCTAGTTTCCTCCCATTCACTACTGGAAAGATTCACAAGCCTAAAATTGCATCCGTAAAATGAAATCCATTAAATACCTTTCCATGAGGCAGAAACACATACACACACACATACACACACAGGCACACACACATAAGCTGTCTCTCTCCGTCTCTGTGTGTGTGCGTGTGTGTGCATGTATGTGTGCATGCGCACACGTGTGCTCGCATGTATGTGTGCGCCTGCACGGGTAATCAAGAGAGAGTTTGAGTTCAATGGGTTAATTTTTGAACTATTGGACTATTCCAAAAAGTAATTTTTCATTTGTTTACAGGCAGGGCCATGGAGTGATCGTTTTGGAAGGGTGTTTGGGAGCTGAGAGCTTTATGTAGAGCTGAAATATGTAGAATTGAATATATCTGCTTCTGCAGATAAAGCTGCTCAAAGACCGTGGCATGTGGACTCCTCTTCTTCACAGTGACAGACTGTGGTCTGAGTGAAGGTGATACACATTTAACTGACCAAGGGGTCAGTTGTGACTGGGTTCAAACTGACAAATGAAGAACAGGAGAGGGCCAGGAAGGCAGAAGAACCAGTTCTGGTGGGTGGAAATCCTGCCAGGAAATCAACTGAGTGGTGTAGGAATAAGCAGGTCCCTTTTTTGCTTTCAGGGACTCAAAGACAAAAGGCTTTTTAACCCCATTTGGGAAATGACTGACAGCAAAGTAGGTGCTGTTCATTAATCTGACAGTTGGTTTCTAGAGCTCCATAGGGTCACCTGTGCTTTTGAAGGAGGCAAATTACAGAAGTGAACTGATTAATGCCAATGGGCTTACTTAAGTACCGAAGTGACTGCAAATTTCTTTCCAGGGCACCTTTCATGCAGCTCCTTTAACTGTCTCTTTTAAAGCAGCCCAGTCCACCCACTGCCATCCTCTACTGAAATTTGAGTTCAGTTATGGTCTCTACCCAGCCTCTTTAGCTAGCAGAAGCCTGGGGTATAAATTTTCACCAACTGAGGGATCTTTGTGGGGTAGAGGACGTGAAATAAATGATGCTTTAGGTATGTTCATTCAAGTCGCAAATAGCCAAGTTGGAGGCTTGTGCTTAAGGGCAAAGTTTTGTGGTTCAAGTTGAAAATTAAATTTATTAAGGTCAAACTATAATTTAAAATCACCTTTCTTGCTGTTTCTTGTATATTCTACACATGTACATGTTGTACAAATTACAGATGTAAAATTTGTGGCTATTATTGTTCAATGGAAAGCAAATCTAGCTCTATTAAAAACTGCAATGTTAGAGGATGTTCACAAGTGTTCACAATGGGATGATTTAAGCACAAATATTTTTTTCAAGGGATGACCAATGAAAAACTGTTTTCTTTTTATTTTTTAGATTATTTGTCTTTATTCAGAAGCATAGAGTTGTTTGCTGATTGCAAGAAGATGTTTCTTTGGCTCTTTCTGATTGTGTCAGCCCTGATTTCTTCGACAAATGCAGATTCTGACATATCAGTGGAAATTTGCAATGTGTGTTCCTGCGTGTCAGTAGAAAATGTGCTCTATGTCAACTGTGAGAAGGTTTCAGTCTACAGACCAAACCAGCTGAAACCACCTTGGTCTAATTTTTATCATCTGAATTTCCAAAACAATTTTTTAAATATCCTCTACCCGAATACATTCGTGAATTTTTCTCATGCAGTATCTCTGCATCTGGGAAATAATAAGCTGCAGAACATTGAGGGTGGAGCATTTCTCGGGCTCAGTGCATTAAAGCAGTTGCACTTGAACAACAATGAATTAAAGATTCTCCGAGCTGACACTTTCCTTGGCATAGAGAACTTGGAGTATCTCCAGGCTGACTACAATTTAATCAAGTATATTGAACGAGGAGCCTTCAATAAGCTCCACAAACTGAAAGTTCTCATTCTTAATGACAATCTGATTTCATTCCTTCCTGATAATATTTTTCGATTCGCATCTTTAACCCATCTGGATATACGAGGAAACAGAATCCAGAAACTTCCCTATATTGGAGTGCTAGAACACATTGGCCGGGTTGTTGAGTTGCAGCTGGAAGATAATCCTTGGAACTGTAGCTGTGATTTGTTGCCTCTAAAGGCTTGGTTGGAGAATATGCCATATAACATTTACATAGGGGAAGCTATTTGTGAAACTCCCAGTGACTTATATGGGAGGCTTTTAAAGGAAACCAACAAACAAGAACTATGCCCCATGGGCACAGGGAGTGACTTTGACGTGCGCATTCTGCCTCCATCTCAACTGGAGAATGGCTTTACCACTCCCAATGGTCACACTACTCAGACAACCTTGCACAGATTAGTGACCAAACCACCCAAAACAACAAATCCTTCCAAAATCTCTGGAATTGTGGCAGGCAAAGCCCTCTCCAACAGAAATCTCAGTCAGATTGTGTCGTATCAAACAAGAGTGCCTCCTCTTACACCTTGCCCAGCACCTTGCTTTTGCAAAACACATCCTTCTGATTTGGGGTTAAGTGTGAATTGCCAAGAGAAAAATATACAGTCCATGTCTGAATTGACCCCCAAACCTTTAAATGCCAAGAAGTTGCATGTCAATGGTAATAACATCAAAGATGTGGACATTTCAGACTTCACTGAGTTTGAAGGACTGGATTTGCTCCATTTAGGCAGCAATCAGATTACAGCAATCAAAGGAGAAGTATTCCACAATCTTACTAATCTACGCAGGCTTTATCTCAATGGCAATCAGATCGAAAGGCTGTACCCTGAAATATTTTCAGGCCTTCATAACTTGCAGTATTTGTATTTGGAATACAACCTGATTAAGGAAATATTAGCAGGCACCTTTGACTCCCTGCCCAATTTGCAGCTACTGTACTTGAACAACAATCTCTTAAAGAGCCTGCCAGTTTACATCTTTTCCGGAGCACCTCTTGCTAGACTGAACCTGAGAAACAACAAATTCATGTACCTACCTGTCAGCGGAGTCCTTGATCAGTTGCAGTCTCTTACACAAATTGACTTGGAGGGCAACCCTTGGGATTGCACTTGTGACTTGGTAGCATTAAAGTTGTGGCTGGAGAAGTTAAATGATGGGATTGTTGTGAAAGAACTGAAATGTGAAACTCCTGTTCAGTTTGCCAACATTGAATTGAAGTCCCTCAAAAATGAAATCTTATGTCCTAAACTCTTAAACAAGCCATCTGCACCATTCACAAGCCCTGCGCCTGCAATTACATTAACCACTCCGTTGGGTCCTATTCGAAGTCCTCCTGGGGGCCCAGTGCCTCTGTCTATTTTAATTTTAAGTATCCTGGTGGTCCTCATTTTAACTGTCTTTGTTGCATTTTGCCTTCTTGTTTTTGTGCTGAGACGCAACAAGAAACCCACAGTGAAGCACGAAGGTCTGGGGAATCCAGAGTGTGGCTCCATGCAGCTGCAACTGAGGAAACATGACCACAAAACCAATAAAAAAGACGGACTGAGCACAGAAGCATTCATTCCACAAACCATCGAACAGATGAGCAAAAGTCACACCTGTGGCCTGAAAGAGTCAGAAACTGGGTTCATGTTTTCAGATCCTCCGGGACAGAAGGTCATGATGAGAAGTGCTGCTGACAAGGACAAAGATTTACTGCATGTGGATACCAGGAAGAGACTGAGCACAATTGATGAGCTGGACGAACTATTCCCTAGCAGAGATTCCAATGTGTTTATTCAGAATTTTCTGGAAAGCAAAAAGGAATATAACAGCATTGGTGTCAGTGGCTTTGAGATTCGCTATCCTGAAAAACAAGATAAGAAAAACAAGAAGTCACTGATAGGAGGTAACCACAGTAAAATCGTCGTGGAACAAAGAAAGAGTGAGTATTTTGAACTGAAGGCAAAACTTCAGAGTTCCCCCGACTACCTACAGGTTCTTGAGGAGCAAACAGCTTTGAACAAGATATAGGTCATGTAATCTGACTTCATACAGAGGACATTATTTAATGATGAAAGTGCCTTTTGTTGACTTCTAACTTCCAAATACTATATTATCATTAGGCATAGAGGCAGGTGTTTCCAAGGGTATCTCATTAACTATAGCTGTAAAGATGTGTCAAGTAGAAGAGAATTCCCTTAATAGATTTTACTACATAAAACCTATACTGTGGAGTCCTGTGGGGATACTGCAAACTCTATTGCCAAAGGGATGCTTTATAAACATAATACACTGAATTTAACCTCAAGAGGCAAATCAGTTTTGTGTCCAGATGCAAAACCTTCGTCTCTTTGTGCTTTGTAAAGCAAACTCAAGAAAACTGGTACCAGTGTTTGTACCTCAGCTGGGTCCTTCATCTTGCACGTAGATTAAGTTGGTGAAACTGGAATAACCCTTTTGATTTGTGGCATTGTAACAACTCTGTGTAAAGATTATCTGAAAAGTGTACAAAAACAAATAAGCATGCAAAGAGAGAACATTTGATAGTATTTGTAAATTGGTAAAATTTATGGCCTGCATCTTGAAATCGCTGGATTTATAATGTTAAATTGTGCAAATACGTGTTTAAAATATACCATGCATTACATAATTATAAAATAAATTTGAACACTTTAAGTATTACCTGTCTATACATAAAAACCTAAAGGAGAAAAAAATCAATGTGAGTTACATAGCATTTGTGGTGATCTAGAGAAAAACATGATGTTTATCAGAATTAAACATGGCTCAAATTAAACTAGAGTTTGTTCTCAGTTATGTCAAATACCCACAATCCTTAAAGGTTGTCCAAAATTAGCAAGTGCTTACCGTGTGAGCGCACCCAAAGCTATTTTTGTAACATAATTCATATTTATGAAGTACTTTGTATACTAAATAGGAAAACATGTAATCCTTAATATGTATTTAATATGCTTGACTTATTCTCCTGATCACAGCAAATTTATCAGTAAGTATAAATTTAGATAAGAAAAAGAAATATAAAAATGAGGCTGAAGCTAATGTGTACAGAAATATTTTGGATTCTGTGATCAGGTATAATTTAAAAGCAGAAAAAAATACAAAAAAATACATAAAAAGTTAAAAAAACAGTTCTGTGCTATTCTTGTGAATTCAGCATATTATCTTCAGATTTGTTACCAACTGTGCATTTTACAATAGGCTCCTTAGTTTTATAGTATTGTGTCTGGGGCAGTTGTTATTTGCCATCAATTGTCTTGCTTTTCAGGATTCTATGAGCTTAATTCAAATAGTTTTAATTGCAATATTTAACAAATTAATGACTAAGGTTAATAGTATCTTGTATGCATCAGTATCCTGTTCTTTCATCATTCTGACTATCGGATAATCTAATAGAACTGTAAACATCATGGTAATCTTGGCTAACAAAGCCACCCTCTTAAATGCTTGCACTGGTCTCAGATGAATTCATGATCTACAACTACAACTGATATGCCCCTGTGTTTGCGTGTGGTGTTAAATTCTAGATCAAAATTGGACAAATGATTGAAGTATTTGATAATGGGTTGATATCTGAAGATGTTTAGGAGCTATGATTAGCAAGTCAATATTCAGAAAGTCATCGTCTTCTTGGCGCGCTCTCTCTCTCTCTCTGTCTCTCTCTCTCTCTCTCTCTCTCTCTCTCTCTCTCTCTCTGCGCCTCCCTCCCTCTCTCCCTCCCTCCTCCTTCTCTCTCTCACACACACACACACACACACGCACTATGTGTGTGTGTGTGTGTGTGTGTGTGTGTGTGTGTGTGTGGTGTGTGTGGTGTGTGGTGTGATATGATGAATTACTGTATTATTCAGTAAGCTAGCCAAGAAGGTATGCAGACATTCTTCATGAATTTCAAGTGGCAGATGTTTTGGTGCAGCTTCCAAAAGGATATTACAGTTAAAGTTGTAACAGCAATCCCTTTATTAAATGTTAATTTCAAGATTTTATGTGTTTGTTCCAACTTTTTTAAAAGAAAAACTGACATTATTATAGGGGTGTGTATATGTATGTGTGTGTATGTGTGTAAAGGCATGTGTGTTTGGGTGTACATTGACAAGTAGAGATAATTTGGAGATTTTTTTCTAGATAGCAAATAAAAAATCTCCCTATGTATGTGCTGGTGCTCTTAAAACTTTAATGTGTAATTTTCAGTTTCATGACAATGTCTGTGAATATAAATACATCCAAACAAATAATTGCTTTCTGATCTTGAAAGAAAAGAATTATATTCAAATGCAAATTTTCATCTGCAGTTTCATAAGGACATTTAATATGCCATTACCATGCATGCATGCATCCATGGATTAAAGGGCTCCTAATGCACACTGACAGGATAAAGATGCAAAGTCTTCTAACAAAGTGTTTTTGTTTATTCCATCAAACTGTGGATTCAGAAATCTCAAATGAACACTTATAGGAGGGACCAGACAGCTCCATGCGTAAGCTTGGGCTTATAGGTCATTGGGATGATACAGTTTTATTCAGTGTGGTAGTGTTTTAAAGATGTTTCCAGGTTTCCAAAAATTGTCAAGCCTAAGAGTACCTGCCACCATCTCAAAGCTTGCTGTAGTATAATGGCTATCTCACCCTCTTCTACTGAAAGCTATTAATGTTCAAACTATTTTTAAGAACAAAAGTAATTTAATTGTACGTGGTTATTTGGAGATTCTAATTGTAAGTGGAAGTAACAAATCCTTGGTTAAGGCTAGTATACTTTCCTTAACTAAAGTCATTGTGCCTACATTATACCGTGTATGCTAATTTGCACCTGTCTCTCATTAGTTCTTGTATCTTTTATGATACTATAGTTAGGTATAAATTCTGAGTTGAGTACAAGAGCAGTAAAAATGCTGTATCTACATTTTGTTGGCTTCAACTATAATCTTGATGTTAGTTTAACCCCTTGAGATATGATATGTAAATGGTAAAACATTTTTAGTAGACTTTGATTCAGATCTTAAAAGCCAAGAAGGGATCATTTCCAATGTGGTATGACACATCATGGCAAGATATTCTTGTGTATGAACTGTGTTGGAACAGTTGCAGAGAAAACTAGATCTTATGAAATCAGTGAAGGGGTGAGATAATATATTGTGTTCGTGTAATATAAATCAAGTTTTAAATTATTTTTTATAAAATCAATGAAAATGATTCAATTCCTTATAATTAAATCTTTGTGTAATTTTATGAGAAAGCAGCTATTAAAGTACAGTGATTCAAATATATAAGGCAATTTATATCCTATACTTAATTTTCCATGCTAAATAACAGTATCAACAAATATATTAATTAGGAAGTTATTAAAGACCATTAGCATTTGTTGCTTTACGCAAACATTTACTTTTGTATGCCATAAGGATGCATAAATACTAAAGGTCATGGCCTCGTGAGTAATGTCATAGGTATTTTAGAAATATCAGAGTCAATCTTAGAAGTGTATGGAGATAATCTTAATCTACAATATCATCTGCATGACTATTACACAGAGAGTATATGAAATGAGCACAGTGAGATTGTTTTATTTCATTCTTTTTTATTTTTTCATTGTTGCATCCAAAGACTTAGGGAGAAAATATATTAAGAATGTATTTATAGTTACTATTTTGAAATAAAGTAGAGAATATGTATTATATTGTTTTTACCCTGATTTGGTTATTTCTATTTTAGATAAATTCATTTTAAAAATCAAGTAATGCTATAAAATCTAATGTAAATCACAGCAAAGAACGGTTCTAATGAATTTTGTTTGTGTTAAATTACAACAAGATATTAGAATTCATTAAATGCCATTTTTTTGAAAGTAATAAAATCGTTTGGTACAGTGTCATTTCTGAAGCAGCATTTTGTTAAGTATATTATCTTTTCATTATTTTATCAGAAGAAACAAAACAGTAACCAAACTGATTATATCACTCAAATTTGAGGGTAAGATATATAGCTTTATAATACTGTTTACACTCAATTGTTAAGCCTCTGTTAAAAGATGTTGTCTTTACAAACATAGTTGCAATATGTATTCCTTTGTACTAGCAATCCCTTAGAGAACAGTTTTCAGTGTCAAAAATCAATATATTTTGATCCTTTTGCATTCTCATTCATCATTTGGAATGTAATATATCTTTAAATTAGCAAATACTAGTATTCAATCAGAAATATCACCTCAAATACTTTTAGAGGAACTTCAGAACTTTTACATCATATAGCAAGATTGACTGATTTCAAGTTACTGTGGTAAATGGTTATTTTTAACATGGTTTCTTTTAAAGTAACCAAAAAATATCAGTCAGTCATTTGATGCATTTGCTGTGGTTGAAAAAAAAGTGAACCAATTGCATTATAGTTAAATTGAAAGCAGGAAAAAAATATCAAAAGGCTGCATTTACCATAAAGTGGTTTTAAATCACGTATCCTTAAGCTATGTGAAGCCAAGTACACAGAAGTATAAATTAAGATTTCTGTGGCTTTACAACTATACATAAACTGTGCTGAAAGTTAACACACTATAGATAGCAAGCACAAGGCATTTTTCTCAGTCACTCCATTATTTAGACAACTGGCATCAAATCAAAAGCCATGCTCATGTTCAGTGTTCATACAATTACTTACTAATCAGATGAACTGAACTACATTATTGGTGGTATCGCTTACTAGGAATAGTTACAAGTTAATTGATGATTTTTATCTCTCAATTGCAGATTTCTAGGTCTGTCTTTTGTTAACTTAAAACCAAATGGGAGGTTAAATGAACATAAACAACTTATTTTTTATTTAACAAAAACTGCCTGTAGTGTAATTTTTAATTTGGTTTCACTGTATTGTTTTCTTTATTCTATTTAGTTTCCAGTGATTTATAGGATAGCATTGGAGAAGGACAACTTAAAGAAAGTGGTTTTACTATCTCCTGTGTAAAACACTATGATTTTCTAAAATTTTATTAACAAATTTTTAATTTGTTGTTCTCATACCCACACAGGGGAAATACATTGAAGCTCTGAGGCAATTGAATACTGTCCCATATAATATGAGACTTAGAGTATAAAAGATTGGAACTCAACATTGCTTGATAACTACAAGTTAGATTGACAAAAGAATCCAGAACCAAGAGATAACCATTCACTCTTTCCTTATAGTTTACGTTTGTAGACATTGCCTGCATATGACATAGACTCTAGCCATTCTAATATTACAATAGAACAATTGTTTTAAAAATTCACAAATGAAGCCTTTAGAGAACAAATGGGAGTATACAGTGAACCAATATCCTTTACTTTTAAATTGGCTATAGAGAGACAAGGCAGTCTTTTATACAGTTTTTGAACAATATATTTCTCCCAGTTGGCAATACACAAATAGTAGTTCATGTCAGATGCTGTTATTAAACATCTAAAGAAGCCCTGTTGTGCAATGGATATTAATGATGGCAACCTTTGAGAATCACATTAAGCTCTGTTCTCCCTACTAAAAATCGCAATGTATATTTCCATCATTGTTTTATGTAAATGGAATCATTGTACTAAAATTCTGGAGTTGGTATGAAGTAACTTTAATGCTGTTTTCATGAATAAAAGTCTTTTCTTATAGGTCATATGTGTAGCCATTCAGTGATTTTATTAGTCTGATATTATCCAAGCTCAAGAGCAAAGAGAAATTCAAATAATTTGCTCTATACTCAGTACAGTTTTCCTATTAGTTTATATAATTAGGGAACTTATACCTGTACACATGCACAAAGAAAATAATAGACACAAACAGTGGATGATACACAAATATAGATATGTAACTGATAAATATCAAAATGTCCCTGCCTCATCTAAAGTTTACAAATGGATTAGCTACTTCATCCCCAGATAAAAATTACTTTGGTATCATTTTAAATTGAAACATAACCACTGTGTTGTACGTAGTCATAATTGGACTGAGCTTATCTTCTGACTTCCTTAGATTTCAGGATTTCCTTTTGATTTTCCTAATTTTTAAAATTTCTCATTAGGGTCTTCATTGTGTGTGCTTACTAAATGACTGGTGTCATGTGTTACTCACAGAACATTAGCTATGGTGTAAGTCAAGCCTTCTACACCCTGTATAAACATTCTCAGAAAACAATGTAGTTGCACCTATATAAAAAATAAGCAATCCAAGGGTTATGTTTATAATTAAAAATTACTAGAACATGTAAATCTATTTTAAAAGAAGGAACATTTAATAGAAACTGATGCCTAAAGACTTGATAGAACAATAAGGTCAAAGGAGTTTTCACAGAACAAATATCAGACCTCAAAATCTAATTGCTGAACACTTTATGGTAAAAATATATCAAGTATTAGACTCATTTTTTAAGTATAATTTTTCTTTTAAATAAACATGCAGTGCCTATAAGATTTTCATAATTACACACACACAGAGAGAGAGAGAGGGAGAGAGAGAGAGAGAGAGAGAGAGAGAGAGAGAGAGAGAGAGAGAGAGACTGGTCAAATGAAAGGTATAATTACTTTGATATCCTCAAATGATCATTTTTGTTGAGTAATGTTATGGACTGATGTTGAAGCCTTCTGAATTGTCACATCTGTTAAAATGATGACAAGCAATATTTTTGTTTAAGAGAAGTACTAGACAATACATTTATATAATATGTATTTTCAGGAAATAAAATAGATCATTATAAGCATTTGGGTTCCAATGTTGTAATAAAATTGTGCTAGGTCTTCTGGTTTGTTTTCAGAAATTTTACTTCAGCGGAATATATTAAGTGCCTATTTCAGAAGTCATTTCCTGAACGAAGCCCCAGGAAGTCATGTATCTGCCATGGATCCCTTTGCTCCATAGCAGGATATGCCATCTCTGCCAAGTCCTCCCTGCTGAAAATTATTCTGTTCTGCTGTTGTGAACAGCCATGACTATCTATGGCACAGGCTAGTTTAGGGAGATTTTTTTTTCTTTTTTGTTTTTCTATTGGCAATACATATAAACTGTAGGATTCAGAGGCCAATACTCACTAGCATAAGATTATGATACATGAGAGCATTTCAGTTTTGTGTTTCTTCCACATTGCATCTTTGTTTTGGTTCATCAGTTATCTTCCAGCCCAAAGGAACTGCTTGTCATTTTATTCTATACTATTCTTCAATGTGGAACTACTCTCCACTGTGGAAACTCAAAATTATTTATAGAAAGAATCACACACTGTACTACCATTTAACTTCCCAAAGTTCTAGAAATATAGAAAATTTAGTGAAGTCTGGTTGTCATGAAAATAATTATAAGAAGATAGACTGAGTTATCAGCAGAAAATTCAACTTTTGGAACATGTTTTTTTGTCTTTTAGATTTGCTTGCAATGTGATTAGAGCTCAATGGTTTAGGCTGTAAACCAGAATCCAAGGAATTAATTTCTCACTCTGGAGCCTCTACTCTAACTACAGAAGAGCATTATTGCTGAAACTGTTAGGGTTGCTCAAGGGTTAGCACAAGCATGACTATTATTTTTCTCCTTACATTCAGTATTTCAGAAAATACTCATTTTTTTAAAGATTTGGTACAGCTGCTGAAATGCTGCTGCATCAATTCCAACCATGAAAATTCACTAAGCCTTTTTTCAGTATGTAACGAAGGCGTTATGCAGAAATGTGTATTGAAAACTTGATAAAGCCACCGGGATTAAGAAGTCAACCAGTGCATCCTGAAGGAAAACAGGCTTTAAGAGAATCAAATGGAAGCATTTAATTAAAATTACATCTGGGTCCACCAAACCCCCTTGAACTTGTCAATGTTTCCCTAAGCTTCATTGTGCATATTATAAGAAAGTAAAGCTTAGTCTAGAAACAACTTTTCCACTCTCCGTTTACTCATTCCAGATGCCTACTCTCCAGCACAAAGCAAACTGTGCTTGCAGACTTGATCATCTAATCCCAAATGCATATAAGATTTCAGGTATCCTTCTTAATAGAAATCTGTCAAAAAAGCTTAGCCTTTCAAGTGAATCATACTATACCCCGATAAAGCTATACACTAAATGGTCTTTTGACCAGCATACTCATTATCAATATTAGGGTAGACCATATAAGTGTTGGTGAATAAACATCTTCCCTGTTTAAGGACCATCAAAGGGACATAGAGGATATGTGCTCAGTAACTTTCTAAATCAAATGACTTGGTTCCTATCATCCCAAGAAAGGTTTGAGAGGGAGCATGAGTTAGGTCACATAATCTATCATTGCCACCATTGTCCAGGAACTCCTGACACACAGCTTAATGATGCTTACATTGTACTGTTTGGTTTTCTCTGTAAGTTCCATAGAGGCTATGAGAATCTATAGCTGAGGTTATATGAGAAACTCCATTGAAACCGAACTGCAATTTTCACAAGGTCCCACAGCAACTTATAACTAAAAAGAATCAGCTATAATACCTGGACCTCTTTTTACTTAGTGTCCAAAGTAAGAATGATTCAGAAAAGGAGAACAGAAGTTATCTGAAAACAATTATCTAAATTCAGGCTTACACTGGATGGTCTTTGAGGACATTCCACATATTAAAAGTGTAAGGAAGTTCTGGATTGTGCACTGATAAAAGTCAAGTCAAAATTACCAAGCAAAATTTACCCTGAACATTCAAAAACTTGTTCTATTGAAGTTTATTAGTAAACACTATCTTCTATGCATTGTAATTGCAAATAAAATATAACCACCAAATACTAATTATATATTAAATATCATGTTAGATGAGAAATACAATAATCCCTCTAATTGTCAACACTTTTATATTGGGTATCGGCATTTTAAAAAGGAAAAACAGCTTGCTTGGTCCACTGCACTAAAGGTGGCATTATAGTACCAACCTCATGGAATATGCTGGTATTTATTATTTCAAAGAAAAATTTCAATTTTTTACTGTACTTTGGGCTGGTAAACAAAACACAGGGGTCTGTAGCATTGTATTGCCTTAAGTAATTGCAGTTGGGCCATTTGTTTTTAAATTTACACTTAATTATATGCAATTGTAATTTATGCCAGGGAATTATAATTATTATAGTTAGTTAAAGCTGTAGATCAACAGAAAATATTAAGGACAAGTGAAAATTATCTTAACCAGAAAAACATTCCCATTAATATCCATTGCAATTTCATCCTACTGAGATAGAAAGTTATCATTAAAAGAAGAGGAAAATAAAAACTATGTCTTCAGATCTCAAGAGTTTTGATTCTTCAGGCTTTCTAAGGTTTTTTTTTTTTAAGATTTTGAAGTATTTTGTGATGGCTGTAAATGCAATTACGATTTTATTTTAGTTCACTACTATTAATGAGAAGCCATCAAACGTGACTATTCCATAGTCCCTGAGCCTTTAAATTACAAAACGAAACAACAATAACAACAACAAATAAAAAAACAAACAAACAAAAACCCACAACTACTCCTACAGGTACTGTTAACTCATTCAGAGCTATCAGCTTTATACTTTCAACTCCTGTTTCACTTCTAAATTGTCACAGTGTTAAATAAATAACCTCTGTCTAATCAGTTTTGCATTAAAGTTAAGAAAAATAGAAATAGATACTTCTCTTGATTGAGCACTGGCATGCTTAAATGTTGAGAGTGTGGGGTACTCATGTGAGACCTTTGTGCTTTCTACAGTGCATGTAGCCTTGAGGCTTCTACCACTTCGTCGTGTACTGGAAGTCCCATCACACCTCAAGCAAGGATCTTCCTTATGGTAGTAGTCAAGTACTCCCATTCACATTAAAGCTTTTTCCGTTTTCCGTTGTTTTTCATCAGATAATGGGTTTTCTTAATTCACAGTCAGATACCACATTCCCTATCGGGTTTGAAAGAACACAATGCCTAGAAATAGGAAACAAGACTACAATAATGGAGCAGGTGATAATACTTCAAGCTAGTCAACAGGACAAACTAAGCCTCCCTTAGTACCCTTTAACCTTATCATGTGTCAAACTTCTACAGCTCAGATCAGTGGTGAGTGACAAGGACTTAAGCCGAATCTAAAGCTCATTCTCATGCCAGAATCTTTTAAGGACTTCTCTTTAATTCAGTCTTATTCAGTATAAGCCTGGAGCAAAGGAGTGGGCTTGGCCAGCTAATATAAGCTAAGAAGCTTATATTAGTCGTTGAAGACTGGAGTTTATAAGGGTCTACGATGCTGAAAAACCAATCTGAGCTAATGCATGCATGTGGTGAGCAAAGCAGAAGCTCTACCAGGATTAGTAGACATTTCTGTGAAGTAACAGAGAACAAATATTGATTTCACCATCCATATGATCTCTAATACAAGTAACTTACTATGCTCTTGTAGGACAAACCAAGAGGCAGAAAATAAGCAAACCTATTGATGTAGTTCTGTTTCTGATAAAATATTTATTGACAAGAATAAAACGGTGAACAAATTTGGCCTCTAGGCAAAGGGGCTGAGTGCCAGGCCACTCAAGAGCCTAGTATGAGTGGAACTTTGCTGTATATTAGGAAGTCAGTGAAAGTTTTCAAAAGCATTGACATCATAAATCTTGTTACAGACAAGCTAATGCCTGCTATATGGAAGTTCAGGTAAATGGAGTGAGGAGCAGAGTTTAAGTGGAGAAAACAGTAATTCACTCTGTAGACCAAGCTGCACTGGAATCCTCTGCATCTGTTTTGTGAGTGAGTGCTGGGACACAAATCATTCACCACTATGACCACTATCACTTACATAGACTCTGCAGTACTAGTCAGTAACTTACATAGAGGGTCAACAGTGACAGCGACTTTACATTCCTAAGTTTATAAAGATGCCTTCCATTGAGATGTCTAAGGGAAAGTTTTAACAGAAGGGAACAATAGGACCAGAAAGCAATGATTGTAGCTGGAAGATTTGTTCATTACTAACTTAACTTCTCTTCT
This sequence comes from Rattus norvegicus, assembly GCF_021556685.1. Taxonomy (NCBI): domain Eukaryota; kingdom Metazoa; phylum Chordata; class Mammalia; order Rodentia; family Muridae; genus Rattus; species Rattus norvegicus. Next base: position 151,509,890 of record NC_141554.1, on the reverse strand, counting down.
GTGTTTCTTCGGTATCGAAATCCCCTGATGGACTCAGAACTCCTTCCCAGAAGCCTTGTGTGTAATGCTCAGGAAAACACATTTTAAAGTTTTCTGGGTTGTTTTTTATTATTTATATTCAATTGTGAGGATCCACGATGTTTGGAAAACTTGGATATATGCTTGTGTATGTGTGTGTATGTATGTATGTTTATGTGCATATGTATATATGTCTCCGGACAGCCAAAGGGAAATCCAAGGGGCTTTAGAGTCCAGGAAGCAAAGGAAAAACTGACATCTAAATATAACACAATGTCTAATGTGTTTAGTGTTGTCAAAATACAGCAGTGCTACCAAGTCAGAGTTTTATGGTGTCAGACCTGATTTAATTCATTACAAGGCAGATGCAAAAACAGCTCTAGGACTATATGTCCTACAAAAAGAGACAAATTTTCAAACAAAATTGCAAAGATAAGGGGTAGACTAAGAAATGATAAAGAGAACCAGGTCCCAAGTACTGGGCAAAGCAGGAGAAAAGATGAGTACAGATAAAATATTAGAATTCTTCAGGGAATGATGGAATCAGCAAATCCAGCAGCAGTAGAGTTATGCCAAGAGGAATAAGTGAAAGGGAACATGCACAATCAGTACCTGAAATCATCAGAACTGAGCTTTAGGAAATGCTCACCAAAATGTAGCCCCTTTTAAGGCATTCTGTACTGTGTTAGCCTATGCCAACAAGGACGCATGACAAACAAAAGTTTTTGAGCTTCAATTGTTTGCTGAAAGGATTAAATTTCAGTATATTTAGTCAGGAAAAAAATACTCCCATTCTTTTCCTCCAATATCTCCTTAATAGAATGTGTTATTTAAATGAAAGTTATTGTACATTCTCTGCATACCTACTGTGTGTTTTGTCTGAGCTGTAACTGAAGGAGGAAGAAGCATTAGAGCAGAGCAAATGTGTGACTATATAGAAATCAGAATCTAAGAAGAATGAAAATATGTTTTTAAAAAGGCTGAATAGCTAGAATTATGTATTCTCTGTTCTGGATAATCAATGCAATGTACCACTAAAATCAGATGCTTATATGTGAAAGGGAAGGAAAGCTTCATTGTAGAGGTACATTGTCATCTTACATTTGAAGGATAATAGGGGTGTCTTATTTGCTTTCTAATTCTGTGAAAAATACCTTTACCCAAAGCTACCTATGGAGGAAGGTGTTTCTTTCAGATTACTGCTTATCATGAAGGGAGGTCAGAGCAGAACTCAAGGCAGGATCCTGGGGTCAAGAATTCAAACAGAAGCTATGGAGGAACACTGCTTACTGTCTTGATACTCAAGGCTTACTTAGTTACCTTTCTCATATAGTGTAGCATCAATTGTCCAGGGGTGGCAGAGACCCCTTTTGGCTTGACCCATTGATTTCAATCAAGAAACCCCCTCATAGACTTGCATATAGGCCACTAGGATGGACTCATTTTCTCAATTGGGGTTCTCCAGGATGATGCTAGTTTGTGTCAGGTGACAAAATGAACCCCTAATAGAAGAAAGAAATTAACCTATAGCAAACAACTGATAAGAAAACATAGAAAGGTAGATGAGCAAAGCATTCTAAGGGAAATAAGGAAGTAGCTCAGTGCTGCCTGAGCATCTACTCCTTGAGGCAGAGTCACTCGACTTGTTTGTTATGTGCATCTGAATGTCTTACAAGAAACTCAAGCTCAAAGATGCTTTAGCATTCTACCTGCATACAAATGTTTTTCACTGAGTGGATGGATTCTAATAGGTCAGTTTTTCAGCTATATGGATACTAGAGCTGGAACTCTGGTCATAATGATAATCCCCTCCTTGTCCTTCATCAGGAAGACATGGACATCTTCCCCCATAGTCTGCTTTCTATCTCACTGACCACATGCAGGAGTGAGATTTAACTCTTAAGTCACCCTGATGTTCTCTGTGTTCTTTTGATATAGTCTATATTTAATTTTCCATACAACACCAGCTACTAGCCTAATCTTTAGCATCAAGCTTTAGTGAAGCCCCTCCAATGGTTTCCAGTTGCATTTGGGATAATTTTAAAATATATAGAACCATTTTAATTTGTCAAGTGCTTATGGCCTGCCACCATTTGAAGCAGCTAGTGTTATTTTCTGTCATCTTTCAATACTTTCTTTTTGAAGTTTGCATGGTTGCTTGCTTTTAATTGTATATACTTAAGTGGTACACAAAAGCATGTCCATGTCATCTACCATAAAACATGCTACAGTGAACAGTGAATAGAAACTTGTCTCTACATGCCTTAAATTTATTTTCTTTGTACATACAACAGAGAGATTGCTTGACCATGTGATTAGTTCCATTTTTCATGTTTTTGAGGATGCCACACACTGTTTCCCATAGCAGTTGTGCCAGCTTACATTCCTACAACACTGTATGAGGGTTTTCTTTTTTCTGTCACTTTGCCTAATATTACTTTTGCTTTGATAATAACCTCACTGTAGCTTTGATTTTTTTCCCAGATGATGAGTTATAGTAAACATTTTTTCTTATAACCATTGGGCATCCTTATGTTCTTTCGAAATTACCTTTTTATACTTTTGTTTGTTTTGAACCAGGTTGTTTGCTATGTGTTTTATGATTTTGTATTGCTTTTGATATTATTCCTTTATCAGAGAAGTGATTTGCAAATATTTCTCCCAAATTTTAAAGTAATTTTTATTGTATTTTTTGTATATAGAAAACTTGTATTTTCATGTATTCATACATGTCCATCTAAGCATTATCTAAGGATATTATTAACAACTTTTCTACAAGTTTTATTTTGTAGACATCATAATAATCTTCAGTTTACGTATTCAGAAATGGCTAACTGGGACAGAGGAGGCATTTCAGTTGGGAAAATGCTTCTATTACAAGCACGAGGACATCCATCTTCAGAACCTACATTAAAAAGCCACCCATGTTGACACATGCTTGTCACATTTCAGAACAGAGGCATCAATGAGAGGCAGACCTCTGGGGAGCTCACTGTCCAGCCAACCTACCTGACCAGTGAATAGGGAGCCCAAGTTATCAGTGAGAGACCTTGTCTCAGAAAAGACAAAATAAAAAGCAAGGTGGGTGGATCCAGATGGACAAAACTCAAGGTGCATACATATATACACCTGCACACATCCATACATCTACATACCTGAATTCACATACCAAAAGAAAAAGTGCTGCTGAACTGAGAAGTCTATATCATAATTCAACTTCTTTGGGCTATGAGTATCTTAGTCAATTAGAGTAGCTCTGCTTCTGAGGGTAGATAAATAGTGTAAGCATAATCCCTTTCCAGAGTGTAGTCTCTTCTTTCTTCATTTTATGTTCCTTAATCTTTGCTGCGGTAAAAATAAAAATGGATCAGCAGCTACTGTTACCCACCTGTTTCCACTTTGCTCAGATCTGCGGGAGCCGCACACTCTGGCTGTCTCTCTGCCTGCTACTTTCACATAGTGTCCCCTTGGTGGGTTGTTCCCATGCCTGACACACACACACACACACACACACACACACACACACACACACACACACACATTGTGTTCCGCGGGCCTTTTCTAGCATGGCACTATCCCATGCTAGTTCCAGGCATTCTATAGCCTAGAATGGCTACCAAAACTGAGACAAGCTGTCTCTTTCTGCCTGCCAGGAACTTTGCACACATCCCCTGTAGCCCGGTAAAATGAAAGCTCTAGAGACCAGTAGTTTAACAATTAGATCTATATGTTAAATTCTCAATCTACAATACACAGACAGAATAAATACACTGCCAATTAATAAAGATAAAAACTGCCCACTTAGACAGGATAAAATTGACCTTGACCACCTGGGTTGGAATTATCCTCCTCTCTGTCTCCATCTTCCTCTTTTTTGTTCTCCCTCCTCCTCTCTGCTTTCTAGACTTTTCCCCACCTACCCTTCCTTCTCTTCCAATGATAGGTTTTGCCTTATCCTGGATCCGCCTTGCTACAAAATGACATCATCCTACAATTCTCCTGTACCCACCTAGCTACTCAAGAGAGGGCATTTTCCTAGAATGGAGGCACAAGAGGGCAAGATCAAATATACCATAATACATAGCAAGCTTCTGATGCATCATACATTTAACCAAAGCAGGTACAGAAGCAATTCTAGCATCAAAAAGACACAGGAAATATTCCTATTCTACAAAATAAAGGAGATTACATTAATAATAATGTAATGTGCCACAGCTCTTATTACTAATAGTAGTATTATATCTTGGAGGTCTGGCAGAATGAAATAAAAGCTTGAGAAGCATTGCTCCAGATGACAGATGATGTGTGATTAGAAGTGCGAGAGTGGAACAACACAAAAAATGCAAGTGATTAGATTTAGAGTAAAGAGAAAGAAGAGTCTGTGATGACCCGAACTTCTAGAGGCAAGACAACCAATAACACAGAAATGATTTGATGAAAATAGAGGTGAAGGAAATCACTCATTTACGATCTTTAGATGATGTGCATGTCCTTTACTCACAGACATAGATAATAATAGGAAAGCATTAGCTCTCCAGCTGAATATCTCTACTTTCCTTTGCTAATAAAGCCGCCTTCCATCTATGTACGAATGTTATTCATTTTATTTATACTATAGATTGAGAATACTGACTTTCTACCAGTCAGTAGCTATCACCTATATGCACAATATCATTATATTTAAATTATAAAAGTCATAAAGTTTTGAATGCTAACATGATGTACTCAATCTAGATACCTAGGAACTAGATCAACTCTTGGCAAAAAATTAAAGTCTTAATAATTTTGGCTGACTGAATAAAACTGCAAGGTGACAGTTCATATTTGCATGGCACAAGGAGAACTTATGTATGCATATGAAGGTCTTGCTGTAGGAGAGATAGAAAAATGTAGTAAAAAAGTGTACTTCTGCAGTTTAAAATTCATTATATGATGTCCTGTGATTCCTGTCATTAATTCCAGTTAATGACTTTCCTCTATATGCTACCCATCTCTAAACAACCGTCTATAAACTTAAACATTCAAATACATGTGCAATTTGCTTATGTATGTGTATCTGCTAGTTATGGCATGCCTATGAAGCTAATTTTACCTGTGTCTTTTGCTCCTGGACAAGAATTACAGTTTAGCAAACATTTCACCCTTGTCTGCCCTGAAATGGTGCTTGGCATAGGGAAAAAATATGAGAAGATTTCCCTTGGATGTACAGGACTCAGCATAAATAATTAGCTAAAATGTTTATTCCCACTGACAAATCAAAACACAATGTGACCAGCTATCATTAGTCTTTTCTTTCTCTGACCTGCCTTCAGCCTTCTTTGTGGGCCACTTCCCAACGCTGACTAGCATTCTCAGTTCTTCTGTCTAACCAGCCATGCTGTTCCCTTCACTTTCTAATACCTGTTTTTTTTTTCTATCCTTTTTATTTATGTCCTTGCCTGAAGACCTATTGCAATAGGATACCTCCTTATTCACCAATTTATTTCATTAAGTTCAGATTCATTCTTCATTCAGCATTTGTTAATTCATTTTTATTTTTTATTGGATACTTTTTATTTACATTTCAAATGTTATCCCCTTTCCCCGTTTCCTGTCCATAAACCTGCTATCCTATCCCCCTCCCCCTTCTTCTATGAGGGTGTTCTGCCACCCAACCACCCACCCCTTCCCGCCTCCCCATTCTGACATTCCCCTACACTGGGGTGGGGGGGGTCCAAATGGCAGGACCAAGGGCTTCTCCACCCATTGATGCCCAACAATACCCTCCTCTGCTATATATGCTGCTGAAGCCATGGGTCTGTCCATGTGTACTCTTGGATGGTGGTTTAGTCCCTGGGATCTCTGGTTGGTTGGTATTGTTGTTCTTAAGGGGTTGCATATTTTTCTTAAGGAAAGGAGCTACACATGGATCATTTCTGGATATTCTGTGCCAACACTAGACCTGCCATTGTAGACACTGCTGTGTGTATTCACTGAACGAACACACAGGAGGAAATGAATACTGTGTGCTGCCTCCGCTGTATTTACTTAAAACAGTAAAAGCTCCTTTTCCTCCAGTGATACTACACTTCTCACAGTTCCCTACGACTCTGAAGTTTTGTATTGTTCAGGCAAAAGTCTCACATCACAATAACATAGAAGAAGCCTGTCATAAATTGGCCTGCTTTTCTGCCTATTCCTTCTTGATTTAAATTAAGAAGGATGGAAGTCAAGGTGTTTTCTCTCAACCGCCAAAGTTGGTATCTCCTTTGATCAAGCTAGGCAAGAACCTCAAGGGAGAATAGGGGTTATTGTTTTTAAAACCTTGAAACCCAGGCTGGCTAGTGTAATTCCTATTTCTATCAGTACATGCATGCTGCTAAGCTCAAGTGAAACTTTTGCTACAGGAATTTGTGCTGTTCTAATTCACTTGCCAGCATGTCAGGGTTGAAGGAATTAAGTAGTGCAGATTTTAAGCAATTTTTGCCAAAAGAAATTCTCTTCACCTGCCTAGTTATTTTAACATGGAAACCTTATGCTCTCCAGTTTGATCTGGAGCCTGATTTCAAGGATGAGAGAGAATAATCTTCACATTTATTTGCGCATTTTCTCAGCATTGCCTTTTTCACTGTAAGGAAGTGCCTGCTTTCATTTCCTTTATTATGAAATGTCTGCTATACTGCTTGAGCAAAGGGAGTCTTGGTGAGCTCACCACCTTCTGACAACAGTGCTAATATTTGGAGGTTGGTTCCTGTTCTCTCTTAGAAGGAAAGCAGCAAGGTTGAGTGGTCTTTTCCATTGTATATGGGTCTCAAAGGACACAGGATTGTGGATCAAATATCAAAAGAATAGAGAGGGTGAGACAACTTTAACTATAGGCTGTGTGACCTACACCACTTAGTTCATGTTAAAACTGATGCTCCACTCTCATGATGAAACCTTTGTGATTATCCCTTCCCATAGGGCTTCTGTTGACATATATGTAGGTACCAATTTTCTGTGCAGAGCAAATTTGGGGAAAACATGGAAACATAAGCAATGCCACAACTTCCTATGACACAGAAGAGAAAGGCAGAAATGTAGTTTCCAATGCAGAGTGATACTTAATCAGACTGGATTAGACCTCAGCTTGAGGGGACAAATGAGAGAAAGCCTAAGAACCATTTGTTGAAACAAGATGCAGTTTCACACCTCCAAGGGCAAGGGGGTTAAAAATAATGCATGAACTTTTTCAGTGAACTCAGAAAGAGCTACACAATTTTCAAATTTTTAAATAAAGTATTCTACCATTCGTCATGCCATAGGCAGTAAGCATTGTCTTTCCTTCTATTCCTTACATATATAGATTCATTTGTCACTATGATAAGACTAAAAATTACTTTATAGTCATTCTGTTCTTTTTGGCAGCTCTGAATAAGGCAACTGATTTGAATTCTTAAAGCCATAAGAAACTTAGGAATTATGAGCATTTTAAAACTACTCTATACAGCAAAAACATTGAGACATTTCATAAACCACAAACAAACAGGTTTCTTCAAAAGGTGGATAAAAACTCATTTGTCATCAAGACGGGTAGCACATGCCTTGTTCTCACAGCAATCAGGAGGCAGACATGGGCACGTGTCTCTGAGTTATAGGTCAGCCTGGTTTCTATAGTGAGCTCCAAGCTGGAAAGGGTTTTATAGTGTGACCTTGAATCAAAAGAGGTAATAATTTATCAAAAAGATTTTGGCTATGAATAACTTGAATTAGACAAAATCAATGTACTTGTTGAGTTGAACATTAGAACAAAACATCTTTTCATGCTATTTTTATTCAATAGCAACTTTCATATACATCCACTAAAAGACTCTGAACCTCTCTTGTGGTGATTTCTGTGTTCAGAAACTGTTGCTTGTTTGTTTGGGTTTTCTTCTTGCTTTCGCTATTAGGCACATTGCATTGTCTACCCAACTGAGATATTCCTTTGGGGGTCTAGAAAACAGCAATAAAACACTTGAAAGTTCAAGTATAGCTAATACCATTCTCCATCTGGTGATGAATGTTTTTCTTCCTTTTTGCCAGCTCACTATAGGAGTGCTGCGAACAAACAAGAGTGATTAAGTGCATTAGACTGTCCAAGTCAAGGAAATCCCAGCATATCAATGAAGCTTAAGAACTTCTGGGTAAATTCCCATGCTGGAGCAAAATGAAGGATTTTGTCTCATAGTTCAGCTTGTCCAAGCTTGAAAACAAAGCTTCAACAAATTTAGAGAAATTTAGAGAAATATAGCCTCTGTCGATATTTTATGGAACATTTAGAATTAAGGCACCAAGAATTCTATAGATTTAGTGATATTAATAGCTCATTACTTGTTTTCCTGAGGATCAAACAGTTAGTTGATAGATTTAATCATATTTCTCCCTGGCTTACCAATGTATATGCATCTAATAATCATGAAACTTAGGACCACCTAATCTGTGCTATTAGGCTAGCTTCTAGAAAATGAAATTCATTATTGTGACCCCACTCTTTATTCTTCCAGATGTTTCCAGATATTCTACCTGCATTTAAAGAAATTTACATATTCTATGATTACCATATTATAAATCTACTGAAGCAAAACAATTTCACTTCTCTTTCTATAAAACTAAAAAATCAAATGTATAAATGAGCATCATCAGCACTGATGTGTTACCCTTAACCAGAGGACTCCATCTTACATTTCTATAGAACACATGTTAATTGTAACAACTGGGTTTCTGTCATGTGTTCATTTTAGTAAACCATCATTGTTCAAATAATGAGTTACTTTTCCATCACTGTAAATGAATTTTAAATCTCATTTTAGGCAAAATAAATTAACTTTAGATCTGTTCACTTAGCAGATATCTGATTGTGTAATACAAGATTGTGAACTCAACATTACACATCCACACTATGGCATTAGATTTAGTATCTATTCTTGAGGTTTCACATTAAGTAGACTATCAAGCCCCACTGAATAATCACTCACAAGCCTTGCTCCATCTCTACAGCCCCTATGAACAATTGTTCTCTCTTGTGCTCCTTTAAATTTGTCTATTATAGATTCCTTCTATAACTGAAATCATATCAGTTTTGTCTTTCTCTGCCTAGTTTACTTCCCTTGGTATACCACCATTCAGGTTTATCCTTGATGTTAAATAAGACATTTTTTCCTTTTTACTTAATGTAAAAATGTTCTATTATCTACATATATAATAATGCTTTAATCCTTTTTAATTTTTTCATTAAAATTGGATTATCTGTATCTTCTCTATTTTCTTAGCTAAAAGCGCTTAAGAGAACTGACTGCTCTTCCAGAGGTCCTGAGTTCAATTCCCAGCACCACATGGTGGCTCACAACCATCTGTAATGGGATCTGATGTACTCTTCTGATGTATGTCTGAAGACAGCTACAGTGTACTCATATAAATAAAAATAAATAAATAATATTTAACAAAAAAGTTTCCATGATTTTATTACTGTCAATAACAAGGTAATGAACACAGAAGCACATCTCTGATGCATAACTTTCAATTTGCGGTAAAAAAATACCCAAAATTGATATTGGGAAGTCATGTAATACTTGAAGTTAATTTTTTTGAAGAACTGAAATAGTAGATGCACTATTGAGTATTACCATAGGGGTTCCAATAATCTCAATCTCACCAATGCGTGCATTTGATTAGCAAGATTTTGTAGTTTGGATGTGAGTCTTATTTGCTTGATGATTATTGGTACTGAGACTCTTTTCATGTACCTTCTGGCAATTTCATATCTAACTTAGAAAAAGATCTAAAGTCTTTAAAGCATTTTGAACTTGAATTGTTGTAGGTTCTCCTTAGGGTTTGTTTTCCTTGGATGGGTTGTCGTTGAGCTGTAGTAGATCATCAAACAGTAAATTCTATTTAGTAATTCTTATAAAACATATGTCTTGTGAGTTATTTTCTCCCATCCTTTAGGCTTCCTTTGCAAGTCAGACACTTCAGCAATAGGGTGTTACAGACTCCATTTCTGGAAACCATTATATCATTAAAGCTCTGATAATATAAAATGATTCATTTCCTGATAAATTCATAACATAATGGTATTATTGACATCTGTTGAAAATCTGAAGGTGGGGCCTAGTGTACAAAGCACATCATTGGGTATAATACAAGAAAATCTATATTTCCATGATTGCTTCCTCTATTTCTTCTCTTTATGATTGCTGAACACCACTACATAAGTTATAAGTGCAAATGAAACTTTCCTCATTACACTATTTTCTCCTGTCCACAGCAATGAGAAATTATATCTATCCTATAAATGCACAGATTGCTGATGAGTAAGTCATCATACCAGGAGTTTCTACTCAATACAGTGACAACTAATTGTATCTTATTGAGAAATATTCCTTAGTCAAGAAGAAATATCTTCAAACAACACACCTGTTCTAGCAATAACATCTGTAATGTTTCTCTCCTCATCCACAAAGTTTGTTTTGGTGTTTTTTCATATATCATGTCTTCTTGAGATAGTAGCATACTCATATTATATTTTAGAAGTAATAAATTAAAGAATACTTAATTTGTCTATACTGAAATTGAAACTATTAATTAGAATGCTGCATTTCTGTTTGCTAATGAAATAGACACTGCTATTATATTAGCACTAAAATCTGTTCCAAGCACTATGGTAAGCTTTTAACACACATTACCATATTTATTAAACAAAACATTTCATGGTAAAATTCATGGTAATTTTCTTTTTACATGAAACTAAAACCAATGTCAATAACTAAATAATGTCCAATTATGTAATGAATGTATAGTAAATAATGTTAAATATCAAATGCAGGCTTCCTACTATAAATCATACATACATTTCACTATGCTAAGTTATCTCTAGAAATAACTGAATATATACTTTAGAAGAGGCAGAAGTCAATGTATTGTCTGGCACATGTGTAAACAGAAATAACAAAAAAGGAATTTTCAATATACACAAATATATATTATTTTAATGAATCCATACAAGAAAAATTACTGTTGTGTCTCTGTCTCTGTCTGTCTTTGTCTCTGTCACTCTCTCTTTGTGCTTCTCATACACACACACACACACACACACACACACACACACACACACACACATAGTGCTCCATGGCACATGTAAAGAAAGTAAGAGGATAGATGACATTACAAAATTGGTTCTCCTTTCTATTATGGGTTTTGGGGATTGTGAGATGAGAGGTTTTACACAGAGATTTATCTAACTGGTCCCTGTAGGAATATACAATAAGAAATTCACATATTTCATTAAAAATGCTCTAGACCAACATTTCCTATAGATAATGTAAATTCTTCAGTCTACTGTGTGGTGTGTCTTAAAAAACTTGTTCAAATACCTAAAATTTTTATTTAAATAAAGTTATACATTTTAGTGGCTGCCAATTTTCTGTGCTATATGCATGTTAGTACAAGAATTAGTGTTTCTGATGGCCATTTGATTGGACATATGAAAATTTACTACTGTAGAAGCATATACAGACATATGTGAAATAAATTGAAGTGGAGTCACCAAATAATGGGGTAGGTAATGTCCAAACTAGACATATTTTGCCACTGAGTCAAAACTCCAGTGCTAGGAATGCCTTGCATCTAGATGAGTCTTTGGCCACATAGGCTACACTGTAACCCTCAAACATTTCAGACTGTTGCCAAGATTATCTGTCGTTCTCCATAAAGTGATGGTAAAGCTGTACTTCTGAAAACAATGATTAGCTATCTTACTAAAAACAAAGTTGGTCTGGTCCCTAAATAGTACCTTCATCCCTTCAGACTAGCTAGAAGCTACTCTGTGCACTACCAGAGTAGAAAGGTAACCACTAACTGAGCGTCAAGTCCTGCAATCTCTATTGGCAACCAACCTGCATGATATGCTGGTGCAAGGGTGGTATAAACATTGTGGGAATAACAAACTCCTACCTGGTGAATTTAAAAACCCTGCCATGTGGTAGAACTCATTACTAGGATATCCAAGAACCTGAAATTGGATAGACTATGAACCTCGGAGAAAATCATGTTATTGTTTGTGGTTCCACGTTTCACCCCACTGCTGGGGGACAGAAACTCCTCAGAGCAGAGGAAACACAGAGATACTAGACTGCATTTACCCTATGTGTAACTCAGGTGTGAGGTTCAGTGGGAAGTGCTAATAACCTCTAAGGAGGTGGGAAAATGTAGCCTAACATATGGGAAGCCGAACACCACTGGAAACCTTACAGAAGAATCAAGAATGGAGGGTTGGAGTTCCACAGGCCTGTAATGAGGAGTCAGGGGTCAGGGGCTACCAAACCCCTAGACATTCAGACCACTGGATGTCCAAGAGCAGAGAACAAAGGAGGCCTGTGGGCTACAGTTGAGACAGGGAGGCAGGGATGCACACTCTGGCTTAGCTCATCAGCTGAAGTCCTTGGCTTTGTGGAAGTTGTCTGGGTGGGCAGAAGGACCTTCTGTGGGTGCATGGCTCTGCAGAAATAGGCTTTCTTCATGCTTCCAACTGCGGTTCTTGGTGAAACAGATATTCCTAGGTTCCAAACTGTTTATTGATTGTTCAACGTGGAAAATAGGTGCATACCACCTCTTCAGGGTGGACCAGAGATTATGCATAGAGAAAGGTCTAAAAAGAGAAGCTTATTGGCTACACACTCAGGGCTCATCTAGATACCTCATTAGCCTGGAGAACTCTGTTCTGGGCTACCTGACCACAAGTCACATTTCCTATGTGGGAAGTGTGGCACATGTTCCAAGCCAAGAATCTGGTAGGGAGCAGGGAGCCACCTACTGTCTCAGGTGGGTGCTTGGTTACTGGGAACTCTGAACCCGCTCAACCTTATCAAGTTTTCTGACACTGCCTATTGTCCCATAATTGTTGTGCTAATGGAACATAGCAATAAAATTATTCTAAATGACATTCTGCTATACCCATAGATCACTCTATGCTATAACCATACCTATACTCGCTGACATCATCGTCAGACAACCTTCCTCCTTCACTAAGTTGGAACGAACAGAGAGACCGAAGGGTGGACTCTGTGTAGAGAGTGACAGATTTTGGAGCACTCGATGCTAAATCAAATGTACATCAAACCCCATCTTTCAGAACTAAGGGAACTATGTAGAAAAGGAAATAAAAATATTTTAAGTGCCAGAAGGGGATGGATGACTCCAAGGTAACTGAGCCTTCCAGGTACAGCAGAACTGACGCACATGAAAATCCACTGATGCTGTGACAGCACGCACAATATCTGCACTGCTTCAAGCCAGAGAAGGTTCCAGTGCAGTGAGAGGGAAGTACACATGGGCTCCCATCCATAACAAAGAAGCTCTCTGCAACTGATACTTGTTAACAAAGAGAAAATTATTTTTCTCCAATGATGTTTCACTGGGTATATTAAACACACATAAGGGCATGCCCCACACCCAGCAGTAGGTGGCTAACATACAACAAACTCAATAGTATTTCTCTAGTTTTTGTCTCATATTACTTGTTGGGCATGTTTGTTGGTTTATTGCTCTTTTTCTTGTATATTACCTTTTCCAGTTTAGAGTTTTGTGGTCTTTGGTGGGGGTGGAGAGAGGGGAGAGAAGAGATTTTTGAGATTGGGGGAGAGGATGTTTTCAGTATTTTGTTTTCCTTCTTGTTTTCTAGAGAGAGAGAGAAAAGGAAAGGTCATGGAGTTGGGTAGATGGGGTGATGAGAAGGGTCTGAGCGGAGTTGGGGATGAGAACACGATCAGAACATATTATGTGGGTTTTTTTTATAGAAAAAAGAATAAAAATGAATCAGTGTTCTATGGTTTCCCATGTACTTTGCCTTTGAAATACTCCATGTAACAGAGCATTCCTTCTAACTTCCATCCTATTTCTAGTTTCAAATCCTTTTTAACTCTGACTATGTATGATTCACATTTTCTGTGAGCAACTATGAAGATTAAGGGAAAGGCATCATAGAAAGATGTCTTTACTGTGCTTACATATGAAGCTCAACTGCTGGAAGTCTGGAAATACTAAGGAAAGAAAGCATTTAGTCTCAGAGAATGGAAGGAAATTCTAAGAAAAAGGTAATTATGGCTGAATCAGTGTTCACTATTTTTTCTTTCTGCATATATTATTTTATTTATTATAAATATTCATGGAAAACTTTGTGCAACTAATTGTTTTCTCTTTTTAAATAGTAAATATATTTAACATTAGGGTTAATAGGATCAAATAATTGCTCCTGTCAATTTTAGGACCAGTAGCTACTCTCAGAAGTGATGTGTGAAGGATAATCCTTTTATGCATCTGCTCTAACAATTGGTATTTTCCATCTTTTCAGTACTCTTTTGAATATTGTCAAGAAGCTGCTATTGACTCTTGTTCTACACAGCTTGAAAGCAGTATATCTACATTAGATTCACATCTTGAAGCCTCAATTACGGCTGCTTAAAAATTTCTCTGGAAATGAACTCTCAGTGTATTCCTTTTTAATCAAAATTGCTTCAATTGCTCTGGGCTTTTTATAGTTTCAAATAAAATTTAAATTAATATGGTCAAGATGTATAAGTGAACCTGTTAAAGTTTTACTGAAGTACTTCAAATTTATAAATCAATTTAATCAAAATCAACAGCTTTATAGGACAGAAATTTGTAATCATAGAAAATGTATCATTATTATTGATCTTGTTTGTTTCCACTATATAGCTTTAGTATATTTTGGTGTTATTTAGGACTTTTCTTTCTTTTTTTTTTTTTTTTGGTTTTTTTTTTCAGAGCTGGGGACCGAACCCAGGGCCTTGCGCTTCCTAGGCAAGTGCTCTACCACTGAGCTAAATCCCCAGCCCCGTAGTATGACTTTTCTATTTTGAAGTTTTATAGATATTATAAGATATGTGACATCCCATTTTTTATCTCATTAAAGAGAAAAATAATTAAATTTTAAGTATTAAGCATGTAACTTAAAGAAAACTATCTTTATTGTATATTATATAACATAGTGTATGTTTCTAGTATGAATGTTCCTAACTGGCTCAAAGTGATATTTACTATAAAACTTCGTGGTAACTGGTAGTCCTACATATTTTAGTAGAAAGATGAAGTACATGTCAGAGTTTTTCAATCCTAGTGGCTCAACAGGTCCAAATGGAAGTAGTGTAACAGTGCATATTTCTGAGACCAACTTCCAGAAATTCTATTTTTGGTAAGAAGATTCTCAAAACAATTTTTGACAAACACTCCAGGTGCTCTGAAGCATATGTTGCTCCATATGTGAAAGTTTGGAAAGAACATAAGATTATGTATCAAGAAAGTTTGTAAGAAGCTATGGGTGATGGCCCACACTTGTAATTTCCACAGTCTGGAGGCATTTTCAGGTGGATCTCTGTAAGTTCAACGCCAGTCTAGCTTACATAGCAGGTTGTAGCCCAGAAAAGGGTAAGTGGTGGTGAGAACTTGAGAATATGTCTCTTAAAAAGGCAGTGGACAGGTTATATAAAGGACTAAAGTTTAGTTCAGTGCATTGCACAGCATAGAGAGGACTTTTCCACCCCAGAAAAAATATCGAACAATGAGTTTTTCTACATCTCCATGCACCAGTTTCTAAAATTTTAATGAAGACTTTAGATGTGATGGAGCAGTGCCTGTGAATAAATATATATTCATTAGGTTTATACTTATTCACTATATACTAGACATGTTGATGCTTGCAATTTTCCTCAATTTGGGACTTACATTGCAGAATTTTTGGTGGTGAGGGGCTGTTTCATGCTTTATCTTAATTATTAGAACACTTCATATAAAACAAACAGACCACACACACACACACACACACACACACACACACACACACACACACACACACACACCTCTTCACATTGATCTGGTATTGTTGAGTTATAAATGTATGCCCAGAAACGACTAGATTAAATGACTTCCAATTCTTTCCAACCATTTTATCCCTTAATTGTTAGAACATTACAGTATACTTTAGTGGCATAAGGAGAAGCATGGTGTACAAGCTATAGTTTCTTATGAGCTCAGGTATAAACTACGCTGATAAAATGAAATTAGTGACACTGTACTCAGATGTGGTCTTTGTTTTCAGAGAAAGCAGAGACAAATGTAACAAGGCTGGATGAAGGAGATGAGAGTATTCAAACATATGACATTTCAGGAATGGCTGATAAGACTTGGGGACTTTAGGTTAAAGCAGAGGATAAGTATGTACAGAGAGAAATGCTATTTTTAAGTATGCAAAGGGCTGATCTCTGGAAAATGTACTACATTTATTTTACAGTACACTAGAACAAAAGGAGGAAAGGATCACAAGAGAAATGCAATGCTCAAGACCAGAGATAACAAAGGTATAAATAAATCTTACACATGAAGAGTAAATTTCCATACAGTCATAACAGTATTACAGTAACTAAAGCCAGTCTTAACTCTCTATTTTTCTTCCTTTCATGAACATGGTAACATTGAAATCATATATGATCATGTGATTTGGGCTTATAATTTAAAGTCAATAAGTTATTCACTGTATTCACCCTCCTTGTAGTGCTGATGACACAAACATGGCAGGGTGAATCAGAAGTCTTCCCCTTTACAATGTGGAGCTCATACATATAACGGCAAAAACAAATAAATATATATCATAAGCCATGAAGACGCAAGAAAATCCTGCTATGTGCATATGCTTGTTTTTTGTTATTTTGTCTTAGCTGTGGATGGTATGCTGTATAAATTATTGTTCTTCATTGCAATTTTTGAGAGTATTTTTGTGTTACCTTAGGAAAACAGCACATTTTTATCGATATGCTTACAAGCCATTCTGCTTCTCAAAGTTGTGTTCCTGCAATTGTAATACCTGCTCTCCCAAAATGACCACTGTGTGCTCTTTAGCAATGAATGAGAGCATCATAGTAGTTTAATTACGTAAATATTTTATGTGTTCTTGGAGCTATTACAGATATGGTTGATAAATTAGGTATTTGAATAGCCTATTTAAATTCTGGTATTATATGATTTCTTGTGTCTATATCAGATTGTACATCCAGGTACAAAAGATATGTATGTGTGTAGGGGGGAGGGTGTTCTTCCTTTGTGTCTGTACTAGATAGGCTTCAGATGTAATCACTTTGTGAGAACATTTCCTGGTCACATTTCATTTAATCTTGCTAATAAAAAAGTGTAATTTCTGCTTTTTACCTAAAAGCCATAAAATCTGGCAGAAAATTATAGTGACCTTTTAATTCTAATGCCTTTTGGAAGAAAATATATTTGTATTTCAGCTTGCTATATACTGGAGCATAATCTGTTTTTATATTTATATATAATTGAGGGGTTTCAGTTCTCAATATTTAGTCTGATGCCAAAGTATCGCTTCTCTAGTTTCTGTAATAATTAAGTTGTAGAATAACTTCTGTCCTGACTTTGTATTGTCATAACTATTTCCATATCATTATTAAAGTAAATATGGTGATGGGAATGAACTCATTAAAGCCATGCTATGACAATAGTCATGAAATACTTTTACTTCAATAGCATCCTATGCTTTAATTGCCTTAGTGCCTATTTTGGCTACTACTCAGATTTAAAAAAAATAACATCCAATTGCAGAGACTTTAAAAAAATTAAAGGGCTATATTCACATAAACTTTACAAGGATGAGAAATGACAAATTTGTGTTTCTTATTATTAATTGCAACCTTGACATTGGTTACTAGTATGTTAGTAATAGTTTATATATAAGATCATTCTGTAGAACTTTGGATTAAAATTTGAATACATTATGCTCTGTAACTGAAATACTAATTGTATAAGAACCAACATCTTCATATAATCTCCCAGAATGGATAACATATATAGCAAGCATTGTTGAGGAAACATTACATCTTGCATTTGTACAAGGAAGATCAGAGTGTCTCTAAATTGTATACAGATATCTGGGGGGTCTTTCAATGTAACCAAAAACATATAAGAGACTTATATAGCACTTTGCTGTGGGTGTAGAGATAGCTCAGTAATTAAGACAATTTACTACTCTTGTAGAAGACCTGGTTTAGGTTCTATATGGCAGCTCCCAAGCATCTGAAATTCCATGGGTACCACGCATGCATATGATGCACACACATATAAAATAAATCTGAACAGTAAATAAATAACAAAGACCCCACTTTAGCATTGATGAACTGAGAATTAGCCAAATATGTTTTGCTTATTGAATCATTAATGTTTCCTCTATTTGTGAGAATTTCATTCATGTATACAGTAGGATGTGACTATATCTATCACCCACTTCTGATCTGACTGCTCCCATATCCCCCCAACATGACCATCATCCCAATTTCATGACATTTTGCAGGGGAAATAACCTACTAAATCCAGGTGGTACTTGCAAACTGCATGTATGCGAAGCCCTCCACTAGAGTATGGG
Organism: Rattus norvegicus; assembly: GCF_021556685.1. Classification (NCBI taxonomy): domain Eukaryota; kingdom Metazoa; phylum Chordata; class Mammalia; order Rodentia; family Muridae; genus Rattus; species Rattus norvegicus. The sequence goes on along the minus strand of NC_141554.1, from coordinate 151,491,433 downwards.
AAACATTCCAGTTGCCAGATATTATAAAACAAATCATTCTCCATGAGGAACTATCCACTGCCAAAATCTCCTCATTATGAGATGTAGCCAGGAAATCATATAGTACATCTGTTCTGGCTTGGTATTGGGCAGGTGAGCACAGCTGCTATAATTTCATGATTGAAATAGCCACATGATATCCAGAATAAAGCATTTTCATAGTCATTCTTCCCATTCTCTGGTTCTTCATTTTTTCTGCCTCCTCTTCTGCAGTGTTTCTTGAGTCTTGGTGTGGTGGGATTACTATAGATGTCCTATTTGGCTAAGAGAGAAAATATATTAATAGTCTCATCCAGTACTACATGTTGCCATAGTGACCTGTCAGATAAGATCTGCCTATTGGTGCTATAGTGGCATTTCTGTTACAGTGTAACTCCCCTCTTTTTGATAGGATTTGAGACAGGCTTCACAGGAGGAAATTTCATGTCTGGTGCTATAATGGTGGACAAAAGGCCACAAGCAAGGAAGACATAAACCTTAGAGTGGAACTTGCAGTTATTATTTTCCTAAATGAATGTGGTGGTTTGGATATGTTTGGCTCATGGAAAGTGTCACAGCTGTGGCCTTGTTGGAGGAAGTGTGTCACTGTGTAGGAAGGCTTTGAGGGCTCTTTTGTTCAAGCTTCACCCAGTGTTGAAGAGACACCCCTGCTGGCTGCTTATGGAAACCAGTCCTTTACTAGTTGCCTTCAGATCAAGATGTAGAACTCTCATCCCTTCCAACATCATGTCTACCTACATGCTGCCATGCTTCCTGCTATGATGATAATGTACTGAACCTCTGAAATTTTAAGCCAGCCCTAGTTAAATGTTGTCTTTTAGAAGAGTTTCCTTGCTCATGTTGTCTCCTTGCACCAATAAAACCCAAACTAAGAGAATGACCATGCTGTATAATTGACTTTTCAAATATTTTTTATACCCATACACCTTGGCCACACCCCTCCTTATTCAGAGAAACTTCTTTTTGCAGAGGACAACAGTCAATGGAGAGATGCATAATGTGTCCAAGTGTAGAGAATAAGACAGCAATGGAAACTTTCAAATCACATGTTGTATATGGAAACCAATGAAGAAACACATTTTGGAAAATATTGAGTTAAAGAAAAGGCAAGTTCTAAGTAAATCACATTTTAAAAGTGTGAAAAGGTTGGTAACTTTGACATAAAAACAGAACTTTTCTACTTGTATCATCTCAGAAAATTCCCTGATCCTTTCTATTGAAAATCAACTTCCATTTCTATGAAATGTTAATGTGAATCCTGAATTTAATAGGGAATTGTAATCCTAGGACTGCAATATGTCTTGAAAATTAAGCACACAGATTTTAGTGCCACCAACATGTGATGACAATTCTAGTTTCCTTTTTACCTACTTGTGTAATGTTGGACAAATTCTTTCAGCACACTTTTCCCACTTATAAATTGGATTAGTAGTAGGGGTTGCAAAAAGACTTGTTCTGACTACTAAATATCATTAAGATATTCAGTGTGCTATTTGTGGATTAACAAACTACGTAAATTGCTGTGGTTGCTAAGTAAGTAATAGTTGAAACACAGAGGATGACGTCTACATGAAAATTTGAAGTAGAAAAAGAGGGAAAATTATGCAAGAAAAAAATTCATATTTATCCAGCATCCTGGTGGATGGATATTTAGAAATATTCTCTTCCTTTTGAAGAGGTAACACTATACATTACCCTGCCACTATACATTAGTGAAGAGAATATTGTTAAAATTCATGGAGCAGCGAGCTGTGAAATGTACCCTGATTCCCAGTCGAGACAGGTCAAATCCCTGGGGACCCTAAAAAGGATGGCAGGTGGATTCCCAGCCTCCCAGATCAGGGCCTCACTAGCTGCATCCCTCCCCTCAACCCCTACAGAGAAGTTTGAGACAGACCATTCTCATAGAGCAATACCTCAAGCACCTCCTCCACAGGTGAGCACATGACTACAGGTCATATAGCTCAAGACAGATCAGTCATAGAAACAGGACCACTCCCCTGAATATGCAGATGAGTTCTTCCCAAGCTTTCAGGCTGAAGCAATAGGAAGTACCTAATGTCAGACACTGACCCATCCAAAAAACTGTTTAAGTGTCATGTTTAGAATTAAAGGTGTGCAGAATTATTCCATCATCTGAGAGATTCAGTCATAAGACCTGTAACACCACCACTTGGGTAAGAGATCCACTCTCCTGAAATCACCACCAGAAGCTCCCCTGCACCCCTGTGGATTAAGTCAGTCTCTTGCTGGATCAGCCTGGGCTGGCAGCAGCAGAAAGGAGAAGGACTGGCAGATGGATACAGTGAAAGGCATTCCCCCTCCCTGGCACAGTTCTCTCCACCTCACCCTAACTTGAGCACCTAACCAGGCAAGAGATCTCCGTGGGAGAGGCTCTGCACTAGAGCCCTACAAAAATTCTCAACTCTTTATCTAATGGAGTGCTCTACCCACCTCTGAAAGAATTTCTGAGAAACACTCATACAGAGGAGAGACACAAATTAGAATTATCTCATTTTCAAGATCTTTGACTCAGTGCCAGTTTCTAAGGTGAACTTAAATATATTTTTATAATTGTTTGTTTCCAAGAGACTGAAGGAAAAGGTTCAGAGTAAAAGTACATTATCAAACAGTGGTTTAAATAAACATCAGGAAGAGTTCAAAAACCAGAGAGATGAGAGAGGTAATTATGCCAGGAAAGGGGGCAAGTTATAATTATTGTAATTAAGTGCTAATTTCATCTCTGAAGTCATTAAGATCTGAATTTCACTCACTGTGTTCCATTTGTTATCACCAAACTTTCACCTTTATAAGACTTAAGATTATATTAGCGACTCATTCAATTTTCTTTTATTAAGCAATGGATTTCTGTCATATAAAGGTCAGTGTATAAATATTGAAATCTTCAATCTAAGATATGATTTTTCAAAGAAAACATTATATATTTTACTATGTATATGTATACAACTGCCTGGACACACACATGGACAGGGACACACACACACACACACACACACACACACACACACACAATAGAGAGAGAGAGAGAGAGAGAGAGAGAGAGAGAGAAACAGAGAGAGAGAGAGACAGAGACAGAGACTTTCTCCTTTTCAGCATATCATAAGAGATAATGACTTCTATCTAAGATCAATAGACTTAGTTAATTTTATTCTTTAGTCTCACTTTCCTCAGCCCACCATGAACTATAATATTCCTTTTTGATCCCATTGAAACAACTGGAAGAGATGAGGCAAGAAAAGTTCCATCTCATATTTCACATTTTGTCAGGTCCATTGTAATGTCCTACATGACTTGAAACAGCAATTAATATAGTTTACCTTTTACTCCTCTTGTTATAGTTTCTGAACAAATATTTTCTTATTGTATCCTACCTCATTAATAGCATATTGGTCGCCTATGCTGGTAACACCTTTCACCCCAAACTTTAGACACAAAGGAATTGCCATATTCTCCTGTAAAACCATGGATCCCTATATCTCAATGAAATACCCCAAAGTCTTGCATGATTACACTCTCACTTGAATACTGAATTTTCCTATACTTTACATCAGTACTTGAAATCAACTGCTTCTACTTATTGACTTCTCTTTCTACATTTTAATTTTTTTTCCTAAATGAATTCTAAGCATGCTTTTTTGTCCAAACCATACTTTTGTATTCTACTGAACAGCCCCTGTCAAGGTCAAAAGTGACTTCTTAGTTGCTAAATATAACAAGGAATGCCTATTGTTCTTACAAGCCTTGCATATAGCATTTTGATACACTTATCTCTTCTTTGTAATATGCTGATTTACTTGATTTTAAAGCACCTGTGCTCCTTGTTTCTTCTCTCACCTTACTGTCCTTTTGCTCTGCTTTGAATTTGGTGTTCACCAAAATTTATAAATTTAAGAATTGATACTAAGGCATGCTCTTGGAGGAGATGAGGACAAACACTCTTTCCTCTTTCTCTCTCTTTGTTTCTATGGTGCTATGAGGTAAGACACTTTCATCTGCCACAGACTAGCAACCACAGTATTTTGCCCTAATGGGTCATCAAAATAAAAAGTCAATTGATAATGATAACATGGAGCAGTAACTACAGTACACCCTACTAGCTTCATCTGAATAAACTAAAGTAAAAATAAAATCAAAACTATCAGAGAACAAGGCCATAACCCATCATCTATTCTCCACTGTTTCCATCTTGATGCAAGTTATTAAATAATAAACAAATAAGTAAAAACAAGTAAAGAAATACTTTTTAAACTTATGACTTCCAGAGTCTTAGAAGTAACTTTCTGCTGCTTCTTCCTTTGCTCTTCTGGGTACAGCTTAGTGATCCTGTGAAAAAATGACATAGATACTGTTACTTCTCAGATACAAACCAGACAATGGATTTCATTTCACAGTGACTAAGCAACAAAGTCAAAAATCATAGTTTTTTTAATTTTCATTAATTTATTTATTTTACAACTTTCTTGCAGCCCCCCTTTGCCACTCCCATTCCCACCCTCAAAAGTTCCCATCCCCCATTACTCCCTTCCCTTCTCAGAAAAATGGAAGCCCTCCTTTGGATATTACCTCACTCTGAAATGTCTAGTCGCAGCAGGGCTAAGCAGATCCTCTCCCATTGAGGCCCAACTAGGCAGTCCAGTTAAGGAAAGGGGTCCCAATGGCAAACAATAGAGTCAGGAACAACTCCCATTCCAATTCTTAGGAGACTCACTTGAAAACCAGGTTGCATATCTGCTACAAATATGTAGGGGGGTTAGGCCCAGCCCCTGAATGCTCTTTGGTTGGTGGTTCAGTTTCTGTAAGTACCCATGGCCCCAGGTAATGTTGACTATGTAGGTCTACTTGGAGTGTCCTTGACCCACCTGATTTACTCAATACTCTTCAACAGGACTCACAAGCTTCAACTTATGTTTGGCTGTGGGTCTCTGCATATGTTTCAATCAGCTGGTGGATGAAGCCTGTTAGAAGACAGTTATGCTAGGCTCCCATGCTATGAGTGCATAGCAGGGTATCATTAATAGTGTCAGGGGTTGGCTTTTTTTCATGGGATGGGTCTCAAGTTGGGCCAGTCATTAGATGGTTGTCCCATCAATCTATTTTCTATCTTTATCCCTATTTATTTTGTAGGCAGGACAAATTCTGGGTCAAGCATTTTGTGGATGGGTTGATGTCCTCCTCCCTCCACTGGAAATCTTGCCTGACCAATCAGTCTCCATATCCCCCACTGGTAGGAATCTCAGCTAGGATCATCCTTCATAGCCTACTGGGAGTCACATCACTCCATCCCAGGTCTCCAGCTAGTAACAGGGATGTCCTCCATTGATTTCTGCTCTCGGCTCTCTTCAGCCTCCTTCTCTCTACACCTGATCCTCATACTTTCTCCCCTCCTCACCCCTTTTCATACCCAGGTCCCTCCCCTCAGCCACCTACTGTGACTATTTTATTTCCCCTTCTTAATAAGTTTTATGCTACCTCCCTTATTCTCTCATTAATACTTAGTTTCTTTGACTCTATGGATTGATTGCAGCATGGTTATCCTGTACTTTATGACTAATATTCACCTGTGAGTATATACCATGCATCTTTCTGGGTCTGGGTTACCTCATTCAGGATGTCATTTTCTAGTTCCATCCATTTGCCTGCAAATTTCAAGATGTCCTTGTTTTAATAGCTAAGTAGGTATCCAAGAAAAGACTGCTATCTAACGTTTATAAAGAACTCAAGAAATTAGACACCAACAAAACACATAACCCAATTCAAAAATGGGGTAAAGAACTAAACAGGGAATTCTCAACAGAGGAATGTCTAACAAAGGAAGCAGTTAAACAGATGTTCAAAGTCCTTAGTCATAAAGGAAATGCATATCAAAACACTTTGAGATTCCTCCTTACACCAATCAAAATGGCTGAGATCAAAAAGGCATAAGGCATCACATCTTGCTGTCAAGGATGTGTAGCATGGGGAACACTCCTCCATTGCTGGTGGAAGTACAAACTTGTCTAACCATTTTGGAAATAAATTTGGCAGTTTTTCAGAAAATTGGGAATAGTTCTACCCCAAGACCCAACTATACCACTTCTGGGCATATACCCAAAAGATGCCCCAGTATACCCAGGTACACTTGCTCAACTATGTTCTTAGCAGCTTTATTTGTAATAGCCAGAAACTTGAAACAACCTAGATGTCCTTCAACTAAAGAATGGATAAAGAAAGTGTGGTAGATCTACACAAACCATAACTTTTACAGATCTAAATAATCTAGTTTTTTTTTCTTCCTTTGACCTCATGTATTATGTCACTTACACTTGTTCAATTCTCCAAATTACAGTGATCTGCTTTTTATTCTTTGAACATAAAGGTGCTGATATATCTCTGTCATTGCCCTTTTTTACATAATTTATTTTTTATTCTTTTCTCAGCAACAGACCCATGACACATTCCATTCCACTCAGCTCAGCATTCACTGACCTTTTTAGTAAAGCTATCTCTTTTTACTATATTTTATTTCTTTTTTTCATTTGTTTTTCTTTCTTTCTGTGTGTTTCCATGCTTGTGCATGTATAGGAATACATGTGTGAAAGTATGCGTGTATACTTGTTAACATGGAGGCCAGAGGCCAGAGGCCAGAGGCCAATGTTCTGTGTCTACCTCAATTGCTTTCTACTTTATTTACTGAAGCAAGATCTTTTGCTAAACCCAGACTTCGTCAATTCAGTAGCTCTACTAGATGCCTTCCCTTGGGATTCCCCATCTCTGTATGTCCAGAGCTCACAGGTGACAAGTAGGTTGTCATGCCTGTGTGGCTTTCATGTGGTTACAAGTATTAGCAATCTGGTCTTCATCCTTGTACAGAAGTTTCTCTAGCCATTTCCCCAGCCACTGACAAATTTTGTTTGAATATACCTAGTCATTCTTTAGTTCCATACTACTTTATTTTTCAACTAAAATATCACACATGCTTAAAATTCTATCAGGCCTGTAGTCTTTGTTTATTAACCCTAGATCAATACATAGACTGAGATTTCTTTTCATTCCTCAGCAGAACCCTTATATTCAAATTACTTCAATGATACTTCAAAAAGAAGAATGCAAGATCTTTTATCATTTTAATATTTGTTGAACCATGCACTGGGAACATAATGGTAAAAAAATAAGCATGTATTATATTCATGGACTTTTATCATTTTTTACCTTCTCCTCCATTTCCCTACTATCCCATTATTTCCATAAGCATATGGTCCCTTTGTTGCATAGACCTTAATGTGATTTTAATTTTTTTTTACCATTCAGGTGGACCTAATTCTAAAGGATAATTTTGTACCCGCTTCCTTATATCCTGAAATCCAATAATGTACAATGGCCAGTCAATTTTATCTAGTAGAATCTCTATGATTTATTTTTCCATCACACTTCTACTGCCAAATAAATTCTAACTTCACTGCCTCACCATCACCACATTATTAGACCTCATTATCTTTCCTGTAAAATTAATTCAGTAGATTATCCTGCCATCTTTTCTATTTTCTGCCCCTCTACTTTGTTGTCTACAGTAAAGTCAGAATGTTTTTTTTTCTCAAATGCAAATATGACAACATATCTCATCTGCTCAGAATGCTTTCATGGGACCCCATTCCCCTGAGATCAAAATTTACATATCTTTCTGCTGTACTTAAGACTATAAAGGATCAGGTCCCTTCTTTTCTCCTTAGCATTATGTGCTGTAGTTGTTTAAGTTTAGTCCATATATGTCTTTTTTGAGAGTTCACTCAGATTTTATTATGCTCCTGTGAATGAATATTCCATTTAGACCACCCACCTACCTAGACTACACTGTCTGACCATGGTCACAATATCCAGGTTTGCTGTCTTTCTCAAATACATGTCAGCTATTAACCAGCATTTGGACTTCAAACGTTACCAATGGATTTCAAACATTTCCCTTGCAGGACTTAAGTCTCATCATTCCCCAAATTTGCACTGTGTTTGATCTGTCCCTTTTACTGAACTCCATTTATTACAATTTGCCCTGTATTCTTCTCATCAGTAAAGGCTGTCAGAGCCTGGGAAGCTTGCTTTTGTGTCTCTTCCTATTGTCTGCTATCTACTATCTATATTGCTGAGTCTCTTTCTTTTTGTAGAGTATCGACTCATATATTATTGTTGTTGTTGTTATTAAATTAATGAATGAAGGCCACTTATGAGTATTTGTACTTATTATGAATTGCTATCATTTCTTTTTCCTTCTAATTACTGTTACGGAATGTGATTGTATTTTTCTGCTATTGTTGATGTTGTTGTTAAATAACTGTTTCTTACTTGCTAGGTTCTGTTTTTAAATTTGGTAAGAAAGCCATTATAAACCAATTGCTAAATTTCTCACTGAAACTGAAGCACTTTTTCTGCTTAAGAATTTATTTTAATGGTAAAATAATTTTTATGATGATAAAACAATCAGACATGTAATCTTTTATTCAACCACCCATGAAACACTAAGGTGTACTGTATGTCCATTGATGCCAGAGGAGCACTGCAAAAGCAAAAAACCACATTATTAATCTGGATTAGAATACTTGAGTGTTAAATGTTACTATAGAATTTTATGTTGCATTGTGTTCAGATTAAGTCATTCCCAAAGTTTTCCTTTTTTGTTTCTTTTGTTTTACCAAAATATTCATCTTCTTTTGTGTGTGTATATATTCTGATGTTTGGGGGTAATTGTGTCAGGTGCATATGCATGTGCATGAAGGTCAGACAACAATGTCAAGCACTATTAGTCAATATTGTCCATTTAATTTTAATTTTTTTTATTTTCTTAATTTAAGATCTTATTTTACATGTACTGGTGTTTTTTCAACATGAATAACTGTGTGCCAAATGCATACCTGGTGCCTTGCAGAGACTAGAAGGAGCAATTATATTCTCTAGAACTAAAATGACAGATAGTTGTAAGTTTTCACATAGGTTCTGGGAATTCATTCTTGATTCTCTGAAATACTACCCTTCACAGTTAACCAATCAGCCATCTTTTCAGCCTAATAATTCCAAATCAAAATCAGTCATGGAGGCTTTGCCATCCACAATAGCAAAAGGAATTCACCTTTTTCTTGACATAGTCTCTTATTTTTAATTAGTAACTATTTTGAAATAAAATTCAATTTTGACAAGATTACAACTCCATTGTTAATATATTCTCAATGTCTTTTCTACTTGAGAATTTTACATATAAATACAATGCATATTGATCAAATGTATCCCATTCTGCTCAGAGCCTTTATTGTTCTTCCCAGGTTCAACCACAAACACAAAAATTGCTTTCTGAAATGTATATTCTCTCCTTTTATTATATATAAACAATATATTGAGTTATAAAAAACAATATATAGTTAAGAATTTCCCTGAAACTTAATAGAGTCAGTTAACCACCCAAGCATATATAAACAATATGGAGGTCTGAAAGACACTCCCTGACCAGTCAAACTGACTAGAAAACCCTCAAACCAGATGAACAGTCTGAAAGAGGTATTGACCAGGTTAGCTATTTAGAAGTGGCAGAGACCAGAGGACCTATACTGGAAGGATGCTCTTCTAAACACTTTTTTTTATTAACTTGAGTATTTCTTATTTACATTTCGAATGTTATTCCCTTTCGAGGTTTCCGGGCAAACATCCCCCCCCTAATCCCTCCCCCTCCCCTTCTTTATGGGTGTTCCCCTCCCCATCCTCCCCCGATTGCCGCCCTCCCCCCAACAATCACATTCACTGGGGGTTCAGTCTTAGCAGGACCAAGGGCTTCCCCTTCCACTGGTGCTCTTACTAGGATATTCATTGCTACCTATGAGGTCAGAGTCCAGGGTCAGTCCATGTATACTCTTTAGGTAGTGGCTTAGTCCCAGGAAGCTCTGGTTGCTTGGCATTGTTGTTCATATGGAGTCTCGAGCCCCTTCAAGCTCTTCCAGTTCTTTCTCTGATTCCTTTAGTGGGGGTCCTATTCTCAGGTCATTGGTTTGCTGCTGGCATTCACCTCTGTATTTGTGTATTCTGGCTGTGTATCTCAGGAGAGATCTACATCCGGCTCCTGTCGGCCTACACTTCTTTGCTTCATCCATCTTGTCTAATTGGGTGGCTGTATATGTATGGGCCACATGTGGGGCAGGCTCTGAATGGGTGTTCCTTCTGTGTCTGTTTTAATATTTGCCTCTCTATTCCCTACCAAGGGTATTCTTGATCCCCTTTTAAAGGAGTAAAGCATTCACATTTTGATCATCCGTCTTGAGTTTCATGTGTTCTAGGCATCTAGGGTAATTCAAGCATTTGAACTAATAGGCACTTATCAATGTGTGCATACCATGTGTGTTTTTCTGTGATTGGGTTACATCATTCAGGATGATATTTTCCAGTTCCAACCATTTGTCTCTGAATTTCATAAAGGCATTGTTTTTGATAGCTGAGTAATATTCCATTGTGTAGATGTACCACATTTTCATTCCTCTGTAGAAGGGCATCTGGGTTCTTTCCAGCTTCTGGCTATTATAAATAAGGCTGCTATGAACATAGTGGAGCATGTGTCTTTTTTATATGTTGGGGCATCTTTTGGGTATATGCCCAAGAGGTATAGCTGGATCCTCAGGTAGTTCAATGTCCAATTTTCGGAGGAATCTCCAGACTGATTTCCAGAATGGTTGTACCAGTCTGCAATCCCACAAACAATGGAGGAGTGTTCCTCTTTCTCCGAATCCTCGCCAGCATTTGCTGTCACCTGAGTTTTTGATCTTAGCCATTCTCACTGGTGTGAGGTAAAATCTCAGGGTTGTTTTGATTTGCATTTCCCTTATGACTAAAGATGTTGAACATTTCTTTAGGTGTTTCTCAGCCATTCGGCATTCCTCAGGTGTGAATTCTTTGTTTAGTTCTGAACCCCATTTTTAATAGGGTTATTTGTCTCCCTGCGGTCTAACTTCTTGAGTTCTTTGTATATTTTGGATATAAGCCCTCTATCTGTTGTAGGATTGGTAAAAATCTTTTCCCAATCTGTTGGTTGCCGTTTTGTTCTAACCACAGTGTCCTTTGCCTTACAGAAGCTTTGCAGTTTTATGAGATCCCATTTGTCGATTCGTGATCTTAGAGCATAAGCTATTGGTGTTTTGTTCAGGAAATTTTTCCAGTGCCCATGTATTCAAGATGCTGCCCTAGTTTTTCTTCTATTAGTTTGAGTGTATCTGGTTTGATGTGGAGGTCCTTGATCCACTTGGACTTAAGCTTTGTAAAGGGTGATAAGCATAGATCGATCTGTATTCTTCTACATGTTGACCTAAAGTTGAACCGGCACCATTCGCTCAAAATGCTATCTTTTTTTCATTGGATGGTTTTAGCTCCTTTGTCAAAAATCAAGTGTCCATAGGTGTGTGGGTTCATTTCTGGGTCTTCAATTCTGTTCCACTGGTGTATCTGTCTGTCTCTGTGCAAATACCATGCAGTTTTTATCACTATTGCTCTGTAATACTGCTTGAGTTCAGGGATAGTGATTCCCCCTGAAGTCCTTTTATTGTTGAGGGTAGTTTTACCTATCCTGGGTTTTTTGTTATTCCAGATGAATTTGCAAATTGTTCTGTCTAACTCTTTGAAGAATTGGATTGGTATTTTGATGGGGATTGCATTGAATCTATAGATCGCTTTTACTAAAATGGCCACTTTTACTATATTAATCCTGCCAATCCATGAGCATGGGAGATCTTTCCATCTTCTGAGGTCTTCTTCAATTTCTCTTTTCAGAGTCTTGAAGTTCTTATCGTACAGATCTTTTACTTGCTTGGGACTATTATGAAGGATGTCATTTCCCTAATTTCTTTCTCAACTTGTTTCTCTTTTGTGTAGAGGAAGGCTACTGATTAATTTGAGTTAATTTCATACCCAACCACTTTGCGGAAGTTGTTTATCAGCTTTAGTAGTTCTCTGGTGGAACTTTTGAGATCACTTAAATATATCATATCATCTGCAAATAGTGATATTTTGAATTCTTCCTTTCCAATCTGTATCCCTTTGATCTCCTTTTTTTGTCTGATTGTTCTGGCTAGAATTTCCAGTACTATACTGAATAAGTAGGGAGAGAGATGGCAGCCTTGTTTAGTCCCTGATTTTAGTGGGATTGCTTCAAGTTTCTCTCCATTTAGTTTAATGTTAGCTACTGGTTTTCTGTATATGGTGTTTACTATGTTCAGTTATGGGCCTTGAATTCCTATTCTTTCCAGTGCTTTTATCATGAAGGGGTATTGAATTTTGTCAAATGCTTTCTCAGCATCTAATGAAATGATCATGTGGTTTTTATCTTTCAGTTTGTTTATATAGTGGATTATGTTGATGGTTTTCCGTATATTAAACCATCCCTGCATCCCTGGGATAAAGTGTACTTGACCATGATGGATGATTGCTTTGTTCTGCCCTTGGATTCGGTTTGCAAGAATTTTATTGAATATTTGTACGTCGATATTCATAAGGGAAATTGGTTTGAAGTTCTCTTTCTTTGTTGGCTCTTTGTGTGGTTTAAGTATAAGAGTAATTGTGGCTTCATAGAAGGAATTGGGTAGCGCTCCATTTGTGGAATAGTTTGGATAATATTGGTATGATGTCTTCTATGAAGGTCTGATAGAATTCTGCACTAAACCCGTCTGGACCTAAGTTGTTTTTTTTTTTTTTTTGTTTTTTGTTTTTTTTTTTTTTGTTTTGTTTTGTTTTGTTTTTTGGTTGGGAGACCTTTAATGACTGCTTCTATTTCTTTAGGAGTTATGGGGTTGTTTAAATGGTTTATCTGTTCCTGATTTAACTTCAGTACCTGGTATCTGTCTAGGAAATTGTCCATTTCCTGCAGATTTTCAAGTTTTGTTGAATATAGGCTTTTATAGTAAGATATGATAATTTTTTTGAATTTCCTCTGAATCTGTAGTTATGTCTGCCTTTTCATTTCTGATTTTGTTAATTTGGACACACTCTCTGGGTCCTCTCGTTAGTCTGGCTAAGCGTTTATCTATCTTGTTGATTTTCTCAAAGAACCAACTTTTGGTTCTGTTGGTTCTTTCTATGGACCTTTTTGTTTCTACTTGGCTGATTTCAGCTCTGAGTTTGATTATTTCCTGCCTTCTACTCCTCCTGGGTTTATTTGCTTCTTTTTGTTCTAGAGATTTTAGGTGTGCTGTCAAGCTGATGACATATGCTCTCTCCTGTTTCTTTCTGCAGGCACTCAGCGGTATGAGTTTTCCTCTTAGCACAGCTTTCATTGTGTCCCATAATTTTGGGTATGTTGTACCTTCATTTTCATTAAATTCTAAGAAGTCTTTAATTTCTCTCTTTATTTCTTCCTTGACCAGGTTATCATTGAGTAGAGCATTGTTCAACTTCCACGTATATGTGGGCATTCTTCCCTAATTGTTATTGAAGACCAGTTTTAGGCCGTGGTGGTCTGATAGCACGCATGGGATTATTTCTATCTTTCTGTACCTGTTGAGGCCCGTTTTTTTGACCAATTATAGGGTCAATTTTGGAGAAAGTACCATGAGGAGCTGAGAAGAAGGTATATCCCTTTGCTTTAGGATAGAATATTCTATAAATATCTGTTAAGTCCATTTGGCTCATGACTTCTCTCAGTCTGTCTACGTCTCTGTTTAATTTCTGTTTCCATGATCTGTACATTGATGAGAGTGGGGTGTTGATATCTCCTACTATTATTGTGTGAGGTTCAATGTGTGTTTTGAGCTTTAATAAGGTTTCTTTTACATATGTAGGTGCCCTTGTATTCTAAACTCTTGAGCTGCTTTCAGTGACCTTTATATTTGCAGCTATCCTGAAGTGTCACCAATACTGGGTGTGGGTTTCTGGTGATGCAGCTGTCTTTGAGTCATTCATGCTTCTGTAAATAACTCCAAATAAAACTCATTAGTGGAATCCTCACTTTGGTCTGTCATTGACTCCCTACCTGTGATGATTAGATTTTAATTCATGTCTTCCCAGAAAGAGTAATAACACATACACACACACACACACACACACACACACACACACACTCACGCATGTTCATTTATATTATATATGATATATTATATGTGATATGATATTTTACATATTATATCATATATCGTATGTATTATATATGTATTATTGAATACAGTTACAGTTTTCATATGTGTGTGATTGTAGGGACAGCCCCTTATGAATTGATAACATATCACAAGGCTTTTCTCTAAAATAAACAACCTTTCCGTCCCTTAGCCCCTGTCTAGTACCTGTAGCTCCTCAGCTAGGGTAGAGATTTTGTCAGGCCTATTTTCCATCTATGCTGGAATATTTATTGCCATGATATTGTGTTGTGAAGGGGATTTGTACTTCCCCAACATGGAGTTCTCAGCACTTAGTGATAAAAGGAAAACCTCTTTAGTTAGATTGCAGGTACAGCCTTGACCTATTGCTTAAAGAGACCCAGGCCCGATCAGAAATATTCCATAGCATTTATAGGGCTAGGTCCTGTCATCATCTTGTATATATGACGATCCTAGAACAATTTTTTATCCCTGCCCTAAATGAGATTTTTCCCAAAGCTCAGCAATCTTTCCAAAAGCTGAAATTTGTAGGTTTCTAGTTAAAAGAGCTTTAACCCAAGCAAACAGATTTTGTTGTTCTTTTCCAAGAACAGAGGAAGGAGTAAGCAGGTCCATAGAAGTAAAAGTTAGTTGTTCAAGTACTTAAATCTCGACTCTTATAAGTAGTTCTTCTCTGCCCACCTTAATCAAACCTGCAAAGCCTGAACCATACAGATTAGGTTCCCTTCCCTGATCCTTCTCCTCTGCTAGCTGAGTCCTCTGGGACACTGAACTATCTAATATCCCTTATGGGCCTCCATTCTCCCATTATCTCTTTTCCCACCTTCATTGAACTTGCAGATCCTGAACCATATAGACCTACAGATCTTGACCCATACAGACCTGCTGATCTGGAAAATTCCAGCCCATGGATACCAATCACAGCCCTGCCACACAAGGACCATGAACATTAACCCCTCTCTCAATACCTACAACAACAGGAATGTTGAAAGATCAATACCATCCAGATGGCTAAAGGCCTTCAAAAGAACACAACAAAAGTCAGGGCAATATGACAACTCCAAAGCACAGATATCTCACTACAGCAAGCCCTGGATATCATAAGACAACCAAATCCATTCTTATAGAGATGATAGAGGCCTTTAATGAGAAAAAAATAAATTCCTTAAAGAAATAGGAAAATATTTTAAAACAGAGATGTCTTTAAAGAGAAAACAAAGTCCTTTAAGATATACAGCAAAATACAATCAAACAGGTTAAGGAAATAAAACTGTTCAAGACCTGAAAGTGGAAATAGAAGTAATAAAGAAAACAAAATATGAAAGAATCCTAGAGAATGAAAACCAGAAAAGACAACAGGAACAGATACAAGTATCACTAACGGAATACAGGAGATGGAAGACAGAATCTCAGGCATAGCAGATTCAATGGAAGAAATTGATATGTCAGTCAAAGAAATATATGTGTGTATATATATATATATGTAAACCTATATATATATGTAAACATATATATACACATATACATATATATATATATATGTATATATATACGACATAAAACATCCAGGTAATCTGGGATACCATGAACAGACCACACCTATGAATAATAGGGATAGAAGAAGGTGAAGAGTCCAAATTCCAAGACCCAGAAAATATTTTCAACAAAATCATAGAAGAAAATTCCTTTGACCTAAAGAAAGAGATGCCTACACACAAGAAGCTTATAGAACACCACTTAGAATGGATCAGAAAAGAAAACCCTCCTGTCACATAATAACCAAAACACAAAATCTATAGAACAAAGAAAGGATATTAAAAGCAGCAAGAGAAAAATATCCAGGTAAAATACAAAGACAGATCTATCAGAATTACTCCTTACTCCCAACTTCTCAACAGAGAGTCTAAATAGAAGGACTTGGACAGATATCATATAAACTCAAAAAAAAAAAAATCCACAGGTGCCAATCTAGATTACTATATCCAGCAAAATTGTCAATCACATTAGAAGGAGAAAACAAGATATTTCAAGACAAATCCAAATTCAAACAATATATGTCCACAAATATAGCCCTACAGAAGCTACTAGAAGGAAATTCCAACCCAAGAAAGATAACTACATCCACAAAACACAGGAAATAAGTAGTTACTTACCAGCAAAAACAAGGGAAGCACACAGTAATACATACACACTAAGACCACCAACTTCAAAATACAGAAATTAACAATTACCTGTCATTAGTATTTCAAAACTAATGAACTCATCTCCCCAATAAGAAGTCACAGGCTAAAAGAATGGATGTAAAAACAGGATACATCACTCTGATGCATACAAGAACACACCTCAGGAATAAATAGATACTACCACAGAGTAAATGGTTGGAAAGATTTATTCCAAGTAAATGGACCCAGCAGCTGACTCAGACAGATGCAGACACTAGCAGCCAAATAGTGGAACTCTTAGGGAAGAATAGGAGGAAGGATTGCAGCTCCAAAGAGGATAGGAACTACATAGGAAGACCAAGGGTGTCAACTAACCTGGAACTTTGGAGCACTCAGAGTCTATACCACCAACCACAGCTTGGACGTAGGCCTCCCTGTACAAATGTGGTCCATATGTAGTGGTTTTCATGTGGGTCCTGAACAACTGAAGCAGGGACTATCCCAAAAGCTGTTGCCTATATGCGGGATATGTTCTTCTAGCTTGACTGCTTTGTTTAGCCTCAGTGAATGAGGATGTGCCCAGCCCTGCAGAGACTTGATGTTCCATGGTTGAGGGGTATGCCCAGGGATCTCCTCACCCTCTCAGTTAAGAAGGGGAAAATGGAATGTGAGGAAGGATTGTGGGAGAATATGCCCAGGGAGAAAGGTTAAAAATATTTTTAAGAGGTTGGGGATTTAGCTCAGTGGTAGAGCGCTTGCCTAGCAAGCGCAAGGCCCTGGGTTCGGTCCTCAGCTCTGAAAAAAAAAAAAAAAAAAAAAGAAAGAAAATGGAAAAAATATTTTTAAAAAGTGAAAGAAAATAAAAACTAATTCTTTATGTTTCTATATCTAAAGCAGTTGTGATGGTATTACAATTGTTTCATGTCTACTGTTGAAATTAAATGAGTTGTGCAAGACAGTTCTATGTATAAAAGTACTTAACTTATAGCATGATAACCTGAGCTCACTCCATGGAACTAAGTGTTAAAGGAGAGAACCAACTACTGAAAAATGTTCTTTTGAGCTCCAGACATAAACGTGCTCAGTATGAGTGTACATATGCATAGTGTACATATGCATAGGCACATGCTCATATGTACATATAAACTGACAAGAAAATTTAAAATGAGCTAATAAATATCATGATTTTTGTCATTTGTTGTCTTTACTAGACTTAAGACCATAAGAATAGCATGCAGGGGTAGAAATGGAGAAGAACTTGAGGAAAAGTAGGTCCAGTGACAGGCCCAAAGTGGGATGCAGCTCAAAGGGAGGCCCCAAGACTTGAAACCATTACTGAGACTATGAGGCATTGGACCTATCATGACTGCCCTCCAAAAGACCAAACAAGCAGCTGGAAGAGTCAGATGCAGGTATGTGCAGGGAACCAATGAACAGAAGCTGCTGACCCCTGTGGTTGAATTAGGGAAAAGCTGGAAGAAGCTGAGGAGGAGGGCAACCCTGTAGGAGGACCAGCAATATCAATTAACCTGGACCCCGAGATTTCTCAGACACTGGATCACCAACCAGGCAGCATAGACTAGCTGAGATGAGGCCCTCAACACATACACAGAAGAGGACTCCTGGGTCTGGGTTCAGTCAGAGAAGATGCACCTAACCCTCATGAGACTGGAGGCCTCAGGAAGTTTAGAGGTCTCATAGGGTGGGTAAAAACATCCTCATGGAGAGAAGGGAGGTAGGGAGGAGATACAGGATGTGGAACAGTTGGAGGGTAGACTGGGAGAAGAATAAAATCTGGAGTGTGAAAGTTAAATATATATATATATATATATTTAAAGAAAATAGCATTAATAATTTATTCTTGTCAGCAATTCTACATAGAATTACAAATTAAGTGATTTTATAATCATAAAGATTTTGAGAGAAAATTTACCTTAAAGAAACAAAACAATGACATACCTTCAGTGACATTTACTTAGAACTTATTTTACATAAAACATTGAGGTTTAGAATATAAAAAAAAACAGTTCCTTTAATTTTCTTAAACTTACTTGTATCTTGTAGTTTTGAGGCAAGGTGTCCTGTATCTTAGGCTAGTCTGAAACTCTTTATGTAGCTTACAATAAATACTCTTTAACTCCTGGTTCTCTTATTTCTATAGTACAGATAACAATATAATGAGATATTTCAGAGTAAATCTGTCTTAATTCAATGAAGTTTTGTGTGAATAGCCAGTGTGTCCTGTCACTATTGCTTTCACTCTATCTGGGGTGGTATTCTTTAGTTTTATTTCTTACATCTAGATGTAGCTTTACAATTTACAAAATGACTTCACTGTGTTTGTGCTTCAACAGTCATAGCTCTTAAGTTTTTCAGGGTCTGAAGCTACCCCTTTCTAAAATATGATTCCCAAGATAACTATGGGAATTACTACATAGATGATGAAAGAAGTGATTTAATGATGTGTCAGGTCAGGGCTGTAGTATGCATGCCATTACCTACAATTGAAAGTCTAGTAAAGGTAGCCTATATGTGATCAGAGGGAAAATAAAAGAAAGTTATCATATGGCTTCAGTAACTAACATATATTATGGTTTGTTACAGGATATTTGATCACATTTTTCCCCTGAGATTGTAGACTGGGAAAACCCAATTCTTGTTGTTGTGTGGCTCAGCCCTAGCACACACCTTTAACCCAAGAGCATTCTGCAAACAAGAACTAATAAAATCAATGGTAGGTCAAGATGAGGAGCAAGTAACCAGTTAATAGGGAGTGAACATAAGAAAACTCAGGAAAGGAAAAGGAGGGTCTTTGTTTTGAAGGTTATTTAAGACAATGAGAAGAAAGAGGAGGAGCTTTTTTCTTCTGGAACTTCCTTGGAGTAAGAATGTCAGCTGGGTGCTTTGTTTACCTTTCTGAGCTTATAGGCTTTCACCTCAGCATCTGGCTCCTGAATCTTTACTGGTAAATAAAATGTTTGGGATTTTGGGTTTGTGTTTTGTTTTTGTTGGTTTGTTTTTAATGCACATTTTTAAATTAAATCATTTTATTAATTTATATTCCAAATGTTGCTCTTCTTCCTGGTGTACTCTACAGAATTCTTCACCCCATCCCCCTTCTCCTTTTTGCATCAGAGAGGGGGCTCCTCCACCCTCCTCATACACACACTCACTCCCAACTCACCTTCAGCATTCCTCTTCTTTGCGTCATCAAGGATCTACAGGATTAAGCACATTCTCTCCCGATTTAGGCCAGAGAAGGCAGTCTTCTACTACATATGTGCTAGGGACCATGAACTGGGCCATATATATTATATTATATAGTAATATTATGTATAATTAATTAAAAAGAGAATAACATTAATAATTTATTCTTGTCAGCAATTCTACATAGAATTACAGATCAAATAATTTTATAATCATGAAGATTTTGAGAGAAAATTTCCCTTGGAGAACCAAAACAATGACATACTTATATCTTCAGTGACATTTACTTTGAACTTATTTTATATAAAACATCGAGGTTTAGAACATAAAAACACAGTTCCTTTAATTTTCTTAAACTTACTCTTTGGTTGGTGGCTTAGTCTCTGGAAGATCTGGGGGGATCCAGGGTCCTCTGAGAGACTCTACCAGCAGCTGAGTGAGACATATGCAGCCAACCATTGGACTGAGCACAGGGACCCCTATGGAAGAATTGGGGGAAGGACTGAAGGAGCTGAAGATGATTACAACCCCATAGGAAGAAAAACATTATCAACTAACTGAGACTCCTCAGAGCTCCCAGGGATTTTTTTAAAGCAATACATTATGCCATTTGAACATCCTAAGGATTTTGAGGTCCAGGACAAATTAATATCCATGTTTATATAGATAATAAGAATATCTAAAGTGAAACATAAAATATAATGCTGCATTTCTCTTTAGCTGGAAAAGGCCAATGTTGCAGTAAAACACAGAATAACTGCTCTAGTCCTCAAAATGTCTACACTTTTCTTTTGATTTGTTTTATTTTTAAAGACAGGATGTCTTTGTGTAGCCCTGACTATTTAACCACTTAATCTACAGTTCAGGCTGGCCTTATACTCAGATATGTCTACTCCTGCATCCTGAGTGCTGGATTGAAAACACAGCCAACTCAAACTTCCACTCTTATACAATGTGATCTGTTGGTTTCACTGAAATATAATACTTTCATGTCCAGAGAACCAAATCAAAATGAAACATGGATTGTGTACATCGAAAATATTTGAAGGAGTCATTAAAAGGCAGAATCTCTGGTCCATTCTACTTAGTGGCTTAGACTCAGGTGGATGGGCAATACAATGTATTGTGTGAGAACTCTCAGCATTATGAATTTACCGAATTTTCATCTCTATACTGGAAAAAGAAAGAAAAATCAATGGTTCTCATGGAATGCAACACTTCTTCACTCATGTATAGTCTGGTCTCTGCTGGAAGACTTCCAAAGTTGGTATGAGAGAAAGTTGCATTTTAATGTTTAAATATAAATGACTTTCTTTCTAAAAATAAGCAAGTGGTGCTAGGGAAAGGCAAAGTCTACAGAAAAATTATCATTCCGGTAGAAAGATGTTTAATAATGCTAGTTACCTCCACAGATGACATAACTAGAGACTTGAAGCAAACTTTTTGTTAATTCATTTTTTTTTAAATCTCTCTCATGAAGTGAAGGTTTTCTGTGCAATTCTGAGTAAATGTTTAAAGTTGAACAAATGTTTAGGAATAGTTTGCTTTCTTCCTTTATGTCATTGCTGAAATTTTGTACAGATTTCATTGTATGTGTGGCATACATACTATATGGTCTATGATATCAGGAATATGAATAATTTATATTTATGTAAAAGATGATCACACATCTGGTTGAATAAGCATCTGAATTTGTACCTTTGTATTCCAACCCCTTAGAATTTAAGAATTCTGATAAGGCACTTAATTGTATAATAACTCGTTTTAATGTAAAATTATGCATATTGTTTCTCTTTCAGGTGGAAATCACTATCAATCTGTAGAATGTTTGATAATGTATCCAAATTTTTCAGAAAATGCTAAAAAGATAGTCAAAACATTTGCCATGCATCCCCTTGAAGGTGGTTTTTATATATTAATTGCCTTAATTCTAACTTTAGCTTAAAATATCTTTCTAGTAACTATAACTTATTGTGAATTAGTTAAAAATCTTCAAAAGAATCATGTAGAGAGTTATGCTGAGTCATGAAATGGTACTTACGCCTTATGATAATTGCAAACATTTTCCAGTCTACTTGAGTAACTCTATTTTCTGCCTTTATATGTATAGGTGGTTGGTTGGTACATTTTTAGACATACTGGGGCTGTGGAACACCCAGTCTGTGTCTTTTACATAGAGCAATTAAAGGGGTATTCTGATGCTCAGAGAATGGGAGACAGTTAGATTTCATTTATCAATAAAGTTTAACTCTTGCTGTCTGCCAGAGTTTGTCTCTTATGAAGGAATTTCTAGTGCTTTCATAGGGCTCTAATAGGCTGTGGTGATAGAATATACAAACTCAAGACGGATGATCAAAATGTGAATGCTTCACTCCTTCTTTAAAAGGGGAACAAGAATACCCTTGGCAGGGAATAGAGAGGCAAAGATTAAAACAGAGACTGAAGGAACACCTTCAGAGCCTGCCCCACATGTGGCGCATACATATACAGCCACCCAATTAGACAAGATGGATGAAGCAAAGAAGTGCAGGCCGACAGGAGCCAGATGTAGATCGCTCCTGAGAGACACAGCCAGAATACAATACAGAGGCGAGTGCCAGCAGCAAACCACTGAACTGAGAATAGGACCCCCATTGAAGGAATCAGAGAAAGAACTGTAAGAGCTTGAAGGGGCTCGAGACCCCATATGTACAACAATACCAAGCAACCAGAGCTTCCAGGGACTAAGCCACTACCTAAAGACTATACATGGACTGACCTTGGACTCTGACCTCATAGGTAGCAATGAATATCCTAGTAAGAGCACCAGTGGAAGGGGAAGCCATGGGTCCTGCTAAGACTGAACCCCCAGTGAACTAGACTGTTGGGGGGAGGGTGGCAATGGGGGGAGGGTGGGGAGGGGAACACCCATAAGGAAGGGGAGGGGGGAGGGGGATGTTTGCCCGGAAACCAGGAAAGGGAATAACACTCGAAATGTATATAAGAAATACTCAAGTTAATAAAAAAAAAGAATATACAAACTGTGGTGATGGAATGGTATTTTTATTTCATAGTTAAATGTTGATGTTAGCAAAAATACACATCCAGCTGCACACTTAATCATTTGTATCTGAAGACAAAAGTAGGCATGTCAGTCAACTTTGTAGCAAAATATAATTTACTCATAGCCTATTTACTATTTACATAAAGGTGGGGAGGGTAAAATACTTGGAAAGTATGTTTGTGTGTGTGTGTGTGTGTGTGTGTGTGTGTGCTTGTATACTGTATAAATGTAATTATCAAGAACAAGATTTTAATATTAGAAAAGCTTGTGTTCAAATGATGTCTCTGGTTCTGTACCCAAATCCCATGGGGGAGAGAGTTGGACTCTCAGAAGTGTGGATAATCCTGAGAGCTCAGAAGAGACAACTACTTCTCTTCACAATCCTGGCCCAAGAAGAACCTGCCTAGTGCCGTCTGGATACAGAAACCTAGGAGCAATTAAGGGCAGGATCCTTTCCAGTATCTGCCTGCACCAGGAGCTGAACCAGTCCCACAGCTCTCTGTACCCAAATCCTGTTGGGGAGAGAGCTGGACTACAGAAGAATGGACAATCCTGAGAGTTCAGAGAAGACAAATACTTCTGCTCACATTCTAGCCAAAGAGGAACCTGCCTAGTCCCCTCTATGCCCTCTGGGCACAGGAACCTAGGAACAGTCAGGGGCAGGGCCCTTCCAGTTTCTGCCAGCACACCAAGCTGAAGGCCAGTCACCAGGAGCAGTGACAAACCTGAGATCAGAGGTAAGAACAACACTTTTGCTCCAAGTGATCTGCCTGGTAGCTTTAGTACACACAAACCCAGGAGCAGTCTGGGACAGGAACCTTCTGGTTTCTGCCTGCACCCTGAGCTTTTCTGCTTCCACAGTTCTCTGTACCCAGATCCATCTGAAAGAAAACAGGTCTACAAGAGTGCTGACACACAGGCCTACAGGAGGGTCAAGCCAGTTTCAGAGACAGCAAGACAAGCTAACACCAGAGACAATCTGATGGCGAGGCAAGTGCAGGAATCTAAGCAACAGAAACCAAGAATACTTGACATCAACAGAGCCCAGTTCTCACAACAAAGATCTACTGGATATCTAAACACACTGGAAAAGCAAGATTTGAATTTGAAATCACATCTTATAATGATGAAAGAGGACTTTAAGAAGGACATAATTAACTCCCTTAAGGAAATACAGGACAACAAAGGTAAAGAAGTAGAAGCTCTTAAAGAGGAAAGACAAAAATCCCTTAAAGAGTCACAGGAAATCATAACCAAATGGATGAAGGAATTGAAAAAAAAATCCAGGATCTAAAAGTGGAAATAGAAACATTAAAGAAATCACAAAGGGAGACAACACTGGAGATAGAAAACCCAGGAAAGAGATCAGGCGTCACAGATACAAGCATCACCAACAGAATACAAGAGAGAGTAGAAAGAATCTTAAGGACAGAAGATATCATAGAAAACATCAACACAACCATCAAAGAAAATGTAAAACACAAAAAAGCTCCTAACACAAAACATCCAGGAAATTGAGGACACAATGAGAAGATCAAACCTAAGATTAATAGGTATAGAAGAGAGCTAAGACTCCAAACTCTAAGGGCAAGTAAATATCTACAACAAAATTATAGGAGTAAACATCCCTAACCCTAAGAAAAAGATGCCCATAAGCATACAAGAAGCCTACAGAACTCCAAATAGACTGGACCAGAAAAGAATTTCCTCCCATCACATAATAGTCAAAACACCAAACGCACAAAACAAAGAAAGAATATTAAAAGCAGTAAGGGAAAAAGATCAAGTAACATATAAAGGCAGACCTATCAGAATTACAGCAGACTTCTCACTAGAGATTATGAAAGCCCGAAGATCCTGGGAATATGTCACACAGACCCTAAGAGAAAAGAAATGCCAACCCAGGTTACCATGTCCATCAAAACTCTCCGTTAATGTAGATGGGGAAACCAAGATATTCCATGACAAAACCAAATTTATACAATATGTTTCTAAAAATCAAGTCCTACAGAGGATAATACATAGAAAATTCCAATACAAGGAGGTAAACCACACAATAGAAAAATCAATAAAGTAATTTCCTTGCAACAAATCCAAAAGAGAGCCACACAAACATAATTATACCTCTAACAACAAAAACAACAAGAAACAATAATCACTATTCCTTAATATCTCTTAATATCAAGTGGACTCAATTCCCCAATAAAAAGACACAGACTAACAGACTGGATACATAAAGAGAACCTAGCAATTTGCTTTATAAAGGAAACATACCTCAGTGACAAAAACAGACACTACCTCAGAGTAAAAGGGTGGAAAAAATTTTTCCAATCAAATAGTCTAAAGAAAGAAGTTGGAGTAGCCATTCTAATATTGAAAAAAATCTACTTTCAACCAAAAGTTATCAAAGAAGATGAGGAAGGACACTTCATAATCATCAAAAGAAAAAGTCCACCAAGATGAACAATCAATCTTGAATATCTATATTCCAAATGCAAGGGCACCTTCATTCATAAAAGAAACATTAAAGCTGAAAGCACACAATGATAGTGGGAGATTTCAACACCCCACTGTCATCAATGGAAACAGAAACTAAACAGAGACATAGAGAAACTAACAGAAGTTATGAACCAAATGGACTTAACAGATATTACATATCATTTCATCCTAAAACAAAAGAATATCCTTCTTCTCAGTACCTTCTCAAATATTGACCACATATTCAGTAGCAAAACAGGACTCAAGAGATACAAAAAGATTGAAATAATCTCATGCATCCTATCAGATCAACACAGACTAAGGCTGATCTTCAATAACAATAAAAAGGACAGAAAGCCCACATATACATGGAAGTTGAACAAAACTCTCCTCAATGATAACTTGCTCAAAAAGAAATAAAGAAATTAAAGACTTTTTTAGAATTTAATGAAAACGAAGGCACAACATACCAAGACTTATGGGACACAATGAAAGCAATGCTAAGAGGAAAATTCATATCGCTGGGTGCCTCCAAAAGAAAGGTTGACAGCACAACTAAAATCTCTAGAACAAAAAGAAGCAAATACAACCAAGAGGAGCAGATGTCAGGAAATAATCAAACTCGGGGCTGAAATCAACCAAGTAGAAACAAAAAGTACTATACAAAGAATCAACAGAACCAGATGCTGGTTCTTTGAGAAAATCAACAACATAGATAAACCCTTAGCCAGACCAAGCAGAGGGCACAGAGAGTGTGTCCAAATTAACAAAATCAGAAAAGGAAAGGGAGATATAAAAACAGAATCTGAGGAAATTCAAAAAATCATCAGATCATACTACAAAAACCTATATTCAAAAAAACTTGAAAATCTGGAGGAAATGGACAGATATTTATAGAACTTCTGTAAGGAAAAGGGCACTGTCATTCATTAGGACAAAATAGCATACAACAGATTGGAAAAATCTTTACAAATCCTGTCTCAGATAGAGGGCTAATATCCAATTTATATGAAGAATTCAAGAAGTTAGAATCCAAAGAGCAAAATAACCCTGTTAAAATTGGAGTACAGTGCAAAACAAAGAATTCTCAGCTGAGGAATATCGAATGGCTGAAAAGTACCTAAAGAAATGTTCAACATCCTTAGTCATCAGGGAAATGCAAACAAAACAACCATGAAACTCCACCTTATACCACTGAGAATGGCTAAGAACAAAAACTCAGGTAACTACAGATGCTGGCAAGGATGTGGAGAAATAGGAACACTCCTCCATAGTGGTGGAATTAGAAGCTGGCAAAACCACTCTGGAAATCAGTCTGGAGCATCACCAGAAAATTTAACACTGTACTACCTGAGGACCCAGCTATACCTCTCTTGGGTATACACCCAACTGATACTCCAAAATAGGAAGAAAAAAAAACCAACAAAAAAACGACATGCTCCACTATGTTCATAGCAGCCTTATTTATAATAGCCAGAAGCTGGAAACAATCCAGATGTCCTTCAACAGAGGAATGGATACAGAATACATGGTGGTACATTTACACGATGGAGTACTACTCAGCTATTAAAAACAATTACTTCATGAAATTCATAGGCAGATGGCTGGAACTAGAAAATATCAACCTGAGTGAGGTAACCAAAAAAAAAAAAAAAGCCATATGGTATCCTCTCACAAATAGGTGGATAATAGCCTAAAAACTCGAATTTCCCGAGACACAATCCAAAGACCACATAAGTTCAAGAAGAAGGATGACCAAAGTGCTGATGCTTCAGCCCTTCCTAAAAGGAGAAATATATTCATAGGAGGAGATAACAAAACAAAGGCTGAAGCAGAGACTAAAGGAATGGTCATTCATCGTCTGCCCCAACTGGGTAACCAGCATATATAAACATATACAGCCACCAAACCTAGAAAATATTGATGAAGTCAAGGAGTACATACGGATAGGAACCTGATACAGCTCTCTCTTGAGAGCCTCTGCAAGAGCCTTACATATACAGAGGAAAAGGCTAGCAGCAAAACAATGAATTGAGAATGGGGTCACTGATAGAGAAAGGAATGAATGAGCTGAAGAGGCTTGCAACCCCATAAGAACAAAAATATCATCCAACCAGATATCCGAGAGTATGAACCACTCACCAACGAGTACACATGGACCAACCTATGACTCCAGCTGCATATGTAGCAGAGGATTGCCATATTGGACACCAAAGGGAGAAGCCCTTGGTACTGTCAAGACTAGACACTCCCCCCCAGAGTAGGGCAATATCAGGGCAGGGAGATAGGAAGGGGAGGTGGTTGGGGAGGGGGAAAACCCTTATAGAAGAAGGGGGAGAGTGTGGGTTAGGGAACTGATAGACAGGAAACCCGAAAAAGCAACAACATTTGAAATGTAAATAAAATATATTCAGTAAAAAAAAAAACAAACAAACAAACAATGGATCTCTTATGAGCAATAGAAAATGACTTGGAGAAATTGAATTCCTGTCATCCTCAGGTGCTCTATGTTAATTGAAATAATGATGGGATCATCCTAAAAGCTATCATGGAGATTATAGAAACTTTCTATCTTGCCTGATAAGGGATCCATCTGTTTATGTAATCAATATATACATAACACATATACATAAAATGTGTACCATAATACTTAGTAATCAAAAAAAAAATGATAAGTAGCCTGGGATATTTAAGAATCAGGTCACACAAATATATTGGCTTTTCTCTCATAAGAAATGAAATCAATTTTTTCTGCATATAAATACACTGTTGTTATTTTCAGATACACCAGAAGAGGGCATCGGATCCCATTACATATGGCTCCAGGAGCCACCCTCTGGTTCCTGGGAATTGAACCCAGAACTTCTGGAAGAGCAGTTGATGCTCTTAACCATTGAGCCATCAACACAGCCCAGCTATACTGTACCTGGGCATATACACCAAAGATGCTCCAAAATATAACAAGAATACATGTTCCATTATGTTCATAGCAGCCTTATTTATTATAGCTAAGACTTGGAAAAAACCCAGATGTCCTTGAACACAGGAATGGATACAGAAAGTGTGGTACATATACACAATGGAGTACTACTCAGCTATCAAAAACAAGGACTTACTGAAATTCTTAGGCAAATGGAGGAACTAGAAAATATCCTAAGTGAGGTAACCTAAACATAAAATAACACACATGGTAGGTATTCACTGATAATTGGATATTAGCCCAAAAGATTGAATTACTCAAGATACAATTCACAGAAGATGTAAGCTCAAGAAGGATGACCAAAGTGTGGATGCTTCAGGCCATCTTAAAAAGATGCCAGACTTCTCACCAGAGGCTTTGAAAGCCAGAATATCCTAGACAGATGTCATACAGATGCTAAGAGAACACAAATGCCAGCCCAGGTTACTGTATCCTGCAAAACTCTCAATTAACATAGATGGAGAAACCAAGATATTCCATGACAAAAACAAATTTACACAATATCTTTCTACAAATCCAGACCTACAAAGGATAATAAAAGGTAAAGCCCAACATAAGGAGGCAAGCTACACCCTAGAAAAAGCAAGAAACTAATTGTCTTGCAACAAAACAAAGAGAAGAAAAGCACACAAACATAATCTCACATCCAAACACGAATATAACAGGAAGCAACAATCACTATTACTTAATCTCTCCACATCAATTGACTCGATTCCCCAATAAAAAGACAGAGATTAACAAACCGGATATGTAATGAGGACCCAGCATTCTGCTGCATACAGGAAACACACCTCAGGACAAAGACAATCACTACCTCTGAGTAAAAGGCTGGAAACAACTATCCAAGAAAATGATCTGAAGAAGAACACTGGGGTAGCCATTCTAATGTCGAATAAAATCGATTACCAACCAAAGCTCATCAAAAAAGATAAGGAAGGACACTTCATATTCATCAAAGGAAAAGTCCACCAAGATGAACTCTCAATCCTAAATATATATGCTCCAAAAACAAGGGCACCTACATACATAAAAGAAACCTTACTAAAGCTCAAAACACACATTAGACCTCACACAATAATAGTAGGAGATTTAAATACCCCACTCTCATCAATGGACAGATCATGGAAACAGAAAATAAACAGAGACATAGACAGACTAAGAGAAGTCATAAACCAAATGGACATAACAGATACTTATAGAACATTCTATCCTAAAGCAAAAGGATATACCTTCTTCTCAGCTCCTCATGGTACTTTCTCCAAAATTGACCACATAATCTGTCATAAAACAGCCCTCAACAGATACAGAAAGATAGAAATAATCCCATGCGTCCTATCGGACCACCACGGCCTAAAGCTGGACTTCAATAACAATAAGGGAAGAATGCCCACATATACATGAAAGTTGAACAATGCTCTACGCAAAGATAACCTGGTCAAGGAAGAAATAAAGAAAGAAATTAAAGACTTCTTAGAATTTAATGAAAATGAAGGTACAACATACCCAAACTTATGGGACACAATGAAAGCTGTGCTAAGAGGAAAACTCATAGCGCTGAGTGCCTGCAGAAAGAAACAGGAAAGAGCATATGTCAGCAGCTTGACAGCACACCTAAAAGCTTTAAAACAAAAAGAAGCAAATACACCCAGGAGGAGTAGAAGGCATTAAATAATCAAACTCAGAACTGAAATCAACCAAGTAGAAACAAAAAGGCTATACAAAGAATCAACAGAACCAAAAGTTGGTTCTTTGAGAAAATCAACAAGATAGATAAACCCTTAGCCAGACTAACGAGAGGACACAGAGAGTGTGTCCAAATTAAGAAAATCAGAAACGAAAAAGGAGACATAACTACAGAATCAGAGGAAATTCAAAAAATCATCAGGTCCTACTACAAAAGCCTATATTCAACAAAACTTGAAAATCTGCAGGAAATGGACAACTTCCTAGACAGATACCAGGTACCGAAGTTAAATCAGGAACAGATAAACCATTTAAACAACCCCATAACTCCTAAGGAAATAGAAGCAGTCATTAAAAGTCTCCCAACCAAAAAGAGCCCAGGTCCACATGACTTCAGGGCAGAATTCTATCAGACATTCATAGAAGACCTCATACCAATATTATCCAAACTATTCCACAAATGGAGCGCTACCCAATTCCTTCTATGAAGCCACAATTACTCTTACACCTAAACCACACAAAGAGCCAACAAAGAAAGAGAACTTCAAACCAATTTCCCTTATGAATATCGACGTACAAATACTCAATAAAATTCTTGCAAACCGAATCCAAGAGCAGAACAAAGCAATCATCCATCATGGTCAAGTACACTTTATCCCAGGGATGCAGGGATGGTTTAATATACGGAAAACCATCAACATAATCCACTATATAAACAAACTGAAAGATGATCATTTCATTAGATGCTGAGAAAGCATTTGACAAAATTCAATACCCCTTCATGATAAAAGCACTGGAAAGAACAGGAATTCAAGGCCCATACCTGAACATAGTAAACACCATATACAGAAAACCAGTAGCTAACATTAAACTATATGGAGAGAAACTTGAAGCAATCCCACTAAAATCAGGGACTAAACAAGGCTGCCAACTCTCTCCCTACTTACTCAGTATAGTGCTGGAAATTCTAGCCAGAACAATCAGACAACAAAAGGAGATCAAAGGGATACAGATTGGAAAGGAAGAAGTCAAAATATCACTATTTGCAGATGATATGATATTATATTTAAGTGA
Source organism: Rattus norvegicus (assembly GCF_021556685.1). Taxonomy (NCBI): domain Eukaryota; kingdom Metazoa; phylum Chordata; class Mammalia; order Rodentia; family Muridae; genus Rattus; species Rattus norvegicus. Next base: position 151,460,665 of record NC_141554.1, on the reverse strand, counting down.
TCTCAAAAGTTCCACCAGAGAACTACTAAAGCTGATAAACAACTTCCGCAAAGTGGCTGGGTATGAAATTAACTCAAATTAATCAGTAGCCTTCCTCTACACAAAAGAGAAACAAGTTCAGAAAGAAATTAGGGAAATGACATCCTTCATAATAGTCCCAAGCAAGTAAAAGATCTGTACAATAAGAACTTCAAGACTCTGAAGAAAGAAATTGAAGAAGACCTCAGAAGATGGAAAGATCTCCCATGCTCATGGATTGGCAGGATTAATATAGTAAAAATGGCCGTTTTACCAAAAGCAATCTACAGGTTCAATGCAATCCTCATCAAAATACCAATCCAATTCTTCAAAGTGTTAGACAGAACAATTTGCAAATTCATCTGGAATAACAAAAAACCCAGGATAGCTAAAACTATCCTCAACAATAAAAGGACTTCCAGGGGAATCACTATCGCTGAACTTAAGCAGTATTACTGAGCAATAGTAATAAAAAAAATGCATGGTATTGGTACAGAGACAGACAGATAGACCAGTGGAATAGAACTGAAGACCCAGAAATGAACCCACACACCTATGGTCACTTGATTTTTGACAAAGGAGCTAAAACCATCCAATGGAAAAAAGATAGCATTTTCAGCAAATGGTGCTGGTTCAACTGGAGGTCAGCATGTAGAAGAATGCAGATCGATCCATGCCTATCACCCTTTACAAAGCTTAAGTCCAAGTGGATCAAGGACCTCCACATCAAACCAGATACACTCAAACTAATAGGAGAAAAACTAGGGAAGCATCTGGAACACATGGGCACTGGAAAAAAATCTCCTGAACAAAACACCAATGGCTTTTGCTCTAAGATCAAGAAAGGACAAATGGGATCTCATAAAACTGCAAAGCTTCTGTAAGGCAAAGGACACTGTGGTTAGGACAAAACGGCAACCAACAGATTGGGAAAAGTTCTTTACCAATCCTACAACAGATAGAGGCCTTATATCCAAAATATACAAAGAACTCAAGAAGTTAGACCCAGGGAGACAAATAACCCTATTAAAAAATGGGGTTCAGAGCTAAACAACGAATTCACAGCTGAGGAATGCCAAATGGCTGAGAAACACCTAAAGAAATGTTCAACATCTTTAGTCATAAGGGAAATGCAAATCAAAACAACCCTGAGATTTTACCTCACACCAGTGAGAATGGCTAAGATCAAAAACTCAGGTGACAGCAAATACTGGCGAAGATGTGGAGAAAGAGGAACACTCCTGATCCACATGTGACCCATACATATACAGCCACCAAACTTGATAAGATGGATAAAGCAAAGAAGTGCAGGCTGACAGGAACCAGATGTAGATCTCTCCTGAGAAACACAGCCAGAATATGGCAAATACATAGGGAAATGCCAGCGGCAAACCACTGAACTGAGATTGGGACCCCCTGTTGAAGGAATCAGTGAAAGGCCTGAAAGAGCTTAAAGGGGCTTGAGACGCCATAGGAACAACAACACCAACCAACCAGAGCTTCCAGGAACTAAGCCACTACCCAAAGACTGACCCTGGACTCCAACTGCATAGGAAGCAATGAATAGCCTAGTAAGGCCACTAGTGGAAGTGGAAGCCCTTGGTTCTGCCAAGACTGAACCCCCAGTGAAGGCGATTGTTTGGGGGAGGTCGGTAATGGGAGAAGGATGGGGAGAGGAACACCCATGTAGAAGGGGAGGGGGAGGGGCTAGGGAGATGTTTGCCTGGAAACCGGGAAAGGTAATAATAATTGAAATGCAAATAAGAAATACCCAACCTAATAAAGATGGATAAAAAAATTTTTAAAAAGGAACAAAAATATTTATAGGAGGAGATATAGTGACAAAGTTTGGAGCAGAGACTGAAGGAATGGCCATTCAGAGCCTGTCCCACCCAGGGATCCAGCCCATATATATATGCAGGAACCAAACCTAGACAATACTCATAAAGCAAAGTTGTGCATGCTAACAGGAGCCTGAAACAGCTGTCTCCTGAGATGCTCTGCCAGAGCATGACATATACAAAGGCAAATGTTCACAGCAAACCACTGAACTGAGAACAGGGCCCAGGATGGAGGAATTAGAGAAAGGATTGAAAGGGCTGAAGGGGCTTGCAACCCCATAAAAACAACAATGCCAACCAACCATAGCTCAAAGAGACTAAACCTATACCCAGAAAGTACACAAAGATAGACCCTTGGCTCCAGCTGCATATGTAGCAGAGGATGGCCATGTTGGGCATCAATGGGATAAGAACTCCTTGGTACTGCAAAGGTTGCCCCCCCCCAGTGTAGGGGAATGTAAGGGCAGCGAGGCAGGAAGGGGTGTGTTTGGGGAGGAGGAAAACCCTTATAGAAGAAGGGGGAGGGTATTTAGGGGGCTGACAGACAGGAAAACAGGAAAGGGAATAACATTTGAAATGTTAATAAAAATATCCAATAAAAAAATCAAACAAAATGAAGAAAAAAAAAACAAATGATGACTCTGTATGAGAAGAGCAAAATATCCTTGAGAAATTTAATTCCTTTTATCCTCAGTTGTTCTATGTTAATGTAAAATGGTGGGATCATCCTAAAAACTGTCTTGGGGATTAGAGAAACTTTCTATCTTGTCCTTTAAGGGATCCATCTGTTTATGTAACCAATATACACATAACACATATATGAAAAATGTGTACTATAATACTCAGTAAACAATAGAATTCATAAATAGCCTGCGATGGATAATACTTAAGAATCAGATCACGAAATCAAATATTTTTATGTGTATGAATATACTGTTGCTATCTTCAGATACACCAGAAGAGGGCAACAAACCCCATAACAGATGGTTCCAAGAGTTGCCATCTGGTTCCTGGGAATTGAACTCAGAACCTCTGGAAGAGCAGTTGATGCTCTTAACCACTGAGCCATCACCCTAGCCCAGCTATACCTTACCTTGGCATATATCCCAAAGATGCTCCAGAATATAACAAGAACACATCCTCCACTATGTTCATAGCAACCTTATTTATTATAGCTAGGAACTGGAAAAAAAAACCCAGATGCCCTTCAACAGAGGAATGGATACAGAAAGTATGGTACATCTACACAATGGAGTACTACTCAGCTATCAAAAACAAGGACTTACTGAAATTCTTAGGCAGTTGGATGGAACTAGAAAATATGATCCTAAGTGAGGTAACCTAATCATAAAATAACACACATGGTATGCACTCACTGGTAATTGGATATTAGCCCAAAAGCTCGAATTATTTGATACAATTCACAGAAGGCTTAACTCAAGGAGGATGACCAAAGTGTAGATACTTTAGCCCTTCTTAAAAAAGGGGAACAAAAATATTCATAGGAGGATATATAGAGACAAAGCATGGAGTAGAGACTGAAGGAACGGCCATTAAGAGCCTGCCCCACCCAGGGATCCAGTCCAAATATATACAGGCACAAAACCTAGACAATATTGATGAAGCCAAGAAGTACATTCTGACAGAAGCCTGATATAGCTGTCTCCTGAGAGGCTCTGCCAGAGTGTGACAAATACAAAGCAAATACTAGCAGCCAACCATTGAACTGAGAACAGAGTCCCCACTGGACGAATTAGAGAAAGGATTGAAGGAGCTGATGGGCTTGCCACTCCATAAGAACAGCCATACCAACCAACCAGAGCTCACAGCTACTAAAGCTATACACAGAAAGTACACATGGACAGACCCATGGCTCCAGCTGCATATGTAACAGAGGATGGCCATGGTGGGCAGCAGTGGGATGAGAAGCCCTTGGTCCTGTCAAGTCTGGAGCCTCCCTTCAGAGCATCAGAATATAAGGGCAGGGGGAAGACAAGTTAGTTGAAGAGTGGGAAACCCCTCTAGAAGAAGGGGAATGTTATGGGATAGGGGGCTGATGGACAGCAAACCAGGAAAGGGAATAACATTTGAAATGTAAATAAAACATATCCAATAAAGAACAAAACAAAAACAACGGATCTGCTATGAGCAGTACAAAATGAGTTGGGGAAATTTAATTCCTGTCATCCTCAAGTGCTCTATGTTAATGTAAATAATGGTGGGATCATCCTAAAAGCTGTCTTGGAGATTATAGAAACATTTGATCTTGTCTGATAAGGGATCTATCTATGTAACAAATATATCCATAAAACATATGTGTAAAATGTGTACCTCAATACTCAGCAAATAATGAAATTCATACATAGCCTGGGATGAATGATATTTAAGAATCAGGTCACACAAAAATATTGGCTTTTTTCCTATAAGAAATGAAATCATTTTTTGTATGTATATAAATACACCGCTGTTATTTTCAGATGCACCAGAAGAGGGCATCAGATTCCATTACAGATGGTTCCAGGAGCCATCCTCTGGTTCCTGGGAATTGAACCCAGAACCTCTGGAAGAGCAGTTGATGCTCTTAACCACTGACCCATCACCCCAGACCAGCTATACTGTACTTGGGCATATACCCCAAAGATACTCCAAAATATAACAAAGACACATGTTCCACTATGTTCATAGCAGCCTTATTTATAATAGCCAGAAGCTGGAAAGGATCCTGATGCCCTTCAACAGAGGAATGGATACAGAATGTGGTACATCTACACAATGGAATATTACTCAGCTATCAAAAACAATGACTTTATCAAACTCATAGGCAAATGGATAGAACTAGGTAAGATCATCCTGAGTGAGGTAACCCAATCATTCACAAAGAACACATGAGATATGTGCTCACTGATAATTGGATATTAACCTAAAAGCTCAAATTTCCCAAGATACAATCCAAAGACTACATAAGTTCAAGAATTATGAACAAAGTGCTGATGCTTCAGTCCTTCGTAAAAGGGAAGACAAAAATATTTATAGAAGAGATACCAAAACAAAGTTTGAAGCAGAGACTGAAAGAGACTGAAAGAATGGAGAATCAGAGCCTGCCCCACCTGGGGATCCAGCCTTTCTCTCTCACTTTCTCTCTCGCTTTCTCTCTCTCTCTCTCTCTCTCTCTCTCTCTCTCTATATATATATATATATATATATATATATATATATATATATATATATCCACCAAACCTAGAAAATATTGATGAAGCCAAGGAGTGCATGCTGACAGGAGACTGATATATCTGTCTCCTGAGAGGCTCTGAAAGAGCCTTACAAATACAGAGGCAAATGGTAGCAGCAAAACAATGAACTGAGAACGGGGTCCCCATTGGAGGAGTTAGAGAAAGGAATGAATGAGCTGAAGGGGCTTGTAACCCCATAAGAACAACAATATCATCTAACCAGAGATCCCAGAGAATGAACCACTCACCAAAGAGTACACATGAGCCGACCCATGACTACAGCTGCATATGTAGCAGAGGACTGCCATATTGGACACCAAAGGGAGAAGCCCTTGGTCCTGTCAAGACTAGACCCCCCAGAGTAGGGGAAAATCAGGGCAGGGAGATGGGAAGGGGAGGTGGTTGGGGAGGGGGAAAACCCTTATAGACGAAGCGGGAGCGTGTGGGTTAGGGAACAGGAAACCCAGAAAAGCAACAACATTTGAAATGTAGATAAAATATATCCAATAAAAAAAACTAAACTAAACAAAGAATGGATCTGTTATAAGCAATACAAAATGACTTGGAGGAATTGAATTCCTGTCATCCTCAGGTGCTTTATGTTAATGGAAATAATGGTGGGATCATCCTAAAAGCTATCTTGGAGATTATAGAAACTTTCTATCTTGTCTGATAAGGGATCCATCTGTTTATGTAACCAGTATACAACATAAAACTTACATAAAATGTATACCATAATGCTTAGTAATCAAAAAATTGATAAATAGCCTGGGATGAATGTTATTTAAGAATCAGGTCACACAAAAATATTGGCTTTTCTCCCATAAGAAATGAAATCAATTTCTTTATACATATCAATACACTGTTGTTATTTTCAGAAGAGGGCATCAGGTCCCATTACAGATGGTTCCTGGAGCCACCCTCTGGTTCCTGGGAATTGAACCCAGAACCTCTGGAAGAGCAGCTGATGCTCTTAACCACTGAGCCATGACCCCAGACCAGCTATACTATACCTGGGCATATACCCCAAGGATGCTCCAAAATATAACAAGAACGCATACTCCACTATGTTCATAGCAGTCTTATTTATAATATCCAGAAGCTGGAAAGGATCCTGATGCCCTTCAACAGAGGAATGGATACAGAAATGTGGTATATCTACACAATGGAGTACTATTCTGCAATCAAAAACAATGCCTTCATGAAATTCATAGGCAAATGGATGAAAGTCTATAATATCATCCTGAGTGAGGTAACCCAATCACAGAAAAACATACATGGTATGCACTCATTGATAAGTGGATATTAGCCCAAATGCTTGAATTACCCAAGATATCATCCACAGACTACATAAGCTCAAGACAAAAAGTGCCTATGCGTCAGTCCTCGGTAAAAGGGGGAACAAAAGTATTCATAGGAGAATATAAAGAGACAAAGTTTGGAGCAGAGACTTAAGGAATGGCCATTCAGCATCTGCCCCACCTGGGGATCCAGTCCATATATATGCTGCCACAAAGCCTAGACAATATTGATGAAGCCAAGAAGTGAATGCTGACAGGAACCTGATGTATGAAATTCTTATGCAAATTGATGGAGTAGAAAATAACTTTCTGAGTGATGTAACCCACTCACGGAAAGCACACATTTTATGTACTCACTAATAAGTGTATATTAGGCAAAAACCTCGGAATGCCAACGTACAGCTCAGAGTCCATATGAAGCTCAAGACCAAAGTGTGGATTCTTCAGTTCTACATAGAAGGGGGAATAAACTCCTCACAGGAGGTAGAGGATAGGAGGGAATTTGGAAAAAGAAAGAAGGGGGAGGGGAAAAGGGAGGCAGAATTAGGTATGGGAGGAGACAGGGATGATATACACATGATAACCAAATTGAACAGAGGTGTGTAGCAATGGAAGATGGGGAACTACGGGTAGTCACAGATGCCAGGAATGCATCCAGGACCCCAAGGCTCCTGGGGTTCCCAGGACCCAAAGGCAATGAGATTAGCTAAAATGCCCAATAAAAGGGAAGGAAAACTTCCAGAGGTAGGCAAGGCCACTGGTTGAAGGATGGGCCACCCATTTATCTCTAAATTTTTAACCCAGAATGGCTCCTGTCAAAGGAAATACAGGACATAGTGTAAAGCAGGGACTGAAGGAAAGGCCATCCAGAGACTGCCCTACCTGTGGATCCATCCCATATGCAGACACCAAACCCTGACAATATTGTTTACAGAAGCCTGATATAGCTCTCTCCTGAGATGCTCTGCCTGAGTCTGACAAATAGAGGCAGATGTTGGCAGCCAACCATTGGACTGAGCATGGGTACCCTAATAGTGGAATTAAAGAAAGGACTGAAGGGTCTGAAGGGGTTTGCAAACCCATAGGAAGAACAACAATAACAACCAACCAGGCTGCCCTAGAGTTCCCAGGGACTGAATCACCATCCTAAGAGTACACATGGACAGACCCATGTCTCCAGCTGCATATGTAGCAGAGGATGGCCTTGTTGGACATCAATGAGAGGAGAGGCCCTTGGTCCTGTAAATGCTCGATGCTCCAGTGTAGGGGAGTGGGTGGGTAGGTGGGTGGGGGAAAACCCTCATAGAAGAAAGGGGATGGGGATGGGACAGGGGTTTATGGAGGGGAAACCTGGAAAGAGGATAACATTTTAAATGTAAATAAAGAAAATATCGAATAAAAAAAGAAAGATTTTTAAAAAGTAAATGAAATCAAACCTGGACTCTGGGCAATCCCAGCACTCAGGAGGTAGAGGCACATGGATCGCTATGATTCTTGTCAACAGAGTGAATTCCAAGACGGTAAGAAGATTACACAGAAATACCCTGGCTCAAAATGAAAGAAAGAAAGAGAGAGAGAGAGAGAGAGAGAGAGAGAGAGAGAGAGAGAGAGAGAGAGAGAGAGAGGGGGAGGGAGGGAGGGAGGGAGGGAGGGAGGGAGGGAGGGAGGAAGGAAGGAAGGAAGGAAGGAAGGAAGGAAGGAAGGGAGGGAAGCAAAATGGTGGTAAGAAAAGAAGGTTGCTTATCAGTCCTTTTTCCATCTACCACACTGCAGAATTACCACTTGATTTTTAAAGTTTTCCAACATTACATCAGAGCAACAATGAAAACACATAGGGCTTAGTCCAACGATTCTTTTTGTGAAAACTATGCTTTTATTTTTAAATATAAAAAGACTCATCCATTTTTTTCTTGAGGATCTTTAAGAAAGCAAGGTACTTAACACATCTAAGGACTGACGGCACCATCACATAGACAGACCGTGTTATCATTTTCTACTTTGCTTTAGACTCAGTCCTTGTGAAAGATGCTCTGATCGACATTAGGACTGAGATTATCTCCTCCAAAAGATACTTCACTCCAATTCAAGTAGCCTAAGAGAGCTCATCCATAATAGGCACCCAGTCAGTGCTCCACAAGCATCATCAGCACAGGGAGCATATTGGCTCTGAGTAATCCCTTGCTTGTAGGGTTGGTTCAGCCCCATCACAGTTCCAATTCTACCATAGTTGAGTTGCTTACCTGGAAGGCTGCTAGATCCTAGACACTTCGTCTGTTAATCACACCTGCTGTCCTCTTGTTGTTTTGTTGTACCCTTCCATCTACAGGCTCAGCTTCCTGAGGAAGAGACAGATTTGAAGGTGTAGCACATCTTCCCAACCCTGGGCCATTCCTCATAACTGTCCAAGAGGAGTTGGTATCCATTCTTGTCTTGGGGATTCTGAAGGATTTCCTATTGACTCTTTACAAGGCCCCTGCTGACCCTCATATCAATCCTTCAGGCCCTGGTTAGCTCTGATCTCCAATATTACCACTGAGTAGGAAGCCAGGTGACAACTTTCCTCCACAGTCTTTCCCATAACCAGTATAGGCTGAGGACAGGGGCAGCTTTTTCATTCCTTGACTTTGAGGTCTCCAGGATCCTCCTTCAGGACCTGGTTCCTTCTACATATATCAGGCCTTTCTCCACAGGACTAGTCCAGCTCCTCCCTTACCTGCTGCAAGAGGAAGGTGCACTATTCCCAGTAAAACTCCCCAAGGCTTCTCAGGACTGATGAGAGTGTGGAAACCTATAAGGCTCAAAGTGAGTCTTAACTACTGGGAGACCACACCCAACTGAGAAGAAAACACTTCAGTGTAAATGCAAGAGGTTTATTTTTCCAGAGCATCCTGGTAGACCCTCAATCAGTCCCTAGTGGCAAGTGACTAGAAGGTGACCCCAAATGCCTATAACAAGTAGTTTTTATACTTTTTTAGGAGCACAGGTTGCATCAGCAAGGTTACAGTTTAAACTTATTGGCTAAGTATATTGACCTTTGATTCTACTGGCTAGAAAGCATATGACACACATTCACACTGTACCTGGGGCCAGAGGGTCAGGTGACTGTCAGTCAGTACATTCTGTGGATTTTCAAGAATGTTCCTGCTCCTCCCAAGAACTGTGGATGGAGAATGAAACTTGGCCTAGTCTTGACCTGAGGTGGTAGATGTAAGGCTGGCCAAAGCCCCATTGGGTCCTTCATTCGCCCCCTTTTTTTGTACCAGCTCCAATCTTGGAGCTACACTCAGGGGTCTCTGGTGACTAACTCATATTCCTCAGGTCCTGTCCTCAGGGTCTCATATTGTTGGCTCAGGACCATAAGCTGTACTGTACCCATTCTCTCATTTATGAAAGCTATAAACTTGTTCAATATGCAGGGTTCAAAGGTCAACAATAGCAGAAAAATTAGGGGTCTATATAAGATAGATATGAGGGTGGTTATCCAAGGGGATGAGTTAAACCAAGATTCAAACCAGCCCTGACTCTGCTCTCTCTCTTCTGTTTGGCTAACCCTTTTCTCACCTTGGCCATCATACCACAATTTGTATAACCTAAGTCCCCAAGTTTTTTCCGCTTAGCCATCTCATTGTTCTTTGCCTTTCTGAGTGAATCTGATTATTATTAGGTTATAGGTGGCTTTTGCTTAAAAGGTATTCCAATATCCTCTGTCCTCCTGGTACGGCCCTTCAGTAGTGTAATTTCTTTTTACTGTGATCAAGTCCGAAGAGGAGGGATTCCAGTAGGGGTCTCCTATAGTCTTACATCCACAGGCAGTACAATAAAACTGGTCTGGACCCCCGCATCATTGAACTTCTGCCTGGTTTCTTCCATCTCGAGGGCAAATGTAAGTGGGGGTCTCCCACAAGTGATACCTCTGTGCATGAAATGCACATCCTATCCTCCCACCCCTAAGCCTTCTTTCTCCCATATGGGCAGTTTGCTTCCGCCAGCACTCCCATCATGGGTGGGGATGTCCCATGAGTCAAGTCCTGCCGCCAGCTGGCACAGATCAAAAGTGAGGTCGGGACACTAGATGAGGGGTTTGGAGGTCATAAGGGAGGCAACATCATCTCCAGTCCCAGTGGAAACCACAGTCCAGGTTTGACCGACCAGCACATGGAGGCAGCAGGAGTCCCCTGGGAGTGATGCATCTGCAGGTTTCACATCTGCAGGGATACAGACACCAGGGCTGCAATACCGTCCACCTTGAGGACTGGTAGGAGTGGTTATCATTAACACTGCCAGGAAGGGTCCCTTCTACCAGGGTTCCAGCAATTGTGCCCAATGCCTCTGGATGTAGACCAGTCGATAGTCTGGAAATGGTGAAGAGTCTCTGGCGTTCCTAGAGCATATAAGGTATACAGTTTGAGCTATATCTCATTGAAAGGCTTGGAGCCTTAAGAAGAGGTTCCTATCAATGAGATGGGATACCTCCAGGAAGGGCCCAGTATACACAAATGGCATTGGGGTACCAAACAGGATCTCAAAAGGGGTCAGGTTAAAATGGCAAGGGGTGTTCTGGGTTGGGAACAGGGCCAGGGGAAGAAAGCACCACCCAGTCAGCACCAGTCTCCAAGGTCAATTTAATTAATGTCTATTTTAGGGTTCTGTTCATTCTCTCTACCTGCTCTGAGCTCTGGGGACAGTACGCACAATGGAGCTTCCAATTAGTCCCCAATATCTTTGCCAATCCCTGACTTATCTTAGAAACAAAAGCAGGACCGTTGTCTAATTACCTTGGGCACTCTGAACCTTGGGAGATATTTCTTCTAATATCTTTTTGGCTACCACTGTAGCTGTTTCCTGCTTTGTGGGGAAAGTCTTAACCCATTCAGAGAAAGTATCTACAAATACTAGGAGATATTTTTAACCATATTTCCTTTAACCTTTGTGAAATCGACCTCCCAATGTACTCCAGCCAGGTCGTTCTCCCCTAGTTCTCTTGCCTTGTTTGCTCTTGGCTGCATAAGCAGTCACTTGCTGACATAACTTACGCTGTTCTACTGTCTCTCTGGCTATAAACCTAAGGTCTACTACATAAAACTTGACTGCTTGGAAGAACTGCTTATCCTCTAAATGAGTCCATTTGTGCATTTGGCCAAGTGAGTCTTTTGTTTGTTCTCTGGGGAGTATAGTTTTCCCCGCTTGAGTGTGCCATTGTCCTTCCTCTTCTAAGCAATTTGGGCCTATTCTTCTGTTGTACATTCTAAGTGAGGCCATCCCTTAGTCTAATCCCAGTTCCCAGTGGGTATCACTTGCAGGTCCATAACAAGGATAGGCTCCTGCATAGCCAATTCTCCAGCACCTGATCTGCCTGGTTATTACCGGACTCCACTGAGTCTCTTCCCTTCTGATGTCCTGGGCAATGAATAATACTCACAGTTGCTGGATTCATCAGGGTATCCAAGAGATCCAAGATTTTCTGTTTATTTCTTTTCCCTCTGATGTGAGCAGTCCTCTCTCTTAATATATAGCCCTGTGGACAAGGCCTGTGGCAAAGGCATACCTGCTCTCCATGTAGATGTTAATCTTCTTGCCGGCCACAAGTTCCAAGGGAAATTAGCTCCACTTTCTCAGCTGACATGCAGAGGGGTAGAGGTTCAGCCAACCCAGATGATATTTGTGCCATCCACCATGGCAGTACCCACTGATCTCTAACCTTCAGAAGAAAACTGCTCCTATCTGTAAACCAGGTAGCCTTGGCTCCCAGCAGGGGTCAGTTAGAGAGGTATTTCCTCCACCCATGGGCTTCTGCAAGTATTTGACACTTGGGTTGTGCTGGCTCCAGGTCTGGGTTGGGCAACAAAGTGACTGGATTGAGCCCAACCAATGGAGAATCTAGTCCATGTCAGCTGACCGGTGGTCCCATCCTCTGGGTCTTTCAATTCAAAGGCCAAGTACTCTTAACTTTGGGGTGCCAATGTCAGGCAGAAGAAAGCATCTTTTAAGTCTAAAACTGTGTACCAAATTCTGGAAGGTAGTGAAGAATTCAATGGAGTGTAGGGGTTAGGCATAGTAGGGTGTATGTGAGCCACTCTACCATGGTTTATCTTTCTTAAGTCCTGAACTGTGTGATAATCTTTAGTGCCTGGCTTCTTAACTGGCAGGAGCAGTGTGTTCCAGGCAGAACAACACTAATCAACACCCTAAGCTAGAGGAGCCAGGAGATATGTGGCTCAATTTCTTCTCATGCCTCCCTGGACATTGGGTACTGGCATCTTAAGCTCCACATACTCAGTCTGCAGATACACATGACCTAGCCTAGGCATTTCAGCCCAAGCAAGAGGAAACTTTTCCAGCCACCAAACAATATCCCCTATCATTGGGTATTAGTCTCAAACACTTTGTATTTGTCCTCCAGCCTAATACTAAGGACCTAGACAGGTTCTTCAGCAGGCCCCTTCAGTTGAGAGCCCTCGGGAAAAAGAAGTGGATCTGAGCCCCCATCTTGGAGAGCAAATCTCTCCTGAGCAAGGGATAGGGGCAGTTAAGGATGACCATGAACAAATGGGATACCAGGCCCATGCACAGGTCCACAATTTTCTGGGTAGTCCATGAATATTGTTTAGTCCCAGTGGTTCCTTGGACCCACAAATCTTTTGCTAGGGACTGGTCCATCAGCTTAGAGGAGGTTCAAATATTGGGCCCTAGTATCCACCAAGAATTGAGTGGGTTTCTCTTCCATTTAGAAGGTTACCCTGGGTTCAGGCAGGGGTCTTCCCTGGTCACTGTCTTCCCCCAGGGCTAACACCTTCACCAATTGGGGACCCTTTTCCCAAGGCTTAGGATTTCTTACCCCCAGCTTCCATTTGTTGGTGAACTCTCCAGCCTAGTGGCCCCTCTTCTTGCAATATGTGCACTGGTCCTTTTCAAGGGATATTCTGGCTCTCTTTGGTTGGGGTCTCTCTTTGGTTGGAGTCTCTCTTCTCTGCTTTCCCTAACTACTGTAGCCAAGATTCTCTGTAAATTTCTTTCCTGTTGCTTCTCTTTTTTCATCTCCCTTTCATATTCTTCCTTTCTCTTTCTCTTTCTCCTACTCTGTCTCCCTGTTATGGTAGACTTTCTTAGCAACCTTCACTAAATTCCTCAGTGACTTATTCTGTAGTCCTTCTAGCCTCTGAAGCTTTTTCTTGATATCTCTACTAGCCTGGTCTATAAAAGCCATAGTCACAGTAGCTTTGTGCTCCTACTGCTGGGGTCATAGTGTGTATATTGGCGAAATGCCTCCATGAGCCGCTCCAGAAAGGTTGAGGGTGACTTGTCTGGTTCCTGCTTAACCTCACATACCTTGGTCAAATTGGTGGGTCATCTTGCAACCCCCTTAAGACCTGCCAACAGAGTCCTGTGGTAGACCTTCAGGTGACCCTTACCTCCTGCTGTATTAAAGTCCTAGTCAGGCCTAGCCAGGGAAAATCCACTGTCGACGACAGCTTGGTCATTTGATGGTATCCCCATGTCTGAGGGGACATTCTTTCTGGCTTCCTGCATCATCCTCTCTCGCTCTCTGGTCATGAAGAACACTCTCATGAGTTCTTGAATATCATCCCAGGTGGTTTGATGAGTAAATAAAACAGTCTGAGATTAATCAGCCCCATTGAGGTTATCTGAAAAGGGAGCTGTTGGGCCTTTCAGTTGTACAAGTCAGCTGAAAAAAAGGCCAATATTGCATGGCCTGATTGTGATCCTCATCTATGGGCCAGTAGGCTCAGAGTGGGAGGTTCACTGTTTTATCAGGTGAAGTGGCCCTTTGCTCCAAGTCCCCATGGCTGGTCCTGGTTCTGAGGGTCCCCCCACATCCTCCCTTCTGGGACCAGAGAGAAGGGGTGTGGTAAAGGGATGCTGGCTGAGGGCTCAAGGGAGATCCTTGAGGACCTTGAGGACGGGCTATGGGAACTGGGGCCATGGTAGAGGGGTAAGGGTATGGAGGATCCATCAGTATCAGATCCACTCTGGAAGGGTCCTTGAAGATGATGTTCTTTACACACTTGTTGGTCTCTACAGGGTTCTGCTCCTTCATGGCCAGGACCTGCAAGAATCTTGGGGACAAAAAAGCTTTTCTGGGAGGGGTGGGGCGTCCCTCCACTAGATCCTTCCAGGTAACCTATATAGGGTACTCGGTCTGGGTACACAAAGGATCCTCGTCTAAATACTCTTTCTTTTACTAGTTTGATCACCTGCAAATCAAGGGTCCCTATGTGTGGCCACCCTGCTCTGAAGGTGGCCATTCAGAGGAGCAAAGAGTAACTAACCTGCACTTCTTTATTACTACTGACAAGTTCTCTCCTCTTTCCCCAACTTCCTTCCACTGGTCAACTCTGATGTTTAACAGGGTAGATTCAGTCTGAACCACGTCCCAAAATAATGTCAGTTGAAGTCCAAGAACACAGAGAAAGACAATCAACACACAGTTCACTCCTGTCATGGGTGCAGAGAAAGATTCACTTGGCTCCTGCTGAGACTGAAGTCCAAAAACAAAGAGAAAGATAATCAACACACAGACAGCTTGCCCCTGCCATGGGCACAGAAATAAGGTAATCAGGCGACTCAGCCAGCTTACTCTGGTACCTAGTCTAACAGGTTGCAAAAGGAGCAGAGTCCTTCTGACTCCCTCTGGGGAGGTGGGAGGGCTGAAGAGTTCTCCAGACTCCCTGTGGTCATGATCTTAAGGAACATCTGCCAGTTGCAATTTGATTGCACCAGACCAGAAGCTCTCTAAGCCTTACAGATGTTCGAGAGCAAACCAAAAGCAAGACAGACAACATGGATACAGACAACATGGATACAGACAACCGCAGTACCTGACATTAAGCTTGAGTTGTTCCTCTGACCACTGTTCCTTGCGACCTCATAGGGGGTGGGGCTTCCCGGCCAATGTGCCAGATGTAAGGCTTGAAGTGAGTCTTAACTACAAGGAGGACCTCCTCCCCGCAAATGAGGCATGAGAACAGAGTTCAATGCAAATGCAAGAGGTTTATTTTTCCAGAGCATCCTGGTCGACCCTCAATCAGTCTCTCATGGCAAGTGACTAGAAGGTGACCTGAATGGCTATAGCAAGTAGTTTTTTATACTTTTTAGGGGTGCAGGTTACATCAGCAAGGTTACAGTTTAAACTTATTGGCTAAGTATATTGACCTTTGATTCTATTGGCTAGCAAGCATATGACATGCATTCGAACTCTATCTGGGACCAGAGGGTCAGGTGACTATCAGCCAGTACATTCTGAGGATTTTCAAGAATGTTCCTGTTCCTCCACTGTGGGTGGAGAATGGAACTTGCCCTAGCCTTGTCCCAAGGTGGCAAGCTGGTACTTGACCTGAGGTAGTGGGTGTAAGGTTGGTGAAAGCCCCAAGGGTCCTTCAAACCCACCTGTACTCTGTAGGCCAAGAAGTTGTGTCCCACTCAGTTCCAGGCTGCATTACTTTGGAACCTCTATCTAGAAAGTATTTCTTCAGTCCAGCTTGTGCTGTCATTTGGTCCTGATGGTGTGGCCATCTCTCCTACAGGAACATTGTGTGTGTGGAAGAACGGGTGAGGGGCTCATTCCTGTAAGTCAGTAATTACTGAGGTATTCTCTTAGCATTCAGTACCCCAAAACATTGCTTAAAGGACCATCCCAAACCTCTTCATCTAGTCCCAAAAAGAAGATGCTAAAGCTTGATGAGGGGATCATTCATGCAAAGCAGCCTTGTTTTGTTAAATGGCTGTTAAACATACAACGTTGCTTATCCCAACTACATTGATTATCCTAGTCTGTCTGTCTGTCTGCCTGGCTGGAGTTTGGTCACAAAAGAACTTCGAGGTCACAAGTAGACTGACAGACACTTACTCAGTAACCTCCTCTTTCTGAAATACCCACGTGGCATCATGCATGGAATGCTTGGAGAGGGTCTGGAAAATTCTATTCTTCCAAGAATATACTAGTGGAAATATCACTTGGGTACCTTCCAGATGGAGTGGAGCTTCTGCAGTCCTCTCTCAGGTCGTACATACATGCTGAATGTGAGGCCACTATCAGGGATAATCATACCTCTAAAAATAGATCCTCTGTATTTGTCTATAGGGACCTTCTAGGCAAAGGACTGATTCCAGAAATTGGACTTCAGTGTGGTACAGTGATCACCACAGAGTTCCAGCTGAAACACTGTGGTACCCTCTCTCAGACTGGTGTCCTATGCTGTTCTCTCAGGTCTTAATGAGTCTCCTTCAGGGAAATTCCACAACTGGCTCCTGTGTAATGTCCCCAAGCAGGATACAATGGGATAGGCCTCCCTTAATGGCATGTGAACCAAAGGGATAAAGTGTTATTATTTGTGGCCCATATATACTGAAAGGGGTCCTTTCCACCTGTTCTAAGGGCTCAGCTAAAATTCAAAGTGCATCTAGGCTGTCTCTTTCCAGGAATCTCACACAATGGTTTTGAGTCTCCCCTAGTCCCTGGATGCAAAAGCATAAGGAGATACTCATTCTGATAAATCAGGATAAATTTTTTTGGCCAGAATTTCAACAAGATATAATATAGTTTATGGTCTGTGCTTGTATACATGGAAGAGCACTTCTGAATCTCAGTCCCTGTTTCCCTTTTGACTAAGTTCTGTGGCTCAGTTCTTTCCCAGAACCTCTCAAATGCCTTCTATGTGTTGAGCCCCCACAGCGGATGAGGAAGGTACTCATTGCCACAAGTAGGTATCTGTTGGGTGCAGCTTACCACACCATCTGATGCTCATTATCTGAAGTTGTTGTATACAGAACAGAGCTTTCACAGTTCGCTCTTCAGACATCTGTTTACCCTGCAAGCTACTCTACCCTCTTTCTCTCAGGGAATGTCTAAAAGTGATGCTACTCAGGGTTCCTAAGAACAGAGGGGAAAGAGGTTCATCCAAACAAATTGGCCCCACTTGGAACTAGGCTAACCACAAGGACAAAGCTGTAGGACTTTGGTACTCTCAGTCTCAAGAGGACCTTTAAAATTCACCCTAGCACCTAATTCAATTCAGAAGGCTCTGTTACCTTACCTCCACAGATCTGAAGCCTTATTTTACAAAACAAGTTTGGCTCTTCCCTGTTATCCTACAAGCTCTAGTGAAGGTACATTTAGTGTGATTATACTCTCCCAGAGCTTGTAGGGATGATGAGAGAATGGAGGCTCATGTATGACCTGAAGAGCAAGAATTGCATTTCAATATTTAGCATTCACTCAATGCCAGGCTGCATCATTTGAAAACTCTCTACCTAGAAAGAATCTTTACAGGCAGTTTTCTGATGTCACCTTGACTTTTATATTGTATCCATTTCCCTACAAGTAATCTCATGGATATGGTAGGGTCTGGGAGGGACTTATTCCTGCAAATGAAATGCATCAGGAACTTCAAAACAGGGCTCTAAGTCTCCAAAGCAGCAGGAGGCAGATGTTGACCACAAGGGAGGTGTTCATTCCCACAAGTCAGCCTTTTTTTTTTTTTTTTTTGGATCAGAGCTGTTAAAAGTAGACAAGGTAGCTTGATTATCCCAGCCTAAGTGGGGTGGGGGCTTTTATAATATACTCAGGATTTACAGGACAAACACCCTCCTGGTCCTCTTTCTTAACCTAATAAATGGTTCCTGTTCACTCCTTGGGGAAAGGTAGAAAAATAGGTTCCTTCCCTCAAATATACCCCAGTTTAATTATCGGGATACTGTCTTGATGGAGTAGTATTTCTGCAGTACAGTATTTTCAAGGGTACATATACCACATTAGTCATGACTTTGTCCTGTCTAAAAGGACCTATAAAAGTTGCTCCTCTATATTGATCACAGTTACAGATTGACAAATTGCTCAGTACCACCACTAGATTCCCATTTGTGCAATGCTCACCTAAGAAAAACAGCTTTAATATTCTGGGACCCTCTATATAGAGTGGAGTTTCTTCCATCCACTCTATGGTCAGATTTTCATCATGCACAAAGCAGTCTTCTTCCTTAGAACCTTCTAAAAGGGGTCCTGAGTATGGTCTTCTGGGACTGCTTGAGCAAGGGAACAAGTAGACTCTGCCTTTCATGATGTTAACTGAAGGGGTGACCCTGCATTATTTGGGGTCCTTCTATCCAGAAAGAGGTTTGGGTATCAACTTTAATCTTCTACCTGGACTCAGAAATTGCACTGTGATCTTTTCCCTAGTAGAAAACTCACCAAATCACACCCAGAGCCTGGATGTGGGTGTGAAAGGATGAATATGAAGACTATTATCTCAAGCCAGCACTGAAGTGAACTATATACTCTAGGAACTTCACAAAATGGCTCTGAGTCCCCCCACATTCCAGGGTGCAGAATCTTGCCAAGGGTTAAATGCCACAAATAACCCAAGTTTGGCACAGGCCACTCAAAACAATATAGTATAGCTTAATTATGCCAGCCAGCCATCTCCGTGGGCCTTCCAAGTTCCATTCCCAAAATTCTGTCTCAGTTCAGGAAATCTACTTTCTTTTTCCACTGGAAAACTCTGAAACAGGTCTTTAGACAGAGTTCCACCCCAGCTCTTAGGAATAGCAGAAGGGGCTCATTTCCAAAATAGATCCTATCTAGATCAGTGTATTCCACAGGAGCTGAATCTGGGATCCTATGGTCAGAGTCTAGCTTCCACAGTCCATTCTCCAGTCCCACATCTACCCTGCAAATTTTACCTTCCAGTCCCACATCTACCCTGCAAATTTTACCTTCCTGTTTTCTTTCTCTCTGGGAATGTCTGTAAAGGGTACTGATGAGACGTGTTCACTGGATGGAAGAGTAAGAGATTCATCCCTACATCTGGGCCCTAGTTGGTGCTATAGTACTATCTAAACAGTCCCCAGGGCCCTAAGGTATCCAAGGCAGCTTGGGAAGAGTCAGTCTGCCTTTCAAGCCCAGAAGACAGAGAGCCTTTTCTCTGTGGAATATATTTGTGAAATGAAAAATGACTCACCTTGATATAGACAATTGAAGGAATTTGACTCTTAGGGTATTCAGTCTTGTCCACAGTGTAGACCAAGCCCAGGCAGGGGAATGGGGGTGCTTTTCAGTGGTTTTCATACCACAATCCAGGCAGTCTCTTGTAGCTGTGTCCATTATCTTCTGAGACCTTGGTAAACTGTTAGGCTTTGGGAGATTCTATCTATCATAAGCTTAAATATTAATATATATTAGCAGACTTCTGACAAGATTGAGAGCTGTTAAGCATAATCTGAGTTAGACAATAGAGTGAGTACATTATACATTAGTGGCAGTAGTCAAAATCATTATTTACGAAGGCGGGATAGGAACAAAAATCTTAATTGTTAAGTATCTTTGACAGGTTACATTAACAGAAAAAAACATATTTTGCATTAGCAGAGAAAAACTTGGATTAGAGTTGGTGTAGACCAGAATGGAAAGAAATCAGATAGTTGACAGCGGTAGTGTGAGACTGTGGCAATAGAAAGTATGTGTGCCTAGGCGATTTCAGGCCTGTGACACAAACTGGGTGGGTAGGCGTTTAGACCTTTTTCCCAATCTGTGTCAAAGTGGCTCATGTAGCCAGGCACCTGAGAGTGGCCTAAGGACCCACCTATGGGAACAGGGCAGCGCATGCACACATGTGCACGCACACACAGAAGGAAGTACTTGGCGGTAGTGTGTCAAAGGGTCAGGTGGTGCTAAGGCACGCAGGCAGCTCAGACATCAACAAGTGGGGTGGGGCTTCCTCCTAGCAGCCGGAAGCCCCAGCCCCTTGATTTGGGTTGCCTCACTTCCTCCTAGCAGCCGGAAACCCCAGCCCAGTGATTCAGGCTGCCCCACCCAGACTGTCTGAGTCTGCAGTGGGTGGGGGAAGGGAAACACCTGGAGTAGCATTCCATTCTCCTAGTAAACACCCAGGTGGTGTGAAAGAGCTCCACCACAGAAAGCAGAAAGGCGGAGTTTAGCAGAGGGCTGAGGCAGGAGACACCAGAGCCAAAGTGGGCCTCAGAAGTGGAACAGTGACAGCAACAGCTGCAGCTCCAACACTGGGCTGTGTGCTTGATTTTTCTGCAGTGGTGGCAGGGCTCTTGCTCATTTTAGGAAACTCGGGGCAGTGGTAGTGGGGGCGGGGCAGAGTCTCGGGCAGAGAGACACAGAGACAGAGAGACCGAGAGAAAGAGAGAGCTAGCACTTGGCCTAGCACAGGGGGAGGGGAAAGCAGCACAGTATTGTCCCAGACAGGGCTCAGGAATCTCAAGGTGGCAGGACAAAAGCTGCTTTTCCTGTGGCTACAGCAGAGCTTGAGCCCATGCCACGAGATGCTCGATGGCCAGGCAGTGGCAAGTGGGCAGAACATGCGAGCAGAATCCAGGAGAAAGAGAGAGAGAGAGAGAGAGAGAGAGAGAGAGAGAGAGAGAGAGAGAGAGAGAGAGCGCACTTGCTGTCAGAGGGACAAGGGCAGATATGTGCAGGAGAAAGCAGTGTTTCAGCAAACAGGAATGCAAGGGGTGGGGTCAGACCTGCTTTTCACTAGGTGAACAGGAACAGAGCAAATGGTAAGAGAATGGGGGAGGGGGAAGGAGAAGCCTACCCTACAGATCACTAGCAAGAGAGTTGTTTTAAAATGCCTGTTTAGTGACCATGTAGAGATTGCTTGTTGCGCACTATGAATTAGACCAGGAAATGCCCCAGTAAGTAGGGACAAGGTGGTGAACACCAACCCGTTGTTTGTGGAAGTTATTAAAATCGTTCCTACCTGAGAATGGAATTTAATAACAGATTATAAATGTGCAGCCACGCCAGATATCCAGGTTTACATATGGACAACTAGGAGCTTTGATGACTCCCAAACTCACCAAGAAAGCGGCCCACCTAAGCTTAGATATTTCCCCTATGTCTGCAAAAGCCCAAGGGAGGGGTCATGAAAAGTGCTTTCGAGAGGGGTGGTCACCCAAGGGTTAGATGTCCTAGAATGAGAGTCAGTGAAAAGACCAGTCATAAAGACTGAATATCTCCATCCTCAAGAGCAGCACAGGGGTGGCTCTGAGCTCAAGAACTCACCCCTGGGTCCATGGAGACCTTTACTCTGACCGATGGGGGAAGGGGGCTTACCAGTTCTCTGAAATTTGGGCTATCTCTCAATGGCTCTCCATGTGGTAGCAGGGAGGATGTGAACATGCAGGGTTTCTAAATCCGTATTATGTCACCAAATGTTGTGTTTTAAAAAATATAAAGGAGAGAAGGATTATGTTTGGTGGATGTGTACTCAAGTGCAGGGAAAGTGGGTGCCTCAACAGGCCCATGCTAAGGTATCCCTTCCCCATGAAGGGCCAGCTGCACAATGGTATAGTATAGAATACAGTTTATTCAGGACATGAGGAGGGGAGTTCAGAGGGTTATAGAGACAGAAAAAGGCAGAGAGAGAGAGAGGTAGAGGCCAGCCACAAGCACAACCAGAAGCACAGGAGAGAGATGGGGGAAGGGAACGGGGCAAGAAGGGAAAGGAGTAAAAGGACTGGGCAAGCAGCCCCTTTTAGAGTGAGTCAGGTATACATGGCTGTTGGCAGGTAATGGTGGGACAGAGCTTAGACAAAGTGCTAACACAGAGAATCCTGGAATGTAAAAAGAAGATGGGGGTTTATGCACTTGTATGGTTTCTTGGTACCAGCCTTACCACAGTGGATCAGTGACATTAATGGTGAACCCCCATGAAAAAGAGTCTCTCCATTCCATCCTAAACTTCTCCAATCTAGTAAGCTCAAAGCCTGGCTCCCTGCAGACATAAAGGCTAAATGGGTTATTCATAGAAGGGAGTTCCAAGTTGGTGCAAGGCTTGCCAAAGCTCAGTTGCATTATTGGGTAGAGCTTGACCTGTAGTAGGGCATCCTTAGTCACCCTCTAGCTCTCACTTTGACTCTGAAAGGACACAGGCCCTCAGCACATGATAGATTACAGCTTGGCTCCCACTCCCATAGCTCACAATGAATATGTAAGGGAGACTGCTATGTACCTCGGAACCCATTTGGTAAAGAATGGGAACCATGTCTATATCAGATTATTTGGAGACACTGTATGTGGGCTGGGGCAGTTCAGTCCATACTAATCTGTATCCTTGACTTTTGCAAGTACCCACTGCTCACTCAGTACCACATACCTGAAATGATCTTTGATGAAAATTCTTGAACGTATGAGGCACAGCCTAGTGGCTATCATATCTATCATCATACAAAGAACCAACATAGTCTGGTTGCAGTTGACTTACTTTGTCTTCTATTGCTGTGATAACAACAACAGCAATAAAGATTGAGGTAAATTCCAGTAGAAAATGTTTATTTTGAATTATGGTTTCAAAGTTATAAAGTCCATGATAGCAGAGCAAATATAAAGAGAGAGAGAGCTAGGAGATCTCATTTATCTACAACCATTAGGCAGTGTGAAATCACTGGGAATCAATGCAATGTTTTGAATCTTCTAAGTCTACTCCCAGTGATTCCCCTCCTCTAATGTAACCACACCCCCTAATCCTACCAGTCCATCACCTATAGACCAAGTATTCAAATATATGAGTCTATGGGAGCTATTGTCACTCCCATCACAATATTCAACTCGGACCACATAGTCTAGTGGCTATATCATAATGCAAAGTTCATTTAGTCCTACTTCAAGTGTTCCTACAAATATTAACAGTCTTAATACATTCAAAACTCCAAAGTTTCTTCTCAGACTTAAAGTGATCTCTTACTTTTAAACCCTTTAAAATCTAAATGCAAATTACATACTTACAACATACAATGTCACATAATATATATATTTCCATTCTTAAATAGTCATATGGGGTCATAGGATTATTGGATATTGAAAATATATTCACCTCTCATACAATATATCTCAAGCACTGTTTTCCCTCCCTCTACTTCTCTTAGACTTCTCCATTTCCCCTCTCCCCTGATCTACCCACCATTTTATTCACAGTAATTATTAAGAAACATGATGGCTCACAGATTTTTGTGGACTCTTTCTTTGGTCTGTTTGGACCTTCTTAGTGTAAGTGAATGATCCCTTCTCCTTTCTCAAAAAAAAAAATCACATGAAACACATTTTCAAACAGAAATCAACAGAATCAAAGGTGAGTTATAGTGGGGTGTTTGCAGGGAAATCTCGCTGTGCCCATCTTTATGTATTAAGAGATGGTGTGCTTCCTAGCTGAGGTCTCATTTGTACGATCCCTGGTACACAGCTGAGGCTGCTCTCTTATCCAAGATAAAATTTCTTCGAGACTCTGCTATCAGTCCACAGGAAACTTGTCCGTGTAAGAGGAAATTTCATTGTGAAATGGACATGCTGGAAGTACCCACATGTTATCCCTTGATTTTGCAAATGCACAAAGTACCGAGTATTAGCCATGTTTTTGCAGTAAAGCTGGGTAAGAGTTGCCGAGATGGAGATTCTGTCTTGCTGTTCATGATATGTTCATGATATGAGAAAAGGAAGAGTAAGCCAAAGGCATCTTCCCAAGTCTCCTAATGACAAATCAGGCCTGCTTTCTGTCATGCTGGGCTTCCTCATGAAATCTTTTGAAACAGAAGTCCACAGCTATACTTTACATAGGTCAGTTTTAAGCACAAAGGTTCACCAGAGGCCCTAAGGACAGGGAAGTGAAGGAACTTCTCTTGTACTCCTGCTGTGGAGATTAGCTCTCATGGAAGTGAAGACTATACTTGCTCCTCTCCTAACAGTTTGGACAATATTTTGTGCACTTGAGTATCATGCAGACAATTGGACTAGACTTTTCTGCACTGCTTCTATTACAGAGAACGGAAATGGAAATGTCCGCTTCTTCAGAAAGTTTATTATGCTAAATGATGTTTTGCTGTGGCACACAGGTGAAAGGATGTCTTGCTAAAGCAAACACATGAAAGAGTGTTTTCCTGAAGCAGACACAGGTGAAAGAATGTTTAGATATAGCAGAGACATGAAAGTGTAAATATGACCCCACAGACAGTATGAGATGAGCACTGAATCTTGGTTTGGTTTGCTCTGCCTTGTTATTTTTGACTACAGACATTCACGTATTGGTTTGACTTACATAGCACTATTGAGATCAACTTGTGATAACTCCAGCATTGAGAGAAACTTGCCCAAGAACTGCTACTGAGGCTCCTGTGGCAGCTTGCTGCTTCAGCAACCTTGCCTCAGGCTGGTTAGCAAGTCTGGTAGTTTCTTCAGGATTGAACTACAGCTGCTTGCTTGCTAAAAGGACTGAACTATTGCTGTTGGTGTGTGCATAGTGTCTACCTACCTAGAGGACTGGTCTGAAGCTGCTGAATTGCATTTGGTGTTAGCTACAGGACCAAACTGTTGCCAAAGAAGATGAAGCTCACCCCAAAGAACTACTGCTGAACGCTGCGGCTTTAGTGAATACTGGAGCTGAGGATACCTTATTGTGATGAAAGTCTTAAAAGCATCAGAGATAAAGATGAGTAGTGAATGCCTTAGGAGAATGAACAGTACAGGTGAAGCAGAATCTGTCTTTGACAGTTAAACACCCCATGGCTTATCATATATTTTTCTCTAGCATAAAAACATGCTGGAGGTCCCAGGGTAAGGATACCTTCTTATGAGGTATTAGTGTGGTAAATGCTTAGAAATGACACTCCTATATACAGGCTAGTGCTGTAGTATTCACTGAAGGCCAGATGTAGATGACATGCCCCTGTCAATTTTGTCCAAAAAAAGTAACTACTGTAGATTGTGAGAGAGTAACTTTATGTCTTGGTCAGGCTTCTAAGACCAGATACACCATGAAATTCATGCATTCGTTTTAATTTAACATTATTGTATGTTCCACCTAATCACTCTGCCTGAACACTTCATCACATGCAATGTGAAAGTGACTTTCTGGTCTCCAGAGGAGGCAATAGGAGCATTAGGCAAGGAAAGGTGCATGCAGAACTGTGGTCTCCACCCAGCACTGTCAATAATTATCCAAGAATTAGAAAAATTCCCAAGGCTGGAAGGTGTGATGCTATTCCTGTAGGAAGTGATAAAGCCTGTTCAAAGGGGCTGCTGGAATTTGTGTCCTGAATTTAAGGGCCCAGTATAGTTTCTTAGTGAGTAGAATCATTATAAGAGATAGACGGTTGTTACATTTATTATAATTTGATTCCAGCCCCTTCTACCATGGGGTCTTGCTACTCACTCTGTTTGCCAGGATATATCAAGAGAACATGTAGCTCAGTGGGGCATATTATAGCTAAGCAGCCACTGTGAAATTTCAGGAATAAAACTCACTAAATCCCGCCTCTTTTTGGACATATGTCAAAATAGATAGAGGGAAACTCCTACAGTGTGAGTCCAGGATCAGTTTCTCACTTCTATCCCTCCCAGAGGCTTTTCCAGTCAAAGCACTACCTTTAATAGTTCACCATCTACCTAAAGTGAGTACATAGAGAGGGCAAAATTACAGTGGTGAAAACTGAACTAAAATGGTATCTTAGGCTGCAGGTGAAGGATCAGAGGGGAAAAGTGCTAGCTGCTCTGGCCTGATATTTAGAGCTATATCCCTCCCAAACCACAGAAAGAGTAAGGCTCAACTGGGTGCAACTGAAAGCTTAGCATTCCTCTATCAAGATGGGAGGTACAGGAACGAGAACTGACCACAGTCTCTCAGAACAGCTAGCCCAGAGTCAGAAGGGCAGCAGCAGAAACTTGAGAGGTCCTGCTTCAACATGGTGGGAGGAAAAAATCAACATACAAACTGACCTATGCTGCCCTTAAGTGTTCTGTACCATGTGCACATTGACCTCACACTGTAGACACACATAATTATTTTATCCAGGATTAGAAAACTTGGCCAATCAGTGCACTTGCTGGTCTTTTAGTCAGTGAAGCAAAGTTTTGTTTATAGTATTCACAGGCTCCCAAACATTTTAACTGCAATTCTAATGGATCTGGTACCCACTTTTGGCCTCCCTAGGCATCAGGGACATAAATACTACACTCAGTTACATGCGAACAAAATACTCATAAACCTAAGAAACATTTAAAATAATATTAGTAATCATCTTTGTTTCCAGTGCCGAGGAGATAAAGAAGCCCTGTCTAGGAGTTCTAAGTCTCCCTTTCCCATGATTGACCCTATGTATGTTAAGAACCTCCTATAGAATACAGCAGTAAACCTTGAGTTCATAAGATATGTTAATCTGTATCTCCTCTTCATGCCTCAGAACTAGATTCTTCTCTGAATACTTTAGTTCTATGTTTTTCCCTTTATTGGGTACTTACTTTATTTACATTTCAAATGTATCTCCTTTCTGGTTTTCCCTCTGGCAAACACCTATACCATTGCCCTTCCCCCTGCTTCTATGAGGGTGCTCCCCTACCCACTCCCTCCCTCCTCTCTTCCCTGGTATTCTCCTACACTGCAGCGCCAAGTTCTGTGTTTTGATGTGATAGAGCTATAACCTTCTTGACTGCATGTGAAATGCAAGTGCTTTGCCACTGAATGAGACTTCCAGGCTGATACTTCTCTGAAGTCCACTGAAAAAGGACTGCTCAGAATTTTTCTTCTCTTAGTTTTAAGTCAGTCACACCTCCCAAGGACCTAGCCTTAGCTAACTTGCAGTTTAATTACAATCACCTCCCACGACGGTCTCCCATGCTGTCTTGCTTTCAGGCACCCACACAGGACTTTTTAGGAGGGCCCACCTTCTGCAGTCCTTCTGTAACTAGGGCTTGTAATCTAAAGGGACTTCTCATAGTCTGGCTTCTGCAATGTACCAATTATCCAAGGGTAACAAGGGGTCGGGTGTTCCCTATGTCCCACTGATAACAAAGGACTTTGCAAAGATAAGATCCTCAGAGAAGGCTTTTGGAAGAGAGTCCCTTCAGTTTACTTTGGTTTTAATCTTAATTAGTTAACCAGAATGAGAGACTACACATAGCTACACAACAAAAATTTTATTTTATTCTGTTTTTTATATTAATGCCAGTATGTTTTCTGTTGTCCAGGAAATTCCAACTTTGATGGTATCAGATTGTGTGACATATTACAAATTAGAAAACTGTTTGTTTTTATGATAACAAAATTCTCCTGACCTAAATCAACACAGGCATTACTGATGTCATTTTTAATTTTAAAATTCTCAAGTAAATGAGCCTTATAGTAAAAGTTAACAATGTTCAAAAATTATGAGCCTAAGTCACCCAAACAGAACAGTAAGAAAGGAATGGGTTACACTCTCTTTCCAATAGCTCTCATTTGGGGGTCTACCACTTATTTTACTGTTCTGCCTGACCATAAACTGTGAGTTTACTACATATTGTGCTGGTCAGAGCAGTCATATCTATTATCTGCTGGGCTTTTCTGGCCTAGGCCCTCTCTTGTTCTTCCCTCAAAGCCTCTGCATACTTCTCAGGGTAGGATCTGGGATCCTGCCTAACGATGCTGGCATAAAACTCCAGGATTTTCATCTTGGTGGTTTCAGCATACGCCCTTGGGCCCCACAGGAACTCAAAGCGAGGAGGATGGCTGTTGGGCACCTGCCTGTATTCCACATAACCTTCCTGCACAAAGTCTTCAGTGATGAGACTCCTGGGATCCCCAAATATGAAATGATCGACTCCAGCATACATTCCTAGGCTATTCATTACATGCCAGAATACCTCCTCACTGACACAATTGTCCTCTATAAAGATGATGCACAGGACAATTATAACCAGACCTGTCTTGGGTACGCCTACAACTCCATGTAGCATCCCATCATAGGTGATCCCCAGAGCAGGGTAAAGGAAATAGGAGTGGACAAAAGGGTCCACTTCCATCATGTCAACCCCAAAAATCAGCTTCATGCACTCAGCGGCCTTACTAAAGATCACAGAGTAGTGCTCCTCATAATCTCTCATGGTCCTATGGATCATTTCTTCCTTACTGGTTATCTCCATCCTTCTAAACTTGACTAGCAAGAATCTCACCAAATCAACTATCTTTCCATTTAGTTCACCATGAACAGGGAATTCAGTACCAGGCATCCCTGCTAGAGGATTGCCAAATGATGCCTCTCCAATGAAACCCATAGCAGTGGGAGGAGAGGAGGCTCTCTGAGGAGAACTAGGTTCTTCTCCAGCAGACACATCCCCTGATATGGTGGCAATGGCTTCCACCTCCCCTGCCTCAGCTATTGGGCCTTGGGCATCCTCGGGGCCCCTATCTTCGATTTGGGCCTGGGGGATGTCCCAGAGGTTGAAGTTCTGGCTGTTGTCAGTAGGTTCCATCTTGAGTTTCCTTGGAAAGAGCAGGCAAGACACTGTTCAGGTCACAGGGATGAAGATTCACAAACCTGAAGAAGAAAGGGAAAATGTGAGGAAATTTTCTATCCAGGAGCAGCTTCCCAAAAGCCTGTTATAGGAATTTGCTTGGGTGGTAACTTCAGGTCAAAGGACTATGGTACTGCATGCACCCCTAAAAACCTGAAAGAGGGAAAGACATGGCCTCTCCAGGTACATCCCTCTTCTTGTCTAAGGCAAATGTTAAGTTCTGTGCTTCTGAGATATAATCAAAGAACATGAATGTGTCTTACCTCCTTATATCTGGTCCAGAACAAGTCAGTATGATCTCATGTAGCTAGTATTTAAGATCAGTCTGATCCAGGATAAATATAAAGAAGGGGGGTGTTCCATATGACCCCCCCATATCCATATTCCTTAAGACTAGGTATCATGCTTTTTGAGACATGGGGAACAGGCAGTAAGGAAAGGGAATTCATTCAAAGTGCCTAGGTTTTCCCACTATTAACATGAAGGCAGGGAGGTTCTGCATCTTTGTGTCACATTATGGAATTCTCTTGGCTCTTACCTTCACACTGATGTACCAGATCCTTCCTCTGATGACTTGAGTCAAGTCCTTCAGCTCCTTTAGACTAATGCCTGAAAAAAAGACAGGGAGTTCAGACTGACATCCTTGTAAAAGACTGTTGTAGAGAAAACAGTTCAGGAAAGACTTTTTGGAGATCCATATCTGTGCTATAGGCTGGAGTTTCTTCCAATCATCCTCTTATATCCTTACCTGGAACTTGTCTGGTCCTGGAACCCCTGTAGTTAACCAAAGTCTCCCACTCAGATCACACGCCTCACCTCCCTGAAATCCTTAAAGCTCTCAGGAAAAGTGAGCTAGTGACATGTGTCATCTACCTCTGTGTGAGATCTCCAGTGGTGACCACATACATGATCTGGGGTCATCTCTGCTAGATATGGGTTCCCGAAGTCCACCTGAATTTCATTCCATCTATCCTTGAGATTTCTTCTTTACCCCCGACCTTATTTCCTCTAAACTCTCATATCCTGTCAGAGACAGTTTAAATAAACAAGCCTGCCACTTAAGCCCCCTTAGCCAGGTCATATGCCGTCTGCAAGATATTTTCCTTGATTTCAGATATAGTCCTCATAAAAGGTATAACTACTGAACACTTTTCTCCATATATATCTCACTCCTCTAAAGTGATATTAATACTAGGACCAAGTATATCTTTTTCCAGATAACTCTCACCAGTAAGTATGAAAACATAAATAAACCCTCAACGCTAGTCACCCATTGAAGGCTCTCCAGGCATCAGAACTGATACATGCAGACGCTAATTCCTTGTTAGAGTAGATGTAGGGTCTCTACAAATCTATACTTCTCACCGTGGTTGATTACCTGGATTGTTGGAAGATACTACACAATTCCCTCTGGTAGCTCTGTCTGCTGTTTGGTGATACCACACACTGTACAGGTTCACCTTCCTGTGGAATAGAAAGAAGTAAAGACAAAGTCCATCCCAAAGAACCCTGGGGTATTTGTTAAGACAAGCAGAATGAGTTGGATCCCTCTTTTATCTTGGAAAATCTGAAGGTTTTTCAAGTATGCCTTAGAAGGCCCTTGCTGACCTTTAGATCCAGACCCAGGCCAAACCTGACCCCCACCCTTATGCCTTAACAGGAAATTAGAGGTGGTATCTTTGGTCCAAAGTCTTACACAGAACCAGTGTTGACTGTGGAGGATGGGGAAGCCTTGAGAGGGCTCATTCCTGCAAATGAGCAGTATGGACTAATCTGAACACCAGAAACTAACACATGGCTCTGAGTTCCCTAAATCCCAAAAGGCAGTTATTTAAGATAGGAGAGGGGCACAATTCAGCCTTGGTTTGCACCAGCATGGTCAAAATTATACAATGCAGCTTTTTAAAAATCTTAGCGTATCTATCTCTAATAGTTTCTCTAACTATTCCCAGGGCCCATCTTGATGGACAGAAGCCTGTTCACCTCTTTCTGGAGTCTCTCCTGTGTATAGGGGGGTCACAATTGAATGTGCAAATATATGAACATATGTATTTCCTTCAAGAACACCCCAATCTAATTATAACTTGAGTTCACTCTAGATCCCTGCTTCTCAACCTTCCAAGTGCTGTGACCCTTTATAACAGTTCTTCTTCATACTGTGATACCAAATCATAAAATTATTTTTATTATTACTTCATAATATTTTTATTAATACTTTATATTATGACTTCATAATATTGCTATAGATACAATTTTTTTTCTTTTCTTTTTTTTTTTTTTTTTCGTAGCTGGGGACCGAACCCAGGGCCTTGCGGTTGCTAGGCAAGCGCTCTACAACTGAGCTAAATCCCCAACCCCTTAGATACAATTTATAACATAAGTATCTATACTTTCTTTTAGTTTTCCCTGACCCCTGTGAAAGGGTCTTATGACTCACAAAAGGTTCTCAACGCACAGATTAAGAAACACTGTTCTAAATGTCCTGGAAACTCTAGCAGTCCACATTTTGGGTTAAATACACCCCAAAAGCAGTCACCATCTAGTTTAAGGAGACCTCTAAACATTGCTCTTCTTTATTTGTGTACAGTGAGCACATGGTCAAAGGGTTTATTATTAAAACTGAATCCCTGTTTGGTGCAGCGCTCACCATGGGAGTACAGCTTTAATATTGCAGGACCCTCAAACTGAATTGGGATTTTCCCAGTCCATTTTACAGTCAGTCTTTAATCCTGGACAAGAGTTTATTCCTTATAACCACAAAAAGGCGTCTGGACAGTTCTCAAGGATTGGCCTATTGAATAAACACAAGTGGCTTGTGCCTACCAGTAGGCCCCACTTGGTGTCATGGTAACCAGAGGGGTTAGATTACATTATTTGGGGCCCTTCAATCCTGAAAGAGGATTCCGAAGTCCACCCTCCACTCTCACCTGAGCTGTGATAGCAGGACGATGTCATCTCCCTCCCAGAAACCTCACAAAACGGCTCTGATAAGCAGGGCGAGGTCCTCTCCCTCCCAAGAACCTCACAAAATGGCCACGATCCCCCCCCCACCCCCCACGTCCCCGGAAGCAGAAAGCATTTTGGGAATTCCACCTTCCAGAAACTTCACAAAATGGTTCTGAGCCTTTGAGGTCACCGGAAGTAGAAAGCCCTGACTGTGGTCACTACCTTTTTTGGACGTTCACAAAATGGCTCTGAACCTCTTAAGTCACCGGAAGTAGAAGGCGCTGACTAGCGTTTACCTTTCCTGGACACTTACAAAATGGCCCTGAGCCTCTGACCTCCCAGGAAGCAGACACCACTGACTATAATTAGCCCCTCCCTGAACACTCGTGAAGTGACTCTGAGTGTCTGAAGCCCCAGAAGTAGAAAGCCCTGACAATAATTACCCCCTTCCTGATCACTCACACAGGTTCTGAGCCTCTGAAGTAGCCAGAAGTAGAAAACACGGACTAGAATTCCATTCCAGGACACTCACAAAAAAAGGTTGCTGAGCCTTTGAAGTCCCTAGATGAAGGAAGTACTAACTAGAATCGCCCTTTCCAGGACACTCGCAAAACGTCTCTGAGTTGAGTCCTCAAGGTTCCAGGCGGCTGAAGGTGCTGACTGGAATTTCCCATTCAGGATATTTACAAAATGACCGAGTCTCCTAAGTCCCTGGATTAAGAAAGCAATAAGCGTACTTACCCCTTCCGAGGACCCTTACAAAAGGGTTTGAGTCCCCCAAGTCCTTGGATTCAGAAAGCCTGGTGAGCCAGCACTGAATTATGTGTCCGCAGATGCAGAGCCTGCTGAGTAGACCTCACCCTTCCGAGAGCTTCACAAAATGGCTCAGAGTCCCGAACTGCCAGGCTTTAAACGTAGAACAGAGGGGAGGGAATCATTCCCACAAATCAGCATTGAGTAATCTTCTAGCCTCCAGGAGCATCACTAAAGGTCTCTGAGTCATCCAAGTCCCCGGATGCAGATGCGGAAGTTTGGGCCCCAAACTTTTCTAGAACTCCTCCCCGATTTTATGGAAGACCCTTAAAAGAGCACAAGGTATCTTCGTTATTAAGGCTTTTCTCTCGAGAACGGCTTCTGAGACCTACTGCAAGTTTCTATCTTGACTCAGAGGTCATACCGTCCTCTTCTCTCTGAGAAAGTGTGAATTGGCTCCTAAGAGCAGAATCTCCCCATCCCCTGAGGGAAGACTAAAGGGATCCTTTCAGCAAGTCAGTCCAGTTTAAAGGAATGAGTAGCAGACCAGAACAATGATAGTATCTTTAGTCTTTCTCTCCAGAGTGGAGCTTCAACATTCCATTCTCAGGTCCTTCTTAGTCTCTGCAAATTAAACACCCCTCTATACCTCCAGGAATGACAGAAACCAGTGCCTATTCAGGGAAAATGACAGAAAATAGTGCCTGTTCAGAGAAGGCAGCAACGAAAGTAGAAGGGTCCAATTTTTTTTTTTTTTGTTTGCCCCATTGGAATCTAAGTTAAATCTGGGCAGGGTAGTGAATTATGTGGGGGGACCTCCTATCCTTAAAAGGACCATTGTAGTCAACTTTAAACTTTCACCTACACTCTAAAAATATCATATCGAGTGGCTGTCTCCTATGCAGAAACCTCACAAAAATGATCCTTTATCTCCCAAGTCCCCGCATGTGGAAAAGTGGGAAGGAGGCTAATTCCCAATGTTACTAGCAGTGAGGCATTCCTCAAATTTAGCACAACTCAAAAAATGGTTAGAACATTCCGAATTCCTCAGATGAGAATGTAGGTACAAAGTAGAGGGTGTTTCTCCTGGGATGGCAGTCACTTTGGTGCAGGACCCTTAGCAGTGGTGTTTCTGGATCCGAGATTGTTTTATCTGTGCTGGAGCTTCCACAACCCACCCTCAGCTTTCATCTTTACTCTGAACAGATCCAGGCTCTCCACTTTAGGGATCTTGAAAGATGACATTTATGCACAAAATCCTGGGATTTAAAAACGGACATGGGGTTTTATGCACATATATGGGAAACATCTTGGTACCAGCCTTACCACAGTGGATCAGTGACATTAATGGTGAACCCCCATGAAAAAGAGTCTCTCCATTCCATCCTAAACTCCTACTTTAGCTGCAGGTGGCACTGACATTCTCCAATCTAGTAAGCTCAAAGCCTGGCTCCCTGCAGACATAAAGGCTAAATGGGTTATTCATAGAAGGGAGTTCCAAGTTGGTGCAAGGCTTGCCAAAGCACAGTTGCATTATTGGGTAGAGCTTGACCTGTAGTAGGGCATCCTTAGTCACCCTCCAGCTCTCACTTTGACTCTGAAAGGACACAGGACCTAAGCACATGATAGATTACAGCTTGGCTCCCACTCCCATAGCTCACAATGAATATGTAAGGAAGACTGCCATGTACCTCAGAACCTATTTGGTGAAGAATGGGAACCATGTCTATATCAGATTATTTGGAGACACTGTATGTGGGCTGGGGCAGTTCAGTCAGTTCTACTCTGTATCCTTGACTTTTGCTAGTACCCATGGCCCCCTCTATACCATATACCTGAAATTATGACCTTTGATGAAAATTCTCTTTTCTGTGAACCTATGAGACACAGCTCATTGGTATCATGTCTGAAAATGTGCCCAAATCTACCCTGACTTGACTGAAATTTTGAAACAGAATATTCCCCACTGGATCCAGTTACCATATTCCATTCTGTAGCCCACACTAGTCCAATCGCACTGAATTTCAGATATTCCTCCACCTGGGATGTTTATGAGCAAATGTTTTCCTTTCCAGATGTGAGATAGAAGGGAGGCCCTGCACATCTGTGACAATGCTGTTTCATTCCAGATATTTAAAACCCTATCCTGTTCTTTGCATAAACTTATTTTCTCTAGAAAGCCTTACAATTCATTCTCTACTTTGAGCAATATTCCTTTAAGAAATTAATAAGGTTCCTTATTTCTATCATTCAAGTCAGAGCTCAAGAACTCCCAAGAAGTGCTTCCATGACCATAAAAATTAGGTAGTGTTCTTCTATCTCCATACCCAACAATACTCTATTTTATTTTCTTCCTCCACAGCCACAGTGACTATCTAAAAGTGTTTCATTTGTTGCATGTTCAACTTTACTGTGCCAGAATTAACCCTTAGTCACTGGAGAAATGTTCTGCATCTTTTGAAATTTAATCTATATCAATGCAAGTAATTCAGAAACAATGGCAAATATACTAAGGAGATATACTGACTCTGGGCCATTCACCCTTGCTGTAGAACACATTTGAGTACAAATATAGGCAAAACCTCTTCATTTCTGACAGATGCCCCCTTAAAATACTTACCTTTGGGCTATGGTAAAGGATTTCTCTTGTTCTCTGCAGCCATCTTCTCATCCAACTAAAGATGCTCTAAGCAGTTCCTAAGTCATATCTTCTGAAACACTGTTGATTTCTTAACTAACTGGCTGGAATTTACATTTCCAATCCTAGTAATCCTGTATCTAGAATTTGTCCTAGCACTGAATCCAGGCTAAATGTGTCCATTTTCTTATTTTTTTTAAATTAGTCTTTATTATCTTTCAATCCTGAAATATGAATAAAATTGGGGATTTGTTTTTTATTCTCATTCAATTTTTCTCAAAGAGAAGTATTGAAGTATAATGATCTCTTCTGGTCACTGGATGGATATATTCTGCCCAACTGCTTTTGGGACAAGAGTTGTTTATGTATTCATGAAAAGGAAACTGACAGCTATCACCTGTATAAATATGACCATCCATTTTTTATCTTTCTGACTCATTTTTTTCATACTTGTAGCACATTGGTCAGAACTTTACACTTCCTTATCACATGACACACCAGTTATCTGAAACATTGGGAGACTATGTTGCAGTATGCCCTCAACTCTGAGCGTACTCCCTATAGCTAGGCATATGGGTGGCTCAAGAAGCAGCTCTTGTGTACAGAGGTCACAGCTCACTCTTAGTAGTCAGGTCCTGTAAGGATCAAACTCCTTCAATATATCTTAGTTCTCCTGCTTACCAGAACTTGGGATAAAGAACAGACCACATTCAGGAATCCCAGACTCATGATGTGAAACTGCTCTGAGGTGTTACTGAAATATTAAGTAGACTGCAGAAAGAACCCAAGTATGAGAGAAAAGCACAAATGGGAATCTGGGTGAATGATGTTTAATAACCTGGCAACCTTCATGAAATATACCCCCCTTGCTTCACTTCCACATGTTTTGTTGATCCAACATTTGCTAATCTCTTTCTGTATCCATGAAACCACACTTACATAAATAAGTGAAAATGGCCCTTGCTGAAGGGGGCTCAGAGATTCTGTTTCAGCATAAGTTTTGAGAAAGCAGGTATAGATAGCCTCAGGTGGTTTCCAAGGACCTAATGTAAGGAGCATGCTGGTAGAGGGCAAAATGCTCTAAGGATCCAGAAACAGAAATGTCTAAGTATCTCTAGGAGGCAATCCAGGTGCCATTTAAGCTTTGTCTTTAATGAAAGGACCATCCAGGACAAGATAGGAGAGGGCTAGGAAGTACCTGGGAAATTCTGTTTGAACCTGTTTGGTCAGGGATAAGAGAGTTCTCAGTACTGCGGGTCCCTAAAAGTGGTGTCTGCATGGTTTGAAATCTGATGCTAGTTTCCTAACCCCCAGAAGGCTTGGCAAGGGAAGTGACTTAGGTATGGAATAGATAAGGCTAGGTTTGCAGTCTAATATTTAAGCCAGTGTATGCAAGAAGGCTGATGATTTCATACAAATTCTCGAGGAGGTGTTCAGACAACAGATGATGACTATACTCTAGAAGTAGACTTGGTAACCTGGAGAAGGAACTTTTTTTTTTCCAAAATATTGCAGGGAAAGAGATCCAGATCTTAACTCCCAGGACAATGTTCATGATTTTGTAAGAAAGAATGGGAACAGAGCAAGGAGCTTTGAGAGAAGCTATTATCAACTGCAATAGGGAAAGACAGGAACACTAAGCTTTATGGACTCATTGGACTATGATTTAAAGACTTGTTCCTTTAGCTCAGTAGGCCAGGAGAGTAAGCATTTTTCTCCTCCTTTGAAAATTAAGCATTAACCAAAAATAGCCACTAGCAGTTATGGACAGTATGGCCTGAAGGAAGGAAGTCTGGCTTGGGAGATTTAGCCTCACGATGTGAGTATTAGCCTGGGACTGCCTGGGTCCCAGGAAGAGTTCATTTTTTTATGCCTTCTGTGGTTGTAGTATGGTACTATTCATGAGGAGACATGGCCAGATAATAGGGGACCAAAGATAATCTAAAGTAAGTCTACCACCAAAGAACGATTTGGAAAACTGAGTTTTATTGGGTTTACTCAAATTTAATACAGGTGCCTTGGTTACATTTCTGTTGCTGAGATAAAACACCATTACAAATGCAACTTACAGTAAAATGGGTTAACTTAGGCTCATGGTTCCAGGGAGATAAGAATCTGTCACCATTATTGTGGGGTTGCAGGGCAGCAGGCAGATATAGCAACTGGAGAAGCAAGCTGAGAATTGACATCTGGAACCATATGCCAGAAGCCAAGAGAACACACTGGAAACTGCTTATAGATTTGAAACCTAAAAGCCTGCCCCCAGTAACACATTTTCAAGAGCAAGGCTATATTTCATAAACTTACCCAGTGTCTCCAACTCTGGACCAACTATTCAGATGCCCAAGAATATGGGGAGCCATCATTGAAATGATCACATTCT
This sequence comes from Rattus norvegicus, assembly GCF_021556685.1. Taxonomy (NCBI): domain Eukaryota; kingdom Metazoa; phylum Chordata; class Mammalia; order Rodentia; family Muridae; genus Rattus; species Rattus norvegicus. The sequence goes on along the minus strand of NC_141554.1, from coordinate 151,423,255 downwards.
TCTCCCTGGCATCTAGATTCTAATAGCTACTTGAGATTATAACATGCATTTTTTAAATGTCAGAGACCCATACTCTTACACAGTCTCAAGAGTGTTCATAGTGTTTTCTGAGACTAACAACAATCTTTTTAATAGTGACCTCTTGAAAAATAAAAAAAATCAAATTATATACTTCCAATGTACAGTGATATAATATATAATTCTATTCTAAAGTGAGGACTGCAAGCATGAAGAAGTATGTGATCAATTCAAAGACCAAACCCAGTAAGACAAACACCAGCGCTCCTTGACCAGTGGCTAAAGCTTTAGTTTCACATATATTAGATGGGTCCACTCATCCTGCTTTGATTTATTAACCAGACATCTCTCTCTTGGGCTGCTTCTATGACCCATGTGCAGCATCTTTGACAGTTGTCTCATGATTTTGTCATTAAAACATCTTGGTGTCTCCACCTCAACTAAGGCTTCACTTTCTCAGCTCCACACATTAGACAATTAGCACTCTATAAACACTCCCTTTCACATCTGTCCTAGCCTCCAGAGCTCTCTGAAACTATGGAACAAGAATCTTTAATTCTCTCATTCTTGGCATTCTTCATGTCTCCGAAGCCTGTATGATGTGATCAATATTGTCAAGTTAGACTGTCACCTTAGGATAGAGTCTCAGCAGTTTCTGCCAACTCGCCAATAGAAAGCTTTTAACCCTATAAAATCTCATTAGCCAGACTTCTATCATTCACATTACTCTCTTTCAGAGACCTACAGTAGCAATAAAGCTACTTTAATTACTAATATACAATAATTTCAAATGTGGCACTATTCAGGTAGCACTTGTTGGCGTGTGAGAGTGTGCATAGTGCAAAGTGCATGTGTTGTATATTCAGAGCCAAAGCTGCAGTGGCATTGTATTATTCAACATGTATAGCACAAACAGAAACATGTCAGAGTCACTATCCAGTTAATTGAATTAAATTTGGTTACTGTGATTTAGGAACACTTGTACTTGCGCCAATATTTCCATGAATTTTACAGTCAGTTGTATGGCCTATAGACATCTTGATCAAGTATTTTATAAATCAGACTCTGTGTGATATTAATTTGGAGGAATTTATAACTTACCCATGTAAAAATAAAATACCACAAGTAAAGAACAATCTAGAAGCATTAAACTGTGTAGGAACAAACTATTCAAGTATGTACAGTGAGATAAAAATCCAGTGTAGGGAAGTAATTTGAATAAAGTCATGCTTCTTCCTGAATCCAGCTCCATCACTCATAAGCTCTGTAACCAAACATGAAAATGCCTTTGAGCATTATTTGCTCATCTGTAAAATGCAGCTGAAATACTATAAATAGTATAATATAGAGTTTCTTATATAAAAGACTTAGAACAGTGCCTGATACACAGTTATGACTAATGAAATATCAACAGAGCCATACACTTCAGAAGGATGCAGTAGCCAAAGCTGTCAAATGCTAACAAGAAAACTATGAGATGTGGGCAACAACATATTCATAAACTTTGGCAGCAAGGACAATAGCAATTTTGTAGGAATCTTTTGCAGTGGAGAGAAGGGTAGAGGATAAAGTATAGGTGAATTGTGACCTCTTGAAAAATGAAAGAAGTGGAAACAATAACTATGATAGATCACAGTCAGATTGTGAACTAGAGTCCTTTAAGCATTGTTCATGACTGGTTTCATTCATAGTGACTTTTCTCCATCTTGCAGCTGAGAGAACTAAGGCTCAGGAGGCTTAAGCAACACCAGCAAAGGTACAGTTAGCAATTGATATAACAGGATCACAAATACAGTTTCTTTTTACACACCCCATGTTAGCACAGTGAAATGTTAGAAAGCTTTAAGGCATTAAGTCAACAGCTTCTGCATATTAGAAGATATTGTGTACATTAGTTTTCTTAGCACCAGAGCTCTGAAGAAAAATCATATAATAAAATATTCTTCAATTTTAAATAGCTGAATTTCAAGCCTAGACCTTTGAACCCAGTCCTCCACACACTTGCTTTGGTGATGAGGGCTTTTAGATTTCTACTAATGTGACTGTAAGGCAGTGCTGATATTGCTGTGGTGCCCTGAACTGACCTTCTCAGCACAGTGTTAAGCATTTATCTAGAATCAAAGAGAACACCGAGTCAAGGAAAATTTATAGTGAAAATCTTGCAAAAATGAGACTTGAGGTTTTGAAACACATTTGCTTTACCTTCTATTTAAGTATATGTCCTGGGTGTGAGTCTATCTTTCTATTTGAATTTCTCTATCCAACAACTCTTTGGTTAAGCTCACATTCTGATTCATTGAGTTAACTACAGTTTCTTTCCACTGACAGTGTTCTAACAAAGCTATCCATGCCTTACAATGGCAGCAATCAAGATGTGGGAAAGGATTTTATTTCTTTAAGTAAATAGGGTAGAATTTCAAAGTGCTTCTAAAAATTTTAGAATAGACATTCATGGAGAAAATTACTAGAAGCAAAGAATAACAGTACTGTTTCTGTTGAGTCCACACTTTCATAAATGTACATGCAGTCCAGTAAGAAAGAACACATGAAGGTAACCCCCCAAGAACAATTTATTGAGAAACCATTTCTATTTTTAAACCTTACATTACTAATGTTTATGGGAATCTCCAAAATTTGATATCACTTAGATGTGAGAACTCTTAAAAAGGAAAGTTCTTATTTTTATTAGTAAGATTTCAAGATAACTTCCCATCAGTCTATTCTATGTGCACATATATGCACATACACACAGATACACAAATACTTCTATATCCAATTGAGTCCACTTAATATTGCTTATACATACATGCATACATACATACATACATACATACATACATACATACATACATACATACGCTTATGGTTGGAAACTTGGTTTTGGAGAACCTATAAGGTAATGTGTCCCTGGAGAAAACTGACTTTCTATCTCTTACCAGGCATTGATGCATTAAATGCCAGCAGGTCTTCATTGAAGGACAGGGCCAAGTGAGATTTTCCATATCCAAAAGTGGTGCCTGAATTTTCACAAGAGGAGTTCAAACCTTGTCCACTGGGAAAGGTGGCAAGGAAATCTCTGGAAATGAGTTTCTGTAATCAGACTCTGAGATGAAGAGTTGTTTACAAGAAGTTTATTAGGGAAAGTTCAAGAACGTATTGAACCTTACATGAATTGTGGGATCCAGAGGGTAACAGCAATTAGAAACCCTTTGCCATAAACTTTAGTATGGTTCTTCCTATAAATCATTCTTGGGGGTTACCTTCATGTGTAGGCATTTTGTCTTTGGAGTCTAGTTTATTTAAGTGACTCTAAAGAGGACTTTAACAAGTGTAGAAGACCGAACATCTGAGGATTAGGCTCAATACCTATGATGTCCCAGCAACCTATTCTGTACAATAAGATTTAACAGCAGGATTTAACAAATTTGACTGGGGAGATGACTCAGTGGGTAAACTTCTTGCTGTGAAAAACATGAAGATAGATGTTTATTGGTCACAATTAACTAGACAAGATAGAGTACTTAGGTAACCCCAATCCTGGGGTAAGGGTAGAGGATGGGGTGGGTCTAGAGACAAGAGCTCCTGACAGATCATTATCTAGCCAGTCATGCCAAAATGAAATATTCTAGATTCAGTGAGAAACCGAGTTTCAAAAAGTTAGGTAGATAAATGACTGGAAAAGTAATCTGGGGCTCACTTTTTGCCTCCACTCCTGGACTTATTTGTAGGCATACACATATGTGTGCACATGCGCAAGGATACATGTGCTTGAGCATTCAGGCGCGTGCATGCGCGCGTGCGCACGCGCAAACACACACACACACACACACACACACACACACACACACACTTTACAGAACGATTGCTTTTCTTGCTATACACAGGAATTTGTAAGACTGCTAACCTAATGTGTCTATAAACCATATAACAATTTCCCTCAGCCAAACAAATAAAAATTTAAAACAGGAAAGAACACTGTGAGTAAAAATAGTTGACTTCTCCAAAATATAACTTCAAAACAATTACAGGATTCTAGGCAACTTCTATCCTCAATTTGCAATCCCCTTTATCTCTTTCAGTTCTTGCCCTAACTTCTCCTTTGGAAGCCCCATGCTGATAGTTGACTCTGAGTATCTCATCTCTATTTCTCAGGCTCTAGCAGAGCCTCTCACAGGACAGGTATACCAGGCTCCTGTCAGCGAACACTTCTTGGCATCAGCAACAGTGTCTGGTATGGGATGTGTTCCAAGTCGAGCAGTCTCTGAATGGACTTTCCTTCAGTCTCTGCCCCACTCTTTGTCCCTGCATTTCCCTTTAATAGGGGGAATTCTGGGTTAAAATTTTTGAGGTGGGTGGCCCCATCTCTCAACCAGGGGTGGTGTTTTTCATAGCACTCTTATTTATACCAGTCATTTTCTAAAAGTAGAAGTGAATTTGGTAACACATATTGCTTTTTGGCACTGGACTATCTATACATTAGATGATGAATATTAGAGTTAATTGTCATTAGACATTTTGTCTCCTGTATCTATTTACTCTTTCTCATAATTTTGAGCAGTTATCTAAAAGAGCACCTAAGTACTTGCACTTTCCACAGCCTCCAGCAGGCATCTTTGGCATTTCTAACCAAGAATCAGAGATCTCTACCTTCAGTGTGAGAGTCCCTCCTGAACTCATCCCATAGACAATTAAATAGAGAGTTTGTTGAAAGAAGAAACTTTCCACTTGCTTTTCCAGTTGGTTTTTTAGTTTATCTTTAAAAATATGAATTCAGCATGAAGTAAGACATGGTGACATTGATGAAGCCAATAGGTAAGCAAGTGAATGCTGACCTGGCTGGAATGGTTTTGAGGAGTGATCACATTTCTTTCATCTGCATCGTTTTACTCTATGAGTAAAATATGAATATTAAACATTATATTAACATTATATAAGCATATTAACATTATATAAACACTAAACAGACTTAAACATTGTATCTGAAAAGCATTTTGGGACTATACTCAGTTTAATACATTTAACAAATGTGTATTCAATATTTGGATATTGTTGTTGTGGAACTAGATAAATTAACAGACACACAGTCTCACAGACAGACACACTGATGTAGAGAATATTGTTCACTATGAAATGAGGTAATTAAGGTTTTGTGGGAATAGATGCCTCAAGTAACATTTCTAAAATTTGTAAGAGTGCTGGAATTTGAAAGAAACATTTGACTCTACTTTTCCCTTTAAGGATATTCTCTACTAGTATTATAAGACAAAAGTATAATTACAGGTCTGTGGGAGTTTAGAGGAGGAATTGGTTAATTCTTTCTCAGGGGTCAGAGAAGGTTGCTAATGCTTGAGTAGGCTTTGATTGGCAAGGAAGGAGTGACATGAAGTTGAGAAGGTGAACGGCTATAAAATGTTGAGAAAGCAGTGTGCCTGGGGTTTTTAAATCAGAGAATTCTGTGCCTTGTGGATACCCCATAGTTTGACGGTGGCACAGAAGACAGTCCTGAAATGATCATTGGACTTCACTGTGGAAGGTCTTAGAATGACAGGAGAAAACTTCATGTTTAATTTTTTTTTTAGATTTTTTTTTATTAACTTGAGTATTTCTTATATACATTTCGAGTGTTATTCCCTTTCCCAGTTTCCGGGCAAACATCCCCCTCCCCCCTCCCCTTCTTTATGGGTGTTCCCCTCCCCATCCTCCCACCCTTGTCGCCCTCCCCCCAACAATCTAGTTCACTGCAGGACCCAGGGCTTCCCCTTCCACTGGTGATCTTACTAGGATATTCATTGCTACCTATGAGGTCAGAGTCCAGGGTCAGTCCATGTATAGTCTTTAGGTAGTGGCTTAGTCCCTGGAAGCTCTGGTTGCTTGGCATTGTTGTACATATGGGGTCTCGAGCCCCTTCAAGCTCTTCCAGTTCTTTCTCTGATTCCTTCAACGGGGGTCCTATTCTCAGTTCATTGGTTTGCTGCTGGCATTCGCCTCTGTGTTTGCTGTATTCTGGCTGTGTCTCTCTGGAGAGATCTACATCTGGCTCCTGTCGGCCTGCACTTCTTTGCTTCATCCATCTTGTCTAATTGGATGGCCCATTCAGAGCCTGCCCCACATGTGGCCCATGCATATGTTTAATTTTTATATGAAAGCCTGATGAGGACAAAGGACAAAAGGACAAATTTGGGAGATAAGAGCCTGAGAGCAAGCAGCAACAATAAATATGAACGGAGTGACGTGATTCCAAAGATTGTTACATGGCAGCATTAGCTGATTTTTCTTGACTGCCTCTAAAAATTAAAAAGAAGTCAAAGTGATACTGATGTTTCAGATTGGGTAAAGAAATGTTGGTTTCAGTCTTTTCAACTGTATCCACTATCTGAACACCAAACTACCTCTGTCATATGATGCTAAATAAAAAGAAAGCAGGTTTGCTTTTTCAAAGACATTGTTACTGCTGAAATTCTAAAAGTAGGTTAATGATTCAGGACATCTAGTTTGATGAAACTACTGGTATATTATATCATAGTACACTATAGGGACTAATAATGACTCTGAAGCTCCATAATGCACTGAAGTGTCTCAGTTTACCTTATCAGACTTTGGGGGACATACACACACCCACCACACACACACACACACACACACACACACACACACACACACACACACACTACACAGACACATTTATTCATTCATTCATTCATTCATTCATTCATTCATTCATGTTCTAGGTAATTCCTTCACTAGCTTTTTAGAAGAAAAAAACATCAATCCCTTTTAAATACCTTTTCTGTGGTAGATATTGAGAAGCACATCATCGTATTTTTTAGGCTTTCAGAACCATAAAGCTAAAACCTTGGACTTATGGGAAGAGAGGGAGGAGACTAAGCTGTGCCTGTGGCCATAGGAAGTTTGTAGAGCACCTTCACCTTGTTATCATTGCTACAGAAACCACTGCTAACAATAAGCCAGGCAGTGACAAAGTCTAGGAGGGTGTCTGTGTAATAAATCCATTTTTTGTTGTTGTTGAAAAGAAGGTAACAAAGAATTTCAACAGAATGCTAGCCTGTAGATGGTGACATAAAGTCTGTGTTTTTATAGAGAGAAGTTGACCTGGTGACTAGGGTTAGGGTATGTCTGCCATGTGGAGTATATAGTGTTGGCAGTGGGTATTGGAGTGAGTGACATTCATTAGGGACTGCTTCATTTCAATTGGCTGCATATTATAGGGTACCCTTCTCTTTCTTCCTTCTTGAGTTTCATATACTTTATCTGTCTCCCTTCCAGAGTTTTATTTTGCTTGATCACTCATCATTCTAAACATTCACCAGATTTACTGGCTCCGTAAAGGTATGTATTTCTGTTCATTGCTTCCTGTGAAGTTTTTTTTTTAAATATCACCCAATTAGACTCAGGCCTCCTTGGACCCCAATGTGCCCACATCTGTGTCTTATCTTCTTTTCCACATGATAAGACTTGTCTTCAGCATCTGTCTCTGCAAAACCAAAACTCTAGTAAGGCCTGCAATAGATAACAGCACTAAAACCTGCCCTTTCCCATAAAACCCTATTCCAGACTTCTCAGAAGCTGCGTGTTTGCCAGTGATAGAATTCTATTGCCTGGAGTCACCTCTGACTCCTCCTACTACAAAGACCTTGTAAGAATTCAGAGACAGGCTGGCCTTACTAGTCTTAAAATATCAATTAATGCTTTTTACAAGCAATTTCAAGCCACCAATGTCTGTGTCCACTCTGCCAGCATCAGTATCCAGCTCATAAATCATTTGAAGTCACTGACAATGGTGGATTACACCTGCACACTCTGTGTTCACTGGGAATATTATAAGGATGACTTAATAGCATTTATTTGCAAAAGTCAGATAAAATTTGTCAGAAATTTTGCAATTTCTTTAGTGTGTTGTTTAATTTGATGCTGTAATATCTTCTATCTGTGTGCTCTCATGTTCTGGTTAGATAAGAGACTTTCCACCCTAAGCAATCAGCAGTCATGGCTTGATCAGGGAAGACATGAACATAGCACCTTTCCCTCACAATTATTGTCTTTTCCTACAGGAATTGTCATAATGCCTCACATTGAGACCATGTTCTTGATGCGAGCACACCTTTCATTATATGACACAGTTACCCATGATTTACTTCCTCTGAGTTCAACCATATTTCCCCCTTTATTGGAGAGCACTTTTCCTCTGCCAGCATTTGAAAGTTTGTATTTATGATTTCTGTCCTGGTTCCACTTGTGATTTTACTCTTCCCACAGTCTGTTCCTGTGACCTCAGAACCACCAGAACCACACATCTGAGCTTTTATCTCAGTCTTCTGTCCTCAAGACTCAGCTGTGTCTCATACCTTGAATGGCTTGCCTCCTTAGCCACAACCTGCCATGTAGAGAATGGCTCACCTGCACCTCTGTGAAGGAACTAACTTTCACTGTGCCTGGGAAACTCTATGGCAAACCATCCTGCCTGGCATGCTAATTTAGCTAAGATCTAGGCCTTGATTTGTCTCAAAGTATCCACAGGATATATGCAGTGTGTCACAGCCACATTCAATACAAATTCAGTGAGTCAACCCATATGTATGCTAAGTTATGAACTTGAGTTGCTGAGGGCAGGCATCAAGAGGGATATGAGGACTAAAGTGTGGCATATAAAACATAATTTCCTGAAGTCAGTGGGATCATCAATGACATAGACATACTCTGCCAGATCACACAAATTTGACAAATGCCATTTTTGTCTGTTTGTCTGTCTCTGTATGTCTGTCTATTTCTCAGTCTCTCTTTATGCAGCCCCCTCTCTCTATGAGTGAAAGGAATTTTCTGAATGTCCCTTGAGAGAGTACCTTGAAAACAACTGTCTGCTCTCTGTGATGAGGGTGGGAGCCTTCTGCTAAAGACATGGATAGAATAATATACCATGTAAGAGTGTGGTCTTCTGCCAGACTGTGAGAGTTATAGCATCTCATCTATTAAATCCTTGGGACTTGGATTGAAACATCAACTATTCTTAGTCCTCAGTCTATCAGATTGATGACTGGAACTTACATCTTCAGACTTCTCCTGTGGGAATTTCCAGCTGAGACTTTGGTTATTTTCAGCCTCCAAAATTACTGAGATGATTATTTATATTTTTCCTTTTGTTTTTCTTGAGAGTCCAATTATAGCTAGCTATGTCTTTTTACTGATGCCCTCTATAAAACCTTTCTTTGGTGGGATTAGCTGTGAACAGCATCCTCCAAACTTAATGTTTCTATGTCCACTGTCATAAATGTGTACTGTGCTGCATATGTGAAAATCCCTACACCCAAACACACTGGCTAGGAAAGTGATTTGGATGTGTGTTTATTCACGCCCTTGGAAGATTGAGTGGGTCTCCCACCCTCATCACAAAGAATAATAGGCTGTTCTCAGGGTAGTTACTCAAGAGACATTCAGAAATACCCCATCTTTCCCTCAGGTCTTCCTGTTTCTCTTCTGGAGTTAAACAGGTACCCAGCAGGAAGCTCTGAGAAATCAAGGATCAGGACTCTATCTTATGTGCTTGCCTTTTCAAGGTCAAAGAGAATCAATGCTGACATATGCAGTCTTTATACTATTTCTCTCCACTCTACATGATCGTTAAAGTCTGTTCCACCAGTATTTTTCTCCTAAATATTATTCTGTAGTATAGATATGCCACAGTCCAGTCATCAGGCACTTTCTCTTGTATAATTTCCTCTGAATAGAAACATTTCCTTCTGAAGAAATGAGGGAAGCTCACAGGAATCAGGAAGCTAAGAAAACTTAGGTGGTTGGAAAGCCCAGAAAGATTCACATTCACAAGGCCTGCCCCTAAGGCCTTATTAAGTAATCACAGTCTGGGGAGAGGAGACTGGTGTGATGGAACTGATTGTAAGTTGGGTTGGAGCTCCAGGGAGTTTGATGAGTCATCGCTCTTGCTGAGATGGGCTTCTGGTGAAGCAGCTGCCTTTGAGATTTCCAGACCATTGGTAACCTTATCCCCAGAAACTGTTTCACCAGGCTGGGCTTGTATAGAAGGGCAACTTTTGTCTGTTGTTTATCTCTCCCCAAGAAAACGCACCCAACCCTCCACCGCTAAAGGTGTTTTTGTTGTTTACAATGCATGGTCATTACGATTAAAACTCCTCTTAATCCTTATTCAGATTTTGTATTAATAGTTCACATGGATAAACTCCTCCTTCTTGCCTCTCAGTAGCCTTTGCCCAATCTCTTCTCCTCAGGGAAGATAAGAGCAGACTCTGCTGCTTAGCTGAATCCCAACAACCTAGGGTGGTCTGTGGCTCTCAGTGTATTCTTTGTGTTTTCTGATCATGAACACATCTCTGGCTATTCTGAGAGAACATCAGTTTAAAAAGATGTGAAACATTTAAAGAAAAACAGATGGCAAAACTGAGAATCAGGGATCTAAACTCCAGTCTGACCTGTCAAAGAGTCTGCCTCTAAGTCCTTCAAGTCCATTCAGGTCACTATGTTCTCGTCAAGAAAGGGAAGATAATGAGTAAGGAGAGGAATTGCAAAGCCAAAGTTTGTAGCATGTGGAGAAGCAACATAGACATCTGCTGGACGATGAGCATAAGAATGAATGGAAAAAAAGCAATAATAAAGGAGAGAGGCTGATGTCCAGCAACAATGACGGGGTGGGGAGTACAGGGCTGAAGTCAACTGAAGGCAACCTAGGGCTGCCTGCCCCAATGACTTAGCTCCAGCTGACAATTTATATTAGGCTGATGACCCTGGGTATAATGCAAGCTAGATAAAGTAGACAAGTGCAGTACTCTGAGTCCTGGTTTCCAAAATGGGATTTTTTTTCCCTACATACTAAATGACATCCACACAAGTGTCTCAAATAGTAGTTTTGGATTCTCATTTAGCTGAAATGGCTCAGAAGGAGGGTGATGAGATGGTGAAAGATGAACTGCCACCTTTCTGGAAGGGGCACAGTAGCTCCCATAGAAGAGGAAATCTGTTTTCTGTATTCACTGACCTGCATGGAGGAGTCCACTGCTGTAGGATGTATAAATGAAGGAACCTTCACATTCTTAAATTCACCAAGCTTTCAGAAAGGCAAATGTTGCTTAAGAAATAAAGTGTCATACAGAAGAGAATATTGTATGCTAATGAGACTTCCATGCAGGGAGAATAGCTAATGGTGAATTGATTGCAAAGTGATTCTAAAACACAAAGTACAGAGTATCATGTCTATATTACTAAGGTAAGGACATGACGGCTGTCATCCAAGGCAAGGATACCTCACTATCATGCTGAGACCTACAAAGTATACCCACTCACCATACCATAAGTTGGGAAAAATGAATGGTCATTTAAAAGAGGTTTCCTTATCTGAGCCTGAAGTACTAGTACATGGATGCTTTTTTTGTGGTGTCTTTAGATGTGCAAAGTGTTAAATCCCAAACCATGACTAAACCAGAGATTCTGTGTTCAAGATACATGGCAGTGGAGGGGTGAGGTAAGGAAAAGTTTGCAGTCATTTTCAACTCTTAACCAGACTATATTCTACACTGCCACACGTAACAGGAACCAATTAAAATGAGAGAAATGGTATATACTAAATATTAGTAGGCAAAAATAAACAAAACATTAAATACCACAATTTTCTCCTCTCCCACAAAGCACCTAAATGTGTGATATTGATTTCAAGCCAAGATTTCCACAAGAGACTCTTTGGAATGAAAGAATGTCCTGTCAAGTTCTCTTGTGGTGGGGTAAAAAAAACCTCACAATGAGTTTTCTCTCTCTTTGATCTGTGCAATTGCAGGTATTTCCCATTGCAAACTCCGTCAGTCTATCATGTGGCATTGCAGCACTTCTCACATTAGGCACAATAATAAGGGATTACACTCCTTAGCCTCAGGCACCTCAGAGGGGAAATATTAAAACACTGGATACAGATGTGTACAACCTGTCTCACTCCTTACACTGCCTGATATGAAGCACCCATTTCGTATGAAGATGGAAACTACTTAACTTTCAATGTTTTAATTGGTTCTGACATGATCCTTTTGATGCCTCATACCTTCGTATATTCTACTTTTTTATTCAGACCGATACTGTCAGTATTAGCTGCAAGCAATAGGCTCTCCTCCCCAAATCAAGCTCAGAAGTGGGCTTACCAATGTCCAAATAGGTGGAGGCAGTAATCACTCTAATACCTGAAGTTCACTAAGAAAAGACGTTCTATGCCCCTTTTCTCATTGGTGTCCATCATATGTCTACTTTGATCAAGCCTGACCTCCAAGCTAGCATTGTGGGGTTAGGGTAGTACAACTTTTGGAAGTAGGGCCCTGTGGGAAGCCCTTAGGCCCTTGAGAGTATCTCCATGAAGGGGATTGTAAGGCTCCCATCTCTTCCTCCCTCCTATGTGTCCTGGCTTCTGTGTTGAGCAATTGATTTTACCACTTCCATGCACCCGGAAAGGGATCCTAGCAGAGGTTAAAGAAGTAGGTTGAATCATTCTTTAACAAAAGCCCATAGAATGAGAAATCAAGCCAATTCCTTATTATCTTCAGGTCATTGCCTCAAATTTTTTTTTTGAAAATTAGTACACCTTAGTAACCCCATTTGCCCTGATGGTAACAGGGCATCATACTGTAATAAATTTTGTTACTATTTTTCTTTACTTTTCCCTTTTGAGATATTCAAATTCTAAATGAAATGGGGTCAGTTCTGCAACCCACTGGAGAACTATGGTATATGCCATCCATCGTCTTGGTTCCCTCTCATGTGCATTTAAGGGATTGATATTTATTTATTTATTTATTTATTTATTGTCCAGAAACAACTGTATACTCATAAGAGGTTCCCTGTGTGCTTAGAGAGTTGTGCACAGTCATCCTCAAGCATCTTTACATAGTAGAATCTTCAGCAAACTACCTGGGTAATTTACCAACAAAAGCACTGAGGATGCTGCACCTCCCAGAATTTTACCATATGGACAACTGCTGCACTTGCCTAGTGAAACCTGTGTATGAGTACTACACTTTGGAGCTGGGATATGAACATACTGGACTGACGTGAAACAAAGTTATTTTCCACTCAGACTTTTGACAGCCAGAGACTCTGATTTCAGTTGGGAAGCAAAATACTGAGGAGTTCTACATGGATATCATGTAGAGAACCACATGAAGAGAACCAGATGGGACAGAAATACTGCACAGATGTAGCCAAGAATTAAGTTGTCTTCAATGTATATTAGATTGTGCTGTAAGAAGGATATAAGATGAAGCACATTTTCACCAAGACTCAACTGAATACATTAACATTACAAACTTAGAAAGAGACCTACAAAATACTAGATAATAATGGGGATGTGTATGCAGCACCATGGGACATGGAACAATATAATAAGGGTTGCTCCAGGAAAGGTTTGAAGGAATCCACCTTTCTATCATGTATGTAATGAAAACTTAACATGGGAAAATGAGAAGGTTAGTTAGGGCTATATGGTTCAGTGTTCATTGACCATAAGAGCAACTTGTCTTCCTCCATAACTGCCCCCAGCCCACTATACCCATGAATGTGTCAGTGATAAGCTTTGGTGATGCCTAATCCAGCAAAGGGGAACATTGGCTGGAGAGTTGGTACAACCTTGAGTACCTGGGTGACCAAACAATCCTTAAGGGTGTGGTTTCTCATTACACTATAGTGGGTATATAAAGGACAGGCATGAGACCTCCTGGACATTACTGCCAGGGGTAGCATTGCTTACAGAAAGCTGTATAGTAGGGGAAACTAGTGTAACTAAAGATTACCAGAAAGATGGAAGAACTGCCTACGCAAAACAACACCTCGGTAAAGAACGAGGCAGAAGGGCCTGTTTGGTGTGAGAACAAGCAAGATGAGAAGGTCAGGTGATCCAAAGCTCCTCCCCCTTTCCCAAAGTTCTCTGCCCTATGAGTTTCTTGTTACAAAACCCTTCTTGAATGTCTACTCTTTCTTAGAAAGCTCTCCTTGTAAGGTATTCTACATCTTACCCCAAACTAACATTCTCCTACCTTTTCTTGTTTCTTGAGCAGAGGGAGAAGATAATCAGGAGAGTGAAAGAAGTGCTCGCTCAGAGCCCGAAGAAGGCCAAAAACACAACGGTGATCATTATTTGCTATAGACCCAAGAAGAAGAGAAACCCTAGTCAGCTGGTAAAGAAGGAAGGGACTCAGGATCATTCTAGCAGTCCAAATAACACCCAGTGAATGGCAGCAATAGCAGACCTAAGCAGCTCTGCACCATCTCCAGCAGGCTGCAGAGCTCTATAAGGAACAGGTCAGGTCTGATCAATAAAGTAAGAACAAGATTTAAGAGGAGAAACTCTTTGTAAGAAAGTTCCTTGGTGATTCAAAATAGAAAAAAGCTATAGAAGGAGAGCAAACAAGAAGAAGAACGGGGAGGAGGAATGGAGAGGTAATGATAGGAAAATTGTATAGGAGCTAGAAGATTAAGGGAGAAGTGGAAAGTAGAGATGAGGGAAGGGACAGAAGAAAAGAGAAAGTAATTAAGTGTCAAGGAGAAAGGCATAAAGAGAAGAGGAAGTAGGAAGTAAGAAAAAGACAAAGTGGCTGGGGAAAGAGAAGGAAGGGGAGGAGAAAATGGTGGAGAAAGGGGGATAAGGGAAGAAGTGAAGGGATGAGACTAAAAATGAATGAGAAAGGAGGCGATTTTAATGGAATGAACAGATAGGATAACAGGAAGGGAAGGGATAGTAGAAAAAGAGAGATGGTAAAGGGAGAAAATGGTGGGTTAGAGCAGGAGGGTAGAGGAAGGCTGGAAGAGCAGGAAGGGAAATGGTCAGATCACAATGGAGGGAGGGGAGGGGCATGGGAAGGGGAGTAAACTACAGTAAAGGAAAAGGGGATGGATACTGAAGGTAAGTGAAGGGAAGGGAGGGAGAGAAAGAGGGGAACAAATTGAATGAGGGAGAAGAGGAAGGGCTCTTGTAATGGAGAGAAAAGTGAGAAAACAGAGAAGGGGACTGGAGAAAGAGGAGCGAGGTGAGGGGAATATAGGTGGAGTTAGAGAGGGGGGAAGGAGGGAGAGGTCAGAGGACAGAAGAGGGGTGAAAGAGAATTGCGACTGTAGGATGAGTGAAGGGAAGGTGGATGGAGAGGAACCAGGAAGAAGGGAAGGAGACAGTTGGAGTTGTCAGAGTAATATGGAACAGAGGGGAAAGGGGAGAACTAGTAGGAAAAGAAGAGGTATTGGGGGAAAGAGGCAATTGGAAGTGTAGAAAAGAGAGGGAGGTAGAGGAGGAAGGCAGGAAGAGACAAGCAAGAGAGAGAAAATGGTGAGATCACAGTGGAGGGAGGGGAAATGGAGGGGAAGGGAAGTGAAATAGAGTAAGGGAAGAAGAGATCAGGGGTAAGTGAGGGCATGGAGAAAGAGGAGGTGGAGAAAGACCTGGATGAGAAGAGTTGATGGAGAGGGCCTTGAAAAGCATGGTATAGTGGGGAAACAGAGAGAAGGGGAGGTGGTAGAAGGCACAGAGAAAGGAAGAGAGAGGAAAGGAAGGGAGAAGGGGAGGGGAAGAGGAAGAGGAGGGATGAGAGGAAGACTTAAAGAAGAATGGAATGGATGTGGAGGTCATATATAAGATTGAGGAAGAGGGAGGGACATGGAAAAAGGGACAGCAGAAGGAAGGGAGGAAGTTAAAAGGAAAGGTGGGAGGGAGGAAGTAGGAGGGCAGAAGTGGGAAAGAATGGGAAGGGTGAGGAAATGGAATGAGGAAGACTGGAAGAACTGAGGACAAAGTGGATGGAAGATAAGAAGGGGATGGGAAACAGAAAGGGAAGGGAAATGGATAAGGAGGCAGAGGACAGACTAGGACAAAGAGGAAGAGAAATGAAATAGAAGAAGTGAAATGGAGAGGATGGTTAAGGATAAAAGACATGGAGGGGGAAGGGAGAAAGAGGGGAGAAAGGGAGAGAGATCAAGGAAGAACATAAAGGGGGAAGAGAATGGGAGAGAGAAATGGAGTGTAGAAGAGGGAAGGAGAGAGAAAAGGACAGAGAATAGTAACCAGTGGGGGAGGGTAGAGGGAGATCAAGAGACTCAGAAGGAACAGAAAAAACGGGACGTAGAGGGCACTAGTGAATTGAGGATAAGAGGAGAGAGAAGAGACAGACTGGGTGGTAAAAGGAAAAAAAACTGCTTCTTGGAGAGAAGGGCAGAGAAGGATAGAGAAGGGGAGGGGGAGTGTATGGGGAGGGATGGAGAGGGAAGGCAACAAGAGAGGAACAGAGAGGAAGGAGTGGAGAGGGAATTAGATGTTGGAGGACAAGAGGGAGAGGGAGGAGGAGAACAGAGAAGGGAATAACAATGGAGCAAGCAAAGAACATGATGTAGGGAAGAGGGGAAGTGGAGTAGAAGGAAGTAAAGGAGAGGGGTCAGGAAGGAAGTAGAGTAGTGGGAGAAAAGGGGAGGCAAAGGGAGAGAGGCAGTGTGATGGGGGAGGAGCAGAAGGGAAAGTGTTCAAGTTTGCTGTCTATTCTTGTGACAAAAATCTGACCAAATGCAACTTTGGGAGGAAA
The DNA here is from genome assembly GCF_021556685.1 of Rattus norvegicus. Taxonomy (NCBI): domain Eukaryota; kingdom Metazoa; phylum Chordata; class Mammalia; order Rodentia; family Muridae; genus Rattus; species Rattus norvegicus. Next base: position 151,406,663 of record NC_141554.1, on the reverse strand, counting down.
GTGGATTTGTTTTACATGTTCTCTGAGCACAGTTCATCATGAAGGGAAGCCAAAGCAGGAACTCAAGACTGGAACTGAAGACATCATGCGAAGTAGAGACTATGGAGGAATGCTGCTTAAAGGCTTGCTCATCTATATTTCTTTCTTATTTATTTATTTGTTTGTTTGTTTTTAATTTTTTTACTTATTCATGTTACATTCCACTCACTTCCGTCTCCTGGTCTGCCTCTTGCACAATCCTCCCCCCCTAACTGCCTCCCCTTCTTCTTTAGGTGGCAGCCTTCCAGGGTATCCCTTCACCCTGGCACTTCAAGTCTCTGTGAAGCTAGGCACTTCCTCTCCCACTGAGGCCAGACAAGGTAGCCCAGCTAGAAGAACATATCTCATAGACAGGCAACAGCTTTTGGGATAGCCCCTGTTCCATTTGTAAGGACCCGCACGAAGACCAAGCTGCACATCTATGACATATGAGTGAGTAGGCCTAGGTCTAGCCTGTGTATGTTGTTTGGACAATACAGGACCATTTGCTCAAGACTGACATTGCTCCCAGTGGCCCAGGCCTGACTTCATTAATCATTAAGCAAGCAAATTCTCCATATGCATGTCCACAGGCTGTGTGGAGACAATTGAAGTCCCTCTTCCCAGATGACTCTTGCTTGTGCCAATTTGACATAAAAAAGCAACACAAGAGGGGAGAGGGGATGGGAGGGGACTGGGGCAAGGGGAACAGAGGAAGGAACAGGAGGAAGGAGGATACAGAAAGGAGTAGAATATATGGAAAGGAAGTAAGGAAGAGGAAGGGGAGGGATAGTGGGGTAGAATAAGGTAAGAAAGGGGAGAGTAGAGATAAAGGAGGGAAAAGCTAGAGGATAGTGGGGCTCAGAAGAGGGGAAAGGAGGGGAACAAATTAAGACTTGTGGTATATAGGAAAGAAATGAAGGGAGTGTGAGGAAAAGTGAAGTCCAGGGAATGAAGGGAAAGAGGAGAGTGAGGGAGGGAAAGGAAGAAAGAAAGGGTAAGTGGGGAGAGAATTTGAGAGGCTACAGAAAAGGGTGAAACAAGGTATAGGAGAGGAGCTGATGGAATGAATGGATAGAGGAGAAGGCAGGGGACAGTGAAGAAGGAAAGGAAAGGAAAGCTGGACGACTGGGAAGAATGTTAGAGGAAAGAGGAAGAAGAGGGGAGGAGAGAGAAGGGGAAATTGCTGACAGAGTGGAGAAGGAAGAGACAAGAGGGGACAGAGGGAGTGGGGAGGGAAGAAAGGCAAAAGTACTGGTTTGAGAACTGAAGAACATAAGTACCCCCAGATTGGAGAGTGAACAGAAGTTGGCAGTTTAGCCAAGAACCATCAATATGGACTAAAGGAAGAAATGAAGACACTCCACAACAAATGGTCCTATTTGGGGGTACAAAGCATGAGATATTTATAGGTGGTGTGTGTGTGTATGTGTGTGTGTGTGTGTGTGTGTGTGTGTGTGCGCGCGCGCGCGGTCACACATCGAAGGGACAATGAGGATGATCTGTGATTTTTGTGGGGTGTTAAATATTTACAAAAAAATAGACAAGAAATTTTACCTGTCTTAGTAGAAGTTTCTATTACTGTGACTAGAAACTATGACTGTTGTGGCATTAATTGGGGCTGGCTTGCAGTACAGAGGTTAAGTTTATTATCATGAAGGGAAGCACAGCAACATGCAGGCAAATATGGTGCTGGAGAAGGAGGTGAAGTTTTCTACATCCATATCCAAAGGCAGCAGGAAGATACTCAGCCTGGATTGAGCATCTAAGATCTCAAATTCCCCCCCCCACACACACACCCTGTCACATTTCTTTCAACAAGACTTCATCTACAACAAGGCTTCACCAACTAGTAGCCCTGTAAGCATATGGGGGGCATTATTATTATTCAAATATCAAGAACCTCATCCTAGTAGTTATGAAGAAGCCAGGCTTGGAGTAGAGTCCTATTAAGGGAAAGTGGAGAAATCATGTGCCCCACTCTGAGTGAACACTTTCTACTGAGAACTAGAGTAGAGGAAGCAACCAAGGAGACCATTCTTTCTACCATCTATATCCTCCACCCTCCAGCACTATTAGAATGCCCAGTGCCAGTTCCTTCACTGCAAAGTGTGGTAGAGGAGGATGGATTGATTTGAGCTCAGGGGCAGAGGACTAACTTAATCCTAGACCTTGAGTTGGTTTTCCGTGCCGTCTCTTGTTTCTCTACTAAATCTCTCCCCCTACTGGTCAGTCCTCGGCTTTATAACCTTTGTCTTCTTATACACTCATTCGAATGCATGTGTGTACATCCTTGGTATGAGGTTAATTCAACAAGTATGTGATAATTTGTGGACATTTGTCCTTTTCCTATGTTTTGTCACTTTTCAGAGTATTACTCAGGCCTTTTTTTTTAACACCCCTGTCTGCTTTTATTTCTTCTGCTCTTCTTTTGTAGTGGATTTCTCAGTTACATTTATTTTGTGAGTTTTAGAAAGATGCTCAGATTTAACATTTGCTCCCACTCTCTTACACATAAGTATTTAACTTTCTTTTCTTTTTTTTCTTTTAGGTAAATTATTTTCTGTAGATTCTATAAAAGGACTCTTTCCTCAGTAGTACATATAGGAACTTAGAAAATGTATCATCAGTACAGTATAATTGTATCCAGAATTGAATGTAGCCAAAACTAATAATCTTTTATGAGCATTTTTATAATTCTCTATTTGTTTTCTTTTTTCATTCTTGATTTTTAGCTCTTTGTTCTAGTCTTCTGTCAGTATAAAATCCCAAAAGTGCCTTGATAAGAGATGACCTGTGTTCTCTAACAAAGGAGCAGCAGGCAGTACAGGAAACCTGACTCAGGAAGGCAGGTATAAAAGCAAATGCCCTGTGTCTGAAGGAGAGAGGAGAACAAGCATTCCATGTGTTAACTACACTGAAGGAGGATTCCTCTTAGTGCTGCAATATCCATAATTTCCCGGTGACTTCTATTTAAAAAAAAAGGAATAAAGATAAGATAAGGCATGTAACCCCAGCCCTCAGTATAAGACAGGGATTTTGAATTTGAAGCCAGCTGGGAAAACAAATAAGACCCTCTACAACCAACTCCCATTTCCAAAGACAGGAATACCAAGGTCCAGGGGTCAGAGGGTATCTTCCAGTACAGTGTTCCAAACACCAGCGTTGGCTCTGGGCAGCTTACCAGCACCACCCTATGGCTGGGCTGTTGTCAGACTGATCTGGGGCACAACTTCCATGTGGTCCCGAGGCCCATCAGCTGTCTACCTTCTCTGACCTAGAGGACACTAGCTTCACAGCTTCTCAAACGAGAAGAGATGGGAAGCCTCTCCAGCCTGCCTCCTCGGAGTCATCTTCTGTACTCTGGCTTCTGTTCTTTAGCCTCTCGGTTCTGTGGCCAGGAAGCAGCCAGGACTCTAGCACCTTCTGCTTGTGAACTGGTCCCTTCCTCTTCGTCAGAAGAGTCTGCCTCCTGCATTTGCATGGGTAGCTGCTGCCTCACTCTTGGCCACATAGTGGAGTTTCAGCCTCTCTGATGAGCAGTCCACTGACCAGCAGCTTCCAGTTCCCCAGTGCTGGCTTCTCCTTTTCCTCCTTCTCCTTCTTTTCAATGAGGGTTTGTTCATTCTCCCAAGCAGCCAGCAGCACATCTTTGAATTCCTCACACACAATGTAGCGATCAGTTACTGGGTGGCAAGAGCCTCCAAGGAAATTGAAGCCAGTGATGGCCTGCACACAGTTGATACCCAGTGTGCAGGTTGGGTAGATTCATCTGGAGACAGCCAATAGGCATCAAGTTGGACAGGAAGAGATACACATTCCCAAACTCATTCCGAGGTTCCTTCACATCTACAGCCACAGGAGGCTGATACTCTTCTGACTGCCAGTGACCATAGAGGCCCAAGTCATTGTGGTCATGCAGCTGGGGCTCCGAAAGCTGGGCTTTCCAGCTGCGGTTAGAGAAATCTTTCATTTTGTCATGACTATGTGCTTAATTTAAGTGACCCCATGCTCATTTTCAATATAAAGAAATGTGGTTGCCTTTTAAATTGATTTCTGTTATTGGAGTCAGTTTCTCACATACCTTTGTAAACAAAGAGCTATCCTTTACTAAGACTCCTCCAGTGGTAACATCTTGAAAAGTCTAGTACACAAATCACATCCAGAAAGTGACATGGACCTGCTTCCCCTGCCTCACTGCAGTTTGCCCAGTTTTGCATGTAATATTGTCTGAGCAGATGATATTTACGCATATGTAACCATGTTAACCATATGGTTTTATCATACACATACATTCATGTGACAGCTTGCCACATGAAGACAGATAAACATCTCACGAGCAGAAACATCTCAGGATGCTGTTCACACTTCCATTCCTGTCTTCGAGCACTATATTCTGGTTCTAAAGTGTCTGTTGACACAGAACTTTACTGACCAATCTCATGGTCCAAGATTCTACTGCTTTCCCTTGACAGACAACTATTTAATGGTAACCAACACTATTTTCCCATACAATATTGTCATTTTAAAAATGCTTAATAAATAGAATTGCACAGTATATAATCACTAAGACTTGACTTTCCCTCATTTACCATAAGTTCTAACACTGATTGAAATAGTTGGATGTATTGTATGGTGTGATTGAAGGATATCACTTGGACTTTTCCAGGTGGACTATTAAAACAAAATCCGCTATAATTATCCCCAAGTGAAACACTGTGTACATAAGATTTAATTCCTTGAGAATGACCATATCAGCTTACAGTATCTGGACACTGTGGTAGTTACCATGTTAGTTGCCCTTACCCAGTTGTCATCATTTGGAATGCTTCACATTTAGAACAGATTTTCCTATTACTAACTCCTCTCCTGATGAGGAATATGCTTCAGGATCTTGTTCACCACTTGTATATTCCATACATCATTTCAGATAATTTCATGGTCATGGCTTAGAGCAGAGATACTGATGTCCTTACAAAGTTTGACATGCCCTTCCTTAAAATTCAATCTCAATGCATCAGAGTTTAAGGACAAGAGACTCTGTCCATATCAGTTTTGAGATAAATTAACCAAGAGATAGATTTTGAGAGAAGACTGTTATCCTTTGGTCTTAGAGACATAAACCTTTTATTATGGAATAGGTTGGCTAGTGGGTTGCTATGAGCATATAAATGGAACACAGAGATTGAGGTAGTAGTAAATATAAAGTGAGAAGCCTGAAAACAATAGCAAGAAGTGACATTTTTATTCTCTTCTATGTTGTTCAAGCTGTTTGCAGAAAACCATTCTCTTTTCGATTGGGAGCATTTGGAACACATTCAATAGCAATTGGGGTGATAGTGGGACTTTAAACATTATCCCAGAGCAAATGGTAGAAAACAAATTTGTTGTAAGGAACTTGATGGGGAAAAAAAACAATACCCTGAAATGAGATTATTTGAGGAATGAGCAAAGAGAGGGAAGCCACAAAATGTGTGACATAATGTGTTTGGCAAGAGAAAGGCAGCAAGCATTAACCCTGAGTGATATGGAGAAAGAAGTGTTACAGGATTCTGGAAGTGTACAGAGAAGTGTTTAGATAACAACTGAGGAAACACTGTAAGGCAAAAGATGGAGTCAGCTCACAATTAAGCAGCAAAAGAGGAACTAGAGGATAAGGAATCCTGGCTTTTTTCCCCCACTGAGAGAATCAAGTGTATTCCAAAGCCAGAGAACTGGACCCATTAATGTAGTACATAACTTATGCAAAATTAGAAGAGTCTAGTAGCATGAAGATGGCAGATAGACGTAGAGTCTAACTGGTGATAGTCTATGTCCATTGGACTCAGAGAAAACAGAGGCAGTGATATATCTTTTGTTAGCTCCATGATGGCAAAGCAGGTTTGACTGAGAATTGTTGAGTGATATGTAACAATATCTCTGTGAAGAAGGCAATACCAAGAGGGAAGGCAGCCTCACATGCAGAAACTATCAGGCCATGGAGCAGGATGATTTCACCTGGAACATTTACAAAATGTTTAATTACAAGTTACAGTAATTTTGTTCTTTCTTGTGGGCATGAGTATCTCACTAGGCCTGTCACTCCCTATAACAAAGCGTCTAGCCCCAGAAACTGTATTTCTCCTGGCAGTAAGCAGACCCCTTCTCTTTTTATTAGCTTGCTTTCACTTAAAGAATGCTTGCTTCCTGGTTGCTGCTGCTGCGGAGAGCTCGTAGGCAGCACCCCACGAGCAAACTTGAGCCTCAGGACCACAGGTAAGACCAACTTTGCTGCTGCAAGCGACCTGCCTGGTGAACTCAGGACACACAGAGGCAAAATTCCTCTAGGACTGGACACTTCCGGTATTTTGTGTGGGGGGGGTGAGTCCCAAACCTGCAGATCCCTGCCCGCAGCAGCTCTCTGCTTCCAAACCCCTTGGGAGAGAGAGTCCTCACCGCCTGGTCAGGTGGGGACTCCTGAGGCTGCAGAGCAGAAGAGACCACCAACACTGCCCACCCCTGCTCACATCCCTGGCCCAAGAGGAAACTGTATACGGCTTCTGGGTTCCCATAGAGGAGGGCCCAGGAGCAGCAGGTCTGCTGCATCTGAGACACCGCCAGAACCTGAAGGGACCAACCTCATAAACAGTTCTCTGCACCCAAATCCCGTGGGAGGGAGAGCTAAAACTTCAGAGAGGCAGGCACGCCTGGGAAACCAGAAGAGACTGCACTCTGCACACATCTCTGACTCCAGAGGAAAACACCAAACGCCATCTGGAACCCTGGTGCACTGAGGCTCCCGGAAAGGGTGGCATAGATCTTCCTGGTTGCTGCCACCGCAGAGAGCTCATAAGCAAAACCCCACGAGCAAACTTGAGCCTTGGGACCACAGGTAAGACCAACTTTTCTGCTGCAAGCGACCTGCCTGGTAAACTCAAGACACAGGCCCACAGGAACAGCTGAAGACTCGTAGATAGGAAAAACTACCTGCCCGAAAGCAGAACATTCTGTCCCCATAACTGGCTGAAAGAAAACAGGAAAACAGGTCTACAGCACTCCTGACACACAGGCTTATAGGACAGTCTATCCACTGTCAGAAATAGCAGAACAAAGTAACACTAGAGATAATCTGATGGCGAGAGGCAAGCACAGGAACCCAAGCAACAGAAACCAAGACTACATGGCATCATTGGAGCTCAATTCTCCCACCAAAGCAAACAGGGAATATCCAAACACACCAGAAAAGCAAGATGTAGTTTCAAAATCATATTTGATCATGATGCTGGAGGACTTCAAGAAAGACGTGAAGAACTCTCTTAGAGAATCAGAGGAAAACATTAATAAACAAGTAGAAGCCTACAGAGAGGAATCACAAAAATCCTGAAAGAATTCCAGGAAAACATAAATAAACAAGTAGAAGCCCATAGAGAGGAGTCACAAAAATCCCTGAAAGAATTCCAGGAAAACACAATCAAACAGTTGAAGGAATTAAAAATGGAAATAGAAGCCATCAAGAAAGAACACATGGAAACAACCCTGGATACAGAAAACCAAAAGAAGAGACAAGGAGCAGTAGATATGAGATTCACCAACAGAATACAAGAGATGGAAGAGAGAATCTCAGGAGCAGAAGATTCCATAGAAATCATTGACTCAACTGTCAAAGATAATGTAAAGCAGAAAAAGCTACTGGTCCAAAACATACAGGAAATCCAGGACTCAATGAGAAGATCAAACCTAAGGATAATAGGTATAGAAGAGAGTGAAGACTCACAACTCAAAGGACCAGTAAATATCTTCAACAAAATCATAGAAGAAAACTTACCTAACCTAAAAAAAGAAATACCCATTGGCATTCAAGAAGCCTACAGAATTCCAAATAGATTGGACCAGAAAAGAAACACCTCCCGACACATAATAGTCAAACACCAAACGAACAAAATAAAGAAAGAATATTAAAAGCAGTAAGCGAAAAAGCTCAAGGAACATATAAAGGGAGACCTATCAGAATCACACCAGACTTTTTGCCAGAAACTATGAAAGCCAGAAGATCCTGGAAAGATGTCATACAGACTCTAAGAAAACACAAATGCCAGCCCAGGTTACTGTATCCTGCAAAACTCTCAATTAACATAGATGGAGAAACCAAGATATTCCATGACAAAACCAAATTTACACAATATCTTTCTACAAATCCAGCACTACAAAGGGTAATAAATGGTGAAGTCCAACATAAGGAGGCAAGCTATACCCTAGAAGAAGCAAGAAACTAATCGTCTTGGCAACAAAACAAAGAGAAGCAAAGCACACAAACATAACCTCATATCCAAATATGAATATAACGGGAAGAAATAATCACTATTCCTTAATATCTCTCAATATCAATGGCCTCAACTCCCCAATAAAAAGACATAGATTAACAAACTGGATACACAACGAGGACCCTGCATTCTGCTGCCTACAGGAAACACACCTCAGAGACAAAGACAGACACTACCTCAGAGTGAAAGGCTGGAAAACAAATTTCTAAGCAACTGGTCGGAAGAATCCAGCTGGAGTAGCCATTCTAATATCAAATAAAATCAATTTTCAACTAAAAGTCATCAAAAAAGATAAGGAAGGACACTTCATATTCATCAAAGGAAAAATCCACCAAGATGAACTCTCAATCCTAAATATCTATGCCCCAAATACAAGGGCACCTACATATGTAAAAGAAACCTTAATAAAGCTCAAAACACACATAGCACCTCACACAATATTAGTAGGAGATTTCAACACCCCACTCTCATCAATGGAAAGATCATGGAACCAGAAATTAAACAGAGACATAGACAGACTAAGAGAAGTCATGAGCCAAATGGACTTAACAGATATTATAGAACATTCTATCCTAAAGCAAAAGGATATACCTTCTCCTGAGCTTCTCATGGTACTTTCTCCGAAATTGAACATATAATTGGTCAAAAAACAGGCCTCAACAGGTACAGAAAGATAGAAATAATCCCATGCGTGCTATCAGACCACCATGGCCTAAAACTGGTCTTCAATAACAATAAGGGAAGGATTCCTTGCCCACATATATGTGGAATTTGAACAATGCTCTACTCAATGATAACCTGGACAAGGAAGAAATAAAGAAATTAAAGACTTTTTAGAATTTAATGAAAATGAAGGTACAACATACCCAAACTTATGGGACACAATGAAAGCTGTGCAAAGAGGAAAACTCATAACGCTGAGTGCCTGCAGAAAGAAACAGGAAAGAGCATATGTTAGCAGCTTGACAGCACACCTAAAAGCTCTAGAACAAAAAGAAGCAAATACACCCAGGAGAAGTAGAAGGCAGGAAATAATCAAACTCAGAGCTGAAATCAACCAAGTAGAAACAAAAAGGACCATAGAAAGAATCAACAGAACCAAAAGTTGGTTCTTTGAGAAAATCAACAAGATAGATAAACGCTTAGCCAGACTAATGAGAGGACACAGAGAGTGTGTCCAAATTAACAAAATCAGAAATGAAAAGGGAGACATAACTACAGATTCAGAGGAAATTCAAAAAATCATCAGATCTCACTATAAAAGCCTATATTCAACAAAACTTGAAAATCTGCAGGAAATGGACAATTTCCTAGACAGATACCAGGTACCGAAGTTAAATCAGGAACAGATAAACCAGTTAAACAACCCCATAACTCCTAAGGAAATAGAAGCAGTCATTAAAGGTCTCCCAACCAAAAAGAGCCCAGGTCCAGACGGGTTTAGTGCAGAATTCTATCAGACCTTCATAGAAGACCTCATACCAATATTATCCAAACTATTCCACAAAATTGAAACAGATGGAGCACTACCGAATTCCTTCTATGAAGCCATAATTACTCTTATACCTAAACCACACAAAAACCCAACAAAGAAAGAGAACATCAGACCAATTTCCCTTATGAATATCGACGCAAAAATACTCAATAAAATTCTGGCAAACTGAATCCAAGAGCACATCAAAACAATCATCCTCCATGATCAAGTAGGTTTCATCCCAGGCATGCAGGGATGGTTTAATATACGGAAAACCATCAACGTGATCCATTATATAAACAAACTGAAAGAACAAAGCCACATGATCATTTCATTAGATGCTGAGAAAGCATTTGACAAAATTCAACACCCCTTTATGATAAAAGTCCTGGAAAGAATAGGAATTCAAGGCCCATACCTAAACATAGTAAAAGTCATATACAGCAAACCAGTTACTAACATTAAACTAAATGGAGAGAAACTTGAAGCAATTCCACTAAAATCAGGGACTAGACAAGGCTGCCTACTCTGTCCCTACTTATTCAATATAGTTCTCGAAGTTCTAGCCAGAGCAATCAGACAACAAAAGGAGGTCAAGTGGAAACAGATCCGAAAAGAAGAAATCAAAATATCACTATTTGCAGATGATATGATAGCATATTTAAGTGATCCCAAAAGTTCCACCAGAGAACTACTAAAGCTGATAAACAACTTCAACAAAGTGGCTGGGTATAAAATTAACTCAAAGAAATCAGTAGCCTTCCTCTACACAAAAGAGAAAGGAGGCGAGAAAGAAATTAGGGAAATGGCACCCTTCATCATAGACCCAAATAATACAAAGTACCTCGGTGTAACTTTAACCAAGCAAGTAAAAGATTTGTACAATAAGAACTTCAAGACTCTGAAGAATGAAATTGAAGAAGACCTCAGAAGATGGAAAGATCTCCCATGCTCATGGATTGGCAGAATTAATATAGTAAAAATGGCCTTTTTATCAAAAGCGATCTACAGATTCAATGCAATCCCCATCAAAATACCAATCCAATTCTTCAAAGAGTTAGACAGAACAATTTGCAAATTCATCTGGAATAACAAAAAACCCAGGATAGCTAAAACTATCCTCAACAATAAAAGGACTTCAGGGGGAATCACTATCCCTGAACTCAAGCAGTATTACAGAGCAATAGTGATAAAAACTGCATGGCATTGGTACAGAGACAGACAGATAGACCAATGGAACAGAATTGAAGACTCAGAAATGAACCCACACACCTATGGGAACTTGATTTCTGACAAAGGAGCCAAAACCATCAAATGGAAACAAGATAGCATTTTCAGCAAATGGTGCTGGTTCAACTGGAGGTCAACATGTAGAAGAATGCAGATTGATCCATGCTTATCACCCTGTAAAACGCTTAAGTCCAAGTGGATCAAGGACCTCCACATCAAACCAGATACATTCAAACTAATAGAAGAAAAATTGGGGAAGAATCTCGAACACATGGGCACTGGAAAAAATTTCCTGAACAAAACACCAATGGCTTATGCTCTAAGATCAAGAATCGACAAATGGGATCTCATAAAACTGCAAAGCTTCTGTAAGGCAAAGGACACTGTGGTTAGGACAAAATGGCAACCAACAGATTGGGAAAAGATCTTTGCCAATCCTATAACAGATAGAGGGCTTATATCCAAAATATACAAAGAACTCAAGAAGTTAGACCGCAGGGAGATAAATAACCATATCAAAATGGGGCCCAGAGCTAAACAAAGAATTCACAGCTGAGGAATGCCGAATGGCTGAGAAACAACTAAAGAAATGTTCAACATCTTTAGTCATAAGGGAAATGCAAATCAAAACAACCCTGAGATTTTACCTCACACCAGTGAGAATGGCTAATATCAAAAACTCAGGTGACAGCAGATGCTGGCAAGGATGTGGAGAAAGAGGAACACTCCTCCATTGTTGGTGGGATTGCAGATTGGTACAACCATTCTGGAAATCAGTCTGGAGGTTCCTCAGAAAATTGGATATTGAACTACCTGAGGACCCAGCTATACCTCTCTTGGGCATATACCCAAAAGATTTCCAAACATATAACAAAAACACTTGCTTCACTATGTTCATAGCAGCCTTATTTATAATAGCCAGAAGCTGGAAAGAACCCAGATGCTCTTCAACAGAGGAATGGATACAGAAAAATGTGGTACATCTACACAATGGAATATTACTCAGCTATCAAAAACAATGACTTTATGAAATTCATAGGCAAATGGTTGGAACTGGAAAATATCACCCTCAGTGAGGTAACCCAATCACAGAAAAACACACATGGTATGCACTCATTGATAAGTGGCTATTAGCCCAAATGCTCAAATTAACCCTAGATGCACGGAACACGTGAAAATCAAGAAGGATGACCAAAATGCGAATGCTTCACTCCTTTAAAAGGGGAAGAAGAATATACTTTAGACGGAATAGGGAGGCAAAGTTTAGAACTGAGGCAGAAGGAACGCCCATTCAGAGCCGGCCCACATGTGGCCCATACATATACAGCCACCAGAATAGATTAGATTGATAAGCAAAGAAGTGCAGGCCTACAGGAACCGGTTGTAGATCTCTCCTGAGAGACACAGCCAGAATACAGCAAATATATAGGCGAATGCCATCATTAAACCACTGAACTGAGAACGGGACCCCCGTTGCAGTAATCTTAGAAAGGACTTAAAGAGCTTCAAGGGGCTTAAGACCCCATATGAACAACAATGCCAACCAACCAGAGCGTCCAGGGAATAAGCCACTACCCAAATATTATACATGGACTTCCCCAGCGGTCCAACCTCATAGGTAGCTATGAATAGCCTAGTAAGAGCACCAGTGGAAGTGGAAGCCCTTAATCCAGGCAAGACTGAACCCCCAGTGAACGTGATTGTTCGGGGGAGGGCGGTAGTGGGGGAAGGATGGGGAGGGGAACACCCATGTAGAAGGGGAGGGGGAGGGACTAGGGGGTTGTTGACCCAGAATCCGGGAAAGGGAATAACAATCGAAATGTAAATAAGAAACACCCAATTTAACAATGATTAAAAAATGGCATTTCAAAAATTTTAAAAAAGTATGTATATTAAAAAATAAAATAGATTAAGACATATTAGATGACATTTAAGTATAGTGCACTAGGATAAATGTTGTCAATATATATATCAAAAACAGCGTGAAAAAAAAAAAGAAAACATGGACCTAATGGCTCTCAGTTGGAATTAAGAACAGCTCAGATGAAACATAGTAAGTAATACCTTGGTGTTATATGTATGTAAGTACGGTATAATAGCATAGAATGTATATCTCTGCCCCATTTTTCTCCTGTTCAAGACTTATTGTAAACATAAATGCTATGTGTTTCTTTTATCTGGGAACTAAATGATCAAAGGTAGGATATCAACCTCAGGTCAGGATTAAACAATTTCTTCAACAGAGAGTTACTTTTCTTTATAAGTATGGCCAGCGTTATCTATACTCCAGTAGATGACCTCATAAACATTTGCTTATAAGCAACACTATTTAAATCCATTTGGATTTAAAAAAAGTAAGTAAATATGAGAAAATGCTATGAAGTTCAGCAATTGTGATAGGGCTACTGTGGTAAATTGAATGGGTGGATTAGGGGCGAATATTATCATTAAACATTGTGTGCATGCATGAAATTTTTAATAAAAAATTTAAATCAAGACTAAAAAAATTAAAAAGCCAGGCATGGAGGAATATGCCTTTTTCCCCTCAAAACACTTGGGAGAGAGAGTGCACAGATCCCTGTGAGTTTGAAACTAGAGTAGTCTGCATAGTGGGTTACAGGCCAGGCAGGACTACACAATAAGAACCTGAATTCACAAAGCTAAAATTAGATCAAATATGTGCTACAGATATACCACTGTATTGGTCACTGTTCTTTATAGGAATGGAATTAATAGAAGGAATACAATGTGCGCGCGCGCGCACACACACACACACACACACACACACACACACAGACACACACAACACACACACACAAACTTGCATGCATTTTCCTATCTGAGAAGCCAATAATCTGGTACTGGTTCAGTCATGAGACCAGATGCCCTACCTTTTCTTCAGTTAGTGTTGGATTCCTTACAAAGTATATTCTAATACCAGTTAATGTACATCAGCAGCAGGATTGCTGAACTTACCAGCTAGAGTAAGGGAAAACAAGCAAAAGTGAAAAATTCTTTTTTTGTGTGTTTCTTTGTGTAAGCTGCTATCAGAAAGTCTGGCCCAGAGATGGGTTCTTATGACCCCAAATTGTTCAGATTTGGAATGGTCTTCTTAACTCTAATGACCCAATCAAGAAGAGTCCTTCACAGTTATGCCCAGATACTTGGGTTGACCAGCTCAGTCAGCCAAATGGGTCTCAAGGGAGGAGGTGAGGATTAAAGAAAGAAAAAAAATTAGACAACACTATAACATGACTCTAGCAAGTGCTGAAGCAGCTTTAATTTTTCCCAGTCAGCTTTTTTTTAATCATTCTTTTTTTTTTTTTTTTGGTTCTTTTTTTCAGAGCTTGGACCGAACCCAGGGCCTTGTGCTTCCTAGGTAAGTGCTCTACCACTGAGCTAAATCCCCAGCCCCTATTTTATCATTCTTTGTACATGCAAAAATTATGATCAGTGTCAGGTCAAGGATTAAGTAGTCAAGGAACAAACGAGGTGTAAACAACAGTCCTAGCAGATCCCGGCCCGCAGCAGCTCTCTGCCCCAGACCCTGTGAGAGAGAGACCCAACCGCCTGGTCAGGTGGGCACTCCTGAGGCTGCAGAGCGGAAGAGACCACCAACACTGCCCACCCCTACCCACATCCCTGGCCCAAGAGGAAACTGTATAAGGCCTCTGGGCTCCCGTGGGGGAGGGCCCAGGAGCGGCAGGACCCCTGTGCCTGAGACACCACCAGAACCAAAAGGAAACAGACCTGATAAACAGTTCTCTGCACCCAAATCCCGTGGGAGGGAGAGCTGAACCTTCAGAGAGGCAGACAAGCCTGGGAAACCAGAAGAGACTGCTCTCTGCACACACATCTCGGATGCCAGAGGAAAAAGCCAAAGACCATCTGGAACCCTGGTGCACTGAAGCTCCCGGAAACGGCGGCACAGGTCTTCCTGGTTGCTGCCGCTGCAGAGAGCCTGTGGGTAGCACCCCACGAGCGAACTTGAGCCTTGGGACCACAGGTAAGACCAACTTTTCTGCTGCAAGAAAGCTGCCTAGTGAACTCAAGACACAGGCCCACAGGAACAGCTGAAGACCTGTAGAGAGGAAAAACCACACGCTGGAAAGCAGAACACTCTGTCCCCATAACTGACTGAAAGAGAGGAAAACAGGTCTACAGCACTCCTGACACACAGGCTTATAGGACAGTCTAGCCACTGTCAGAAATAGCAGAACAAAGTAACACTAGAGATAATCTGATGGCGAGAGGCAAGCGCAGGAACCCAAGCAACAGAAACCAAGACTACATGGCACCATCGGAGCCCAATTCTCCCATCAAAACAAACATGGAATATCCAAACACACCAGAAAAGCAAGATCTAGTTCCAAAATCATTTTTGATCATGATGCTGGAGGACTTCAAGAAAGACATGAAGAACTCCCTTAGAGAACAAGTAGAAGCCTACAGAGAGGAATCGCAAAAATGCCTGAAAGAATCACAAAAATCCCTGAAAGAATTCCAGGAAAACATAAATAAACAAGTAGAAGCCCATAGAGAGGAGACACAAAAATCCCTGAAAGAATTCCAGGAAAACATAAATAAACAAGTAGAAGCCCATAGAGAGGAGACACAAAAATCCCTGAAAGAATTCCAGGAAAACACAATCAAACAGTTGAAGGAATTAAAAATGGAAATAGAAGCAATCAAGAAAGAACACATGGAGACAACCCTGGATATAGAAAACCAAAAGAAGAGACAAGGAGCTGTAGATACAAGCTTCACCAACAGAATACAAGAGATGGAAGAGAGAATCTCAGGAGCAGAAGATTCCATAGAAATCATTGACTCAACTGTCAAAGATAATGTAAAGCAGAAAAAGCTACTGGTCCAAAACATACAGGAAATCCAGGACTCAATGAGAAGATCAAACCTAAGGATAATAGGTATAGAAGAGAGTGAAGACTCTCAGCTCAAAGGACCAGTAAATATCTTCAACAAAATCATAGAAGAAAACTTCCCTAACCTAAAAAAAGTGATACCCATAGACATACAAGAAGCCTACAGAACTCCAAATAGATTGGACCAGAAAAGAAACACCTCCCGTCACATAATTGTCAAAACACCAAACGCACAAAATAAAGAAAGAATATTAAAAGCAGTAAGGGAAAAAGGTCAAGTAACATATAAAGGGAGACCTATCAGAATCACACCAGACTTCTCGCCAGAAACTATGAAGGCCAGAAGATCCTGGACTGATGTTATACAGACCCTAAGAGAACACAAATGCCAGCCCAGGTTACTGTATCCAGCAAAACTCTCAATTAACATTGATGGAGAAACCAAGATATTCCATGACAAAACCAAATTTACACAATATCTTTCCACAAATCCAGCACTACAAAGGATAATAAACATAAGGAGGCAAGCTATACCCTAGAAGAAGCAAGAAACTAATCGTCTTGGCAACAAAACAAAGAGAATGAAAGCACACAAACATAACCTCACATCCAAATATGAATATAACGGGAAGCAATAATCACTATTCCTTAATGTCTCTCAATATCAATGGCCTCAACTCCCCAATAAAAAGACATAGATTAACAAACTGGATACACAACGAGGACCCTGCATTCTGCTGCCTACAGGAAACACACCTCAGAGACAAGGACAGACACTACCTCAGAGTGAAAGGCTGGAAAACAACTTTCCAAGCAAATGGTCAGAAGAAGCAAACTGGAGTAGCCATTCTAATATCAAATAAAATCAATTTCCAACTAAAAGTCATCAAAAAAGATAAGGAAGGACACTTCATATTCATCAAAGGAAAAATCCACCAAGATGAACTCTCAATCCTAAATATCTATGCCCCAAATACAAGGGCACCTACATACGTAAAAGAAACCTTACTAAAGCTCAAAGCACACATTGCACCTCACACAATAATAGTGGGAGATTTCAACACACCACTCTCATCAATGGACAGATCATGGAAACAGAAAGTAAACAGTGATGTCGACAGACTAAGAGAAGTCATGAGCCAAATGGACTTAACAGATATTTATAGAACATTCTATCCTAAAGCAAAAGGATATACCTACTTCTCAGCTCCTCATGGTTCTTTCTCCAAAATTGACCATATAATTGGTCAAAAAACAGGCCTCAACAGGTACAGAAAGATAGAAATAATCCCATGCGTGCTATCAGACCACCACGGCCTAAAACTGGTCTTCAATAACAATAAGGGAAGAATGCCCACAAATACGTGGAAATTGAACAATGCTCTACTCAATGATAACCTGGTCAAGGAAGAAATAAACATCTACACAATGGAATATTACTCAGCTATCAAAAACAACGAGTTTATGAAATTCGTAGGCAAATGTTTGGAACTGGAAAATATCATCCTGAGTGAGCTAACCCAATCACAGAAAGACATACATGGTATGCACTCATTGATAAGTGGCTATTAGCCCAAATGCTTGAATTACCCTAGATCCCTAGAACAAACGAAACTCAAGACGGATGATCAAAATGTGAATGCTTCACTCCTTCTTTAAATGAGGAAAAAGAATACCCTTGGCTGGGAAGGGAGAGGCAAAGATTAAAACAGAGACTGAAGGAACACCCATTCAGAGCCTGCCCCACAGGTGGCCCATACATATACAGCCACCCAATTAGACAAGATGGATGAAGCAAAGAAGTGCAGACCGACAGGAGCCGGATGTAGGTTGCTCCTGAGAGACACAGCCAGAGTACAGCAAATACAAAGGCGAATGCCAGCAGCAAACCACTGAACTGAGAATAGGTCCCCCATTGAAGGAATCAGAGAAAGAACTGGAAGAGCTTGAAGGGGCTCGAGACCCCAAAAGTACAACAATGTCAAGCAACCAGAGCTTCCAGGGACTAAGCCACTACCTAAATACTATACATGGACTGACCCTGGACTCTGACCCCATAGGTAGCAATGAATATCCTAGTAAGAGCACTAGTGCAAGGGGCAGCCCTGGGTCCTCTAAGACTGAACCCCCAGTGAACTAGACTATGGGGGGAGGGCGGCAATGGGGGGAGGGTTGGGAGGGGGACACCCATAAGGGAGGGGAGGGGGGAGGGGGATGTTTGCCCGGAAACCGGGAAAGGGAATAACACTTGAAATGTATATAAGAAATACTCAAGTTAATAAAATAATAATAATAATAAAAAAAACTGTCCTATGGTATCCAGGACTTATCAAGATGATCAAGACTTTAAGTTTACTTTCTTGTCCAAGCCCAATGTCAAATTCTTGTTAATATCCTTGGAGTAGCAACAAGAGCTTTCCACATTGGGGTTTAGTTGATTTCAGAAAATGAAGTTGGCAATTTGGAGTGAGTATCACAAGTACTTTTAGGTATCCAAAAGACTATCTATGTTCTACACTAGAGAAACCTGTTTGTCTGTATTCAACAGTAGTCTATTCTTCATAGCATCTCAGGTAGTACAGTGGAAGGGGGTATAGAAAGAGGCTGGTAAACCTGTATATTCTTACAAATCACAAGAATATTTTAGGATTACATTCTGGTGTTCTGAGTATATTGAATTGACTGCCACAAGAATATAAATGGTTGAAACATTACACTGCATTCCCTTAAGTTGTACAACTATTATCTGTTGATTAAAACATGAGATTAAGAAAAATGATTTTAAGAGAAAACTATACATAATATGGTAGATGTTCATTCAATAGCACAAACAATCACTTTGAGTTCAAATTATATATATATTTATTTAAATATATATTTATATGTAAATTTAGTGTGACAGATATAGCATGATTGTAATAAAAAGCCCAATGAAATTATCTATTTTCTGTCAGAAAACTGTGTTAGTATAAAACATGATCAGATTAAAAAGAAACATCTAGAGATAGATATGGCATGGTAATACTAATCAAAGCAGATCTAGAAAAGTTGTATTAATTTCAGGTGCAAGGGTCATTCAAGTAAGATAAACTCATACATAAAAGAGGTTATTCATAATGATTGTGGGGTTAATTCTAAGAGTATATGCAATCTAAGACACAAATCCACAGAAAATAAAAGCAGAAAAATGGTTGCCAGAAACTTGCAGAAATGGAAAGGGTAGTGACTGCTTAATGGCTTCAGGGTTTATTTTGGGCTGATGAAATGTCATGGCACTAAATACAACTAAGAGATGAATTTGAAAAATGCATTTAATTCTAGTGAACATTCGCTTTCAAAAGGTTAGTAGTTCATTTTATGTTATGTGCATTTTCTTCAACACAAAAATATGTGAAGAGACAACAAAATTATGCATCTTCAAAATATTATGTAATAAATAATTATTGCTGAACTAGTATCTGATGTGTGCTGTTTCACCCAATCTCATATCCAAGGCAGGCATTACTTGGTATATTGTAATTTTTTTCTCATCCGAATTCTGTTTAGTCATATATTCTCAATACAGTACTCTATTTAATCTCTTACAACTAAGAAAACATCTGTTCTAGTGTGGCATTTCAAAACTGTCACCTTACAACATACACAAACTAACTTCATCTGTTTGATACCTTATTATGATACTTAAAATTCCACCATCAAAATTTCATTCATTTTGAACTTTTCTAGCTATTCTACTAAGACAAAGATTTATGTGATGAGTATCTATTTAGTTTTAACATTTATGTGGCTTGTAGAGAAAGAGGATAAGTAGAGAGAGAAACTTCACTTTAAGAGAGTTCCAATGTAAACTTTAGTCCAGTCTATGAGGTGCTATTAAGCTACAATAATGCTTCAGAGGTATCCTTGAAGAATATGGTGATATTGTATTCCAATGTGAGTCAGTCAGTTTATTTGTGATTTCCTATGGAAAGAGTTATGATTTTGGACATAGAAGGGTAAATTACATGTAGTGCTCAGTTCTGAGTTATCATCAGCTACTACAATAGTTGAATAAATAATCCATTCTGAAGAGAAAATCCAAGTGGCATCTCATAGCCCAGATGCACCAATTTTAATTAGCAGTTAAATGTATACATCTCAGTAATTCTACTTAAACTCACTGTAGAGGCAAGAGAAAAAAATAAGCATACCAGATACCCAAGAATTGAAAAAGATTCTTCAAAGAGAAGCTAAGTATCATAAAATTATAATGAGGTGTCATGAAGCACAACATTTGCCAAATGTTTTGAACTTTCTCCCTCCATAATTTAAAATTCAGTAGCATGGCATTGGAAAGCATTGTGACAGTAGACTTAATGAATGATCAATGTCTGGAGATGAAGGTGAACCTAGTTTTATATTTATCACTCACTCCACTAGTGTCATAGATTTGTACCATTGAAAATCTGTTTTTCAAAGGACCACAAAGACCATTTGTCTGTTTCTCAGTAAATCTTCACCAAGCTTGTGTGCTCTTTGTTGAAAAGAACATTTTGCAAGAAGCAGTATTTCCTTTAGAGTGGACAGTCAAGAATTTGGAATGTTTACTACTGTCACCTACTTCACATTCTTTAGTTAGTTTGTTTGTATAACTATTTATATAAAAACAGAGTACTAAAAAGTAACCATTATGTGAACTGTAGGTGTTCATATAAGGCACAGTGAGTTCATCATATCTCTACTATAAGATGTCTCTTCAACAAGACCAAATTGCCCAAGAAAGGGATGATCTCAGAACTGGCTCCGTCTTATGCCTTGAAACTCACTCTTTATATAATCTTTTATTTTTGTATGAATTATGCCATAAAACACATATTGCTTGGAGTAGTCCTCAGTAGCCACTTGAATACGAGACAAAAGGTTCTTATTCACATTTTGAGCATTGTTTATAGAAGAAAAATAAATTTGTGTGATAATCTCCAGATAATTCCATTTACTGCTTCCATTTCTCTATAGATTTGTATTGTCAATGTACAAATTAACTGAATAAAAGGCAAAGATATTTGATTACACATTCACTTCTACATAAAAGTAATTATAGATCAGAACTAAGAGCATGATTAGGAGACCTTACACTTCTTGAATAATCCTTCAGTGAATGTTTAATACTAAATTCTTCACCTCTATTTTCAAATGATCTAGAGTGACCATTCTATTTTCTGCTAAGAAGTAAATAAGATTTATGACTTTGAAAATAAATAGCCTTGAATGTGACCATCCAGAAGGTTAAGATATCCCTGTTAATGATTTTTAAATATTTAGGAGATTAATCACTAGGAATATTTGCACATATAATGTCTCTGTGAATTATAGTTTATAAACTTCAGGTATAATGGGGAAAGCTACCCAATTTGGATATGACACATTTTTTACAAATGACATATTGAAGGCACTAATCAAGTATTATATGCATTCATATACTTTTTATATAAGTAATACATTTTTATGTAGCAACTGAAGACAGCAATTTTTAATCATACCTTTACAACGTGGAAACCACCATGTTAATTTATATACCTTTTATTACTGGTAATACTAACACTGATATCAGTATTTACTTGTAGCTATCTTATTTCAGATATCCAGTTTAAATGAATATTTTATAGGATTAACTATTTGCCATTTTCCACATTTAATATTTAATTTTCCAATTTTGCCTGTTAGATTTTGATTCAAACCATTTAAGATGATGTAATAATAAATTGATATTGATGACTGCAAAATTTCCCTGATGTGTTTCATCACAGGTATAGGTAATAATGTTAATAATGCTATTATTTGTTAGACATCTGCCTTAGAATAGAGTAATGTGTTATAATAAACATCTCTCATTACACCTTACTTAACCTTTACAAACCCCTTAAGTTGTTGTTCTTTTTTGTTCTACAGATAGGAAAGGTGAAGTTGAGAAAAAAGAATGTAATCAACTTCCCTGGTGAATCCTTTTCAATGTTAATATATTTGAGCAACATACTATGTACAACATACTCCTTTTTGGTATGTGGTGAGCTTTTGTGCAGGAAAATGGCAATGCATTGTCATCTTGGTATATTCTTTAGTTATATGAATCATGCTCAAAGCAGTCTATTGTATGGACACGTTTTTTCTCTTCTGATGTAGTTAAAGAAAATGGGGTGAATTATAAACCTAGATGGTAGTTTTTATATAAAGTTTATTCTCTGTCAGTAACAAAGCAAATATAATATATATAATATTGACTTTCTCAAAATAATTATGAATGAGTATTGGTGACTGTGCATCTCATCAGATTTCCAGGGAAGCTGACATGAGTGCTGATGATATGCCAAATTTTTCAGCACAAGCAAGGCACATGAGACCTGATTGATACTGCTGGAGTGATGGGTTCATTATGCAAATTGCATGACATCACTGTGGGATGATTTTCTTATAATTCCTTCCATAGATACAGAAGCGTGCAAAGAGGTCTAGAGGAACTTAAGGCAAAGAGATCTTTGAACCTGAAAGGACAGAGGCAATGTGAATTGGTAGGTGAGCAGAGACTGGAATTTCTTATGTACCTTAAAAGGAAAGAAAATAACTGTATGGAAGTAATTGCAGAAACTAATTTTCATTTGTCAAGGGATGAAAATATTACTGAGATAAGTGTAAACAGAATCAAAGGCTAGGAAATAGAATTATCTTATGCTTTGATATTCCCTGGTATACCCAAAATATTCCTATGTGAGTCAGGAAAGTTACACAGCCATAGCTTAATAGTGTGGGGAAGGAAACTGATTATAAACCAGTATATAGCTTCCATGTATAGAAGCCTCTAATAAGATAGTAGAGAGACAAATAAGCCATATATTTTCCAGGTCACACTCAGCACCTCTAAGTTCTACTAGCCATGCTATAACCATGAGACCCAAGACTGAACTGTGGTTAGAAGAAAAAGCTGATACGTAGAAATATTTTATTAGGATTCGGGTTTACTTCCATGTCAAGACAACTGGTAACATAATTTAATGGGAAAAATGTATTATTTTTTATTCTGGGTCATCTAGATCTGTTATTTCCATTTTTCTTTTGTGTATCCATCCTTAAATGCTGACAGTGCCTATGCATAGTTTACTTAGTTAAAACACCAAGTACATGATTATATATCTTATTGCCAGTTAAAAGTTTTCAATTATGCTAAAATCTCTAGAGATATATTAGTCATTATTTCAAATATTCCCTTAAATATAGTTCATTTTTCTCTTGATAAAGATGTTTATATTTTACAAATAAGAAAATTATAATTTAGTTTGTTTTCTGAAAATTGCTAAGTCCATTGTAGTATAAAGAAATGGAATATGGTCAGTGAAGTTTCAATTAATAAGGTAAAATTTCATATAAGTAATTGGAAAGATTATTCATTGGTTAATGGTACTTGATGGTCTACTTGAGTACCTAGATTCAGTTCTAAACATCTACATGGTGTCTCATAGCTGTCTATAACCCCAGCTCTGGGTGATCCATAGTCCTCTTTTAGCCACTAGTCATGTGGTATGCAGACACAAATGTATACAAAACATTCATACACAAAATAAATGAAAAGTCAATTTAATAAATACTTTCTCAAAATACATTTCTTAAAATGAATCTAATAAAGACATCTATAGTCTTAGCAAATCTTATGCTTGTTTTCTTAAGAACTAACTTACCATGACTTGTTACTTGTAAGTGGTCTTATATTCTTCTTCATTCTTTCTTTTGTTATTTATTTTTCTGCCCACACATGTTATTGTGCATGTGCAGAAGTCAGAGGTCAACGTTCGGGAGTTGTTTTTTTCCTGTCCTGTGGCACTCTAACATTGAACTCAGGTTTTTGGCCTTTATAAGCTGAGACACATTTCTGGTATGTACATTTCTTTTTAAAACATATTTACATTATATGTGTAAGTGTTTACCTGCAGGTATCTAGTGTAACATGAATATGCATGGTGACCTAGGAGACCAGACAAGATGTCATATTCCTATTTCCTGGAACTGGAGTTATAATTGGTATGAATGGTTATCATGTGAGTGCTGGGAGCCCTATGAAAGTGGTAAGTCCTCTTAATATTGAGCCATATCCTAAGCTCATGACATTGCTTTCCTAAGGAGACATTCCCAGCAGTAAATTTTGAGACTTTAATTTAGATTTTCAGACTGTGATTTTACAATGCTTTTGTTGATCTAGATGGAAAAGTTCCATCTTCTGCAATCAACAAGTTTGAAATTGGTGGGGAAAGCTTTTGGCTGAGGTTCTGAACTTTGTAAAACTTGAGAGATTCAAATCATATCCTCCAATTTTTTGGTATCTAAAGTTTGTGATGTTTTGTAGTAAAAGCAGGCCTGATGATGAAAGTGCTCTCCATCTAAAGCAGCTGTCTTGTATTCACTGGAGTAATTTAAATCATTTAAAGTATTTACATAGCTGACAAAGTGAGAGCATAAGTGGCTGATGTGAGAACATCAAGACAGCTCCCAAAGAAATCATGTTCCTTTCAATATTGACTTCCCTAACTTGATTTTCCATATCAGGTGGTCAGAAATTCCAAATTATTTTTAGATGTAAACAATAATTTTGAAAAGTCTGTTGACTGTGGCTTTAATGTGAAGCACGAGTGTTAGTACTTTGCAATTGTTTACTTCATTTTAGATTTACAATAGCTTTCAGAGCTAAGTGTAATAATCTTCTCTTTGCAATTTAAGAAACTGAGGCATAGAGTCATTCAGTAATCTGCTTAAGGACAAAAACAAATTCAGATAACAGAAATCAAGAATCTTGATTCTGACTATTCTTTTTTGTATAAAAACTCTAGTGGTGTTGATTATATGAATTTTTATAGAAAAAAGCTTATTGTTAGATGCTATTGTTGAATGTTTGTCTTTTATGGACCTGTTACTTAGTGCATTGCTAAAATTTACTTGTGGAATATTCATATCAACATTCTGAGAAGGATGAATAGTCTCATTTCAGAGATGAAAGATCTGAAGTCACATTACATCCATATTTCACAATTTTAAGAACTGAGAAAGTTGGGATTTTCTTTCATTTGGATAGATTGAAACTTTAACAATTGTGCTGATAGTCCTGTTATCCAACTACAAGCATTATAATTTGACTGAAGCTAGATTTGCCTGTAGAAAAAAAGCTTATGTTTATGTATGCTAAACGTGTTGTCTGTGCAGTAGAAAAATCTTAGCTACTGATACACAAGGTCAAGTCATGTCTTTGGAGATTTAATGCAATGATGTGAATACTGAAAGTATATACTAAGTGCCTTGGAACCATCTCTTATTCTATCTAGAATGCACTTAGAATCCTAGACTGCCAAGCCTAGATTAGAAAGATATTAGGGGTCATCCAGTTCAGTATTCTTCTTTTACAAATTAAAATTCAAACAAGCACAGATAATATGGATTTATATTGTGTTTTAATAGCCTTCTAAATTTCTTCTAAAATATTTTCTATTTATTTTTTAGAAAATTAAACTTCTTTTTCTACAGTCTGTATTTATATCAAGAAATTGCATATTAAGTGACTACTTCCAGCTGCATCAAAATATAATGTCCCTATTCATCCTAATCTTCTCTCTTATAACAGAACAAATAAACACAGATGGCTTCAGAAAGATGACTACAACATGGCAGGCTATGTAGGAATCATGGTACCTGGGAAGCATATTACTGTACAGTTCCTAGAGCTTTCAATTTATGTTCCATATATCTTTAAAGGGCTCTAGCAAAGACACAGGACTTAAAAGAACTGTGGTCAAAAAATCCATACAATGTTAAATATTGTTTACTGTAACTGAAAGATTTGAAAAACGGGAAATACAGAAAATAGAAACTTTGTTAAATTTTATTTGTTTTAATTTTTCATAAAACATAATCTGATCATGTTCTTTTAGGAAAATATATCCATTTCAGGCAAACACCAATGAAAAAAGTGCCCCATCAGCATAGTTCTAGTTGAACGTATTGTGGAGCTGGTATTGTTTGCTTCCAATGCTACTGAAGCTTTCTAATGCAATCCCATTCATTTGTAGTCTAGTTTTCATGGAAACAATCATGAAGTTGCTCTTCCATGCCCTATGTACATATGTTTCTCTAATTCCTTCACAGAAAGTGGCAATCACATATCTCTCATTCAGTGCAAACAATCTGGTTTATGTACCTCCAGGATAGCATTTGTAGTCACTGCTCTTAGGGGAGCACAGTAGAAAGTAGCCAAACTTTGGCAAGACTGAACAGTATGATGTAAGTCAGACCTAGTTAGCATGCTACCTTTAATGTCATTTGGACATAAAGGGAAAAATAAATGTCTACATACAATTCTCCATCATAAGAACATCAACCGTTAAATTATAACCTTTGCCCATTACAGAAAATGAATTCTTGATGACCTTTTGTTTTCAGCACCCACATAATGGCTGACCAACATCTGTAACTTAATTTCTATGAAATCTGGCACCTAGCTGTGGCCTATGACGACATCACGTACATACATGGTATAGATCCATGCACTCCAATAGGCACAAAAGCATGCACATAAAATAGGCAAGTCCTTTTTTTTTTTTAAAAGACCACTTGTAAGATTATGGAAGGACAAGTTAAATGATTGGAAATTATATTTACAAATACTACAACAGAACTATTATTTAGCATTAGCAATATGCGTTGAAAACTGAATATTTAAAACTAAAGGACTTCTGGTGTTGTAAATAAATATATTGGAATGATTTGGCCTGTTGTGGTGACACCAAAATTTGAACTGAAACTGACAAGCTGCTAGATGTGTATGAGAGTAAATTAAAAAAAAAAAAAGTTGAGTTACCCAGTTAAAAGTAGAGTCCTGTGCACTGATGACATCTACCTCCAGGAGTTGTCCAAGTTCATCAGAATAGGTGCTAGGAAATTCCTTCTGGCCACCAGAACATGAGTCAGTTTGAAATATAATATTACACATACTCTTCTTATCCATGCCTCTTCTCAGGAGAATCTAATTGACCACTGTCATATTTGTAAGAATTTTTTTTTGCCAGAGTTCAATTTACCTAAGAGGAGAATACCAGCCAGTACCTCAGTGTAAGAAATATCAAGAAGTACTTGCAAAGATCAAAGGACATAGGCCCATGCTCGGATAAACCAGTTACCTATATAAAACCACGGGGTGCTATATACCCCCTCTAAGGTTTACAACTATATTACAAAAGGACTATTTGGTTTTACTTTTTATCTAAAATTTCATGTCCTCATTCAACAAAAAATTATGAGACATGCGATTAGAAAAACCGTTTTTGAAGAAATCGAACAGATACCAAAATCTGATGCAGATATATCAGATAAATCGGGACTTCCAGAAAGGTAATTTTAAATATGGAAAAAATCACTATTGGAGAAATGTACTGAAAAAAAAAACAAGAATAGAAGAGTGATGTTGTCTGCATAATGTGATTCTCGAAAGTAAAGAGAGAAGGCGAAAAGAAAAAAAATATTTGAAGGAATAATGGTTGAAATTTTCACTTAAGCTACATAACCATAGATTAAAAAACTCCGAAAAACATCCTGCAAGATAAATATCTCCTCTTCCCCTCAAAAATGCATGTAATCATCTCCTATTCTACATTCAATATATCAAACAAAAAGAAATCTTGAAACAAGACAGAAAAGTAAAGAAGGTTTAAAATAAAATAAGAAAGTTTTAAAAAGCATTAAAAAAGAACCATACCTTTCTTTTCTTAGAAAGGAGCAAAGGTGCAAATTATATCTAACTTCTGCTTAGAAATAGAATAGCAAGGAACATGCATAAACATATTAAATGTTTACAGAAAAATGGCACCTACCCAGGAAGTCTACATCCAGTGGATTTACCATCCACATTGGATGAAAAATTGAATTTCTCTGATGTTTCTATTATATTCCTTGAGAAAAATGTACAAAAAGACTTCATTAAAAAACTCAAATCTACACAAAGATAGAAATATTGTTAGAAAACAGATTAATCAACACACTTTTCTATTGTTTTTGACTAAAATCAACTTATTACATTATATAAAATATTAGTGACAGTTTATATCTAGAAGATAAAGGATGATATAAACGATGATGAGTACAAAGGGAGAATTGGAAATATTTTTTACAAAATACCCAACCAATTAAGGACACAATATTAAGTATTAAAAGGTATATATGACTGTGCTGTTTAGCTATTTGTCAACTTGACCCAAGCTAGAGTTATCTTGGCAGAGGGAATCTCAATTAAGAAAATGCCTCTATCAGATGGCCTATGTATATGTCTTTGGGATATTTTCTTGATTGACAATTGATATAGGAGTGTCTAGCCAACTGTAGGCAGTACTACCCTTAGATGAGTGGACCTGGGTGTATAAGAAAGAAAGCTGAACAAGCCCTGGATAGCAAGCCAGTAAGCAATGTTTCTCCATGATCTTTCCTTCAGTTCCTGCCTCCAGGTTGCTGCCTTTAGTTCCTGCTCTGAATTTTCTCAGTAACAAAATGTGACCTGAAAACTGTAAGCTGAGATAGACATTTTATCTACTCTCTTTCCCAAGCTCCTCTTTGTCATGCTGCGATAGCATGTTGTCACAGAAACAGAAGACAAACTAGCACAATGTGTCAATTAAAAATGGATATTGTAAATATTAGTGGAACAATTATTTTTAAGGTATCATTAGTATGCTAGGAAATGAGAATGATTCTTACTAATGGGCTAATTCAGCAAGGAAAACAATTGCTTATGACATGCCTGAACTAAAAAATAATATCAACTGGATAGACACCCATCAATTTATTCATCCAAAAGTGACAAATTACATACCCTACTGAAGCTCGCATGAAAAAGTTGCTACGACACATACTCCAAATCCTGAAACACAAATTTAAAATAATAGACAATAATACAATCTTCTCTCTAAGGAATCAAGCTATGAATAAATAACAGCAAGTTGGAAATAACAATATATTGGCAATAAAAATAAATTTCTGTATAATATATGAATACAAATAAAAAGTTATCTAATAAGCATGCAGACAATATCACATTTTGTTATTGAGAATTTCTACTCTTTCCTGATAAAATTTGTAATTTAACAAAGGTGACATGTTATCACTACTTTTTCCACCTTTTTATTACTAATGCAATAAGACAAGAAATAGAAACTAGCTTGTCCATGACTGGATTGTACACTCATCACTGACATTTGTTAAATTTAAAAATAAAGTAAGTATATTTTATTAGTTTAATTTCTAATTTCTTGTCTTCTCCCTTTTGTCCACTCCTCTCTTGTGTTTGTGTGTGTGTGGGGGGGGGTGTTATATACTTACCCTGAGAGAACAGAGGTAAATGTCCAGTACCTTGTTGCTCTCCCTCTCAGTTTTTGAGACAAGGTCTCTTATCTAATTGGATCTGGAGCTTGCTCTTTCTTCTAGACTGGCTAACAAATAAGTCTCTGTGATTTGTCTATCTTCACCAACTGAGCTCTCAGGTTAAAGGCACATACAGCCACTACTTGCTTTAACTTGGATTTGAAGAATCTGAATTCAGATCTCAGTGTTTCACCCATTGAGCTCTCTTCCAGACCCATGATATCCTTTGCTAATTATTTATTTTATTACTACTTACATTTTAAAATTCATGGAGAAGATATAGTGTCTTAATATCTATTTTACAAGAAACAAACTTGATGACTATCCTTGTCTATATATTTGTGGTGTTTTGAATTATAATGCCTTCCATAGGGTCATATGTTTGAATGTTTGGCCCATATTTGGTGTAATTGTCTTGGAAGGATTAGGAGGTGTGGCCTAGTTTGAGGGGTTGTGTCATTTGAGTGAGCCCTGAGGTTTCAAAAACCCATGCAACTCCATTTGGCCCTTATTGCTTTGTGGTTGTACTGTGTATCTGATATAAGTTCTCAGATTCTGCTCCAGCACCATGCTTGTTTCCTTGCTACCTTGCTCTCCATATTTTTTAAGTTGCCCCAATCATGGTGTTTTGTTATAGCAATATAAAAATGACTAAGACAATATACATAAATCTTACTTCTATACTTCTACACTTCTATATTTATAATATTCTTTCTACAATCTATCATATATCTAACACATATACTTACCTTCTCATTCATATAGTATTCATTGTTTTCTCCTTTCTTTAATCATTCCACTTTTAAATAATTAAATGATGATGCCACTTGCTCTAAAAATTAAATATAAACGGCATTTTAGAAAACAGTCCCGCAATGTTTTTTCCCTCAGAATCTGAAATGGAGATGCAAGTGGAATGCACAAGTGTCTGCTATGACTAAAAAAATTTTAAAAAATAAAGAATAAAGAAACCAAGATTTTGATAAATTACTAAGGGCCCTGTTGTATGCCTTTCTTTTTTTTTTTTTTTTTTTTTTTGGTTCTTTTTTTCGGAGCTGGGGACCGAACCCAGGGCCTTGCGCTTCCTAGGCAAGCGCTCTACCACTGAGCTAAATCCCCAACCCCTGTATGCCTTTCTTAAACAGCTGTAGGAAAAGTAATTCATAGTGAAGGCACACTAAAGACACATATAAAACCAAGCAATATATCCTAGACTATAAATCAAGCTCTGACAAATACAAGAGAATTAGGATAATTCCTTGTGGCATATCATACTACAGTGGAAGAAAAGTAGAAATTTGCACCACAAGGGTAAATGATAGCTCTAAGATTTCACATTGTAAACAAAATCAAAGGAAGTTCAAATAAGTAAACAAATGATCCAATTTTAGGCATTAAAAAATAATTCACCATTCCCAAACCCAGAAGGAAGCAAGAGATTGTAAAGTTTAAAGCAGAAGTAGCAATAGAGAGGATCAATCAAGTAAGGATCTGGTTCTTAGAAAAATTAAATAATATTGACTAACACTTACCCAACTGAAGGAGGAGATCTATGTGACTAAAATTACAGACAAAAATTGAGTTATTAAGAGACTAAAAGATACTTATGATATACTTTGTAAACTAATGTTCAAAAGAAATACCTCAAAAACCTTGAAATAGAAAATTTCTAAACATATCTGCATATCAAAATTAAGGCTTGAAGATACAAATAAATTGAAACATCATCATAACAAGCATTGATATTGAAAATATTAACTACATACAAAGATAAAACCAGGACTAAAAGGATTTCCTGATGAATTCTAATCTAATACCAACACTTTTCAAGCTGTTTCTTAAAATAGAAAATGAAAGAACACTTTAAACATCTTCTATGAAGCCCTCATAGCAAAATTCAATACATATAGAACAAAAAATGAACACATCAGACTTATTTCCCTGTTGAACATAGCTGAACATATTTTCAATAAAGCTTTGCAAACCAGTTTCAAGAACACATTAAGGGAATCATATATCATAGTGTAATGTAATAGTGGGTTTCGTCCCACACATGCCAGGTTGATTCAACACATACTATAAATAAACTTTTATGTCTGAAGAGATGGCTCAGTGATTAAGGGCACATACTGCTTTTGTGGAGGATACAAATTCTACTCACAGTTTCCTATAAGCATAGTACCAGCACATTCAACACCTTCCTCCTCTGACCCTTACATGCACCTTCTTTTCTTTTTTCTTTTCTTTTCTTTTCTTTTCTTTTTTTAAAGATTTATTTATTATATTTAAGTATACTGTAGCTGTCTTCAGACACACCTGAAGAGGGGGTCTGATCTCATTACAGATGGTTGTATGCTACCATGTGGTTGCTGGGATTTGAACTCAGGAACTCTGGAAGAGCAGAGGTCAGTGCTCTTAATGACTGAGCCATCTCTCCAGCCCTTCTTTTCTATTCTTTTCTTATTGGATTTTTTAATTTACATTTCAAATGTTATTACTTTTCCTGGTTTCCTGTCCATAAATCTCCTATCCAAGCCCCTATACACAGTATGACAAGTAAAAGGTAAATCATTTTATAAGTAAATAAATAAATACACTCAACGACAAATCACAGAATCTTTTTTAAAAGATACAGAAAATACATTTGATTAAAAAATACACTGACAGCTAAACAGTCATATTTTTCTCTTTTGTTTAACCAAGTAGATTTTATGGTAACCCTATACTTATAAAAGAAAGCTTAGGAAAATAGCATTTGAGGAATAAAACAAAATAGTAATAATACATTATAATAAATGATCCTGTGGCCATGGACTTGCCCTTATACAAACCTAATTTTAAAGTTGTTTTTAAAATGTATTACCTGAATTTCCTGTATTCCATAAGATTTAATACTTTAACTGTGTTTGTGATTTCTCCATTAATGCCTCACCCTACTATTTATTATTCAGAGGCAAACAAGTTAATTTTCTCATAAGAATAGAATGTGGATATGAAAGTCACATGAAGGAGTCCTTGTAGACAAATCAGATCACTGTATTAATGAGTGTGCTAAAGGCTACTTCATTCAAATAAAAATCCAACTGCTACCATGCAAGGCCCTAGTGGACAAAAACTGTAAAGTTTTTTACAATCACCTTTAACAAGCAGGCCTCACGACAACCCAGGGCATACAAGACGAAATAGCTACGCATTTTCTTCCTAATAAATATGTTCTCTCATTCAACATTTATTGTGCACATTCCACAGCTTTTACATATTAATCAGTAGGGAAACAAAACACACACCATAGACACCATTCTCATTTGTTTCTAAGTTAGATGAGGTTTGCATTATGAACTGAAGGATTTTAGATATTTGCGATTTCTTTTATGTTGAAATGATGCTACATTTTTTTCATTAATCTGCCACTTAATTCATTCTTTATGGTTGCTGGGTATCTATTCTGTTCAGTAGACTACTCTGGATTTTAGAAATATAGGAGGTCATTGCTGTCATGGAAGACAGCAGAACCAGGGAAGCAATCACAGATAAATAAGAGTGAATATATAACAACACAAAATCTCAAATGCTACCAAAAGAAATAAATACAGAGTAAAAAGACCTAGAGATTGATGGATATTTAAGAAATGCATCTTGTAAAAAATGCCTTTTGGGGAGAAACATAAAAACACATATTAACATATGTACTTCTCTCTCTCTCTCTCTCTCTCTCTCTCTCTCTCTCTCTCTCTCTCTCTCATGTTTGGCATGATCTTCAAAGAGTAAGAAGAGCAGTACAGCCAAAATAATAAAGAGTGGCCAGCTGCAGCTGAGGTCAGATACATTGAGGCCACTCGGGCTACACAGAGATTGTCCAAAATTGTTCAGAAATTGGATTTAGTTCTAAATGGCCTTGGAAAGAATCAGATGGCTTTTTACAGAGAAATGTCATTATTTGCTTTAGATTTGAAAGGATCACACTGGCTGCTATATAGAGTCTATTTGTAGGAGAACACAGGTTGAATCAGGGAAATGAGTTAGGAGGATTTGGCAATAATTGAGATGAGATAGATGTGGCCTGAATTAGGATGGAAGGAATGCGACTAGTGAAAAGTGATTAAATTGGAATTTTAGGGAAGACTTTTGGAGTAGAAGTCTTGAAAAGGAATCCCGAGGCTTTAACAATGAACATACTATGTTGGAATTCAGGCACTCAAATGAAAATGTAGAATAAGTAGTTGCCTATATATATCGTAAGCTCAAATAACAGGTGTGGGCTAAAGATAAACATTTTAAAACCTTCAATATGAATATGGCATTTAAAGTCATTTGAGTAGATGAAATCATCAAGTAGCTATGTGAAGAGCTTTTTAAGTTTAAAACTTTGTAGCACAAAATTGTGGCACAGAAGCCAGACCAGATTAATTCCTTAAGATACTAGTTTAAAAGCTGCAAAAGTGGACATGGTCAGCAATGCCAATGCCACTACAGTTATTCAGTAATTACTGACTAAAAGCTCAATCTTTTCTAGGCATTCTTTAAGAGTTTGAGAACCAAAGCTGAAAAATAATATGGCTCTTATCTTAGAAAAGCTTGTTATTCTGTACCAACAGTGGACAAACCAGCAGATGACTGTGTCATATGATGGGCAGTACTAGAGGGATTGCATGCCAAATTATACCGGGAATGCATGCCTTCCCTGTAATGTGATGCCCCCGTTGACACTTTAGAGGGAAGTGATTGGCAGCAACAGATCTTGCTCACTAGTGTAGATCATTGACTGCTTATTGCCAGAGACATTCTAAATTGTATGTGAGGTTGATTTCGTAACAAATGAAACACTACATACATAAAAGAGATGGATACTAAGACTTACACTTTGTATTCTCATTTGAAGTAAACATGGAAGGAAGTAAATAATGCTCTAAATATATGGAGGCACTAGATGAATGTTCTTTTTTATAATTGGTTATTTTATTTATTTACATTTCAAATGTTATCACCCTTCCCCGTTTCCAGTCCACGAGCCCCCTGTCTCCTCCCCCACCTCTATGAGGGTGCTCTCCCACCTGCCCACCCACTCCTGCTCAGTGGTCTAGCATTCGCTTAGTCTCCACAGTACCAAGGGGCTCTGCTCCCATTGATGCCAGATAAGCCAATCCTCTTCTACATAGATAGCTGGAGCCATGGGTACCCCCTGTGTATTCTTTGGTTGGTGGTTTATTCCCTGGAAACATTGAGGGGGTCTGGTTAGTTGATACTCTTATTCTTCCTATGAGGTTGCAAACCCCTTCTGTTCCAGCAGTTCTTGCCCTAACTTCCCCACTGGGGTCCCCGTGCCCAGTCTAATGTTTGTCCGTGTACCTCTGCATCTATACTGGTGTGGCTCTGTCAGAGCCTCTCAGGAGACCATTATACTGGGCTCCTTTCAGTAAGCTCTTTTGGTATCAGCATTAGTGTGGTCTCTATAGGTTCTATCTCTCCTTTGTTGGGTATTTTCACTAAAGTCCTCCCTGTTGTGTCCTTGGAACCTTTTGGGTCCCTGCCATCTGGGACAAACTTTCTAGTGGCTACTCCCAGTTCCCCCTACCCCACTGCTACTTTCAAACTCTTTATCTAAAGCAATTGAACTTTCTTAGAGGCAGCCTCAAGAGTATGTGGGAATAGAGTAACAATGTTTAAAAGTTTTCAAGGTAAGTTGCTTCTTTGCTTAAGCAGCTTATTAATGTGGGTCAATTCACTCAAGTGATAAATTTAGTTGTAAAACAATAATTTCCTGTCTTTGACTATTGATAGACAAAATGACGATATAATTGACTTAGTGCATTTGTTTATTTAAATGCTTCATTGCTTGACCATAAGGTCATAACATACAAACTCTTTAGTGGGTACACACCTTTCTTCAGAAGCTATAGAAAGGAGTAAATCATGTATCAGGCCACCTTGCTTTGAATGTGCTTCCACAATTGACTGGAAAAACTTGAAACTTTATGTTATTTCTCTACCCTTTAGTATTCTCCTCTGTAAAATCAAGAATGTAAGAATAGAGCATGGCTCACAGGGTTATTGTGAGTTCTAAATATGCTTCTTACATACTTAGCAAGTTGTTCGCAACACAGTAGTACATTTGAAGAGTTTGCTATTAATATCTGGTTCTGTCTGGCCTTACCAGCTGCCACTAGGAAACATGCAGCCCTCTTCCAGAAAACCAAATTTGCTTGAAGGGAAGAGCACAGAAAACAGTTAGCTGGTGTTCCACTGTTATAAGCAAGAGTTGACAATGTCAGGGGAGATGGAGAAAAGTCAACTGATATAGATTCTTTTGAAAACTGAGCTGAGATTATTCCCTAATGGATTACCTGTATAGTATGTATGATTAAGCAAAAAACTCTCTAGCTTTCTGACTGGAGTAATAGGATAGAATATACTTGGGAGAGAAGCATATATTATGCTGAGGATGCATTATATATTTTGTCCATATACAAGTGTATATGCAAATGGGCAATTGAAAAAGACATCTAGATTTCATTGGAAACGCTACTGATAGGATTGAAACTCACCAGTACATACATATTTAAGGAACAAAGCCATAGAAATAGGACCAATCCCTTGGTAGATATCTATAGTAACAGTCTATATATGAGGTGTAAGTCCATCTTTTGCACACAATTGCTAGTTTGTAGTATGTGAAATAGATGATTACTCATTAATATTAAGATAAATATTACTGAAATTATGATAATTATCACAATCCTAGATTATTATTTAGCACTGTATCTCTAAACCTTATCTCTATCATGGCTCACACTGAAAATGATGCCATGTACACCAATACTGAGGGTTTTTCTTGTGTTTTTTTTTTTGCTTGTTTTGTTTTGTGTTTTGCATGAGACACCTGGCATAGGTTTTGTCTAGCTACCCTTAGGGAATTGGACACAAATATCCTCTGCTATGGCATTCCATTCTCAGCACATTACTGTAACAATCTGATTGGGACTGTCTAGACTGTAGCCCTGATATTTAGAGTATGACTCACATGGAAGAACCATAACTATATTTGGGACATTGGTTTCTAATACAGGATCTTGATGTATTTTTATCAGATTCCTTAAGCGATTCCTATGCTCCTTAAAATGAGGTGAGTATTGATTTACAGAACAGTTGTGTAAATCCTAAATAACTAACATATAACTTCCAAACTGAGAATGATCACTCCTTCTTTTCTTTCCAGTTTTAACAGAAGCTATATTTATTTTTTGGTTAGGTGCTGGTAAAATTTATAGCCTTTTCTTTGTTTGTTGACAAACTTCATAGTAATGTGTGAAAGTTTTCTGGTACATATTTAATTGTGTCCCATTTTATAAGAACACTTTATACCTGCACTGTGATCATTCATGTCCATGATTGCTATCTTACTGCCATCACTTAAGCTTGCAGTTCTAACATCCAGTTCTCCAGGATGGTCTTCATAGTGGGAAACTCAGAATCTCTGTGGGGACTGTGTTAATGGCTGTTGAGCTGAGCAAATTTCAAATTGGATTCATTCACTGAATTAGTCAGTTAATTTCACTTTTAAATTGCTCATCACAAAAACAGTGCCAAAGTCTTCTTTAAATGATACAAAAATGATACATTTGCATCTTTAACATTTTATGGAATTTTTATTTATATTTCAAATGTTATCACCTTTCCTGGTTTCCTGCCCATAAACACTTATCCATGCCCCTTCCCCTTCTTCTATGAGGGTGATCGCCCAAACATCCACCTACCACTTCCAGGCTCCCCGTCCTAATATTCCCTTACAATGGGGAGGGCGTAATGTCCACCCTTGGCAGGACTAAGGGCTTCTCTTCCCATGGTGGCCAACAAGGCCATTCTCTCCTACATATGCAGCTGGAGCCATGGGTTTAAAATGTGTACTCTTTGGATGGTGGTTTAGTCCATCAGAGCTATAGTTGGTTGGTATTGTTGTTCTTATGGGGTTGCAAACCCCTTCAGCTCTTCAATCTTTATTCTAACTCCTCCACTGGGGACCCTGTCCTTAGTTCAATGGTTGGCCGTGAACAGTCACCTCTGTATTTGTCATGCTCTGACAGATCCTCTCAGGAGACTATTTATTAGGCTCCTGTCAGTATGTACTTCTTTCCGTCAGCAATATTGTCTAGGCTTGGTGGCTATGTGTATATAGTCTGGATCCCCAGGTGGGGCAGGCTCTGAATGGCCATTCCTCAATCTCTGCTCCAAATTTTGTTATCTCCTCCAATGAATATTTTTGTTCCCCCCTTTTTTATTGGATATTTATTTATTTACATTTCAAATATTATTCCCTATCCCGGTTTCCCGGATATAAGCACCCTTTCCCAATTCCCCTCTCCTTCTTCTATAAGGATGTTCTCCCGTCCCAACCAACACCTCTTCCTGCTTCTCCACCAAGATATTCATTACACTTGGGGGTCTAGCCTTGGCAGGACCAGCAGCTTCTCCTTCTATTGGTGCCCAACAAGGCCATCCTCTGCTACATAAGCAGCTGGAGCCATGGGTCATTCCATGTATAGTCATTGGGTAGTGGTTTAGTCCCTGGGAGCTCTGGTTGGTTGGTATTGTTGTTCTTATGAGGTTGCAAGCCCCTTCAGGTCTTTCAATCCTTTCTCTAATTCCTCCGACTGGGATCCCGTTCTCAGTTCAATGTTTACTGCTAGCATTTACCTCTGTTTTCGACATGCTTTGGTTATGCCTATCAAGAGACAGCTATATCTAGCTCCTGTCAGAATGCACTTCTTAGCTTCATCAATCTTATGTAGTTTTGTGACTGTGTATATATGGACTGTATAGCTGTATACCCATGTGGGGCAGGCTCTGAACGAATGTTCTTCAGTCTCTGCTCCAAACTTGACCTCCATAACTCCTCCTATGAATATTTTTGTTCCCCCTTTTAAGAAGGAAGCATCCTCTCTTTGGTTGTCCTTCTTGAGCTTCATGTGGTTTGTGGATTGTATTTTGGGTAATTTGAGCTTCTGGGCTAATATTCCCTTATCAGCGAATGCATACCATGTGTGTATTTTTTTGTGATTGAGTTACCCCACTTAGGATGATATTTTCTAGTTTCATAAATTTCATGAAGTCATTGTTTTAAAATCTGAGTAGTTCTTCATTGTGTAAACATACCACATTTTCTGTATCCATTCCTTTGTTGAAGGGCATCTGAGTTCTTTCCAGCTTCTGGCTATTATAAATAAGGCTGCTATGAACATAGTGGAGCACGTGTCTTTTTTATATGTTGGGGCATCTTTTGGGTATATGCCATGGAGTGGTACAGCTGTGTCCTCAGGTAATACTGTGTCCAATTTTCTGAGGAATTTCCAGATTAATTTCCAAAGTGGTTGTACCAGCTTGCAATCTGGCCCACAATGGAGAAATGTTCCTCTTTCTTCACATCCTCACCAACACCCATTGTTAGCTGAGATTTTTATCTTAGCCATTCTGACCAATGTGAAGTGGAATGTCAGGGTTGTTTAGATTTGTATTTCTCTCACGACTAAGGAAGTTGAACATTTAGGTACTTCTCAGGCATTCTATATTCCTCAGCCAAGAATTCTTTCTTCAGCTCTGTACCCCATTTTTTACTAGGGTTATTTGAGTCTCTAGAGTCTAACTTGTTGAGTTCTTTGTATATATTGGATAGTAGCCTGCTATCAGATGTAGGATTGATAAAGAACTTTGTCCAATTTGTTGGTTGCTGTTTTGTCCTAATGAAAGTGTCCTTTGCCATACAGAAGCTTTGCAATTTTATGAAGTTCCATTTGTTGGTTCTTGATCTTAGAGCATAAGCCATTGGTGTTCTGTTCAGGAAATTTTCCCCAGTGATCATATGTTCCAGGTTCTTCCTCACGTTTTCTTCTTTTAGTTTGAATGTATCTGGTTTTATATGGAGGTTCTTGATCCACTTGGACTTGAGCTTTGTACCTGGTGATGAGAATGAATCGATTTGCTCTCTTTTACATGCTGACCACCAGTTGAACCAGCACCATTTGCTGAAAATGCTATCTTGTTTTCCATTTGATGGTTTTGGCTCCTTTGTCAAAGATCAAGTTACCATAGATCTGTGGGTTCATTTCTGGGTCTTCAATTCTGTTTCAGGGATCTTCCAGCCTATCTCTGGACCAATACCATAAAGGTTTTATCACTATTGCTCTATAATACAAATTGAGGTCAGGAATGGTGACTCCCCCAAAAGTTCTTTTTTTGTTGAAGATAGTTTTTGGCTATTCTGGGTTTTTTATTATTCCAAATGAATTTTTAAATTGCTCTTTCTAACTGTATGAAGAATTGACTTGGAATTTTGATGGGGATTGCATTGAATCTGTAGATTTCTATTTCCAAGATGGCCATTTTTAGAATATTAATCCTGCCAATCCATGAGCATGAGAGGTCTCTCCATTTTCTGAGATCTTCAATTTCTTTCTTCAGAGACTTGAAGTTCTTGTCATACAGATCTTTCACTTGCTTAGTTAGAGTCACACTGACGTATTTTATGTTATTTGGGACTATTGTGAAGGGTGTCATTTCTCTAATTTCTTTCTCAGCCTGTTTGTCCTTTGAGTAGATGAAAGCTACTGATTTGTTTGAGTAAATTTTATACCCAGCCACTTTGTTGAAGTTGTTTATAAGGTATAGACATTCTCTGGTGGAACTTTTGGGGTCACTTAAGTATACTATCATATCTGCAAATAGTAATATTTTGACTTATCCCTTTCCATTTTGTATCCCTTTGACCTCCTTCTGTTGTCTGATTCGAGTTGAATAGGTAGGGAGAGAGTGGGCACCCTTGTGTAGTCCCTGATTTTCGTTGAACTTCTTTCAGTTTCTCTCTATTTAGTTTGATGTTGGCTACTTGTTTTCTGTTTATTGCTTTTACTATATTTAAGTATGGGCCTGGAATTACTCATCTTTTCAAGACTTTTAACATGATGGTATGTTGAATTTTGCTAAATACTTTCTCAGCATGTAATCAGATGATCATGCTTTTTTTTTCTTTGAATTATTTTATATACTGGATTACATTGAAGGATTTTCCCATATTGAACCATCCCTGCATCCCTGTGATGAAGCCTACTTGATCATGATGGATGATCATTTTGATGTGTTCTTGGATTCGGTGTGCGAGAATTTTATTGAGTATTTTTCTGTAAATATTCATCGGGGAAATTGGTCTGAAGTTCTCTTTATTATTGAATCTGTGTCGTTTAGGTATAAGTGTAATTTTGGTTTCATAGAAGGAAATGGGTAGTGTTCCTTCTGTTTCTATTTTGTTGAATAGTTTGGACAGTATTGGTATTAGGTCTTCTATATAGGTCTGATAGAATTCTCCAGTAAACACATCTGGTTCTGGGCATTTTTTTGGGGGGGTGGGAAACTTTTAATTCTTTGCTTCTATTTCTTTAGGAGTTATGGGACTATTTAGATTGTTTATCTGATCCAGATTTAACTTTTGTACCTGGTATCTTTCTAGAAAATTGTTCTTTTCCTCCAGATTTTTCCAGTTTTGTTGACTATATGCTTTGTAGTAGGATCTGATAATTTTTTTAAAAATTTTTCACATTTTATGTTGTTATATCCCCCTTTTCATTTCTGATTTTGTTAATTTCGATACTGTTTCTGTGCCCTCTGGTTAGTCTGGCTAAGGGTTTATCTATCTTGTTGATTTTCTCAAAGAACCAGCTTATGCTTTTGTTGATTCTTTGTATAGTTCTTTTGTTTCTACTTAGTTGATTTCACCCCTGAGTTTTATTATTTCCTGCCATCTACTCCTCTGGGGTGTATTTGCTTCTTTTTGTTTTAGAGCTTCTAGGTGTGCTTTCAAGATTCTAATGTATGCTCTTTCCAGTTTCTTTTGGGAGGCACTCATAGTTATGAGTTTTTCTCTTAGCGCTGCTTTCATTGTATCTCTTGAATTTTAATATTAAAATGTATGTTTTAAATTTTTCATTATTTGAGAGTTTCTTACATTCATATGTTGTGTTTTCATCGAGTCCTTTGCAATTCCTTCTCTTTGTATTCTCCCCCAGCCACAACTATTCATACCCACTCCCAATTTCTTGTTCTTGTCTTTTAATCTCATTGAGTTTACTAAGTGCTGACCGTCTGAACATGAGTATAAGACCATCTACTGAATTATGGATAACCTATTGTCATTGGCCTTATCCTGGAAGCAAGATCACTTTCTCCCAACAGTTATCATTTGCCAATAGCTTCTCAGCTAGTAGTGGGAGTTTTGTGGCCACCTCTCCACTCTAAGTTTTGATTTCTGTCTATCTTGATCTTGCTAAGGTTTTGTACATCCTTCTATATCTGATGTGAATACATAGGTGCAACTCTCTCATATTCTGAAAAAAATAATTCCCCATAGTCATCTATTGCCTCAATATCTTATACTCATTTGGTCTCCTTTCCTCAATCATCCCTGAGCCTTAGATGGTGGGAGGTGTCTTACATATGTCCAATTTAGAAGTGAATTTGTAAACCAATTATTCTGGTTCAGCTGGGCCAGGTTTGTTTTCCTTTCTTAATTGCCATTCATTACAAAAAGAAGCTTTCATAATTAGAATTGAG
Source organism: Rattus norvegicus (assembly GCF_021556685.1). Lineage (NCBI taxonomy): Eukaryota > Metazoa > Chordata > Mammalia > Rodentia > Muridae > Rattus > Rattus norvegicus. The sequence continues at coordinate 151,364,751 of NC_141554.1, read as the reverse complement.
AGATGGGACAGTCTATCAGTATAGAGATTAGATTATGAGAAATTGGATTTGTACTATGCCAATTTAGCAGAATAATAATACTAGGTTCTCTTCTATAGCCTATTACTTATGTAACTATAGGTGCTTAGCTCTAGTAGTGGAGTAAGTCATAAGTTCCATCCTGTGGAGTGGGTCTGAAATCAAATCAGAAAGCATTTGATTAGAAAATATTGTAATTACATGTAATAAACATATAAATTAGGAAGTTTCTGTTGTATATGAAAAATTGTTCAATGTGAATGTTTTCGAAAGTATTCAGTGTTAATTGAGTCTCCCCATACGGACTCACAGTGCTCTGTCTTCCTATCCCCCATACATTTTAACCATTCTTATGGTGTGGCTATCTTGAAAATAACCTGTAGACATTCTTTATGCCTTCAATATTAGAAGGTAATTTTTATTACAGTATCTACAGGCTTGGACATCTATAATCATTGGGGTTTCAGAGGGCAGTATAGATATTTTTGTATAAGGCAGAACTACTTTGTTGAGTTCTATCATTATGAGAAAGTAAGCTGTATATAATTATATAGCTATCTGCTGTATAATGCAATAGTCCTGTGATTGGAAAGTTTAAAGGACCTTGAAATTCAGAGTCTGTGTAGATTCATTATTAACAGTTGAATATTATATATGTGGGGGAATCCTGCACAGTTTAAAGAGATCTGTGATAAAAGTTGAAGAAGAAAGAATCATGAATAAAGAAAAGCCAAAATGACATGACCATAAATATAGTTAAAACCAGCTAACAGAGTGTCCTGTGATATGAGATAAGACAATTCTTTTTCCTGTGTTCTCTCTTACATAAACTATTTGTCAAGGATAGTATGGATTAATGTAATTTAAAGAGCCCTACTAGCTCTCACATTCTACAATCTTAGCCAAGTTGGTAATGCCAACTTGAATTTTAGCCAACATCATGTTGAAGATTTATAAAAGTAACTAGTTGACCCAAATACTAACATATATTAATTATACCAAAATTTTTTCTTTAGATATCATAAACTAATGGGAAAAGATTTTGACAACTGAGGGATGATGAGATGGAGGAGTGAAATAAAATTCTTGGTCCTGTTCACCATTGACTGAAGTAGTCCAGGATCAAACTTGGAAAACTGCAACAAATAATGTGTAGAAAAGAGATGACTTTTTAGGTGCTTGCTTTACAGTGTTTTGTAGATAACCTTCAGTCACTAGAGCCAGTGAATGAGTGGTGATGAACAGTCAGGCCCTTTGAGAGGAGAAATATCATCTTGTACATGAAAACTAAACAAAATGCAATACAAGCATGGTGTTTTTAATGACCTCAAGGGATTTGAAGAGAATAGTTCCCATGCTCTTTATTTGCGATCTTTGTGTACTGTGCAGTCTGAAGGAACACAGCGATATGGCAGTAATTTCCACTTCTCTGAAAGATTGTTTTTCTTTTCAGAACATATCACTGTCACCCTAATTAGATTTTGTTACCCAAATACTTTAAAATCTCCATGCATTTGAATCACTGAGCACATTTCCTATTCTGGTTAATATTCATGCAAGTGAAAAAAATCATAAAATTGCAATGTGAAATTGAATAAAAATAAAATGAGTAAGACCAACGAAAATGAAATGTACATATTGAACATGCTTTACTTTTTCATTTTAAGGATTTAAAAGTAGCAGTAACTCATAATTATAGTATAAACTGTGGAGATCCATTGTCCAAACAGTAAACAATAGTTGGAATGTATCACATCTGATTACATAACCTCCATTTCAAAAGATGTTTTGGGATATAAACTTCAGTGTCAGTAATTGTGATATTGGTCCTCCAAAAAGGTTACCTCTTGTAGGTGGGCAACATGGACGGAACAACTTGAGACTTGAAATTGGAGGATATTTTTGAGTTCCTGCTCAGCCTTTTTCATCACTGTGTGACCCTTGACAGATCATTGCACTTCTTAAAACTTCGTTATATCCTCAACCATAAAGAAATGAAAATATCCATTTCATGAGGACAGCTATGACAAATAAAATACAATAAATATTTCCCACAGAAAACACTACTAGGAAACCTTACAGGGTAAATCTATTATATAAGCAATATCACTTTCCCACGGGGTATCTTAATATGTTTATAACCTAAATTTGTCTTAAAGTTTTAACAAAACATTTTTTTACTGAAAGGAAGGGGAAATACAGTGAAGGGGAGGAATTGCAGTGAAGACTAGGAAGGTAGCCTCACATTCTGTCAGATGGACATTCTGTCCTACTAGGCATTCTACATGCAGGTATTTATGAGCATTGTTCTTTACCTACAGGAAACCAATACCATACAGCAAGTGTCTAGTTTATTCCATGACCTTTGTCAAGCAAAGTGAGGAAAAAAGTCACCATTTGCATACTTTCATTAATATTAGAAACTTGGTATCCATATAAGAAGCAAGCAATTCATTTAATATTAGATATGGTATTAATTGCTATGTTATTTTTCACTGTAGTAACTCTTACAGCATTTGTGACAGTGAAACTGCCCTGGCTACTTTGGCAATTGTGTTTTGGCAATTGAGGGCCAAAGTTATCAGTTGCATGAAATCAAGTACAGCATATTACTTGTCTGAGTTTCAATGCCAAAATAGGAATGATCAAGTATTCTTTGACAGTTGAATTCATTATTATTTTAAGGAATATTTATATTATAAAATTTTATAAAATGCTATTATTTTGTTTTAATTGTTTGCTTGTGCATGTTCATGGGAAGTCATGCATATATTGCAAACATTTGTACATGTGCATGTGGAGGCCAGAGGACAACATCAGATTTCATTTCTCAGTGGCCATGCATCTAGTTTTGCAACAGTGTCTGTCATTGCTCTGTAACATCCCAAGTAGGCTAGACTGGTGCTATGTGAAATTGTTATTGGTGGGGGGGGGTCATCATTCCTGATAGAGTTCTCAATAATTTTACATCTTATTTTATTTAAAACAAAATATACTCTATCTATCTATCTATCTATCTATCTATCTATCTATCTATCTATCTATCTATCATCTATCTACCTATCTATTTATTTTGGCCTTCACTACAGCACAATATATGAGCATAGTTTCTTTTCACTTCTCTTAATAGCTATGAATTATACATTTTTGTTTATTTTTCAACTAACATTACTTTGAAAGATATGTAGTATTGTAGTTATCATAAATACTATTTATATGTATTTTGAATTTATTATTTGAGAATTTAATATATAAACATCGTGCATTTGGAGCATGGTTATCTCTCTCTCTCTCTCTCTGCCTTCTCTCTCTGCCCAACTAACCTCCAACAAGTTCCTCTCCAACTTCCTACCTCTTTTTAATTTTGTTATAAACTACTTAGTCCAACTAATGCTGCTCATAAGTGAATGTGTTTAATGCCATCTACAGGATCACTGCCATTTTTCTATGGACCATATCACTGAAGAAAAGCTATTCCTTCTCCTTCAGCAACCACCATTTGTCAATTGTTCTTCAGCTAGGGGTGTGGCCTTAAAAACTCTTTTCTCATCTGTACAAAAAAAATTATTTTATTTTTTGTACCAAAATTTTTTACTTTCTTGATTCTGTTCATGCCTTATGTAGGTAACAACAGCTATTTTGAATTGATGTGAATGAATGTCCTATTCAGAGAAAAGCATTTCACAGATCTCCCTACTCTCAGGCATGTATATTTGTTCTACCCCTTCTTCCTTGATATTCCCTGAACTTTAGGTCAATGGTAGATTTTCCCATCTTTGACTGAATACTCACAGTAGCTTATTATCAGTGCTGGGGAGAGTCTGGGGTCTCTGTAATAAGCTCTACCTACTGCAATAAGAACATTTTCTAGTGATGGCTGAGATGCACTTATCTTTGATGTCTACTAGTCGTAGGAGTTTAAGAAAACTGTTTTTTTTTTTAGCTACTTTCATTTTTTACAGCAATCTGTGATTGAAACATTCTAAAATTGATTTAGGGTTACTAGTTATTTCTCAAATGAAGCAAAATCTGCATATGATTATGGAATATAATGTGCCCAGAAATAATGTGCTGCCAAGCTGCACATCTACTATGTGAAAGAAGAAATACTTAAACTTAGGTTTGCTGACTCCAATGTCACTGCTCATTTCCTGCTGCCTCTCTCATATCCAGATCATTCAAATGAAATATTTCTATATTAAAATATGTTATGTTGCTTCAGATATCCTGTAAGTTTCTCACTCTCTTCATCGTGACTTCTGAAATAAAATTAATAGTAATCAAGACTTAGTCATAGATACTTGAACTATAATGGTTAATGAAGGGGAACTTAGGTCTTTCTGTATTTCAACCAGAATCTTTGAACATGACATCAATAAAAGAACCTACTATATCTTCTTAAATATCATATCCTTTATGTATCTCTTTTGTCAGCATAAAATATACATACTGAATATTTGCAAAATGCAAAAGTTTTTCTTTTGAAGCAAAAGGTTTGGAAACATATATATATATTTGTATATACATATATATATTTATATATACATATATATATGTTTCCAAACCTTTTATATATGTTTATACACACACACACACATATGCAGTCTCTAAGGTGTAGTGACGCTACTATATATATATATATATATATATATATATATATATACACACACACACACACACACACACACACACACATATGCAGTCTCTAAGGTGTAGTGACGCTATTATTATTAAGATGTTCTCTTTGTACGTTCAAAGAACAGTTATAAGGAGAATAAGTTGATTATATTAGTATATGTATCATTCCATGGATGTTATCTCTAAAAATGATGCATTTTATTATAATTTTAAGAATTACATGCTAGACTTTATTAGTAAAAAAAATGAGTATTTTACTTCAATAGTCATAAGGAGTTTTTACTGAGACCATTATGATGCCAAGGCCAAGACTGTTCCTCTCCTATAATTGTACATGAGAATTCTACCTTCTTTTTCTTTCTCTGTGAGCAGGTTGTTTAGATCTCAAAAACAAAATGTGGGGCATTATAACTGGTAGAAAGATTAGAAAAATGTGAGTGTGAACTTGGTAAAGAGAATGATCTCCATCCCACATTTCAAAGAGTAAATGAGAATTTCTAATCAAAGATTCTGTTTGGGGTTTAATGGATGAAAGAACATGGAGAGAGAATATTAGTAGTAACACTGATTTTCCTAGACTAGCTCAAGAGAACTGTGATTAAGCCAGCCTGTTATGATAAATCACTGAGTGTGGTCATTTACCAATATTAGTGATTTTGGACAAATAAATTTAATAGAATTTAAACTCACACTTAATTTCATAGGGACACAGAGGAAACGCCAATAAGTAACTAGTCAACCTTGACAAGAGTTTCATTCAAAGTACCGAGTTTTTGTGACCTTTCAACAATTTCTACTTATTAGCTATATATAATTGTTTAAAATATTACCTTATTTCCCTAATTACCATCTTGGTTAAATCCATATTCACATTATCTCTGATCCTTCAGTTTTCTACTTCATTCCATCAGTCCATCCTATACAGAGTAACTGAAGTCATCTTTTGAAAATACAACTCTGATCATATCATTAAAATCACATTTGTAATTTCAAATAATCAGAAGATTTTCTTCTTTATTGGGTATTTTATTTATTTTTATTTCAAATATTAATCTCCTTTCCTGGTTTCCCCTCCAGACAACCCCTATAGCATCCTCCCTCCCCCTGCTTCTATGAGGGTGCTTCCCGACCCACCCACTTCCACCTATCTATCCTGTCATTCCTCTACACTGGGGCATCGAGCCTTCATAGAACCAAGGATTCTCCTCCCATTGATGTCTGACAAGGCCATCCTTGGCTACATATGTGGCTGGAACCATGGGTCCCTCCATGTGTACACTTTGGTTTGTTATTTTAGTCCCCAGTAGTTCTAGGGTGTCTGGTTGGTTGATATTGTTCTTCCTATGGGTTGCAAACCCCTTCAGCTCCTTCAGACCTTTCTCTAATTCCTTGATTGGGGTCCCAGTACTCAGTCCAATGGTTGACTTTTAGCATCTGCCTGGGTATTTCTCAGGCTCTGGCAGAGAATCTAAGGAAGCAGTTATATCAGGCTCCTATCAGCATGTACTTCCTGGTATTCACAATAGTGTATGGATGTGGTGTCTGTATCTAGGATGGATCCCCAAGTGGGGCAGTCTCTGAATGGCCTTCCCTCCAGTCTCTGCTCCACATTCTTTCTCCATATTTCCTCCTGTGTTTTGTTTCCCCTTCTAAGAAGGAGTGAAGCATCCACACCTTTGGTCTTTCTTCTTCTTGAGCTTCATGTGGTTTGTGAATTGTATCTTGTATATTCCCAGCTTTTGTGCTAATTTTGCAGTCCCTTCAAAGCCATTCATGATTATCAGGATTCTCAAAGTACTAACCTGTCGGTATCACTTCTGGACATGTCTCAGTGTGTCTGTTTTCACTCATCATTGCACAGTCATTGCCTATCAGGGCATGAAACACACAGTGTACATCACCTAAAAACAATTATAGAGTGACTTAAATTAAAAAACTGATTTTGTAATTCATAGAGTTAGCGTCTCTATCTCTGGAAAAGCAACAAAATAGTTACATCTCACTAATTAGCAAGAAAGTCAGGACTAGAAGGAACTTTGTTAATTTGCACAAAGACATACATAAGGGACAGATGTTGAATCAAGACACTTTTGAAATTTCCAATTTTGCATGATTCTTGAAGATGGTTTGTAGGTGTCACTGTACTGCTCAACAACATAAAAAGTGCTTAAGTCAGGCTTGGTCAGAAGGGCTATTTTTATATGGATCAAATTAGATTTGTGAGCAGTCTGCCAGACATTACTGGAAACTAGGCAGTAGTTTCTACACCCTGGATTCTTCAACCAGGTCACCTAAGCAAGTGCCAGACACATCATCTCCAGCATTCATGCAGGGCATCTTCCTCTGCCAGTTATGACTTCTTGTCTCTTGCTTTAATCTTCTCCAGCAATCTGAAACCTTTGAGTCTCTACTGTGGTTGAGATATCAGATTTTGTCCTTGTGCGTTCTCATGACACATTTGAAACCCTTTTCCCTAGAGGGAGCCTGTGAGGCTGTCCTGAGACTTTGTGGCCAATGCCCTTTGGCTCCATTCCCTGGCCAGCTTAAGGCAGCTTAGTCTTGCTGACTAGCACTATTGAGTCCAGCAGTACTGTTCTGAGAATAGGAATGGGTAGACAGCTGCAGCATCTTTAAGTTATGACTGTGAAGATAAAAATGGTCTTGATTGAGTAGTACATCTGATGATATATATTCATCAAATCATATTGGATATCCCATTAAGCAACATAAAGTTATCTAGTGATTTATTTCATACCCAGCCTAAAATAACTTTGGAAATTAACTTAGGTTACCCAGAAGTGAAAACTGTCACTGATTTGCCTTCAATTTTAATTGTAAAAATAACTAAAGTTACAAAAAACCAACCAACCAACCAAACAAACAAATAAACAAACAAAAACCCCAAAGAAAAAAACAAGAAAACAGGCTCTCATAGGAACTCTGAATTAAAGATCTTATTCAATATCTGTAACTTAACACTTCTCTTCTCAAGAACTCAAGTATCCCCCTAACTCAAGCTAAAAGATTATGTCAAGATTCTACCAAGTCTATCAGGAATGGCCAAACTTTTGACAATGGGACATGGTGTCATCTATAAATCTCATGCTATAGAATTACACAATTGAACTGCAAACAAGTCAAACCATATTCAAAAACAAACAAATAAATAAAAACAATGTTTTAAATCAGTTTATGATTTGATGTTAGGTCATATACATACCTAACCTGGCATATGTGTAGCTCAGTGACTACAAGCTGAAGATAACCATCACCTAGAACTTTTTTGAACATTTGAACACCTTAGTGGGCTACTTTGGCCTTTGCATTGTGGTTCTTTCTTTGGTGGGAGGCTCCTTAAATGGTGGAAGCATTAGGGAATCTACTGTGTTATCATCACTTTAGACTTCTTTGTTCTTACTATCAAAAGCCTTAAAATTAATGTTCTTGGTAGTATCACAGGCATTCTGACTTAATTTAATCCATCTCTTAATATGTTTTTACCAACTTTACGCATATTGCAATATTAAAATAGTCACTATTTTTCTTCTTAATTTTCTCCCATCTATCTATCTATCTATCTATCTATCTATCTATCTATCTATCTATCTATCTATCCATCCATCCATCCATCCATCCATCCATCCATCCATCCATCTATCTATCTATCTATCTATCTATCTATCTATCTATCTATCTATCTATCTATTCACTTTACATTCTAATCACAGCTCCCTCTCCACCCAGTATCCCCCCCCCCAGTCTTTCCCTCAATTCCTTTGCCTCTTTTCCTCTGAGAAAGGGGAAATCACCCCATGAGACCAACCCATGCTGACACTTACAATCACTGAAGGACAAGGGACATACTTTCCCACTGAGGGCAAATAAGGCAGTCCAGTTATGGGAACAAGATCCATAGGCATGCAACAGAATCAGGGTAAGCCTCCGGTCCAGTTGTTGGGAGACCCGCTATTAATATTTCAAATATGTGAAGTTGGGTAGACATTCACAGAGAATAAAAATATTCTTATAATCTAGATTTTATGGTTGAGTTATTATTGTAGTTGAATTGTTCTGTATATATTCTCCCACCATGCCTGTGGCGTTCTTTTTGTTGAGTGTATTTCAGACTAAAATGTGGATATTGTTGAATTTCTAGATAAAATAGTTTATATTCAGATCTGTTAAACCAAAAGAAACCACTGACAATTCCTCTTCAGTGGGCCTCAGTTTCTGAATATAATGCAAGAAGAGCAGTTTTTGATGACATCCTTTTATCTGCTTTATTATCTAACATTCTCTAATTGTCTGATATTTGCCCATTTAATTGATTGGCATGCTTATGCAACAAAAAATTGCCTTCTTGTGGGATTGAAAAAGAAGAAAGAAAATGCATTTTATTTATTTATGGTATATTTGTTTAATCAAAGCCAGGGTAGCATAGAATAAAGCTGTTCGCCAGTCCATTGTGATTTTTCCATAAAAACATATGTTTACAGACATCTAGGGAAATAGACAACAATATGTCAGATGGATGTTTTCAAACTTAGGGGAAGAACAATGTCATACTGTTAAAAAGAGAAATGAATAAACATGAAATTGAAAATGAATTTTAATGAAAGTTCTAGCCCTGTCCCAGGGAAGAAAAATACGAATGTCTGATAAGCAGAAATCTGAGTAGTGCAAACCACTGTTTTGAGGCCACTGAACCTAAAAGCATCTGTCCTTTTTTTTGAACATTGGGGTACTTCTGTCACTAAGATCTTTAGACTGAAGGATTTGACAAGGAACATCACGTACATGAAATAAAACCAAATAAGCAAAACTAATAGGCATGAAACAAATATCAAATGGAAGAAATCTCTCAAAGTCAACCAAAGAAATGGAGAGTACAAGCCTGCCTAGCTGTAATATTCCTGTTTTTCTGTGCTACGCAATATTTAAGCACTCTATGTCCCATTTTTCTGGGACTGCCAGAAATGGCCCTGTAGCAAGCATGTAACTCTCTACCCCACTGTTGGTGGGACAAAAGTGCTTCCCATGGACAAGTACTAACTCCAACTATTGCTACCATATATAGACTAAACTTTGCCTTCAGCTCTTATTGCAAAGGGTAATGTGGATTATTTTCAGTAATATAAGGAGATTGATCCCATCAGTGAATTTTTCATACGCTTCATACTGTCCGTAAAAATGTTATTTTTTTATTAACTTGAGTGTTTCTTATTTACATTTCGATGTTATTCCCTTTCCTGCTTTCCGGGCCAACATCCCCCTAACCCCTCCACCTCCCCTTCAATATGGGTTTCCCCCTCACCATCCTCCCCCTATTACCGCCCTACCCCCAAAAATCACGTTAACTGGGGGTTCAGTCTTAGCAGGACCAAGGGCTTCCCCTTCCACTGGTGCTCTTACTAGGCTATTCATTGCTACCTAGGAGGTTAGAGTCCAGGGTCAGTCCATGTATAGTCTTTGGGTAGTGGCTTAGTCCCTGGAAGCTCTGGTTGGTTGGCATTGTTGTTCATAAGGGGTCTCAACTCACTTTAAGCTCTTCCAGTCCTTTCTCTCATTCCTTCAACAAGGGTCCCATTCTCAGTTCACTGGTTTAATGATGGCGTTCGCCTATGTATTTGCTGTATTCTAGCTGTGTCTCTCAGGAGAGATCTACATCCGGTTCCTGTCTGCCTGCATTTCTTTGTTTCATTCATCTTGTCTAATTGGGTGACTGCATATGTATGGGCCACATGTGGGGCAGGCTCTGAATGGGTGTTCCCTCTGCTCTGTTTTAATCTTTGCCTCCTTATTCCCTGCCAAGGGTACTCTTTTTCCTCATTTAAAGAAGGAGTGAAGCATTCACATTTTGATCATCCGTCTTGAGATTCATGTGTTCTATGCATCTAGGGTAATTCAAGCATTTCGGCTAATAGCCAATTATCAATGAGTGCATACCATGTGTGTTTTTCTGTGATTGGGTTACCTCACCCAGGATGATATTTTCCAGTTCCAAACATTTGCCTACAAATTTCAAAAAGTCATTGTTTTTGATAGTTGAGTAATATTCCATTGTTTAGATGTACCACAATTTCTGTATCCATTCCTCTGTTGAAGGGCATCTGGGTTCTTTCCAGCTTCTGGCTATTATAAATAAGGCTGCTATGAACATAGTGGAGCATTTGTCTTTTGTATATGTTGGGGAATCTTTTGGGTATATGCCCAAGAGAGGTATAGCTGGGTCCTCAGGTAGTTCGATGTCCATTTTTCTGAGGAATCTCCAGACTGATTTCCAGAATGGATGTACCAGTCTGCAATCCCACCAACAATGGAGGAGTGTTCCTCTTCTCCACATCCTTGCCAGGATTTGCTGTCACCTGAGTTTTTGATATTAGCCATTCTCACTGGTGTGAGGTAAAATCTCAGGGTTGCTTTGATTTGCATTTCCTTTATAACTAAAGATGTTGAACATTTCTTTAGGTGTTTCTCAGCCATTCAGCATTCCTCAGCTGTGAATTCTTTGTTTAGCTCTGAACCCCATTTTTAATAGGGTTATTTGTCTCCCTGCGGTCTAACTTCATGAATTCTTTGTATATTTTGGATATAAGCCATCTATCTGTTGTAGGGTTGGTAAAGATCTTTCCCAATCTGTTGGTTGCCGTTTTGTCTTAACCACAGTGTCCTTTGCCTTACAGAAGCTTTGCAGTTTTATGAGATCCCATTTGTCGATTCTTGATCTTAGAGCATAAGCCATTGGTGTTTTGTTCAGGAAATTTTCTCCAGTGCCCATGTGTTCGAGATTCGTCCCCACTTTTTCTTCTATTAGTTTGAGTGTATCTGATTTGATGTGGAGGCCCTTGATCCACTTGGACTTAAGCTTTGTACAGGGTGATAAGCATGGATCAATCTGCATTCTTCTACATGTTGATCTCTAGTTGAACCAGCATCATTTACTGAAAATGCTATCTTTTTTCCATTGGATGGTTTTGGCTCCTTTGTCAAAAATCAAGTGACCATAGGTGTGTGGGTTCATTTCTGGGTCTTCAATTCTATTCCATTGTTCTATTTGTCTGTCTCTGTACCAATACCATGCAGTTTTTTTTATCACTATTGCTCTGTAATACTGCTTGAGTTCAGGGATAGTGATTCCCCTGAAGTCCATTTATTTTTGAGGATAGTTCTAGCTATCCTGGGTTTTTTTTTTTTTGTTATTCCAGATGAATGTGCAAATTGTTCTGTCTTACTCTTTGAAGAATTTGATTGGTATTTTGATGGGCATTGCATTGAATCTGTAGATCGCTTTTGGTAAAATGGCCATTTTTACTATATTAATACTGCCAATCCATGAGCATGGGAAATCTTTCCATCTTCTGTGGTCTTCTTCAATTTATTTCCTTAGAGGCTTGAAGTTCTTATTGTTCAGACCTTTTACTTGCGTGGTTAAAGTCACACCGAGGTACTATTTGGGACTATTATGAAGGGTGTCGTTAGCAGATGCTGGCGAGGATGCAGAGAAAGAGGAACACTCCTCCTTTGTTGGTGGGATTGCAGACTGGTACAACCATTCTGGAAATCAGTATGGAGGTTCCTCAGAAAATTGGACATTGAACTGCCTAAGGATCCAGCTATACCTCTCTTGGGCATATATCCAAAAGATGCCCCAATATATAAAAAGACACCTGCTCCACTATGTTCATCTCAGCCTTATTTATAATAGCCAGAAGCTGGAAAGAACCCAGATGCCCTTCAACAGAGGAATGGATACAGAAATTGTGGTACATCTACACAATGGAATATTACTCAGCTATCAAAAACAATGACTTTATGAAATTCGTAGGCAAATGTTGGAACTGGAAAATATCATCCTGAGTGAGGTAACCCAATCACAGAAAAACACACATGGTATGCACTCATTGATAAGTGGCTATTAGCCCAAGTGCTTGAATTACCCTAGATGCCTAGAACACATGAAACTCAAGACAGATGATCGAAATGTGAATGCTTCACTCCTTCTTTAAAAGGGGAACAAAAATACTCTTGGCAGGGAATAGCGAGGCAAAGATTAAAACAGACACAGAAGGAACACCCATTCAGAGCCTGCCCCACATGTGGCCCATACATATACAGCCATCCAATTAGACAAGATGGATGAAGCAAAGAAGTGCAGGCCAACAGGACCCAGATGTAGATCGCTCCTGAGAGACACAGCCAGAATACAGCAAATACAGAGGCGAATGCCAGCAACAAACCACTGAACTGAGAATAGGACCCCCGTTGAAGGAATCAGAGAAAGAACTGGAAGAGCTTGAAGGGGCTCAAGACCCCATATGTACAACAATGCCAAGCAAACAGAGCTTCCAGGGACTAAGCCACTACCTAAAGACTATACATGGACTGACCTTGGACTCTGACCTCATAGGTAGCAATGAATATCCTAGTAAGAGCACCAGTGGAAGGGGAAGTCCTGGGTCCTGCTAAGACTGAACCCCCAGGGAACTTGATTGTTGGGGGGAGGGCGGCAATGTGGGGAGGATGGGGAGGGGAACACCCATAAAGGAGGGGAGGGGGAGGGATTAGGGGGATGTTTTCCCGGAAACCAGGAAAGGGAATAACACTTGAAATGTAAATAAGAAATACTCAAGTTAATACAAAAAAAAAGGAAAAAAATAAAAAAATAAAAAAATAAATAAAAAAATGAAGGGTGTCGTTTCCCTAATTTCTTTCTCGGCTTGTTTCTATTTTGTGTAGAGGAAGGCTACTGATTTATTTGGGTTAATTTTATACCCAGCCACTTTGCTGAAGTTGTTTATCAGCCTTAGTAGTTCTCTGGTGGAACTTTTGAGATCACTTAAATATACTATCATATCATCTGCAAATAGTGATATTTTGACTTCTTCTTTTCCAATCTATATCCCCTTGATCTCCTTTTGTTGTCTGATTGCTCTGGCTATAACTTCGAGAACTATATTGAATAAGTAGAGAGAGAGTGGGCAGCCTTGTCTAGTCCCTGATTTTAGTGGGATTGCTTCAAGTTTCTCTCCATTTAGTTTAATGTTAGCAAATGGTTTGCTGTATATGGCTCTTACTATGTTTAGGTATGGGCTTTGAATTCCTATTCTTTCCAGGACTTTTATCATGAAGTGGTGTTGAATTTTGTCAAATGCTTTCTCAGCATCTAATGAAATGATCATGTGGTTTTGTTCTTTCACTTTGTTTATATAATGGATCACACTGATTGTTTTGCATATATTAAACCATCCCTGCATGCCTGGGATGAAGCCTACTTGATCATGGTGGATGATTGCTTTGATGTGCTCTTGGATTCAGTTTGCCAGAATTTTATTGAGTATTTTTGCATCGATATTCATAAGGTAAATTGGTCTGACGTTCTCTTTCTTTGTTGGGTCTTTGTGTGGTTTAGGTATAAGAGTAATTGTGGCTTCATAGAAGGAATTCGGTAGTGATCCATCTTTTTCAATTTTTGGAATAGTTTGGATAGTATTGGTATAAGGTCTTCTATGAAGGTCTGGTACAATTCTGCACTAAACCAGACTAGACCTGGGCTCTTTTTGGTTGGGAGAACTTTAATGAATGCTTCTATTTCAATAGGAGTTATAGGGTTGTTTAAATGGTTTATCTGTTCCTGATTTAACTTTGGTACCTGGTGTCTGTCTAGGAAATTGTCCATTTCCTGCAGATTTTCAAGCTCTTTTGAATATAGATTTTGTAGTAGGATCTGATGATTTTTTTAAATTCCTCTGATTCTATAGTTATGTCTCCCTTTTCCTTTCTGATTTTGTTAATTTGGACACACTCTCTGTGTCCTCTGGTTAGTCTGGCTAACGGTTTATCAATCTTGTTGATTTTCTCAAAGAACCAACTTTTGGTTCTGTTGATACTTTCTATGGTCCTTTTTGTTTCTACTTGGTTGATTCCAGCTCTGAGTTTGATCATTTCCTGCATTCTACTCCTCCTGGGTGTATTTGCTTCTTTTTGTTCTAGAGTTTTTAGGTGTGCTGTCAAGCTGCTTACATATGGTCTCTCCTGTTTCTGTCTGCAGGCATTCAGAGCTATAAGTTTTCCTCTTAGCACAGCTTTCATTGTGTCCCATAAGTTTGGGTATGTTGTACCTTCATTTTCATTAAATTCTAAGAAGTCTTTAATTTCTTTCTTTATTTCTTCCTTGTCCAGGTTATCGTTGAGTAGAGCATTGTTCAACTTCCATGTATATGTGGGAGTTCTTCCCTTATTATTATTGAAGACCAGCTTTAGCCCGTTGTGTTCTGATAGCACTCATGGGATTATTTCTATCTTTCTGTATCTGTTGAGGCCGGTTTTTTGACCAATTATATGGTCAATTTTGAAGAAAGTACCATGAGGTGTTGAGAAGAATGTATATCCTTTTGCTTTAGGATAGAATATTCTATAAATATCTGTTAAGTCCATTTGGTTCATGACTTCTCTTAGTCTGTCTACGTCTCTGTTTAATTTCTGTTTCCAAGACCTGTCCATTGATGGGAGTGGGGTGTTGAAATCTCCTACTATTATTGTGTGAGGTGCAATGTGTGTTTTGAGCTTTAGTAAGGTTTCATTTATGTATGTAGGTGCCCTTGTATTTGGAGCATAAATATTTAGGATTGAGAGTTCATCTTGGTGGATTTTTCCTTTGATGACTATGAACTGTCCTTCCTTATCTTTTTTGATGACTTTTGGTTGAAAATTGATTTTATTCAATATTAGAATGGCTACTCCAGCTTGCTTCTTCCTACCATTTGCTTGGAAGGTTGTTTTCCAGCCTTTCACTCTGAGGTAGTGTCTGTCTTTGTCTCTGAGGTGTGTTTCCTGTATGCAGCGGAATGCAGAGTCCTCATTACATATCCAGTTTGTTAATCTATGTCTTTTTATTGGGGAGTTGAGGCCATTGATGTTGAGAGATATTAAGGAATAGTGATTATTGCTTCCTGTTATATTTATATTTGGATCGGAGGTTATGTTTGTGTGCTTTTCTTCTCTTTGTTTTGTTGCCAAGACGATTAGTTTATTGCTTTTTCTATGGTGTAGCTTGCCTCAATTGGGCTTTACCATTTATTATCCTTTGTAGTGCTGGATTTGTAGAAAGATATTGTGTAAATTTTGTTTTGTCATGGAATATCTTGGTTTCTCCATCTATGTTAATTGAGAGTTTTGCAGGATACAGTAGCCTGGGCTGGCATTTGTGTTTTCTTAGGGTCTGTATGACATCTGTCCAGGATCTTCTGGCTTTCATAGTCTCTGGCGGAAAGTCTGGTGTGATTCTGATAGGTCTGCCTTTATATGTTACTTGACCATTTTCCCTTACTGCTTTTAATATTCTTTCTTTATTTTCTGCATTTTGTCTTTTGACTATTATGTGATGGGAAGAGTTTCTTTTCTGGTCCAACCTATATGGAGTTCTGTAGGCTTCTTATATGCTTATGGGCATCTCTTTCTTTAGGTTAGCGAAGTTTTCTTCTATGATTTTTTTGAAGATATTTTCTGGTCCTTTGAGCTGGAAGTCTTTACTCTCTTCTATACCTAGCATCCTCAGCTTTGATCTTCTCATTGAGTCCTGGATTTCCTGTATGTTTTGGACCAGTAGCTTTTTCCATTTTACATTATCTTTGACAGTTGTGTCGATGATTTCTATGGAGTCTCCTGCTCCTGAGATTCTCTCATCTATCTCTTGGTTTCTGTTGGTGATGTTTGTATCTACGTCTCCTTGTCTCTTGCTTTGGTATTCTATATCCAGGGTTGTTTCTCTGCGTTCTTTCTTGATTGCTTCTATTTCCATTTTTAATTCCTTCAACTGTTTGTGTTTTCCTGGAATTCTTTCAGGGATTTTTGTGATTCCTCTCTATAGGCTTCTACTTGTTTATTTATGTTTTCCTGAGTTTCTCTAAGGGAGTTCTTCATGTTTTTCTTGAAGTCCTCCAGCATCATGATCAGATATGATTTTAAATCTAGATCTTGCTTTTGTGGTGTATTTGGATATTCACTGTTTGCTTTGGTGGGAGAATTGTGCTCCGGTGATGCCATGTAGTCTTGGTTTCTGTTGGTTGGGTTCCTGCGCTTGCCTCTCGCCATCAGATTATCTCTGGTGTTACTTTGTTCTGCTATTTCTGACAGTGGCTAGACTGTGCTATAGACCAGTGTGTCAGGAGTGCTGTAAGCCTGTTTTCCTGTTTTCTTTCAGCCAGTTATGGGAACAGAGTGTTCTGCTTTCGGCTGTGTAGTTTTTCCTGTGTAGAGGTCTTCAGCTGTTCCTGTGGGCCTGTGTCCTGAGTCCACCAGGCAGGTCACTTAGAGCAGAAATGTAGGTCTTACCTGTGGTCCCGAGGCTCAAGTTTGCTCGTGAGGTGTTGCTTATGAGCTCTCCGTGAGGGCAGCAACCAGGGGGACCTGTGCTGCCTTCTCTGGGAGCCCCTGTGCACCAAGGTTCCAGATGGTGTTTGGTGTTTTCTCCTGGAGTCAGAAATGTGGGCAGAGTGTAGTCTCTTCTGGCTTCCTAGGCCTTTCTGCCTCTCTGAAGGTTTAGCTCTTCCTCCCACGGGATTTGGGTGCAGAGAATTGTTTGTCTGGTCGGTCCCTTCAGTTTTCGGCGGTGTCTGGTGTGCAGGGCCCTAAAAATGATTTTTAAAATTTATTCTTTAATCCTTTTTTACAGTCTAATCTTCATCCCACTTCTTGTCTGCCCCCCACACACACCCCATCACGATCGCAACCCATCCCATAACTCCTCTGTCTCCAAGAGGATGTCCCCACACCCCCAAACCTACCCTATACCACCAGACCTCCCCACTTTGTGAGGCCTCCTCAAGTCTCTCAAGGATTAGGTGCATCTTCTCTCACTGAGGCCAGACCAGGCAGTCCTCTACTGTATATGTGTCAAGGGCTTCATATCAGCTGGTATATGCTGCCCGATTGCAGGCTCAGTGTCTGAGAGTTCTTGGGGGTCCAGAAACTGCTAGACTTTCTTTCCTCCTCAACTTCTTCCAGCTATTCTCCAATTCACTCACAAGGATCCCCAGCTTCTGCCCATTGTTTTGCTGCTAGTATCTGCATCTAACTTTTTCAGCTGTTTGCTGAGCCTCTCAGAGGGCAGCCTTACTAGGCTCCTTTCTGCAAGCATACCATGGCATCTGTAACAGTGTCAGGCCTCAGGGTTTTGAGGTGGATTCCAATTTGGGCCTGTCACTGGGCCTCTTTTCTCTCATGCTCTTTTCCATTTTGTCCCATCACTTCCTTCACACAGGAACAATATAGATCAATGGAATAGAATTGAAGACCCAGATAAAACCACACACTTTGTCTTTGACAAAGAAGCCAAACATATACAATGGACAAAAGAAAGCAACTTCAATAAATGGTGCTGGTTTAACTAGCAGTCTGTATGTAGAAAATTGGAAAAAGATCCATATTTGTCACCTCACAAAGCTCAAGTCCAAGTGGATCTAGGACCTCAGAATAAAATCAGATACAATCTAATACAACAGAAAGTAGGAAAGAGCCTCAAACTCTGGGGCACAGAGAAAAATTTCCTAAACGAAACTCCAGTGGCTCACACTCTAAGGTCAAGAATTGGTAAAAGGGACCTCATGAAACTGGAAAACTTCTGCAAGTCAAAGCACCTAGTCAATAGGACAAACCTGAAACCTACAGATTTGGAAAACATCTTTAATAAACCTTCATCCGATAAAGGGCTAATATTCAAAATATATAAAGAACTCAAGAAACTAACCACCAAAAAAACAAACCCCAAACAACCCAATCAAAAAATGAGATATAGAACATAATAGAGAATTCACAAGATAGGAATCTCAAATGTCTGAGAAGCACCTAAAGAAATATTCAAAATCATTAGTGATCAGGGAAATCCAAATCAAAATGATCCTGAGATTCTACCTTACATGAATCAGATGGCTAAGATCAAAACCTCAGGTGATAGCACATGTTGGCAAGGATATGGAGAAAGAGGAACACTCCTCCATTGCTGGTGGGATTTCAAAATCACTCTGGAAATTAAACTGGAGTTTCCTCAGAAAATTGGAAATAGATCTACCTGAAGACCCAGCTATACCACTCTTGGGCATATACCCAAAAGATGCTCCAAGATATAACAAGAACACATGATCCACTATGTTCATAGCAGCCTTATTTGCAATAGCCAGAAGCTGGAAACAACCGAGATGTCACACAACAGAAGAATGGATACAGAAGAATGGTTCATTTACACAATGGAATACTACTTAACTATTAAGAATGAGCACATCCTTAGTTTTGCAGGCAAATGAATGGAACTGTAAAATATCCTGAGTGAGGTAACTCAGACCTAAGAAGACATGCATGGTATGTACTCACTAATAAGTGGATATTACCCCAAAAAGTACAGAATACTTAGGACACAATCCACTGAATTCAAGAAAGTTAGCAAGTAGAAGGACCCAAGTGAAGATACCTCAGTCCCCCCTGGGAGGGAGAAGAAAGCAATCACAGAAGGGGGGAGGGAGGGACCTTAATTGTAGCAGGGACAGGGAGAGGAAGGCAGAATATGATTAAGTATTAGGTGGGGAGGACTGAAGCCCTGAAGGCCTGCAGAAAGAATGGCAACAGCCTAATTTATGAGGAAAGACATTGTGGGACCCTTTAGAATGTACAAGAGACTTGGGAGGTGAGAGATTCTCATGACTCAATGGACTGGATCATGGATGAAGTGCTCTAGAGTGGAGAGGGGGAACTTGTAGATTCTACCTCCAGTGGAGGGACAAGACGTGACGTGAAAGGATGGGTTGCCATCCCACAGTTAAAATACCTTTTTAATGAACATTCCAGCACTAACATGTGTTTAACAGAAGAATCGCAGAGCTAGATGACTAGGACTTTGGAGGGTAAAAATATAGCCTTAAGTAAGTTTGCTGTCAAAGAATATGTTAATATATACTTTCAGTTCTTTTTTTTTTTTTGTTCTGCTTTTGTCACATTTCATTGGTTCCTGATCTAAACTAGGAAGACATAATGATTCACTTGCTATTTGCATTAAGAAAATAATATTGTGAAAAATTTAAAAATAATAAGGAAAGCTGCATTTCAAATATTGTTTTTCTTTTCCTGTCTTAACACTCTATTGCTTATGATGATGCCTCATTAGGCACTGTCAAACATTTCAAAACCTAATTCTCAAGCTTATTTGAAAATGGCTACACTAATTTGGCATTCAAGTATCCAGTTACCACATGTATGCCTAGATTTGTTAAACATATATGAGTTTAGATTAGGTAATCAACCTTTTTATATAAGTCATATTGGTTCAAGGTTATATATTCCATATTTTCCCTAACAGTATTTCTGAAAAGAGGAGAGAGAAGTGGAGGGTAGTATGGTACAACCGTAATATAAAGCTTCACGTTAGAGTTACATTCTGCAATTATGGTCAGGATATCCAGTACAGATTATGGAAATTAGCAGCTGTATGACTTCTTCATTTGATTTTTTTCTTATTAAAAACATGCTTGATTAGCCCTCTACTCTTTTAAATGAAATTACAAAATAATTATGAGTTCTGCTTCTAAATCCCTTTGCTGAGAACTACAATAAACTGTTGAACACAGAATCAGTGTTTGATACATTTATATGAATGTTAAGTGCATATAAATTGCCAGTTAACATGGCATGTGCTTACTACTTAGTAAAATGAATGTTTGCCCAGCTATTAAACAAGTGGGAAACATTCATCTTTGCAGAAGTCAACTGGGGAACATTTATCTTTGCTGAAGTCATTGTTTTATCTTGGTAAAACTCGTTGAACATATTGTAGCTAGACAGCCACCATGCATATCATCTTTCGTCTGCATTTATTCATGGATTAGAATGTCCATGTGTTGTCCTTAGTAAGTGGAAGACTATGAAGAAAAGGATTCATTGAGTTAATCTATATATATAACTGTTCTCTTTATGGGGAAAATCTCCTTGGAATGTTCCTCATAAATTAAAAACAAGGAGCAACTGTTTGTTTGTGTGTGTGTGTGTGTGTGTGTGTGTGTGTGTGTGTGAGAGAGAGAGAGAGAGAGAGAGAGAGAGAGAGAGAGAGAGAGAGAGAGCACATCAGAGTCAGCAAAGGGCATGCAATATATGCTTCTCATCCAAGGAGAGAATAAATACATTTGATTCAGATCAAAAGAACATTTTTCTCAAAATGTCTTAAATTGTATTTGTTTAGATTTTGGTGATGGCTTGGGAAGGCAGATTTTTTTTTTAAAAAGGAAAACAATAGCACAGTAGCAACCTCAACACCCAAAGCAAGTGTTACATAGATTATTTGTGCTTAAGTTGCCTCACACACTGAATTTGTCCTTTATGTTTAGGGGTTATCCCTGGAATTGAAGAACATCATGATTCTATCAGTACACTATGGTGATTTCCCCAAGATAGCTGGCAGAATAGATTGTGATCTTACCAAATTAAAAGAGCAACCAAAAATGTTCCAGTGGAGAGAACTTAGAGCCTGTACAATAGCTACAAGCTCATTCAACTGACTCCAACTTGATTTTCAATGTAAATAATATAGTACACTAATATACTCAAGATCGTGTAATAATTCTGGAAGTAAAAAAGCTGTACCTTAAATTAGGGCTAGGACATAGGATTCATAGATAGGTTTAATTTTACTAATGAATTCTATTGATTCATACAATTCTGATATACAGCATACAGAAAGAAGCAAAAAGTATTCTTCATTTGAAATCCATAATAACATCACCTAGGACTGATGTCATAAAATCTAACAGCAATGTAATTAGTACACTCATGCTGATCAGGGTGGTGATAATAAAAGATAGAGTTCTCAGAATGAAAACTGTTGACATTTTCCATGACATATAAATGGAAGAATAATATCTAGATAGATAACATGGAAAGCAAAGAACAGATACAAATGCATCATTTCTTGTAGAAAAGAAACTAATTGAATTTAGAGGCATCAGTTACAAGTTTAGCTTAATAAGACTCTTAATTCATATTAAATGCAATAATTCAGTCTGAAGTATGCTCGAGAAATTGGAGTATGTTTATCTGGTTGTTTATTTGACTAGGAAAGGGAATGTGTTATGTGCTTCTTTTTAATAAAATTATCAAGGGTTGGTGTCTACAAGTTGCCTACAGTTACTTTCATCATTCCTACTTCAATCATCTTTTATCTCTTCTTCTGAAAGTGAAACAAAGAGAAAAATAGGTCATGATAAAGAGGGCATTTTATTTCATTCTAAATAAGCTTTGTAAAAATTTCTAGTTTTAGATCAGCTTCTTACACAATTGATGGTAAATAATGATGAAAATGTAAATCAGGATTCATCCCTTTTTGATAAAGAACTGAAGATGGTTTATTTACATATAACTGGAGAAGAATCAAACTCAATATTGGTAAATATTTACACTTCAGCAATCACAAAAATTTCCTCATGTTCATAGCAATATATATTATTGTATACATGGAAGTAGGACTTGAATTGCTGGTAATTGCATTCGTATTAATCTCCTATCTTCCATTACAGGAAACGTTCATTGTCACTGGCAATATTAGCTAACATAGAAGACAATGGAGTTAAGTTTATGTCTCAACAAGTAATCTTTTAATAAATGTTGGAACGAATCTTAGAGCAGAGCTGCTTCATCAATAAATCAAGGAATTAACAAGGGAGTAACAGAGCAGACTTACATTCTCATTTTACCTTTTCCATGTTCTCAATCATTTCGCTTTTGCAATACATAATTCATATTGGCTATAAGATGGAAAATTTTGTGGTCACATAGAAGAAAGGATCAGACATATACCCAACTATCCTTGAACCCAGATTTGTCAAATGAAATTGTTTTCTCCCTTGAATGGGAATCTATGAGCACTATGGGATTCACCCAGAAACTCGAATTTTCCCTCAGAAAATCACAAATGAATTAAATACTTAGAATTGGTATTTTTCAATCATTTCTTCTTTCTTTTTAACCTAAACTCATGGCTAGAGTCATTCCTCAACAAGCCTTTCTACTCCATTTCCAGTCCATTTTACTGGTCAATAGTCTATTGTGGGCCTTTTTTTCCTCTCAGATCCAACACTGCCATAATCACTTAAATGATTTTTCTTCCTCTAACCCTGTCTAGCTCCAGTAGATGCTTTCGATGCCAGTGTGATAGTATCTTTTAAAAATTGCCTGCTGTTCTCTCCTACAGTGCATTACCTGCAATAAAAAGAATGACAGCTTTGTTTCTGAGTTTGTACATTACTTGCTTGTCTCATTGCTGTGAAAATATAATCACCTGAGAAAAGCCATCTCATGGATAAAAGGTTTATTACGGCTAATACTCAGAAGGTCTAGTGCATCATGGCAGGGAAAATACTGAAGAGTGACCAAGGCAGTTCAGTCAGTGAACAGGTTCTCCAGGGCAGGTGTGAGGATTGAAAAGAAAAAGACAATTAGACAACATTTAACATAACTACAGCCAGTTCTGAGGCTGAAGCAGATGTTTTATTTTCCAATATGCTTTTATACCACTTTAATTACATGCACAACGATAAGATCAGTTCTGAGTCAAGGAACAAGCAAGGTGATGAACAAAATCCTGTAAACACTGTTCTGGGTGCTAATCAGGATGACCAAAACAAAAGGACTGCCACTTCCTGTGAGCCTGCTCGGAGTTTTGCATTAACTCAAATGTAAATGTTCTTAATCAGGACCCATTTCCTGTGTCAGATTCTTGCCCTGGCCTCCTTTCTTTTGTCCTGGTGTCAAATTCCAGCCAAGTGTATAAAAGCAAAGCAAGTGGCCCCCAAAGGCTCTCTGCAGAGGAGGAAGTGTGAAGCATTTGGTCACATTACATTCACAATCAAGAAGAAGAGGGAAATGAAATCTATGCAGTGATTTCTCCCTTGTAAATACTTTATGTGTGTGATTTTTTTTTTTGTCTATATGTTTGTTTGTGGACCATGTATGTACTCAGTTCCTATAGAAGCTTACAGAAGGTGGAAGATTATCTGAAACTGAAGTTACAGATAGTGGTGAGTAGCCATGTGGTTACAGAGAATTAACTACTGAGCTCTGTCTCCTGCCCTGCTTTTTCCTTTGTTTTCACTCTCTGATCCTAAACCAAAAATCTGTGTGGTTTTTAGGTGAGGCAGGTTTTCCTATATTAATGTGCCAATGCTAGATATTTCTTCATAGGAATAGCTAGAGGCTTGGTTGCATGGTGGTTGTAAACTCTATAAAGTTGACAATAAACATTAACCATCACAGTGTGGTTGGAAGGAAGACCATAGAAATTAAATGGATCTGGCTTCAGGCAGAAACTGTGGTAAACTGGAGAGTCAGCAGACCAGTGAAAAGGAGACAACTATCATTCTACTGGGATTGTGAGCTACAAATTTGTAAATTTTTTCTCAAATAAACCTAGACTGTTTAGTGTGTTCTACAAAGTCCTTCCTGAACACCTTCATGTCTACACCTTAAATCTTATTTCTTCTAGTTCATGTCAATTCTACTTACAAAAAGTAGACTTCAAAATCAATTTTTTTTCTATCTCTGGTGCCATTTCCCTATTTTAGGGCACCATCATCTTTCTGGTGGATTATGACAATGACTTCTTAACTGGTTCCTTTGTTGAAAATAACTTTTAGTTCTAGATTATTTTTCCAAATGTGGTCTTTTAAATGCATCAGTGTAATCTATTGGAATTATTAGATTTTTGTCCAATGGGCTGACCTATTGAGATATTTCCTAGTGTTGGCTTTCCTTTTCTACATCTAAAATGGATCAACAGCATTTTCCATTCCTGGAGGAGTAGTGAGAGCAGGTTATTAAAGAAAATAGATGGTGCAGAGTGACTGTCAGCAGAATTTCTTTCCAATATTTGGCTATGGAACTGTTATTTGTGATTCAACCACCAGATCTTGCCCCTGCCAGCGGGAACCCATTTATTTGTGGGGGTCGAGGGGGACCCATACCTGCGGGAGAAAGGGCAAGAAAGAGGAGCGAGACCAAGCAGTGTCCTTGTCAAGGTCTGTTTATTGAGAGGAATGTATAGCATTTAAAGCTCTGAAGCAGGAATTGAAGCAGGAACTGAAGCTTAGGGCAGGGGGAGTACTGGGAAGTGCCCAAGGACATAAGGTGAATCACTAAACTGCAAGATATCCTCCTTAGACAAAGAGGCAATAGTCTTCCGGGAACATGTTCTTCCTTTGAAAAGGTCAAGCCCTTCTCAGGAATCTGCTCAGTGCTGGGCTCTAGCTTTGCTTAGTTCGGACGTCTGGTTCCCGACAGGATCCCAGGACACTGTAAGCTCATAGAGAACAACCACTGATTGTCTATGCAGATTCACTACCTACAGAGCCAAAAGTTGCAAGTCTGAATTCTGTAGGGTGTTGTTGATTGCTTTATAAGCGTATGTGTACTATGATTTCAGCATGGTGCCTAGAATTTAGTAACTCCTTTGTAAAAATTTGGGGGTTTGTGATGGATTAAATAAGATATTTGGCATAGCTCTATGAGGAACCTTACTATAGACATTTTAGCACAGATTGGATAATGTGCTGGAAGTCTACCATATCATTGCTGATGAAAAGCATTAATGGGAACAAGATTCTTTTTTTATCATTAGAACCAAATATAATCAATAAGAGCCAGAGAAACTGGATTTATAGTGTCCGGAATACCATGCTTCAACATAGTAATGTTTCTTGCAGTGTTCATAGTTACAGAGCAAAGTGAAGCTAAAAATCTATGCATATTCAACTATGTTAATGAAAATAAATTTATTGGACTATAGCAAATCAAGGAACAGTTTATGATAGTTCTAAAATGCTCATTAGTTTCTTAGCTTTGCACTGGTTGAAAGGTAAAGATCAGCTAAACAAATACATGTCATAAGATTTCATATGATATTTACAAGAAAATCAGGTGAACCACAGAGTTGATCAAGGTCATAAAGGGATGAACATTGCTACCTAACATGTGGCTCCAAATTTGCAATATTCCAACTCTATATATTGCAAAATTTAAATTAATAAGCCTTGTACATATTTTAATGTAGGTGTAGCATTTTTCTCTAGGAACCTGAGGTCTTATCATCTATATGTGCTATAGACTTAGTCATTATCTGGACAGATAAAACCTTTAGCTAAAAGATGTATTTCTGGCGTGTGAATTTTCTGTCTACAAGATAAACAAGGGTGAGACTACAGTGACAAAATAAATATTCTTGCCTGCCTGATGCACGATGACAAACATCTAGAAATAAGCTCTGATTAAAAGAAAGAACCAAATCTATATTTTTCTTAGAAGTGCTCATTTCTATTCTATTTTCTTAGCTTAGCCATAGACTTCACAAGTACCTTGTAACTTATACTATTTAGCTTAGATCCTACAGTTTTTTTTTAAGTCTACTTTTCATATTTAAGTCTACTTTCCATCCTTTGTCAAAATGGGCAAATCATTTTATTTCATCTTGTACAGTAACTGTGAAAGGAGAAACATATATTGTAATTATGAATATTTCATTTCACTTTTTTACTGTAAGACAGCAGTCATCTAATTGTAATTAGATGAGTATTGTTATTAGGGACAGATTAAGTATAGTTCTAATATCCAGATCCAATAGTGTCAACAATGATACGGAAGTAAATTCTAGTATGATAGTAGAATACTGGTCATATATATGAGATAAGAGATTACGGATGGCTCTTGATCCAGCTACATACTATTTGGGCCATGTAACTTCTTGGCTATGGAAATATATGGGATATGTGTATTTTGGGGGTTGCATAGACTACCGTGGATGAGGGTTGTTTTGTTAAGTATTGTTTTATGGAAATGTATAGGCTTCATATATCTGGAGGTTATATAGATTACCTTGGTTGAAGGATATTTAGTTACTTTTCTATTTGCACAACAAAGTAACATGACCTAGGCAACTTAGAGAAGAAAGGTATTTAATTGGGAGCTTCAATGAAGATAAAGCATTTAATTGTGGGTAAAATCATGACTATCATGGGCAGGGAGCATGGCAGCAGACAGTCAGGCATGGCATTAACACAGTAGCTGAGAGCTCACATCTTCAGAAAACAACTAAAAGACAAAGAGAGATTTAACTTCGAAGGGTGAGGGTGTTTGAAACCTCATATCCCATCTCTGTGACACTACCTCTTTCAACAAGACCATATTTATGACTGGCTATGAATAGTGTATGTTTACTTTAATAAAATTGAACTTACACCATTAATCTCAAGAACTTGGCTAGATTTTATATTTGTTTTGAAACTGAAAGGTAGAAGTTTTAAGGTTGCCTCCCCCCCCAACAAAAGTTTAGAGCAGAAGAAATAAACTGGTTGGGCCCTGGAACTGCATATTCCAGGAACTAGCTGACCACAGAATGAGTAATTACACCAGCCAGTTCAGCAACTCTGTTCCAGGAACTAGCTGACCATAAAGTTAAAGTTTTAAAGAACAATCTTGAGAATCAGGAAGCTTCTCCTTGTGATTTTTCACTGGTATTCTCGACATTTTCCAATGATGCCATCCCTACCCGCTTGGGTTGTGGTTTCTTCCTTTAAATACCCCTTCTTCCAGCCACTTGGGGTCATGCTCAGCTACCCCTGTGTGGGATAGGAGTATTGACCCCAGTGCACTGGTTCCTGTCAATAAACCTTGTGTTATTACAGCAAGGACAGTCGCTTGTGAGTTCTTGGGGGGTCACGTCATCCCCAGACTTGAGTGAGGGTCTCCCCATTTCAGATGTCTTTCATTTGGGGGCTCGTCTGGGATTGGTGCCCACCCTCATCTCCGGAAATCCACTTGGAGGTAAGATATTGTCTGTGTCTTTTTGTTTTCATGCTGGCTGAATTCTGGTTCTGTATTTGCTCGCGAGTTCTGTGTTTTGCAGTTGCTCGCGTCTTGGGTAGAGACGGGGGCTCTTATCTCAGGAGAGACAGCAAGTGTGAGCAGTAGACGTGCCAGGGGCTCACCGATTGTGCTGCCCTGGGAGACGTCCCAGAAGGTCTGGAGGGACCCCAGGGACTCCTGGGAAGTTCCTACATGGGTACCAGTGAGGATAAAATAGTTCTGTAGTTCTCCTGGATTGGAGAAAGCTACACACCCTCCCAGCCATCTGTATTGTCTGTCTAGGTGGAGACAGACGTCTGTTAGTTTTTGTCTGTGTGTTTGAGGTCTCTGTTTTGTATTACTTATGTCTGTTGATGGGACAGACTGTGACGACTCGTCTGAGTTTGACTTTACTGGACTGAAGTTAGTGCTAGAGCACACAACTTGTCAGTTGAGATTAAGAAAGGACCGTGGCACACTTTTTGCTCCTCGGAGTGGCCGGCATTTGATGTCAGCTGGTCTCCTGAGGGCAGCTTTGACTTAGCCATTATTTTTGATCTGCTTCCCTTCATGTGTCTTTGGTGAGCTCATGGAAGCTCCTGTCTGAATCAGTTCAGTTTGTGGTGATCTTGCAGCAGCCGCTTGTATTTTGTTTTTGTGTGCACTTCTGTTTTTGTTTGTTAATCTTTTGATTGTCTTTCTGTGTGAGTGAATGCTATTTGTCCTCTTCGGTGGACCTCTCTTTTCTGGACTCTCTTCTTTTTTTTTCTCACTAGCCCACTTGAGATGCTTGTTAGTAGCTGTTTCAGGAAATGCAGAATTATACTAGAGGCCAGAATGTTCCAGATACAGATGGAAGGCCCTCTCTTCTGCATGTTGACTTCAATATACCTGATGGTAGAGAGGGCCAGGTCTACCACCAGGCTCCAAAGGTAGGTCTCTGAGGGGCTGGTAAATGCTCCACCAATTTGGCTAAGGTAAAAAAAGATATGAGGAAGAGGTTGCAGAAACTTGAGGGGTTAAGCTAAGTTGCTGAGAGAGTTAATGTAAGTTGCAGAGAAAGTAACGTTAACATGTGGTTCAGGGTCTGTGCACATAAGTGGACAGCGTAGAAAAGAAGACAGAATGAAGAAGAAGCTAGAGAGCTAAAGAGAGATAAAAGGAGAGGAACTTATACTGGTCACAGTAGTTAGAGAGACTAGGAAGACAGTACCTGGCAACAGAAGAGAATTCCTGTCTAAAGATCAGTGTGCCTATTGTAAGAAAAAAGAACACCAGGTCAGAGACTGCCCCAGGTTAGAGGGGAAGCCCACTCAGTGTTTTGTGGATACAGGGACCCAACACCCTGTGCTCCTACACCCAGATGGTCCAGTGTCCATCAAAAGACCTTGGGTGCAGGGGGCTATCGGCAACAAACAATATTTATGGACTACCCGAAGAACAGTAGACCTTAGTGTGGGCGGGGTAACCCACTCGTTCATGGTCATCTCTGACTGTCCCTATACCTTGCTTATGAGAAATTTGCTCTCCAAAATGGCTTGTGTGGGCTGAAATGGCTGTGTGAGGCCATGTGTATGCATATCTATAGACTGTGTATGTGGAGCTTAAGACCCAGGCTGACCCGTCTCAGTGCACCAGTACTTAAAAGGTGTTTTTTTCTGCCTGAGCTGGGTACCCCAAAGTCAAATATGTTTTGACTTTGAATGGAATGTCCCAGAGAATGGGACCACTGGTCAGCTGACATAGACTAGATTCTTTACCAGTTGGGGGCAATCTGGTCACTTTGCTGCCCAATCCTGACCTGGAGCCACCACAGCACAAGTGTCAAGTAGTGGCAGGAGCCCATGGGTGGAGGGAAGTCCTCTGCAACTGACAGATCGACCTCTGATGAAAGTCGAGGCTACCTTTTCTACAGACAGGAACAGTTCTCTTCATGAAGGTCAGTAATGAGTAGGTGCTGCCATAATGGACAACACAAATGTCACCAAACCTCTACTCCCCAGCACATCAGTACAGATGCCTTTGCCATCTCTTGGATGCCCTGATGAAGCTACAACTGTGAGTATTATTCACTGCCCAGGATATCAGGAGGGAAGATATTCAGTGGCATGGGGCAATAACAAAGCGGATCAAGTGGCTCAAGAAATGGCTATGCAGTAGCCTATCCTGGTTGGAGGCCTGCAAGAGATAGCCACTGGGAACTGGGATCAGACTAAGGGATGGCCTCACTTAGAATGTACAACAGAAGAAAAGGCCCAAATTGCTTAGAAGAAAAAGGACAATGGCACACTTGCGGGGAAAGCTACACTCCCCGGAGAACAAACAAAAGACTCACTTTGCCAAATAAACATATGGAATCATTTAGGGGATAAGAAGCTTACCCAAGTAGTTAAGATATATGTAATATACTTTAAGGTTTTAGCCAGAGAGACAGTAGAAAAGTATAAGATATGTCAGCAAGTGAATGCTTAGCAAGCAAACAGGGCAAAGAGAACTAGGAAGTTTAGTGAGAAGTCGAAGTGAACTTTATTGAGATAAAATCAGGAAAATATGGTTACAAGTATCTTCTAGTGTTTGTAGATACCTTTTCAGGATGAGTAGAAACTTTCCTCACCAAGCAAGAGACGGCCTTGGTAGTCATCAAGAAGATACTAGAAAAAAAATCTTCCCCCAGTTTGGAGTGCCCAAGGTAATCGGGTCAGACAATGGCCCTGCTTTCATTGCCAAGGTAAGCCACGGTGTGGCCAGGTATTTAGAGGTCAATTGGAAATTACATTACAGACCTTAAAGTTCAGGACAGGTAGAGAGAATAAATAGGACTCTAAAAGAGACCCTGACCAAATTCAGGAGAAATTATGAGTATTACTTTGAATTTATAGGTGAAAAACTGAGGCTCAAGTTTCCAAACAGGTCAATTGCCATTCTTCATGCATGACTAAGAGTAATGTTTTATTTTATGTATGTCTTCATTAGGATTTTATTGTTGTAATGAAACACCATGAACAAAGCACCTGGAATCCATTTTCTCACACAAAAATGTTTATTTCATTCACATTTCCACATCATCTTTGATCTTTGAAGAAAATCAAGGCAGAAACTTTAACAGGACAAGGCCTTAGAGGCAGGAGCTGATGCAGAGGAAATGGAAGACTGTTGCTTACTCAGCCTGCTTTCTTATAGAACAAAGGATCACCAGCTCAGAGGTGGAACCTCCCACAATAGGCTGGACCCTCCTGCATTAGTAACTAATTAAGAAAATGTCTTACAAAGAAAGATCTCTTGTGGGGATAATTTTATTAATTAATGTTCCATTATTTCAGATGAGTGTAGTTTGTGTCAAGTTGACATAGAACTAGGCAATATAATGTGAATGTTGGTGAAGTGTTGGTTTTTCCTTTCATCATATAGGTTCTGATGATAAATTCAGGCATCGGGCTTGGCAGCAGTCACCTTTACTTGAAAAGCTCCTTCCTCCTTCATTGCCCTAGCTATGAGTATGTTGTAAGTAGTTTAATCTAAAATCTCATGTAGTCAATATGTCAGAAGATGGAATTCTAAATTATGTGTATTTGAAGCAAATAGTAGCTTTTTCATAAAACAACAATAATTTAGCAATCAATGAAGCCTTCAGAGAATTTACTAGTCCCAGCTCTCTGATAGAATTGATCAGCATGAAATGCTTACTACTTTCTACACACACACACACACACACACACACACACACACACACACACACTCATACATGTACATGCATAACTATTAGGAACTACACAGTTAACTCAAACACACTATAAATATTTACTTTGTAAACTCCATTCTTTCCTACTAATAACTTTCATCACCACACTAATATAGTACAAGGTCTTCCATCATACTTAGTCACTTTTGACAGCAGCTACTGTCTATGTTCATAGGCTGCCAGATCCACAGCGGTATAAGGAAAGTGCTGGATTCTTATATAAGACATTACAATATCTCCATTATACCAGAGTGTAATACTCCCAGCCAGAAGGCTTTATATATAATGTACATACAGAATCTCTGTCTTGTTTTCAGAAAGAACAACTGTCACCTACTCCCCTGTGGTGCATTGCAAAACTGTCATAATTACATGGACAGCCATAGAAACTCACAGTCAAAATCAAAAGAGACAATTCAATTAAGTATGTTTTACAAACAACATTCAGAATGAGTCTCATCAAATCAAAATGGCTTTCTAATTACTTAGGTGTATGCATGGAGATATACTCATTTTTATTATGTTAAGGGGATTCATCTCTTTGCTTCTTTAGTTGAAGTGAAGGGACCTTTTAAAAGTAATCTGTTAAAGAAACTTATATCTACAGTTTAAAATGTGGCATATGTACTGGTCAGGCTCTGGCAGAGTCTCTCAGGAGACATCCATATCTGGCTCCTGTCAGCAAGCACTTCTCAGAATCAGTAATATTGACTGGGTTTGTTGACTGTAT
Source organism: Rattus norvegicus (assembly GCF_021556685.1). Lineage (NCBI taxonomy): Eukaryota > Metazoa > Chordata > Mammalia > Rodentia > Muridae > Rattus > Rattus norvegicus. The sequence goes on along the minus strand of NC_141554.1, from coordinate 151,332,763 downwards.
ATGGGGTGGACCCCCAGGGGGCAGTCTCAGGAAGCCTTTCCTTCAGTTTCTACTCCACTCTTTGTCCCTGTATTTCCTGTAGACAGGAGCAATTCTGGGTTAAAATTTTTGAGGTGGGTGGGTGGTTCATTCCTCAACAAGGCACGGTGATTAATCTCTGTAACCTCTAGATATGTTCTCTACAGGTTGTTTCTCCCCTTTGTCGGGTATTTCAACTAATGTCATTCCTGTTGGGTCCTAGAAACCTCTTGCTTTCCTGGCATCTGGGACTTTGTGGTGTCTACCCCCAGTTCTCTATCCCCTATTGCTATAGATCAGCATGGCCCCTGGCAGTCATGTGTCCTTTTTCAGTGACTTTGGGATGGATTCAGCCAAACAAACATAAAACCTATTGACATAACTGAGAGCATCTATGGAATTTAATCAAGCATACCTGGTTTTTGATAAATCAGTCAATGCATGAATAAATTGTGTTAACAAATGTTTAGGAATAAGATATTTAAAGATGACTTACTTTGAGAATAATAGTCCATGGGATGAAGAGCCTAAGGTTCTCAATAAAGGACAGAAATCTAAGTATAACTTTCTATACTCATTGAATAGCCCTCTTTCTCTTTAAAATACTCCTTCAGGTTTCCATCCTTCTCTGAACCCTACATACCATTGTTTAAACATCATCCTGAAACTGAACCTGTTATTTATTTTGACCAAATCCATGACAGACATTCATTTTGGCTGACAATGTGAGAGAGGGAAGTCCATCATGGTCATACTACTGAATTCCCATGGTAAGATGTGGCTGAGCTTATTCACAGTTTCAGTGAAAGAGGAGTAGGAGCAAAGGTACTGTTGGAACACAACTGACTTGCTTTTTTAAATTTTTCATTTATGTTTAATTTTTTATTAATCATTCCATTGGTTTACATCTCAAAATATATCTCCCTTCCAGGTTCCCTCTCCACAACTCCCCTTCCCATCTGCCCTCTCCCCCATCCAATTTGCCTCTATAAGGGTGCTTTCCCCATCCATTCATGCATTCCAGCCTCACTGCTTCAGCAATTCCCTATGCTGGGGCATCAAACCTCCACAGGACCAAGGGTCTCCCCTCCCATAGATGTCAGACAAGGCCATTTTCTGCTACATTCATATCTAGAGCCGTCGATCCTTCCATGAACATTCCTTGATTGGTGGTCTAGTCTAGTCCCTGGGAGCTCTAGGTGTTCCAGCCAGCAGACATTGTTCTTTCTATGGGGATGTAATCCCCCTTTGCTCCTCCAGTCCTTCTGCTAGCTCTCCCATTCATGTCCCGAGCTCAGTCAGATTGTTGGCTCCATGCATCCACATCTGCATTGGTGAGGTGCTGGCAGAACCTTCCAGGGAACAGCCACACCAGGTTCCTGTCAGCAAACACCTGTGGCCTGGGGTTCGAAGTTCCTTCTGGGCCCTGTCAGTATTTGCCCCCTTGCTGATGCATGTGAAAACCTTTGTTCTCTTGAAGGAACATCCTGGCCTTCCTGGCCTTTGTCCTAGGGGTAGCTAACACCTGAATGCTAGATCTTTGATCTCAGTTTTAGTTTCAGTTTCTGTTTCCCTGCTGAGAATGTTTCTCCATTGTGCTTCCACTCAGTGGTTGGGGTACACATTCTGTGAACCTAGTAAAAGCTTCGTCATTCATTTTCTCAACATGAGTGACCTGAGTCTTTCTGTTTCTTCTTAAATCTCGCAGGCCTATGCCGGGTTCTCAGTATCGGTCGACGCAGGTGTCGTCACCCAGTTAGGTCAAGTATTGGGGCGAAGATCGGAATATCCCTTGTGATCCTGGATGTGTCAGAATACCTGGTGGTCAAACTGCATCTTGGTGTGAGCTGAGTGGTGGGGATCCAGAGCACAGGTGCAACCTGGAAAGAGATTGTGTCTCTGGCTAGGCAGGGTCTCTACCTTCCCTGGGTACCAGGGGTCCCAGTTAGGCCAGGTATTGGTGTAGGGGTAGGAGTCTCACCTCTGATCCTGGATGTGTCAGAACACTTTGGAGTCAAGCTGTGCTCGTTTTTTATTTTTTACTCAGTCTTTTTTACTCAGGCCACAGCCAATTAAATTGTATCACCTTTCTATATAGTGGGTCTTTCTCCTCAGTTAATCTTTTTCTGGGGAAGATCTCACCAATGTAGCAGAGATATCCATCATTTGTGACCTTTACTATTCTAGTTGATGTGACAATAGAGATTAACCATCATATCACTTTAGATACCCACTCCCCAGAAACATCTTGAATGCTTGTACTTACCCACACTTAAATATATAGCCTCTTAAACAGCGCTGACTAAAGCTGCATTTAGCATCCTGTTCCTTTCATTTTTATGTATACTCCTTGACATCAAGAGCTCCCAGAATATTGCTTGGTTCATGGAAGGAACTTCATAAATCATTGCTAAATGAATAAATAAAAATCATTAAACTACTCAGAAAGAGTTACTAATCCTCCAACCCAATGTTTTTTCTTACAATTTTAGTTTTAAGGCATAATCTGTCTATTTAGCTCAGGTGAAGGTAGTCAACTCATTAAATAGCTATCCCTTTCAAATTCTAGCATTACAGTCTTGTATCAATATATGCAGAGCTTCTGTTGACTTAAAGATGAATACAGTTGTTTTATAAGCTTTCCTGTAATGTTTCCAAACTTTTAATGCCATAAGTTTTAAAATCAACAAATAGGCAGCTTTTGATTGTTTGTTTGTTTTGTTTTGCTTTGCTTTGCTTTATCAACCTGACACAATATAGGTTCATTTGCAAAGAAATGAAAGAGGGAAAGCATGCTTCCATCATATCAGCTACTGTCTTCACTAATGATCGAGGTGAGGAGGCCCAAGCTACTGTGGACACTTCCACTCCTGGGCAGGTGCTCCTTCCTAGAGGTATAAGAAAGTAGCTAAACATTGTCCTAGAGAATAACACTTCCATGGATTCTGCTTAAATCCTGACTCTGATTTCCTGCCCTGTTTAATTTCTCCTGCCTTGGCATTCCCCAGTGATAGACTATGATCAGAATATTTAAGCCAAATAAACATTTTCATCTCCAAAGTTGATTTTGCTTAGTTTTTTTTTAATTAACTTGAGTATTTCTTATTTACATTTCAAGTGTTATTCCCTTTCCTGGTTTCCGGGCAATCATCCCCCTAATCCCTCCCCCTCCCCTTCTTTATGGGCGTTCCCCTCCCCATCCTCCCCCCATTGCCGCCCTCCCCCCAACAATCTAGTTCACTGGGGGTTCAGTCTAAGCAAGACCAAGGGCTTCCCCTTCCACTGGTGATCTTACTAGAATATTCATTGCTACCTATGAGGTCAGAGTCCAGAGTCCAGGGTCAGTCCATGTATAGTCTTTAGGTAGTGGCTTAGTCCCTGGAAGCTCTGGTCGCTTGGCATTGTTACAGCAATAGAAACCACCCCAAGGCAGATGCGAATGTGAATTCTGTTCAGAATCATATTTGATTTCATTATTTTCTAATTACATGATATATTCAATAATTTGCTCTTCTGTACTGTCAATTCCTTGTGTGAAAAGCAGGCATAAAGATAAGCATATGAAGTATGCAGAAAGTATTATTTTTGGGAGAATTCAATAAAATGAGTATATATACTGGTAATTTGTGACTAGCCAATAGATAACTGTGACCAAATGATAGTATTCATTAGGTCCATATTGAACTGTTTTCTTCTTTTAATTACTTTTTGAAAAAGTCAGCATGGTAGTAAGTGTAACAGAGAAGCAGTCATCAAATTAATTAATTCCATACCAGTAATAATTCAATTATTGTTTAACTGCAGTAAAATTGTTTATTTCCCTTTGCAGTGGGAGGCAGTGGAGGAAATGAGAATAGTACTTACTTGTTCCAGGAAAATGAAATCCAGTCAGTCCTCTATGGTATAAGTGCAAGGATCACCCTATCTTGAGTTTTCTTTGAGAAGGAAAGATTAGGGGAATTTAGAAAACAGTGTGGTATCCCTGGCCCAAGAGGAAACTGGATACGGCCTCTGGGTTCCCGTAGAGGAGGGCCAAGGAGCACCGGGTCCACTGCCTCTGAGACACCGCCAGAACCAGAAGGGACCGACAGGATAAACAGTTCTCTGCACCCAAATCCCGTGGGAGGGAGAGCTAAACCTTCAGAGAGGCAGACACTCGTGGAAAACAAGAAGAGACTGCACTCTGCACACATCTCTGACGCCAGAGGAAAACACCAAACGCCATCTGGAACCTTGGTGCACGGAAGCTCCCGGAAAGGGCAGCACAGATCTTCCTGGTTGCGGCCACCACAGAGAGCTCATAAGCAACACCCCACAAGCAAACTTGAGCCTCGGGACCACAGGTAAGACCAACTTTTCTGCTGCAAGCGACCTGCCTGGTAAAATCAAGACACAGGCCTACAGGAACAGCTGAAGACCTGTAGATAGGAAAAACTACACGTCTGAAAGCAGAACACTCTGTCCCCATAACTGGCTGAAAGAAAAGAGGTAAACAGGTCTAAAGCACTCCTGATACACAGGGTTATAGGACAGTCTAGCCACTGTCAGAAATAGCAGAACAAAGTAACACTAGAGATAATCTGATGGCGAGAGGAAAGCACAGGAACCCAAGCAACAGAAACCAAGACTACATGGCATCATCGGAGCCCAATTCTCCCACCAAAGCAAACACGGAATATCCAAACACACCAGAAAAGCAAGATCTAGTTTCAAAATCATATTTGATCCTGATGCTGGAGGACTTCAAGGAAGACGTAAAGAGTCTCTGCTCCCAAACCCCGTGGGAGAGAGACCACACCGCCTGATCAGGTGGGCACTCCTGAGGCTGCAGAGCGGAGGAGACCACCAACACTGCCCACCCCTGCCCACATCCCTGGCCCAAGAGGCAACTGTATAAGGCCTCTGGGTTCCCGTAGGGGAGGGCCCAGGAGCGGCAGGACCCCTGCGCCTAAGACACCGCCGGAACCTGAAGGAAACAGACCGGATAAACAGTTCTCTGCACCCAAATCCCATGGGAGGGAGAGCTAATCCTTCAGAGAGGCAGACACGCCTGGGAAACCAGAAGAGACTGCACTCTGCGCACATCGAGACGCCAGAGGAAAACACCAAACGTCATCTGGAACCCTGGTGCACGGAGGCTCCCGGAAAGAGCGGCACAGATCTTCCCGGTTGCTGCCGCTGCAGAGAGGACTTAGGCAGTACCCCACGAGCAAACTTGAGCCTTGGAACCACAGGTAGGACGAACTTTTCCCCTGCAAGATACCTGCCTGGTGAACTCAAGACACAGGCCCACAGGAACAGCTGAAGACCTGTAGAGAGGAAAAACTACACGCCCGAAAGCAGAACACTCTGTCCCCATAACTGGCTGAAAGAAAACAGGAAAACAGGTCTACAGCACTCCTGACACACAGGCTTAAAGGACAGTCTAGCCACGGTCAGAAATAGCAGAACAAAGTATCACTAGAGATAATCTGATGGCGAGAGGGAAGCGCAGGAACCCAAGCAACAGAAACCAAGACTACATGGAATCATCGGAGCCCAATTCTCCCACCAAAATAAACATGGAATATCCAAACACACAAGAAAAGCAAGATCTAGTTTCAAATTCGTATTTCATCATGATGCTGGAGGACTTCAAGAAAGACGTGGGGAACTCCCTTAGAGAACAAGTAGAAGCCTACAGAGAGGAATCGCAAAAATGCCTGAAAGAATTCCAGGAAAACATAAACAAACAAGTAGAAACCCATAGAGAGGAGACACAAAAATCCCTGAAAGAATTCCAGGAAAACACAGTCAAACAGTTGAAGGAATTAAAAATGGAAATAGAAGCAATCAAGAAAGAACACATGGAAACAACCCTGGACATAGAAAATCAAAAGAAAAGACAAGGAGCTGTAGATACAAGCTTCACCAACAGAATACAAGAGATGGAAGAGAGAATCTCGGGAGCAGAAGATTCCATAGAAATCATTGACTCAACTGTCAAAGATAATGTAAAGCAGAAAAAGCTACTGGTCCAAAACATACAGGAAATCCAGGACTCAATGAGAAGATCAAACCTAAGGATAATAGGTATAGAAGAGAGTGAAGACTCCCAGCTCAAAGGACCAGTAAATATCTTCAACATAATCATAGAAGAAAACTTCCCTAACCTAAAAAAAGAGATACCCATAGGCATACAACAAGCCTACAGAACTCCAAATAGATTGGACCAGAAAAGAAACACCTCCCGTCACATAATAGTCAAAACACCAAACACACAAAATAAAGAAAGAATATTAAAAGCAGTAAGGGAAAAAGGTCAAGTAACATATAAAGGCAGACCTATCAGAATCATACCAGACTTTTCGCCAGAAACTATGAAGGCCAGAAGATCCTGGACAGATGTCATACAGACCCTAAGAAAACACAAATGCCAGCACAGGTTACTGTATCCTGCAAAACTCTCAATTAACATAGATGGAGAAACCAAGATATTCCATGACAAAACCAAATTTACACAATATCTTTCTACAAATCCAGCACTACAAAGGATAATAAAGGGTAAAGCCCAACATAAGGAGGCAAGCTATACCCTAGAAGAAGCAAGAAACTAATCATCTTGGCAAAAAAACAAAGAGAAGCAAAGCACACAAACATAACCTCACATCCAAATATGAATATAACAGGAAGCAATAATCACTATTCCTTAATATCTCTCAACATCAATGGCCTCAACTCCCCAATAAAAAGACATAGATTAACAAACTGGATACGCAATGAGGACCCTGCATTCTGCTGCCTTCAGGAAACACACCTCAGAGACAAAGACAGACTCTACCTCAGAGTGAAAGGCTGGAAAACAACTTTCCTAGCAAATGGTCAGAAGAAGCAAGCTGGAGCAGCTATTCTAATATCAAATAAAATCAATTTTCAATTAAAAGTCATCAAAAAAGATAAGGAAGGACACTTCATATTCATCAAAGGAAAAATCCACCAAGATGAACTCTCAATCCTCATCTTCGGTTGGTTTATATACAAGTGTGCAATTTCTAGGCTTGAAAGTAAAATGATACTATCTGGTGCTGGATAGAGGAGCCTTATTTTTCATTATGGCAGCTTGCTATTTTTGTAACATGGTGATTTGGTTGAACACAATAAAGTACAGTAGTAACTGATCTCCCCTTCTTCCTGGATGAGTGAGGAGATGATTAAATGTTGATGTCAGCATCTTTGAGCATATTCAGATGAGCTTCTGCTTCTGTTGAAAAGGATGCTGTGTTTGATTGTGGTCCGAAGCTTTGAAGCACTACTTGGCATCTCCTTCCTTGGAGGTCTCACTGTTTAAACATAACAGATTTGATAGCTTGTTGGTAAGGTGAGGTCCAGCTTGTCTCCACTAGGTCATCTTCATGTGAATCCGGTGGTTATACGGTTTTGTTTTAGGGATATTTCATTTTTTTAATAACGGTTTTAGCTGACATTCATGGAGAGAATGAATCCTTAGAACTGTGCCACTAGTGAAAGGAAATCCTGTCTAGAGTATGTTTCTTTACAAAGCTGTGTCACGCCATCCTTTGGGCCCTCTGCTGGAAAAGTAGAATCAAGTCTCAAATAATGCCTTTTAAATTGTATCCTCCAGTATTATAGATGTAGGACAGTACTGTATCATACCTCTGTGGATGTAAAATAGCTTTATGATACGTAGTAGTGACCGTGCTTTATCAGAGCTGTTTTTAATGATGTTGCTCAGAATGTTTTCTTTCCAGATGATGATTCAGAAGCTAATTTTAAAAAAAAAATGGTGCCAGGTACCACAAGAGTAACAGAACTATGCTGCTTTCTCAGGTTTTGTTTTTTTACTTTTTTTTTTAATGGAGTGTGCTGGATGTCTCTACAGTTTTGTTCAGATGACTGCAGAACCTGGAAAAGCTGTTGCTGCTGTTGATGCATAACACACTGCTATTATTGGTATATATATATATATATATATATATATATATATATATATATATATATTGAATTTCTTGAAACTTTAGCTGTGCTGTCAACTTTGGAAAAAAGTATCCCCGTTTACTGTGTTGAGTTGGCACTGTACAGAAATTAACAGCCATATTGGTCTAGAAATGTTGAACTTAAGTTTTTTCCATTTGTACAGGGGTAACACACTGTATTAAATATGTAAGGTCTTATCTACGTGGGTTTGATTACAAAAACTAATAAAGTATTCTCTAAATTTAAAAAAAAAAAGAAAGACGTAAAGAACTCCCTTAGAGAAACAGAGGAAAACATTAATAAACAAGTAGAAGCCTACAGAGAGGAATCACAAAAATCCCTGAAAGAATTCCAGGAAAACATAAATAAACAAGTAGAAGCCCATAGAGAGGAGTCACAAAAATCCCTGAAAGAATTCCAGGAAAACACATTCAAACAGTTGAAGGAATTAAAAATGGAAATAGAAGCAATCAAGAAATAACACATGGAAACAACCCTGGATATAGAAAACCAAAAGAAGAGACAAGGAGCAGTAGATACGAGATTCACCAACAGAATACAAAAGATGGAAGAGAGAATCTCAGGAGCAGAAAATTCCATAGAAATCATCAACTCAACTCTCAAAGATAATTTAAAGCGGAAAAAGGTACTGGTCCAACACATACAGGAAATCCAGGACTCAATGAGAAGATCAAACCTAAGGATAATAGGTACAGAAGAGAGTGAAGACTCCTAGCTCAAAGGACCAGTAAATATCTTCAACAAAATCATAGAAGAAAACTTCCCTAACCTAAAAAAAGAGATACCCATAGGCATACAACAAGCCTACAGAACTCCAAATAGATTGGACCAGAAAAGAAACTCCTCCCGTCACATAATAGTCAAAACTCCAAACACACAAAATAAAGAAAGAATATTAAAAGCAGTAAGGGAAAAAGGTCAAGGAACATATAAAGGCAGTCCTATCAGAATCACACCAGACTTTTCGCCAGAAACTATGAAAGCCAGAAGATCTTGGACAGATGTCATACAGATCCTAAGAGAACACAAATGCCAGCACAGGTTACTGTATCCTACAAAACTCTCAATTAACATAGATATTCCATGACAAAACCAAATTTACACAATACCTTTCTACAAATCCAGCACTACAAAGGATAATAAATGGTAAAGCCCAACATAAGGAGGCAAGCTATACCCTAGAAGAACCAAGAAACTAATCGTCTTGGCAACAAAACAAAGAGAAGAAAAGCACACAAACATAACCTCATATCCAAATATGAATATAACAGGAAGCAATAATCACTATTCCTTAATATCTCTCAACATCAATGGCCTCAACTCCCCAATAAAAAGACAGAGATTAACAAACTGGATACGCAACAAGGACCCTGGATTCTGCTGCCTACAGGAAACACACCTCAGAGACAAAGACAGACACTACCTCAGAGTGAAAGGATGGAAAACAACTTTCCAAACAAATGGTCTAAAGACGCAAGCTGGAGTAGCCATTCTAATATCAAATAAAATCAATTTTCAACTAAAATTCATCAAAAAAGAAAAGGAAGGACACTTCATATTCATCAAAGAAAAAATCCACCAAGATGAACTCTCAATCCTAAATATCTATGCCCCAAATACAAGGGCACCTACATACTTAAAAGAAACCTTACTAAAGCTCAAAACACACATTGCAACTCACACAATAATAGTAGGAGATTTCAACACCCCACTCTCATCAATGGACAGATCATGGAAACAGAAATTAAAAAGAGACGTAGACAGACTAAGGGAAGTCATGAGCCAAATGGACTTAACAGATATTTATAGAACATTCTATCCTAAAGCAAAAGGATATAACTTCTTCTCAGCTCCTCATGCTACTTTCTCCAAAATTGACCATGTAATTGGTCAAAAAATGGGCCTCAACAGGTACAGACAGATAGAAATAATCCCATGAGTGCTATCAGACCACCATGACCTAAAGTTGGTCTTCAATAACAAGAAGGGAAGAATGCCCACAAATACGTGGAAATTGAACAATGCTCTACTCAATGATAACCTGGTCAAGGAAGAAATAAAGAAAGAAATTAAAGACTTTTTAGAATTTAATGAAAATAAAGGTACAACATACCCAAACTTATGGGACACAATGAAAGCTGTGCTAAGAGGAAAACTCATAGCGCTGAGTGCCTGCAGAAAGAAACAGGAAAGAGCATATGTCAGCAGCTTGACAGCACACCTAAAAGTTCTAGAACAAAAAGAAGCAAATACACCCAGGAGGAGTACAAGGCAGGAAATAATCAAACTCAGTGCTGAAATCAACCAAGTAGAAACAAAAAGGACCATAGAATCAACAGAACCAAAAGTTGGGTCTTTGAGAAAATCAACAAGATAGATAAACCCTTAGCCAGACTAACTAGAGGACACAGAGAGTGTGTCCAAATTAACAAAATCAGAAATGAAAAGGGAGACATAACTACAGATTCAGAGGAAATTCAAAAAATCATCAGATCTTAGTATAAAAGCCTATATTCAACAAAACTTGAAAATCTGCAGGAAATGGACAATTTCCTAGACAGATACAAGGTACCGAAGTTAAATCAGGAACAGATAAACCAGTTAAACAACCCCATAAATCCTAAGGAAATAGAAGCAATCATTAACGGTCTCCCAACAAAAAGAACCCAGGTCCAGACGGGTTTACTGCAGAATTCTCTCAGACCTTCAGAGAAGTCCTCATACCAATATTATCCACACTATTCCACAAAATTGAAACAGATGGAGCACTACCGAATTCCTTCTATGAAGCCACATTTACTCTTCTACCTAAACCACACAAAGACCCAACAAAGAAAGAGAACTTCAGACCAATTTCCCTTATGAATATCGATGCAAAAATACTCAATAAAATTCTGGCAAACCAAATCCAAGAGCACATCAAAACAATCATCCACCATGATCAAGTAGGCTTCATCCCAGGCATGCAGGGATGGTTTAGTATATGGAAAACCATAAACGTGATCCATTATATAAACAAACTGAAAGAACAAAACTGCATGATCATTTCATTAGATGCTGAGAAAGCATTTGACAAAATTCAACACCCCTTCATGATAAAAGTCCTGGAAAGAATAGGAATTCAAGGCCCATACCTAAACATAGTAAAAGCCATATACAGCAAACCAGTTGCTAACATTAAACTAAATGGAGAGAAACTTGAAGCAATCCTACTAAAATCAGGGACTAGACAAGGCTGCCTACTCTCTCCCTACTTGTTTAATATAGTTCTTGAAGTTCTAGCCAGAGCAATCAGACAACAAATGGAGGTCAAGGGGATATAGATCAGAAAAGAAGAAGTCAAAATATCACTATTTGAGGATGATATGATAGTATATATAAGTGATACCAAAAGTTCCACCAGAGAACTACTAAGGCTGATAAACAACTTCAGCAAAGTCGCTGGGTATAAAATTAACTCAAATAAATCAGTAGTCTTCCTCCACACAAAAGAGAAACAAGTTGAGAAAGAAATTAGGGAAACAACACCCTTCATAATAGACCCAAATAATATGAAGTACCTCGGTGTGACTTTAACCAAGCAAGTAAAAATCTGTACAATAAGAACTTCAAGACTCTGAAGAAAGAAATTGAAGAAGACCTCAGAAGATGGAAAGATCTCCCGTGCTCATGGATTGGCAGGATTAATATAGTAAAAATGGCCATTTTATCAAAAGCGATCCACAGATTCAATGCAATCCCCATCAAAATACCAATCCAATTCTTCAATGAGCTAGACAGAACAATTTGCAAATTCATCTGGAATAACAAAATACCCAGGATAGCTAAAACTATCCTCAACAATAAAAGTACTTCAGGGGGAATCACTATCCCTGATCTCAAGCAGTATTACAGAGCAATAGTGATAAAAACTGCATGTTATTGGTACAGAGACAGACAGATAGAACAATGGAACAGAATTGAAGACCCAGAAATGAACCCACACACCTATGGGAACTTGATTTTTGACAAAGGAGCCAAAACCATCAAATGGAAAAAAGATAGCATTTTCAGCAAATGGTGCTGGTTCAACTGGAGGTCAACATGTAGAAGAATGCAGATTGATCCATGCTTATCACCCTGTACAAAGCTTAAGTCCAAGCGGATCAAGGACCTTCACATCAAACCAGATACATTCAAATTAATAGAAGAAAAACTAGGGAAGCATCTGGAACACATGGGCACTGGAAAAAATTTCCTGAACAAAACACCAATGGCTTATGCTCTAAGTTCAAGAATCGACAAATGGGATCCCATAAAACTGCAAAGCTTCTGTAAGGCAAAGGACACTGTGGTTAGGACAAAACGGCAACCAACAGATTGGGAAAAGATCTTTACCAATCCTACAACAGATAGAGGCCTAATATCTAAAATATACAAAGAACGCATGAAGTTAGACCTCATGGAGACAAATAACCCTATTAAAAAATGGTGTTCAGACCTCAGAGACAAAGACAGACACTACCTCAGAGTGAAAGGCTGGAAAACAACTTTCCAAGCAAATGGTCAGAAGAAGCAAGCTGGAGTAGCCATTCTAATATCAAATAAAATCAATTTTCAATTAAAAGTCATCAAAAAAGATAAGGAAGGACACTTCATATTCATCAAAGGAAAAATCCACCAAGATGAACTCTCAATCCTCATCTTCGATTGGTTTATATACAAGTGTGCAATTTCTAGGCTTGAAAGTAAAATGATGCTATCTGGTGCTGGATAGAGGAGCCTTAATTTTTATTATGGCAGCTTGCTATTTTTGTAACATGGTGATTTGGTTGAACACAATAAAGTACAGTAGTAACTGATGTCCCCCTCTTCCTGGATGAGTGAGGAGATGATTAAATGTTGATGTCAGCATCCATGAGCATATTCAGATGAGCTTCTGCTTCTGTTGAAAAGGATGCTGTGTTTGATTGTGATCCGAAGCTTTGAAGCACTACTTGGCATCTCCTTCCTTGGAGGTCTCACTGTTTAAACATAACAGATTTGATAGCTTGTTGGTAAGGTGAGGTCCAGCTTGTCTCCACTAGGTCATCTTCATGTGAATCCGGTGGTTATACGGTTTTGTTTTAGGGATATTTCATTTTTTTAATAACGGTTTTAGCTGACATTCATGGAGAGAATGAATCCTTAGAACTGTGCCACTAGTGAAAGGAAATCCTGTCTAGAGTATGTTTCTTTACAAAGCTGTGTCACACCATCATTTGGGCCCTCTGCTGGAAAAGTAGAATCAAGTCTCAAATAATGCCTTTTAAATTGTATCCTCTAGTATTATAGATGTAGGACAGTACTGTATCATACCTCTGTGGATGTAAAATAGCTTGTACCTGCTTTATGATACGTTGTAGTGACCGTGCTTTATCAGAGCTGTTTTTAATGATGTTGCTCAGAATGTTTTCTTTCCAGATGATGATTGAGAAGCTAATTTAAAAAAAAAATGGTGCCAGGTACCACAAGAGTAACAGAACTGTGCTGTTTTCTCGGGTTTTGTTTTTTTACTTTTTTTTTTTAATGGAGTGTGCTGGATGTCTCTACAGTTTTGTTCAGATGACTGCAGAACCTGGAAAAGCTGTTGCTGCTGTTGATGCATAACACACTGCTATTATTGGTCTTTTTATATAAATATAAATATATATATATACAGATATATAATTTGAATTTTTTGAAACTTTACCTGTGCTGTCAACTTTCGAAAAAAGTATCCCGGTTTACTGTGTTGAGTTGGCACTGTACAGAAATTAACAGCCATATTGGTCTAGAAATGTTGAACTTAAGTTTTTTCCATTTGTACAGGGGTAACACACTGTATTAAATATGTAAGGTCTTATATACGTGGGTTTGATTACAAAAACTAATAAAGTATTCTCTAAATTAAAAAAAAATGGTGTTCAGAGCTAAACAAATAATTCACAGCTGAGGAATGCCAAATGGCTGAGAAACACCTAAAGAAATGTTCAACATCTTTAGTCATAAGGGAAATGCAAATCAAAACAACCCTGAGATTTCACCTCACACCACTGAGAATGGCTAAGATCAAAAACTCAGGTGATAGCAAATGCTGGCGAGGATGCGGAGAAAGAGGAACACTCCTCCATTGTTGGTGGGATTGCAGACTTGTACAACCATTCTGGAAATCAGTCTGGAGGTTCCTCAGAAAATTGGACATTGAACTGCCTGAGTATCCAGCTATACCTCTCTTGGTCATATACCCAAAAATGCCCCAACATATAAAAAAGTCACGTGCTCCACTATGTTCATGGCAGCCTTATTTATAATAGCCAGAAGCTGGAAAGAACCCAGATGCCCTTCAACAGAGGAATGGATACAGAAAATGTGGTACATCTAAACAATGGAATATTACTCATCTATCAAAAAGAATGACTGTATGAAATTCGTAGGCAAATGGTTGGAACTGGAAAATATCATCCTGAGTGAGGTAACCCAATCACAGAAAAACACACATGGTATGCACTCATTGAAAAGTGGCTATTAGCCCAAATGCTTGAATTACCCTAGATGCCTAGAACTAATGAAACTCAAGATAGATGGTCAAAATGTGAATGCTTCACTCCTTTAAAAGTGGAACAAGAATACCCTTGGCAGGGAATAGAGAGTCAAAGATTAAAACAGACACAATAGGAACACCCATTCAGAGCCTGCCCCACATGTGGCCCATACATATACAGCCACTCAATTAGACAAGATGGATGAAGCAAAGAAGTGCAGGCTGACAGGAGCTGGATGTAGATCGCTCCTGAGAGACACAGCCACAATACAGCAAATACAGAGGTGAATGCCAGCAGCAAACCACTGAACTGAGAATGGGACCCCTGTTGAAGGAATCAGAGAAAGAACTGGAAGAGCTCGAAGGGGCTTGAGACCCCTTATGAACAACAATGCCAACCAACCAGAGCTTCCAGGGACTAAGCCACTACCTAAAGACTATACATGGACTGACCCTGTACTCTGACCTCATAGGTAGCAATGAATATCCTAGTAAGAGCACCAGTGGAAGGGGAAGCCCAGGGTCCTGCTAAGACTCAACCCCCAGTGAATGTGATTGTTGGGGGGAGGGCGGCAATGGGGGGAGGATGGGGAGGGGAACAACCATAAAGAAGGGGAGCGGGAGGGATTAGGGAGATGTTTGCCCAGAAATCGGGAAAGGGAATAAGACTTGAAATGTAAATAAGAAATACTCAAGTTAATAATGAAAAAATAAATAAAAAATAAAAAATAAAAAAAAACGGTGTGGTGTCCATCTTTGCTCTTTTCTTACTGATGGTAGGGTCGCAGGAATTTAGGCCATGCTCACTACAAAAACAAACAAGATATGGAACACAGAAATATGAAAGTAAACTAAGGGTTCAGGACAAGTTGTTTCAAAAGTGCCTAGTTTTCTGAGAATGAGTGTAGGAAAGTGGTAAGCAGATGTTTGTGGTAGAGTAATTAATTGGGAAAGAAGGGACGATGCTCGTAAAAGGATAGCATACTTCAGAGGTCTATTTACTGTAAGGTAACCATAGTTAATACCAATATATTGTTTATTGCTAAGTTTAAGAAAAACAGCTTTAATGCTCTTATCACAAAAAAATGGGAGCATGATGGATATGCTACTTAGCATAATTGAATTTTCAACAATGTATACGTAAATAAAATATTCAATTTTAATCCATACATGAATACAAGTATTAATGGTCAATTATAAACAACAAAATAAGTATGAAAGATAAATATAAAGACAGAAGATTGAGAATTGAAAAATCTTTTAGTTGCATTCTTCACTTAAAATTTCTGTATACATTTCAAAACATTTCTAATGTATACTGCTTTATCTTTCTTATGCGATCTAAATAAAAATATTAAAATATAAATTGTACCTATTGGTGTGATTTAGGGTGAGATTTTAATACATGTTTTGGCCTTAACTGAATGTCTTAATTATGGTTTAACTGCTGTGAACAGACACCATGACCAAGGCAAGTCTTATAAAGACAATATTTAAATGGGGCTAGCTTACAGGTTCAGAGGTTCAGTCCATCATCATCAAGGTCAGAATAGGGCAGCATTTAGGCAGGCATGGTGCAGGCAGGGCTGAGAATTCTACATCTTCATCTAAAGTCTGCCAGCACAATTCTAACCTCCAGGCATCTAGGATTGTGTCATAAAGCCCATGCCCACAGTGATGTACCTACTCTAGGCCACACCCCCTAAAGTGCCACTCCCTGGGCCAAGCATTTACAAACCATCACTCTCCACTCCCTGGCTCCCATAGGCTTGTTCAAATATATGAATCTATGGTGGCCATACCTAAACATAGTATAATAAAAAACTACATTTAATACAACTTCCAAAGTTCCCATAGTCTAGAGCAGTCTCAACAGTGTTAAAAGTACAAAGTTCAAAGTATCTTCTGAGAGTCATCCAATCACTTAACTGTAACCCCTGAATTAAGACAGGCAACCAGCTGGGCAAACTTCAAACTCTGCCATCTCCTTGCCTGATGTAAAAGTGTTTTTCAGATTTCTAACTCCTTTTTCATCTTTGTTGACTGTAACAAATTTCTTACTCCTGGGCTGGTTCCAACTCTCTGTTATCAGGTTTCCTCGGCAGGTATCCCATGGCTCTGGCATCTTTAACACCTTTGGTTCTCAAAGGTAGCTTGGATGTTACAACTTTTTGTTTCAATGTCCAGGATCCACACATGATCTTCTGGGATCTTCCAAAGGGCTGGCTTCACTTCTCCAGCTCTGTCCTCTGTAGCACTCTAAGGTCAGGTTGATCCACTATACTGTTGCTGTTGTTCTTGGTGATAATCCCATGATACTGACATCTCTAATACATTGGGGCCTTCTGTTACACTAGGCTTCACCAATAGCCTCTCATAGGCTCCCTTCATGGTGCCTAGCTTCAAATCCTTTGCATGACCCCTTCAGTCCTGGATTGTCAACTATAACTGAAGCTGTATTTTCACGAAAAGCCTTCCCTTGCCTCTCATAGTGCCAAGTCGTTGCTGTTCCTCATGATGGACTTCCTTTGACTCTCACAGTACCAAGCCTCAGCTATTCTTCATGACCCCTTCATGCCTTCAAAACTAGCACCACCCAGGTGACTCTTACACATTACCAACTACATCTGCAGCATGAGGTACAACCTTGGTCATCTCTGAAACACAGCTTCCTTGTGGTCTCAGAAAATTCTTCCCTGAAGATTTCACCTTAGTGATGATGATCTCTTCTTAATCACCAATAATTTCTAGCTCCAGCTAACCAGCATCAATTGTTCCAATAGTCTCTTTCTCTTGAATATAAAACCAGAGACACATGGCTGAAACTGAAGAGTTCTGCTGCTTGCAGTAGCTGGAACATTCCCCACTCCCTTCTTGTTCTATTACCCTATCACTAGCTTCATTTTTTCCAACTCCTTCCCTGCCTAAGCTTGGCTGTCCTGGATCTTGCTCCATAGTCTGAAGTCAGAGAGCTGCATGCCTGTTGCCTAAGCACTGGGATTAAAGGTGTGGTCCACCAAGCCTGGATTTAAGTTTTTCTTCACCTAGAATTACTCTCTTCTAGGCTGGCCTTGAACATAAAAATATGCTTATCTTTGCTTCCCGGGATTAAAGTCTTGTTCTACCATGCCTGTACCGAAATTTAGCTGGGTGGAATCTTGTCCCTCAAGGTCACTACTCCCTTAATTCAATTTAATATCCTTGAACACAGGATTCAGCTCCATTTCATGTCTTGGGTCCCCTTAGTACTCAAAATATATTTTATATTTTTATTTTCTCAGCTTAATATATTTGTTCAAAATATTCTTCCTTACATTTAATCAGAGAACAAAGTCTCTGTTGGGCTTTTTTTGAGACTTCCTTTGTCAATGCAAGTAAAATAAATCTCTTTACCACAGCCTTAGCCAGTCTCTTCAGACAATGGCAAAAAGCAGCCACATTCTTCACCAAAACAACACAAAAACAGTCTCTCAGCCACGTATTAAAGTTCTACCCTGAAACCTCTTGGGCCCGGGCCTACATATTTCTAATGACCCTCAGCACCACTATCTCTCATATTCCTACTAGACTGACCTATTAAACCCCACTTAAAGCATTCCTTGGCTTTCCAAATTCAAAGTCCCAAAATCCACATTCTTCCAAACAAAAGTATGGTTAGGTCTATTACAGCAATATCCTACTCCTGGTACTAACTTCTGTTTTATTTAGAGATTAACTTCTGTGAACATGTACCCTGACCAAGGCAAGTCTTATAAAGTAAAATATTTAATTGGGGCTAGCTTACAGGTTCAGAGGTTCAGTCCATCATCATCAAGGTCAGAGCAGGCAGGCATGGTGTAGGCAAGGCTGAGAATTCTACATCTGAAGAACTCTTAGTATCTTCATCTGAAGGCTGCTATCAAAATACTAACCTTTAGGCCACTAGGAGTCAGGTTTTAAGGCCCATACCCACAGTGACACACCTACTCTAACAAGGTCACGCGTCCAAATAGTGCCACTCCCTGGGCCAAGCATATACAAACCATCACAATGACCAAACCAGGAAAGTTAGCAATGCCTTCCCTCTTTCATCTTTTTACATAGTTTGGTCCTTTAGGTTCCTCTTTTCTCAGTCTTCATAAAACAGAAAATGAGTTTTGGTAAACTGTCATTATCCTACTGAGCTGCCGTTTAATGGAACATCAAGCTCAGTCTGTGCTTTGGTACCTATTATTTTAACCACCCCCTTCAACATAGTCTCCCTCTCCTTCCTCTCTGCGTGTGCTTTGTAGCTTCAGGTGTTCTCATGCACACACATTCTTGCCATGGAAGCTGGCAAATATATTTCCATGTAACAATATTTATTGAGAAAATGAGTTTTTCTCGAGTAGAAGATCCAGAAACAAGACAGAAAAAAAAGTTAGTGAAAAATTACAATATCTAATTTAATGATATAGGCATTGCAACAAGGTTTCTAAAATAATTGATACTTTATTATGAACATTGTTGCACTGTTTATATGTGGTACCCATGGAGGTCAGAAGAGAAACACACATTCCCTACTATTTCAAGTCATCCAAAGAGGAGATGATTCAGGAATAATTGTCTTAAAATCCAAGAATCTTCACAGTGCACAGCCTGTTAGTTTTTAGAATTCCAAATATAGTAGTACTCATAGAAATTATGAGAATTTTATTAATTTTTGCTCTATATCAGATACAGTAACTATCCAAATCTGTAAGTAGCATGAAGAATAACATTATCTTTGCAATTATCACATAAGGGAATGTAAAAAGGAATAATTGTGTGTTTGCTTGGTTTATGATCCTCCAATAAGATGGGTGTACGCTCAAAACAATTTTTCATACAACTGAGTATGCAGGGGGAAGAGGTTGGAAGTAGTTATTTTTTTTAAAATAAGGTTCAAAAATGTTATAGGCTTACATATAGTCACAGTGAGAAAGAAGTAGAGAACTGAATACTTGTGATTGCCTCTAGCAGGCCTGCTTTTCTTGTCTGGTGTACCTGGCAGTGCCTGGTGCAACAATGTTCATAATAAAATATCAATTATTTTAGAATGAAACCTTGTTTCAATGCCTATATCATTAAATTAGATATTGTAATTATTCACTAACTTTTTTTTCTGTCTTGTTTCTGAATCTTCTACTTGAGAAAAACTCATTTTCTCAATAACTATTGTTACATGGAAGTATATTTGCCAGCTTCCATGGCAAGAGTGTGTGCATGAGAACACCTGAAGTTAGTGCCTGAAGTAAAATTAGCAAGACACAATAGGAGCCTTCATGGAGTTTCTCTGACTGGTCATCCTAAATTTGGTTTACAATTGCAATGGCTTGGAAGGGACAAAATATTGAATGAAGATCTTGTGTAAATGTGTAAACTGTCCTTTGAATTTCAAATCCTCAGTAAGAGATGAGCAGACTATTAATGACACTCATTTTCTTAAGATATCTTATATGTATCATCATTTTAATGACATTTCTAAAAGGTAGGCCCTTTGATTCTATGCAGTTTATCCTTCTAGTTCAATGAGGCAGATGCTGCTGGACTTAAAGCATTTAGCAGTGAGGTTAAATTGAATCTCTGCTTGGACTCTGGAAATATCTTCACTGGGAGGCTTTACTGTTTTCTTTTTCTTTTCTTTTTATTTGAGGGGGGGTGGGTCAGGCCTTATTGTTAGCATTCTGTCTAAGCTTCACACCCACAGTTACCTGGCAATACCCAGGTAAGTCTGACACTACATAAAAGTGGCTGCTTGTCCACTTCTCACTCTCTTGCTCTTACCCTCTTCCT
This sequence comes from Rattus norvegicus, assembly GCF_021556685.1. Classification (NCBI taxonomy): domain Eukaryota; kingdom Metazoa; phylum Chordata; class Mammalia; order Rodentia; family Muridae; genus Rattus; species Rattus norvegicus. The sequence continues at coordinate 151,312,416 of NC_141554.1, read as the reverse complement.
GCTTTGTCCCTTCTCTCCCCATTCCCTCCCCCCTTCTATCCACATGCTCATGCCAGCCTCTACTCTTCTCTCTCTCTTTCTCTCTCTCTCCCTCTCCCTTACATAATGCAGCAGTGCACATGCTAGCTATCCATGGTTACAAATTACTTATACATAGTCAGGCCACATACAGATGAATTGTCTCTACTTCCCCTCCTTGTATATGAGTCTCTCTCTCTCTCTCTCTCTCTCTCTCTCTCTCTCTCTCTCTCTCTCTCTCTCTCTCTCTCTCTCTCTTCCTGTCCCTCTCCCTGTCCCTTTCTCTCTCTCTGTCTCTCTGTCTCTATCTTTGTGTCTCTGTCTCTCTGTCTGCACCCACCCTCCCCTGCCTTTCTCTCCCCTACTACCCTCTTAACTCCCCTCCCCCTTCCCTCAGAGGAAAGGGATATCTCAGCATGAGCCCAATGAGGCACTTTCTTTCCTCATACCTCACCACACCTCCATAGAATATAATACCCCCTCTCTTTATCTTTTCATAAACACAACACTTATCCTTTGAAGTAAACAAAACTCATATTTTCTTTGTCAGTTGTTTCACCTCTAAATCCCACCCAGACCCTTTAACTGAAAAGGTTAAAAGCTAGGGGTCTGTGCTACTTAGTGAAAATGTCTCCATCTAGTGGTTAGAAAAGAAACTGGAGCTACGTGCCCCAGAGGGACATGAGTCAGAGCTAAGGTCAGGGTATGAGTTTATGTAGACTGATGCAGAGAGTTCTAATGATGGGGGTGAATGAGGAAATTGTCTGAGACATAATATACAAGATTAAATCATAAGTCCAATACTGAAGATAAGTAATATTTTATTCAATTATTAAATGCAAAATGAATTTTACAAAGTGTGATGGAATTCATGACAGAGTTCTTCCAACTTAAACTTACTTTTAAACAAAATTTATGATATCTTCATGCAGCACTGGAATTATGTGAATGATAGGAAACTTTTAAGAACTTGAGCTATAACCATACTGAAACCAAATTTCTCTGCCTTGGTCATACTACCAAACAGTATTCTTCTGCCTGCCATTTTGGTCATAACACCAAAGGTGTTTAGAAATTATCGAACACGAAGATGAATGTAGGCTAAAAAGCATCACACTCAATGATATAAATCATCATAGTCATAATAACTAATGTGTTTATGTATGATTCATTTTCCAATGACCTTTTATGGACTGAGGAGATAGATCAACAGGTAGAAAGAGTTCTTGTCTTGTAAGAACAATAATCTGTGTTTGGGTATCCAACATCAATGTAAAGCATCAGGTGTGGTCTTATGTGCATACTTGGAACCCCAGAGCTAGGGATAATCATGTGGGGTCAGGGAGCTTGCTGAAGCTTCCTGGCTACTAGTCAAGCTCCAGACTCTGTGAGAAACATTTGCTCAAGGTAATAAGGCAGACATTGATAGAGCAGAATCTCCAGTGTGTACCTCTGGCTTCCACAGACTCATACCAACATACACATATATACACACAAACACAAAAGAGGACCCTTAGCTCTGACTCTTCTGCTTTCATGGGAAATGTAAATGGAATGTCTATTGAATTGTGCTCAATTCAACCAACAACTGTAATTTATAATTATTCCATAATTTAAAGTGCCTTTGTACAAATATGTCGACTCTGGAGAACAGTATAAAGGACATTCAATTAGTATCTGAATTTATATTAGACATGAGCCTACAATGTTTTAATGAGTTCTTGTTAAATAGTTATTAGCATGGCATACAAATTATTGTTCAAGATGACACATAAAAAGAATTCCACTGCAATTTGACTGGGCCTAAGTTCCAGAACTGTTATGTACCTATAAAAATAACACACTAACCAACACCAGAAAGAAAAGGAGAAATAAGTTAATTGTGTATATATTTCTTAACATAAAAGCTATTCTGGTTGAAAGAGCACAATATCTAAGTTCTAAATATTGTCTGAAAATCTTGAAGTTCTACTAAATATTTCTGCATGTATGCCAGACATGGTTTTAAAACATATGTAACTAATACCATCTTCCAATTTTGTCCTGTGCAATTTCAAAAAATCAAGTGAACTTTTTCTATATTGGCATCTATTTATTACATATGAACAATGGATGGTGTGATTTATCTGAGGGGCATAATTCAATAGTTGATTATTTGAAGCTAATAATTCACTATTAATGAGCTTTTCTAATTGTCGATTCTACAACGATGACTGACCCAAGTCATGCCATGTAGATTTAACTGAAACCTTGAGATTGTCTCACAGACAAACTGCAAGGGAGGGTTGCTATGGTAACAGCAACAGGCAAATCCAGTCATCTTTATGTAGCCTTTACAGGAGTGGAAATGAGGGAGTAAGGAGAAACAGCTGCATCTTGGTAAAGGTTACACTTCTACTCAGATTGAGTTTGAAGGAAGAAAAACTAAAGGAGCATTATGCTGCTGCTTGATACTGAGCAGACAATCTTTATACTGAGCATCTCCTAGAAACAATCAAAAGAGTCATTTATTTTACCTTATTATTTTTTGCTGATTCCCACTGCAAAGTTCTGTGGGATGGAAAAGCATACTTCAAGTAATTAAATCCTTGTAACATTCAGGATAGGAAGAAATACACTTCTCAGTAGCTTATTCGGAAGAGGCACATTATTATTATCTAGACAGTGCTTGGATTTCCTAAGCACTTTCCCTCCCTTCCCTTACTTTAGTAGCACAAGTAAACTTAGATAAAGCAGCAGTACATATGCTAGCTATCCATGGTTACAAATTCTTTATACATAATCAGGCCTCATACAGATGAGTTGTCTGTACTTCCCCTCCTTGTAAATGAATCAAGGGTAAGACCTTTCCTCTCAGACCCTGAAATAGGGTTCTTAGTACTGTTCTCTGCTCCTAGTTAATACTGCTTTCTTTGTTTTGCATCACTGAACTTACATCAGTATTTTCCATTTGAAAACTCCCAGAGGAGACCAAAACTACTTCCTTTGTGGGGATGGGTCATGGCATTTAGAATGTATATATACTTTAATTATTATTTTCTGTCTCCCCCACTGTTATTTTAAACTGGATTTTATGCCAGGTTTTATTTAATATATAGTTCACTGGAGAGCAAGGGAATTTCTCTTTTTACACTGTGTGTGTGTGTGTGTGTGTGTGTAACAGAAAATCCACGTGCCACACAGAGACATTGGGTTTAAAATACTGGAATGCCAAGCGAGCTTATACCATGATTTTTATATTTTACCGATAAGTAGGATGATATCCAGAGATGGTTTTAAAGATTCACTGATAGTTTTCTCTCAGGCCCTGACCTCATATGGGTTTGCAAAGACTACTTGGAAAGCCTAATTCAATAGCATAATCCTGAGTGATGCTAATATCAAAAGCTGGCATCCATTTGTGTTTAGTAATGCATTTGTCAAAGCATGAATGTTTAAAAAAAAAAAAAAAAGAACTATGCCGAGAGACTTCTCTGGGTCTTCACTGTAGCTCTATCATTTACAAGTTGCAGAATCATGACTGAATTAATAAAACGGTAAATTTTCTAGAGATAGCATTCTCATGTGTGGTATGGGGCTAATCCTCTAGTCCTGAATGCTCACCACAGCGTAGCACAGGAAGATTTAAACTGTGTGAAAACTATGTAAAAAAATCACTGCATTTAATTTATTCTTCTTTATAATTTTATTTTTACTTTTTTGAGGTAAAGTTTCAGTCTACAACTCAGCCGCAATTCTGGCATCATTTTCTTCAGTGCTGGGATTGCAGGCATGTAACACCAAGATTTTTTTTTTAAATCAAGATTTTAGCAACTACTTATCATACAGGAAGTAATGTTCTAGGCCCTGTGGGTACATGAGTGGCCTGAAGAATCAGGGTGTAATGTCATGCAGCTGACACTCCACAGGTGAAGACACTGAAAGGAACAATAAAAGGCAGTGTGTTGCAGGGTACTGAGCTCTATGCAAATAGATAACCAGGAAGTGAATAGCAGATAAAGTGCTCCACTTCAAATCCCCTGGAGGAATCAGGAAGGCAACTTTTACCTTGTGGTAGTTGGAAAAATATCTTAAGGGAAATGAGAGGACAGGTCATGGAAGTGGGTGGAAGACATCTGGCAGAGTAAACAAGTCTAAATAAGGTGAATTAAGAACATAAAGTTTTGAGGAAGTTTAGGTTTTGCTAGTCTTCTATGACCAGTACAAACTGATATTTGGGCAGAGCAGAAATGGAGGATATATGGTCAAAAAGTATGATGGATCTTATTTTTAAGAGACCTAGTGTTCAGTTGTGAACATTAGATTTACTCTTAGTGAGAAAGAATGTCAGTATGGCATTGAGTGAAAAAACAGCATGGTTTCTCACTTGTCATAGTTGCCTTCTAGACAATAGATTATCACATAGCACCTGTAGAAGTTAGAGATAGTTAGGAGTGTTTGAACCATATGCATTCAAAGACATTGATCAGACATGTGATGGAAGTAGGACAGTGAGAAAGAATGAAAAATCTAGTAAAAAAAAATCTACTCAAAGAATTGTGCTGGAATTTTGATGGGAATTACACTGAATCTGTAGATTGCTTATAAGATGTGCATTGTCATTATGTTAATCCTCCCAATTCATGAGGGTGGGAGATCTTTCCATCTTCTGATACCTTCCTCAATTTCTTACTTCAGAGACTTAAAGTTCTTGTCCCACAGATCTTTCATTTGCTTGGTTGGAGTTACAACAAGGTATTTTATGTTATTTATGGCTATTGTAAAGGGCATTGTTTCCCTAATTTCTTTCTTTACCTGTGTATCATCTGTGTAAAGAGATCAAAGTGGGCTTTTTTTTAGTTTATTTTGTATCCAGCACCTTGGCTGAAGGTGTTTAACATCTGTAGGAGTTCTCTGGTAAAATTCGTGGGGTCAATTATATGTACTATCATATAAACCACAAAAACCGATACTTAGACTTCTTCCTTTCCAATTTGTATCCCTTTGATTGCCTTTAGTTGTCTTATTGCTCCAGCCAGGATTTCAAGACATATATTGAATAAGTAGGGAGAGAGTGGGCAGCCTTGACATGGGCCTGGTTTTAGTAGAATTGCTTTAAGTTTCTCTTCATTTAGTTTGATGTGGACAACTGTCTTGGCGTATAGTGCTTTTATTATGTTTAGGTATGTACCTTGTATCCTGATCTCTCTAAGAATTTTTTTTTCCGGAGCTGGGGACTGAACCCAGGACCTTGCGCTTGCTAGGCAAGCGCTTTACCATTGAGCTAAATCCCCAACCCCTAAGACTTTTACCATGAAGGGGTTTGCTCAATTCTGTTCATAGCAGATTTAATAGCCAGCAACTGGATACATTCTAGATGTCCCTCAATTGAAGAATGTATTTAAAAAAAAGCAGTATGTCGACACAATTGAATACTATTCAGCTATTAAAAAGAAAAGTATCAAAATTTTTAGGCAAATGGGTAGAACTTGAGAATATCATTTTGAGAGAGCTAACCCAGACATAAAAGGATATTCATGGTATGTACTCACTAATAAGTGGATATTTGCCATAAAGTACAATATACCCATACTACACTCCACAACACAAAGAAGTTAAATAAGAGGGAATGTCCAAGCAAGGATGGTTGATTCTCACTTAGAAGGGGAAAAGAAACAGACATATGAGGCAGATGGAGAGAAGGGACTGTGTAGGAGAGGAGACAAGAAGGGGATGGGTGGTTCAGGATCAGGTGTGGGGAGAGACAGGAGAGAGGGCCAGAGGCCCAGGAGAATAAATGGAATTCTGAAGTTGGTGTGGGTCAGGAACTTGAGGACATGCCAGAGGCCTAGGAGGGGGAGGCTCACCAGGAATTAATGGGCATGACCTCAGCTGAGACACAGAGCTCTGGGGATATGGAATGCAAAATGACGACATCTTGTAGCTAGGCAGGAGACCCATTGGAGTGATGGAGATACCAACACAGCCACAAAACTTTCAACCCCAAAATTATCCTGTCTACAAAACATACAGGGAAAGGGGATATAACAGAAACTGAGAGAATGGCCAACCAATAACTGGCCCAGCTTGCGACACATGCCATGGGCAAGCCCCAATTCCTGACACTATTAATCATACTCTGTTATAATTGTAGACAGGAACCTAACATTGCTGTTCTCTGAGAGGGTCCACCCAGCAGCTGACTGAAAGAAATGCAGAGACCCACAGCCAAACATTGGATGGCACTCAGGGACTATTGTATAAGAGGTGGAGGAAAAAATTAAGGGCCATAAAAGGGATAGGAACTCCACAGGAAAACCAACAGAGTCAACTAACCTGGACACTTGGGACTTTCAGAGGGTGTTACCAACTAAGTAGCTTACATGGGCTGGAACTAGGCCCTGTGCACATATGTATAATTTGGTCTTGTGGAATGTGGGAACCAAGCAGACAAAAGCTATCTTAGAAAATATCAGGTGACTGGGACTTTCCAACGGGGAGCTCCACAAGAATTTGTTGAGTAAACACCCTATTCAAGAATTTTCACAGCACAATAGGGGCGGGACCCTTCACCACCCCCTCTGTGTGCCAAAGATATCTCCCTGCCACGAGCCACCTCCCTGATGGAGCTTGAATGTATGTCATATACTTACTAGCTAATAGATTTAAAGGTCAATATGCTTAGCCAATAAGTTTAAATTGTAACCTTGCTGATGTATTTGAACCCCTAAAAGGTATAAAAAATGTGTGCCTTTATTCGTGGGGGTCACCTCTGCCCAAATTGCAGAATGACCCCAGTGCACTGGATCAGTAAACCTCTTGCTTATTAAATCGATCTCCGTCTCTGTGTTTCTGTGAGTGGGATATCTTGAACATAGGGTGCAGAGGGCTTTTCTTGAGTCTTACATTTTGGCGCGATGGTCAGGAAACCATCCTATTCACGGGACTGGTGAACAGAGACCAGAGGAAAAGCTCGAGCAGGTATTGCGCTTGTCTTTGCCTCTGTCTTGTCTAAATGTGTCTAGTTTTTCTTAATCTGTGTGGCCATTGTGGGCAGCAGTGGGAGGCTGCTGTTCTATTTGGGAATTGGAACGAGCAGAGTCCGCCGAATTCATTTTGGGGCAGTGGCCAGGAAGCCGCTGCTGAACTTTCTGATTTGGTCTGGTCTGGATGGAATTGTTGGGACTCTGCTCCTTTTGGAACCTATTGGCTGTGGATTCTGGACGCTCGTGGCAGGGGCCCATCGGTCTTGTACTTTCTATTTGCTTGCGTGGACTTGGACTGACAATATTTTTGGAAAGCATGGGACGGACTGTAGCAACTCCCTTGAATTTGATTCTTAAACATTGGGCAGAAGTGAAGTCTAGGGTCCATAGTATCTCAGTAGAGGTGAAAAAGCATAAATGGGAGACTCTTTGTGCCTTGAAATGGCCTTCCTTTGAGGTCGAGTGGCCGTCCATAGGTTCTTTGTCCTTCACTCTTATTCAATTGGTCAAAAAACATGTTTTTGGAGCAGGCCCTAAGAATCACCTGGATCAGATCCTATATATTCTGGTCTGGGAAGATTTGGTATCTAATCCTCCCCCATGGGTAAGCCCATGGGTGTCTATCCTCATTGTATAGGACAAGCCAAGAAGAGCATCATCACAGACACAGAAGCTGACTTTCTCCTGGACGCCCCCTCCACCCTATTCCCCTACTCTCCAGCCTCACACAGGTCCAGTCACAGGATTCCTGGCACCATCGTCTGTGGGCCCTTTAGCCCACCCAGAGGAGAGAAAGGGGGCAGAAAGTCCTCTTTTAGGAACAGAGAGACCTGCACAAGGGACTTGTAGCAGGAGAGGGGCGGCCCCTGACCAGACCAACATCTTGCCACTTTGAGTTTATGCCCCCCCCCCCCCCGATGATCAGGGCCACCAGCCCCTGCAGTAATTCAGTTTTCAGTGGCCGACTTATACAACTGGAAGACCCACAACCCCTACTTTTTCGAGAATCCTGAGAGTCTAACCTCATTGAGTTCCTCCTCTTTTCCCAGCATCCCACTTGGGATGATTGTCAGCAGCTTTTACAGGTGTTTTTCACCACTGAGGAGAAACAGTGTATTCTCCTCGAAGCCAGGAAAAATGTCCCCAGGGCAGACAGATGGCTCTCCTTTCTACCAGTAGATATTGATGCAGGTTTTCTGCTGACCAGGCCAGACTGGGACACACCTGAAGGTAGGGAGCACCTGAAAGTCTATTGTCAGGCTCTGATGGCAGGTCTCAGAGGGACAGCGAGACACCCCACTAATTTGACAAAGGTAAGAGATGTGGTCCATGGGCTAAATGAGTCTCCTTCAGCTTTTTGAGAAAGACTCATGGAGGCTTTCCACCAGTTCACTCCTTATGATCCCAGCAGTGAGAAGGATAAGGCTACAGTTACAGTTGCTTTTATTGATCAGTCGAGCCAAGATATCAGGAAGAAGTTGCAGAAATTAGAAGGGTTACAAGATAAGTCTTTAAGAGAGCTAGTGCAGGATGCTTACAGAGTATTTCATAACTGGGAGACAGAAGAAAAAGAAGACAGGAAACAGAGAGAGCAGGGAGCTAGAGAATTAGAGAGAAAAGAGGCAGGAAGAGAATCTTCACAGAATCTTGGCCACAGTAGTTAGAGAGTGTAAGGAACTTAGTTAGGTAGTACCTGGCAACCGAAGAGAATCCCTGGCCAAGGACCAATGTGCCTACTGTAAAGAAAAAGGGCACTGGGTGTGAAACTGCCTCAGGAAGAAGAAAAAGGGACCCTATGTTTCAGACAGTAAGCTGACAGGGCCTAAAGTACTGGCCATCCAAGGGGACAGTGACAGTGAATAGTGGGGATGGGGTTCGGTTCCCCTCCCTGAACCCAGGGTAACCCTTACTATGTAGGGGATGGCCACTCAGTTTCTGGTAGACACAGGAGCATAGAATTCGGTCCTCCTACAATCAGATGGGCTGATTTCTAAAAAGAAGGCCTGGGTCCAAGGGGCCACAGGCAACAAACAATACTCATGGACTAACTAACTGAAGAACAGTGGACCTAGTCATTGGCTGGGTAACCCACTCATTCCTTGTAATCCCAGAATGCCCTTGCCCCTTGTTGGGAAGAGACCTTCTCCCTAAAATGGAAGCACAGATCCATTTCCTCCCAGAAGTACTCCAGGTTAGAGGCTGACAGGGAGAACCCATCCAGGTGCTGACTATGAAATTAGAAGATGAATACCGACTCTGGGAGAATAAGGATTACAGGACTGAAGATGTAGACTGGTGGTTACAGAAATTCCCACAGGCTTGGGCTGAGACAGCAGGAATGGGAAAAGCTAAGAATCAGCCTCCGGTCCATGTTGACCTAAAAGCCCAGGCCAGCCCAGTCACTGTCCGTCAGTATCCAATGTCTAAAGAAGCCCAAGATGGGATTTGGCCCCATATCCTCTGTTTCCTCCAACTAGGGATCCTGCAGAAGTGCCAGTCCACATGGAATACTCCTCTCCTCCCAGTACGAAACCCTGGGCCCAATGACTATCGACTTGTTCAGGATTTCAGAGAAGTAAACAAATGAGTGACCTTTACCTTATGGTCCCTAAACCATATAACCTGTTGAGTTCCTTGCCTCCCTCTAGGACCTGGTATACCATACTGGACCTCAAAGACACCTTCTTCTGTCTATCCCTGGCCCCTAAGAGCCAAGAGTACTTTGCCTTTGAGTGGGAAGATCCGGAGTCAGGCATAACCAGCCAGCTCATGTGGACCTGCTTACCTCAGGGTTTCAAGAACTCCCCCACCATTTTTGATGTGGCTCTACACCAAGACCTAGCTGCTTCTGAGCATCCAATGCTCAGGTAACTCTTTCTCAGTTCGTGGATGATCTTCTCTTGGCAGCATCCAGCAAGGAACTGTGCTTGGAAGGAACTAAACATTTTCTCACAGAACTGGGAGAGCTGGGTTACTATGCCTCAGCAAAGAAAGACCAAATATGCCGCCAAAAGTTCAGCTACCTGGTGTACTTGCTCAGGGAGGGGAAGAGATGGCTGTCAGGTGCCAGAAAGGAAACTGTGTTTCACATCCCACCATCCATGAGTCAGAAACAGGGTAGAGAATTCCTGGGAATGGCAGGCTTCTGTCGCCTATGAATAGCTGGGTTCTCCAAAATGGCCGCCCTTCTCTAACCTCTCACCAAGAATAAACAGTTATTTGTGTTGGGAGAAAAGGAACAAGGAGCTTTTGATGCTATCCAAACAGCCCTTGTGTCAGGCCTGGCCCTGGTGCTCCCTGATGTGACTAAGCCATTCCACCTGTACATGGCAGAAAATAAGGGCATAGTCAAAGGGGTTCTGACTCAAAAACTAATACCATGGAAGAGGCCAATGGGGTACCTCTGAAAGAAATTAGACCCTGTGGCCACTGGGTGCCCCACCTGTCTGAGAATCGTGGTCATGGTTGCAGTGTTGGTTAAAGATGTTGATAAGCTGACTTTGGGACAAGTCCTAGTAATATCAGCCCCACACACCCTGGAGAGTGTAGTCCACCAGCGTCCTGATCAATGGTTTACAAATGCCCAAATGACCCATTACCAGACCTTGCTGCTCAACTCTGACAGGATCATGTTCATGCCCTCCACAGGCCTAAATCCAGCCACCCTTCTTCCAGACCTCAACTTGAGCTTCCCATCCACGATTGTCAACAAGTGCTTGGTGAGGTACATGGTTTGCACAAGGACCTGTCTGACCAGCCCTTGACTGATACAGAAGAAACTTGGTTCACAGATGGGAGAAGTTACCTAGAAGGGCAAATGAGAGCAGTTGTGGCTGTGGTTGATGGATAGCAGATTGTGTGGGCATAAACTTTGCCAGAGGGAACTTCTGCTCAGAAAGCTGAGCTCATTGCTCTCACAAAAGCTCTTGAACTAGGAGAAGGCAAAAAGATCAACATCTACACAGATAGTAGGTATGCCTTCGCCATGGCCCATGTCCATGGTGCCATCTACCGGCAGCGGGGGCTACTGACCTCAGGAAGAAAAGAAATCAAGAATAAGTCTGAGATTCTGGCATTACTGGAGGCCTTGTACAAATCAGCAAAAGTGAGTATTATCCACTGTCTGGGCCACCAAAGGGGTGATTCCTTTATAGCTTGAGGGAATAATTTGACAGATCAAGAAGCTAAGGGAGGCAGCCTCCAGAGCAACTCCAGTGATGGTGGTCAGAGAACACGAGTTGCCTGAATCTAAGTTTCAGTACTCCATTGAGTATCTAGCTGTCATCTTAAGGGACCCTGAAAATCATTTTGATCAGAAGAAGATGGTCTGGGTGACCCCATCAGGTAAAAGGATACTGTCACAAAAACAGGCAAAAGCAATGATAAGGCAAATGCATCAGTGGACTCATCTAGGGGTAAGCAAGTTAACTCAAACAGCCTTAAAGTCTAAGTATCATATTCTAGGACTGAAACATCTGGTAGAACAAGTGGTTCATGATTGTGTACCCTGTCAGAAGGTCAACACTTGCAGAAACAGACCTGACCCCAAAGATACCAAGGGGGCCAGCCAGGAGGAGTCTACTGGGAGATAGACTTCACTGAGATCAAACCAGGCAACACGGCTACAAATATCTTCTGGTTTTCATAGACACCTTCTCAGGATGGGTAGAAGCTTTCCCTACCAGGGAAGAGACAGCAAGAGTGGTGATCAAGAAGATACTAGAAGAAATTTTCCCCTGATGTGGAGTGCCCAAGGTAATTGGGTCTGATAATGGCCCTGCCTTCATTGCCAAGGTAAGTCAAGGAGTGGCCAAGTATTTAGAGGTCGATTGGAAACTTCATTGCATTTATAGACCTCAGAGTTCAGGACAGGTAGAGAGGATAAATAGAACTCTAAAAGAGACCTAGACTAAACTGACCATAGAGACTGGCACAGACTGGGTGGTGCTCCTTCCCCTGGCCTTGTTCAGAGCCAGAAATACCCCTTCCCACTTCAGTTTGACTCCCTTTGAGATCCTGTATGAGACCGCAGTGCCCGTGACCCGGCTAGGAGACATTATTGAGCCAACCTGTCACAGTAATAATGATTTGTATGCCAGGTTAAAAGGGCTGCAGGTGGTACAGAAGGAGGTGTGGTCGCAGCTGGCAGCAGCCTACGAGTCAGGGACCCCTGAGACATCCTATTGGTTCCAAGTTGGAGACAGTCTAAGTGTGGTGATACTGAGCCCAGACACTTGAGCCTCACTGGAAAGGACCATGCCTAGTGTTGCTGACCACCCCGACAGTCATCAAGGTAGATGGGATAGCTGCCTGGATCCACACATCCCATGTGAAGCCTGCTACTTTGGCAGAAGAGGAAAACAAAGCTCAACTGAGCTGGAGGGTCCAAATTACTGAAGACCCTTTAAAATTAAAAGTCACCTGAAGAACTGTGGATGAGGCGTCTCATCCTGACAATGGTACTGTATCTTAGTCCCTTTCCCTTGGGCCCAATTAGTTCCAGCTCTCACCAACCACATAATTTAACCTGGATGGTGATAAATGACACAGGAGACATAGTATGGAGCACATCCAAGGTCACAATGCCCAACCAATGATGGCTGAACTTGTTATCTGACATCTGCAAACTGGCTGTCAGGGCCACCAGCTGGGACTTAGAGGGACACTCAGATCTTCAGAAGGTCCCTCTTACCTGTCCTTTGGAGTGGCAGGTCAAAGAACATGCATAGGGAGGCTGTTCTCATGCCCACTGGAGAAGTTTACTCCAGACACGAGACTTTTTATCTTTGCCACTGGTTCCATCAGGACAGATCCCTTAATCCTAAGTCTTGGAGTAAGCTCAATTTGTTTTGTAAAAGTTGGGGGTGTGAGACAATGGGACAGGCATATTGGAATTCTACCTCAAGTTGGGACTATATCAGAATAACCTCTAACTATTCCCGTGGGAATTATGGGAGAGGGGATCCCTATATAGAAGAGTATAGACAGAATTGGTGTCACCCTCTCCAGGTCACTTTCACTGGAAAGGGGAAAAAGGCTACAGATTGGTTGAAAGGATATATGTGGGGCCTCAGAATCCATTACAGAGAATCTGATGATGGGTTAATTAATATTCACCATTAAATTACGGGAAGAGGCCCTTTATGCCTCCCTTGGTCCCAACCCAGTTATAAGACTTTAGAAATCCCCAAATCCTTCGAAGCCATCAGAGAAGATCACACCCACCATGGGCGTGTAACCCATGGCTCCCACCACTGAACCTCTGGGAGAAGGCTTCTATCTCTTTAATTTAGTTGAAAAGATTTTTAAAACTCTTTTTTTAGCATATTTTAAAATCTATTTTATTGGGTTCTTTTTTTTATTATTATTAACTTGAGTATTTCTTATATACATTTCGAGTGTTATTCCCTTTTCCGGTTTCAGGGCAAATATCCCCCTAATCCTTCTCCCTCTCCTTCTTTATGGTTGTTCCCCTCCCCATCCTCCCCACATTGCCGCCCTCCCCCCAACAATCACATTCACTGGGGGTTCAGTCTTAGCAGGACCCTGAGCTTCCCCTTCCACTGGTGCTCTTACTAGGATATACATTGCTACCTATGAGGTCAGAGTACAGGGTCAGTCCATGTATAGTCTTTAGGTAGTGGCTTAGTCCCTGGAAGCTCTGGTTGCTTGGCATTGTTGTACATATGGGGTCTCGAGCCCCTTCAAGCTCTTCCAGTTCTTTCTCTGATTCCTTCAGCGGCAGTCCTATTCTCAGTTCAGTGGTTTGCTGCTGGCATTCGCCTCTGTGTTTGCTGTATTGTGGCTGTGTCTCTCAGGAGCGATCTACATCCGGCTCCTGTCAGCCTGCACTTCTTTGCTTCATCTATCTAGTCTAATTGGATGGCTGTATATGTGTGGGCCACATGTGGGGCAGACTCTGAATGGGTGTTCCTTCTGTGTCTGTTTTAATCTTTGCCTCTCTATTCCCTGCCACGGGTATTCTTATTCCCCTTTTAAAGAAGGAGTGAAGTATTCATATTTTGATCATCCGTCTTGAGTTTCATTTGTTCTAGGGTAATTCAAGCATTTGGGCTAATAGCCACTTATCAATGAGTGCATACATTGTGTGTTTTTCTGTGATTGGGTTACCTCACTCGGGATGATATTTTCCAGTTCCAACCATTTGCCTACGAATTTCATAAAGTCATTGTTTTTGATAGCTGAGTAATATTCCACTGTGTACATGTACCACATTTTCTGTATCCATTCCTCTGTTGAAGGGCATCTGGGTTCTTTCCAGCTTCTGGCTATTATAAATAAGGCTGAGATGAACATAGTGGAGCACGTATCTTTTTTATATGTTGGGGCATCTTGTGGGTATATGCCCAAGAGAGGTATAGCTGGATCCTCAGGCAGTTCAATGTCCAATTTTCTGAGGAACCTCCAGACTGATTTCCAGAATGGTTGTACCAGTCTGCAATCCCACCAACAATGGAGGAGTGTTACTCTTTCTCCGCTTCCTCGCCAGCATCTGCTGTCATCTGAGTTTTTGATCTTAGTCATTCTAACTGGTGTGAGGTGAAATCTCAGGGTTGTTTTGATTTGCATTTCCCTTATGACTAAAGATGTTGAACATTTCTTTAGGCGTTTCTCAGCCATTCAGCATTCCTCAGCTGTAAATTCTTTGTTTAGCTCTGAACACCATTTTTTAATAGGGTTATTTGTCTCCCTGCGGTCTAACTTCTTGAGTTCTTTGTATATTTTGGATATAAGGCCTCTATCTGTTGTAGGATTGGTAAAGATCTTTTCCCAATCTGTTGATTGCCATTTTGTCCTAACCACAGTGTCCTTTGCCTTACAAAAGCTTTGCAGTTTTATGAGATCCCATTTGTCAATTCTTGATCTTAGAGCATAAGCCATTGGTGTTTTGTTCAGGAAATTTTTTCCAGTGCCCATGTGTTCCAGATGCTTCCCTAGTTTTTCTTCTATTAGTTTGAGTGTATCTGGTTTGATGTGGAGGTCCTTGATCCACTTGGACCTAAGCTTTGTACAGGGTGATAAGCATGGATCAATCTGCATTCTTCTACATGTTGACCTCCAGTTGAACCAGCACCATTTGCTGAAAATGCTGACTTTTTTCCATTTGATGGTTTTGGCTCCTTTGTCCAAAATCAAGTGCCCATAGGTGTGTGGGTTCATTTCTTGGTCTTCAATTCTGTTCCATTGTTCTATCTGTCTGTCTCTGTAACAATACCACGCAGTTTTAATCACTATTGCTCTGTAATACTGCTTGAGTTCAGGGATAGTGATTCCCCCTGAAGTCCTTTTATTGTTGAGGATAGTTTTAGCCTTCCTGGGTTTTTTGTTATTCCAGATGAATTTGCAAATTGTTCTGTCTAGCTCTTTGCAGAATTGGATTGATATTTTGATGGGGATTGCATTGAATCTGTAGATTGCTTTGGTAAAATGGCCATTTTTACTATATTAATCCTGCCAATCGATGAGCATGGGAGATCTTTCCATCTTCTGAGGTCTTCTTCAATTTCTTTCTTCAGAGTCTTGAAATTCTTATTGTACAATTCTTTTACTTTCTTGGTTAAAGTCACACCGAGGTACTTTATATTATTTGGGTCTATTATGAAGAGTGTTGTCTCCCTAATTTCTTTCTTGGCTTGTTTCTGTTTTGTGTAGAGGAAGGCTACTGATTTATTTGAGTTAATTTTATACCCAGCGACTTTGCTGAAGTTGTTTATCAGCTTTAGTAGTTCTCTGGTGGAACTTTTGGGATCACTTATATATACTATCATATCATCCGCAAATAGTGATATTTTGACTTCTTCTTTTCTGATCTGTATCCACTTGACCTCCATTTGTTGTCTGATTGCTCTGGCTAGAACTTCAAGAACTATATTGAATAAGTAGGGAGAGAGTGGGCAGCCTTGTCTAGTCCCTGATTTTAGTGGGATTGCTTCAAGTTTCTCTCCATTTAGTTGAATATTAGCTACTGGTTTGCTGTATATGGCTTTTACTATGCTTAGGTATGGGCCTTGAATTCCTATTCTTTCCAGGACTTTTATCATGAAGGGGTGTTGAATTTTGTCAAATGCTTTCTCAGCATCTAATGAAATGATCATGCAGTTTTGTTCTTTCATTTTGTTTATATAATGGATCACGTTTATGGTTTTCCATATATTAAACCATCCCTGCATGCCTGGGATGAAGCCTACTTGATCATGGTGGATGATTGTTTTGATGTGCTCTTGGATTTGGTGTGCCAGAATTTTATTGAGTACTTTTGCGTCGATATTCATAAGGGAAATTGGTCTGAAGTTCTTTTTCTTTGTTGGGTCTTTGTGTGGTTTAGGTATAAGAGTAATTGTGGCTTCATAGAAGGAATTCGGTAGTGCTCCATCTGTTTCAATTTTGTGGAATAGTTTGGATAATATTGGTATGAGGTCTTCTATGAAGGTCTGATAGAATTCTGCACTAAACCCATCTGGACCTGGGCTCTTTTTGGTTGGGAGACCTTTAATGACTGCTTCTATTTCCTTAGGAGTTATGGGGTTGTTTAACTGGTTTATCTGTTCCTGATTTAACTTCGATACCTGGTATCTGTCTAGGAAATTGTCCATTTCCTGCAGATTTTCAAGTTTTGTTGAATATAGGCTTTTACAGTAAGATCTGATGATTTTTTGAATTTCCTCTGAATCTGTAGTTATGTCTCCCTTTTCATTTCTGATTTTGTTAATTTGGACACACTCTCTGTGTCCTCTAGTTAGTCTGGCTAAGGGTTTATCTATCTTGTTGATTTTCTCAAAGAACCAACTTTTGGTTCTGTTGATTCTTTTTTTTTTTTATTTTTTTATTAACTTGAGTATTTCTTATATACATTTCAAGTGTTGTTCCCTTTCCCGGTATCCGGGCAAACATCCCCCTCCCCCCTCCCCTTCCTTATGGGTGTTCCCCTCCCAACCCTCCCCCCATTGCCGCCCTCCCCCCACCAGTCTAGTTCACTGGGGGTTCAGTCTTAGCAGGACCCAGGGCTTCCCCTTTCACTGGTGCTCTTACTAGGATATTCATTGCTACCTATGAGGTCAGAGTCCAGGTTCAGTCCATGTATAATCTTTGGGTAGGGGCTTAGTCCCTGGAAGCTCTGGTTGCTTGGCATTGTTGTACATATGGAGTCTCGAGCCCCTTCAAGCTCTTCCAGTTCTTTCTCTGATTCCTTCAACGGGGGTCCTGTTGATTCTTCCTATGGTCTTTTTCGTTTCTACTTGGTTGATTTCAGCTCTGAGTTTGATTATTTCCTTTCTTCTACTCCTCCTGGGTGTATTTGCTTCTTTTTGTTCTAGAGCTTTTAGGTGTGCTGTCAAGCTGCTGACATATGCTCTTTCCTGTTTCTTTCTGCAGGCACTCAGCACTATGAGTTTTCCTCTTAGCACAGCTTTCATTGTGTCCCATAAGTTTGGGTATGTTGTGCCTTCATTTTCATTATATTCTAAAAAGTCTTTAATTTCTTTCTTTATTTCTTCCTTGACCAGGTTATCTTTGAGTAGAGCATTGTTCAATTTCCACGTATATGTGGGCATTCTTCCCTTATTATTATTGAAGACCAGTTTTAGGCCGTGGTTGTCTGATAGCACGCATGGGATTATTTCTATCTTTCTGTACCTGTTGAGGCCTGTTTTTTGACCAATTATATGGTCAATTTTGGAGAAAGTACCATGAGGAGCTGAGAAGAATGTATATCCTTTTTCTTTAGGATAGAATGTTCTATAAATATCTGTTAAGTCCATTTGGCTCATGACTTCTCTTAGTCTGTCTACATCTTTGTTTAATTTCTGTGTCCATGATCTGTTCATTGATGAGAGTGGGGTGTTGAAATCTCCTACTATTATTGTGTGAGGTGCAATGTGTGTTTTGAGCTTTAGTAAGGTTTCTTTTACATATGTAGGTGCCCTTGTATTTGGGGCATAGATATTTAGGATTGAGAGTTCATCTTGGTGGATTTTTCCTTTGATGAATATGAAGTGTCCTTCCTCATCTTTTTTGATGAATTTTAGTTGAAAATTGATTTTATTTGATATTAGAATGGCTACTCCAGCTTGCTTCTTCTGACCATTTGCTTGGAAAGTTGTTTTCCAGCCTTTTACTCTGAGGTAGTGTCTGTCATTGTCTCTGAGGTGTTTCCTGTAGGCAGCAGAATGTAGGGTCCTCATTGCATATCCAGTTTGTTAATCTATGTCTTTTTATTGGGGAGTTGAGGCCATTGATGTTGAGAGATATTAAGGAATAGTGATTATTGCTTCCTGTTATATTCATATTTGGATGTGAATATATATGTTTGTGTGCTTTTCTTCTCTTTGTTTTGTTGCCAAGACGATTAGTTTCTTGGTTCTTCTAGGGTATAGCTTGCCTCCTTATGTTGGGCTTTACCATTTATTATCCTTTGTAGTGCTGGATTTGGAGAAATATATTGTGTAAATTTGGTTTTGTCATGGAATATCTTGGTTTCTCCATCTATGTTAATTGAGAATTTTGCAGGATACAGTAACCTGTGCTGGCATTTGTGTTCTCTTAGGGTCTGTATGACAACTTTCCAGGATCTTCTGGCTTTCATAGTTTCTGGCGAAAAGTCTGGTTTGATTTTGATAGGTCTGCCTTTATATGTTACTTGACCTTTTTCCCTTACTGCTTTTATTTTGTGCGTTTGGAGTTTTGACTTTTATGTGACGGGAGGTGTTTCTTTTTTGGTCCAATCTATTTGGCGTTCTGTAGGCTTCTTTTATGCCTATGGGTATCCTTTTTTTTAGGTAAGGGAAGTTTTCTTCTATGATTTTGTTGACGACATTTACTGGTCCTTTGAGCTGGGAGTCTTCACTCTCTTCTATACCTATTATCCTTAGGTTTGATCTTCTCATTGAGTCCTGGATTTCCTGTATGTTTTGGACCAGTAGCTTTTTCCGCTTTACATTATCTTTGACAGTTGAGTCAATGATTTCTATGGAATCTTCTGCTCCTGAGATTCTCTCTTCCATCTCTTGTATTCTGTTGGTGAAGCTCATATCTACAGCTCCTTGTCTCTTCTTTTGGTTTTCTATATCCAGGGTTGTTTCCATGTGTTCTTTCTTGATTGCTTCTATTTCCATTTTTAATTCCTTCAACTGTTTGATTGTGTTTTCCTGGAATTCTTTCAGGGATTTTTGTGACTCCTCTCTATGGGGTTCTACTTGCTTATTTATGTTTTCCTGGAATTCTTTGAGGGATTTTTGTGACTCCTCTCTATGGGCGTCTACTTGTTTATTCATGTTTTCCTGGAATTCTTTCAGGGATTTTTGTGATTCCTCTCTGTAGCCTTCTACTTGTTCTCTAAGGGAGTTCTTCATGTCTTTCCTGAAGTCCTCCAGCATCATGATCAAATATGATTTTGAAACTAGATCTTGCTTTTCTGGTGTGTTTGGATATTCTGTGTTTGCTTTGGTGGGAGAATTGGGTTCCGATGATGCCATGTAGTCTTGGTTTCTTTTGCTTGGGTTCCTGCGCTTGCCTCTCGCCATCAGATTATCTCTAGTGTTACTTTGTTCTGCTATTTCTGACAGTGGCTAGACTGTCCTATAAGCCTGTGTGTCAGGAGTGCTGTAGACCTGTTTACCTGTTTTCTTTCAGCCAGTTATGGGGACAGAGTGTTCCACTTTCGGGCGTGTAGTTTTTCCTATCTACAGGTCTCCAGCTTTTCCTGTGGGCCTGTGTCTTGAGTTCACCAGGCAGGTCGCTTGCAGCAGAAAAGGTGGTCTTACCTGTGGTCCCAAGGCTCAAGTTTGCTCCTGGGGTGCTGCCTACGAGCTCTCTGCGGTGGCAGCAACCAGGAAGATCTGCGCCGCCCTTCCGGGAGCTTCTGTACACCAGGGTTCCAGATGACGTTTGGTGTTTTCCTCTGGTGTCAGAGATTGTGCAGAGTGCAGTCTCTTCTGGTTTCCCAGGCGTGTCTGCCTCTCTGAAGGTTTACCTCTCGAATTTTAAAACTCTTAATGCTATCAATCCCAAAGCTACAGAATGCTGACTGTGTTATGATGTGGCTTCCCCCTATTACGAAGACATAGCATTTACGGGGACTGTCAATCAAACAAAGGAGGTCAATCAATGTAGGCGGCAACAGCAGCAAAATGTCAAACTTAACTCTATCCCCAGTCACTGGGTCGGGATTATGTACGGGAAAAATTCTCCCCTCACAGAAATTTCTCTGTAACCAATCTTTGTCTATCCCCACCTGGTGGGGGATGCCTTCTCCCACCTACTTAGGAATGGTGAGCCTGTTCCTCCGGACTTACCCCTTGTTTCACCTGCAAGTCTTGAGAGATAGCCAAGACTTCTGTGTCCTGATACAGCTAATTCCCAGATTTATTTACCACCCTCATGAAGAGTTTTTATCCTATTGGGATGGAGGCCTGCCAAGGGCCAAGAGAGAACCCCTTGGCATTATGCTCTCTGTCTTATTGGGACTGGGGCTAGGGGCAGTAAGCGCTGCCATGGGAGCCTCTGCCTTGGTCATACATGATCAAAACTTTAAAGGCTTACAGCCTGCCATACATGCAGATATACAAGTATTAGAGAATTTCATCTCAAATCTTCAAGAATCCTTAACCTGCTTGTCAGAGGTAGTACTCCAGAATAGGAGGGGCCTTGATCTCCTGTTCTTCCAACAAGGGGGCCTTTGTCCTGCTCTTAGGAAAGAATGCTTGTGTTTTTAATAGACCATTCAGGAGTGATAAAAGATTATATGGCAAGGGTTAGAGAAAGACTGGCAAAAAGAAAGAGAGAGAACAGAACTAGGAGGGGTGTGAATCATGATTCAACTCTTCCCCTTGCTTACCACTTCGATTTTCGCCATTATAGCCTTTAGTGATTTTAGTACTTATGCTGACTTTTGAACCTTGAATTTTAAATATTTTGTTCACATTCATTAGGGAACATATTAGTACAGTACAGATTATGATGTTGAGACAGAAATATCTAGAGTTAAATCGAGATGAGGTATAGCAGGATAACAAATGATCGCAGGATTGAGATATTCCCAAGGAAAAGGGGGGAATGCAGAATGTGGGAACCAAGCAGACAAAAGCTATGTTAGAAAACATCAGGTGACTGTTACTTCCCACTGGGGAGTTCCACAAGTATTTGCTGAGTATTCACCCTATTCAAGAAGTGTCATAATTGCAGTGGGGCAGGACCCTTCACCACCCCCTCTGCATGCCAAAGATATCTCCCTGCTGGGAGCCACTTTCCTGATGGAGCTTGAATGTATGTCCTATACTTACTAGCCAATAGATTTGAAGGTTAATATGCTTAGCCAATAAGTTTAAACTGTAATCTTGCTGATGTAATTCATACCCCTAAAAGGTATAAAAAAGTGTGCCTTTGTTCTTGGGGGTCGCCTCTGCCCCAATTGCAGAATGACCCCAGTGCACTGGATCAGTAAACTTCTTGTTTATTATATCAATCTCCATCTATGTGTCTCTGTGAGTGGGACATCCCAAACATAGCGCTCAGAGGGCTTTTCTTGAGTCTTACCATCTTCATGTGGATCCCCCCAACAACTGGTGCAGGGTCTATCTCTAAAGTTGTTGCCTATTTATGGAATATGCTCCCTGTCTTAGTTAGGGTTTTACTGCTGTGAGACACCATAACCAAGGCAACTCTTATAAGGACAGCATTAATTGGGGCTGGCTTACAGGTTCAGAAATTCAATCCATTATCATCAAAGTGGGAGCATGACAGCTTCCAAGGAGGGTGAGGATCATAAAGCCCACCCACACAGTGACACACATACTCCAACAGGGTAACAACTTCTAGCACCTTACTTTTTTTTTTTTTTGGTTCTTTTTTTCAGAGCTGGGGACCGAACCCAGGGCCTTGAGCTTCCTAGGCAAGCACTCTACCACTGAGCTAAATCCCAACCCCCCAGGGTAACAACTTCTAATAGTGCCACTCTCTTGGCCAAACACATATAAAACTATCACATTCTACTCCTTGGCTCCCATAGGCTTATTCAAATATATGAGCATATGGTGGGGCATGTTAAAACATAGCATAATGCAAAATACATTTACTCTAAGTTCAAAGGTCCCCATAGTCTACAGCAGTCTCAGCAATGTTAAAAGTCAAAAGTTCAGTTTCTTCTGAGATATATCCTATCACTTAATTGTAATCCCCAAAGAAAGACAGGAAACTGGCTGGGCAAACTCCATACTCTTCATTTCCATGTTTGATGTCAACAAGGTCTTCAGGTCTCCAACTCCTTTCTCATCTTAGTTAAATGCAGAAAAAAACTTCTTTCTTCTGGGCTGTTTCCACTGCTTGTTAGCATCTTTCCTGGTTCTTGCATCTCTAAAATCTTGGAGTCTTCAAGGCAATGCCAGTTTTGTTCCGGAGCTTCTTCTTTCAATGTCTGGGATCTACACATGATCTTCTGGGCTCCTCCAAAGGGCTGGCTTCATTTCTTTAGCTCTACCCTCTGTAGCTCAGGTTGATCTATCCCACTGCTGCTGCTGCTTTTGGTGATCAACCCATGGTATGGCATCTCCAATACAATGGGGTCTTCTGCTGCAACTAAGTTTCACCAATAACCACTCATAGGCTCTCTTTGTGGTGCCAAGCTTCAAATCCTTTACATGGCTCCTTCAATCCTGGGCTATCAACTAAAACTGAGGCTGTACCTTCACCAATGGCCTTCTTGGACTTTCACAGTGCCAAGCCTCAGCTGTTCTTCATGACCTCTTCAGACCTTCAAGATCAGTACCACCTGGGTGACTCTTACAAATTACCAAGTACAGTTGCAGCAAGACAAACAACTTTGGCTATGTCTAGAAATCAGCTTCTTTGTGTCTCAGAAAACACTTTGCAGATTTCACCTCAGTGATGCTAGTCTCTTCTTTAATCACTACTAATTTCTTTTTTTCCCTCCATCTTTATTAATTTGGGTATTTCTTATTAACATTTCAATTTTTATTCCCTTTCCCATTTTCTGGGCCAACATCCCCCATCCCCTCCTCCTCCCCTTCTATATGGGTGTTCCCCTCCCCATCCTCCCCCCCCCATTCCCGCCCTCCCCTCTAACCATCATAAATTGTCCCAGTAGTCTCTTTCTGTTCTGCACTCTAAAATGAGAGCCACGTGACCAAAGCTTCAGAGTTCTGCTGCTTGCTGGGTCTGGATCATGGCGTCCTTGTTGTATTACATTATCACCAGCTTCAATTTTTTCCAACTCCTTCACTACCTAAGCTTGGATGTTCTGGAACTTCATGTGTAGACTGACTTTGATCTAAGAGATCTGCATGCCTGTCTCCAAAGCACTGGAGTTAAAGGTGTGGTTCACCAAACCTAGACTGAAGCTTCTCTTCACCTAGAACTTGCTTTGTTCTAGGCTGGCCTTGAATTCAGAGATCAGATTGTCTTTGTCTCCCGGGATTCTAGGTTTGGACTGCCATGCCTGGACCTAAACTAAACTGGCTGGGATCTTGCCCCAAGGTCACTACTCCCTTAATTTAATTTAATATCCTTGAACACAGGATTCAGCTCCATTTAACTTCCTGGTACCCCTTTAGTACATATATTTTACCATATATTTCCTATCTATTTTAATACCATTTATGTCTATTATAAAACCACATATTTTATATATATTCTTTCTAAGCTTACTATGCTTATTCAAAATGCTCTTCAAGAGACTTAACCAGAAAAGAAATTCTCTGCTGGGCTTTTTTGAGATTTCCTTTGTCCATGAAATTAATATAAATCTCTTCACCTTAGCCTCAGCTAGACTTTTCATATAAGGTCAAAAAGCAGCCACATTCTTCACCAAAATCCCAGAAAACAGTCTCTTGGCCACATATTGAAATTGTCCACTGAATCTCATGGGTTAGTTCCCCACAATTCAAATTATTCTCAGTAACAAAGTCTTCCATATTCTTACTAGGGTAGCCCATTAAGCCCTACTTAAAGCATTTCACTACTTTACAAATCCAAAGTCCCCAAATTGATATTCTTCTAAAACAAAAACCTAGTCAGGCCTATCACAGTAATACCCCACTCCTGGTACCAACTTCTGACTTAGGGTTTTACAGCTGTGAATAGACATCATGACCAAAGCAACTTTTATAAGGACAACATTTAATTGGAACTAACTTACAGGTTCAGAGATTCAGTCCAATATCATGAAGGTGGAAACATGACAGTGTCCAGTCAGGCATGGTTTAGATTGAGCTGAGAGTTCTACATCTTCAACTGAAGCCTGCTAGCAGAATTTTGGCTTCCAGGCAGCTAGAATAAGGGTCATAAAGCCCACACCCACAGTAACACACCTACTACAACAGGACCACACTTTCTAGTAGTGCCACTCCCTGGGCTGAGCATATAGAACCATTACACTCCCTTAATTGAACTGCCTTGTCTGGTCTCAGTGGAAGAGGATGCATCTAGCCCTACAGAGTCTTGATGTGCTAGGAACAGAAATACCCACCATGGCCTCCTCTGTTTCAGAGGAGAAGGGGAGGAGATGATAGGGAATTCTGTGAGGGTGGAGATTAATTAATTAATTTAAAAAAGAAAACCATCTTGAAAACCATAGATGATAATAATGGAGATCTCACACTAAGATATACTAGCTACAGTTTACCAACTTTTATAAAAAAAAAACCCTACATTTATAATGGCATGCAAAATATTAAGAATTTAATTGTGTTTAAAAGACCATTCATGGTAGTACAAAGCAACAGTCTTACCTTTGGATATATAATAAATGTGTCAGTGCAATACCAAATAGCTAATGGAAGAGTTTAAATTTTAGTCTTAAGAAGAAAAAACAGAGCATACTCGGCCTTCTAGACACAACAGGGCTGTTGTACATATGGACTCATATAGACTGAGGCAGTGCGCATAAGGCCCACACTGTTCTGTACGAAATGGGGTTTAGGAGAAGTGGATATAAGTGGATATTAGTTGAAAGAAGAAGTGGATATAAGTGCCCACCCCTAATTCAGAAGCTATCTCTAATTGATAAAGACTCATAAATGAAACTTTAGGTTTCTCCAAGGTAGCCTCTCTGGACAAACAAGCTACTCTTAAGGGTAGACTGCATGTTTAGCAGTAGATGGCCAACAGAAAATGAACTCAAAGGTATATCTGGAGGTTTTTATATCATAATGTCATAATGTTAAGTAAGTACATTTAATATTTATTTATGTTTGCATTAAAATCACACACACACAAATATATGCTTCCAGTTTTGTGTTTTCTTATAGCATTTGTATGTATGCAGACTTGCATGTCTCAGCATCTATATACATCTCTTGTGCTTTTCTTTGAGGTTTTACTTGTTTCATTGCTTTGTACTATTTTGATTTCTTTGTTTTATATTGATTTGTATTTAATTTATTATTATTTCTTAGGTGGCTGTTTATTTTAAGCACAAAATATGTGGATCCAGTTTGTGTGTGTGTGTGTGTGTGTGTGTGTGTGTGTGTCAAGGTACTGAGAGAAGTAGAGGGAGGGGAAACCATAATCAGGCATAGAGTGTGAAAAAAATCTGTTTTCAATACAAGAAAAAAGAAGAAATACAAAGTAAATAAAATATATTTGGTCTATGATTTGTGACTTTTAATTGAAGGAAATAAACAAGAAAAGAAAAGTTTTGTTTACTAAATCTGTGGAAATAAAGGGAATAAATCTTCTAATAATTTATTGCAAAATTCCTTTTAAGTTAAACAAAAAGTATGAAATTGAGAAAAATATATCAACAAACAATATATGACATATTACTTTCTGATTTATTATGCTTGCTGTTATCATTATCATTACTCTAAATATTTCATATTTTATGAAGCATCAATTAAATATTATATCTACATTTGGGAATTATTTACAGTTTTACTAAATAGACACAATGTTGTGAGTGTATAAGTCATGATTTACTTTCTTGTGAGATAATTTCAAAGATCATTTTAGTATATAAATAATATCACAATGTTACCATAGTGCATAAAGATTCGATTACATATTTAAGAGTATTGTGCTAAGATAAATACTATCACTGAGATCATTGCAACACAGTAAACTATTTTTTTCCACAAAACCACTAGGAGCTTTATTTTTAGAAACAAAGATGCCAAGACAAAGTATCTCCCTAAATAGTTTTTGTTTTTTTAACCTGAGCAAGGGAACAAACTAAATCAATTCAGATGGAGTTTTAAGAGAGGTAAGCCTTTATTTCCATCTTTCTCAAATAAAGCAAGCAGACTTGGTTGCTTTGAGGGGATTAGTGAAGAGACCTAATCCCATACCTTCATCTTATTCCTAGCTCTCTTCCTTTGCTTCAGTCTTGGCTGGGGCTGCAGTAGGAGCATGAGCATCAGTGGTGGCAGCAGTCACAGGGGCAGGAGCCCCAAATACAGATGGATCAGTCAGGAAGGCCTTGACCTTTTTAGCATGTGGGAAGGTGTAATCAGTCTCCATAGACAAAGCCAGGACTCTCCTGTACTCATTACTGATGGAGTGAGACACTGAGGCAACAGTTGGGTAGCCAATCTGCAGACAAATGCTGGTCACCTGTGGACTCCCTCTAAGAAGTGAGAATGCACTGTGAAGGGTCTGCTCTGTGATGTTCAGCACAAATGCTGCCATTGTCAAACAACTGTTGGATGATTAGCCCTGGGAGATGTTCAGTGGTATGGCTTCACTGGTTCCTACCTTGTTTCCAGGTTTTGTCAGCTGTATATCTAACTCAGAATTTCAACGGTACCTCTGGAGATTTTAGTGGTGATGCCTAAAGCTTGGAAGAACGAGCTTCTCAGGGCCCAGGCTAGTGTTCTGAGCATGCACAGAGACCTCACATGGGATGATGGCACCAGGTCGAGCAGCAGCTGGCACCTTATTGGCCAGCAGCATGTCTCTAATCTCAGTGAGGTCCTCATTGGTGAACACCAAGCCCACGTACCACCGGATGTGAGACAGCAGTTCCTCCAGAGCTGGTTGTTCTCCAGGTGGCCCCTGATGGCCTTGCCCATCATAGTGATCTTGCCCATCAGCACCAGAGCCTTCCCTCAGAGGGACATGCGGATCTGCTGCATCTGCTTAGAGCCCACCTTGTCTGCTCCCACAATGAAGCATTTTGGTAATCATCCAAAAGTTAGATGATCTTAAGAAAGTAATTGGCCTTCCAGTCCGCCCTGCTTTCCCTGGGGATCACAGCAGTGCATCAGGGATTGCCAAGCAGGGGTTAAAGACGATGTCAGTCTAATGAGGACTTTTAAGCAGAAACAATAAGAATGTGTGTGTGTCATGGTATGCACTCATTGATAAGTGGATATTAGCCCAAATGCTCGAATTACCCTAGATGCACAGAACACATGAAACTCAAGAAGGATGACCAAAATGCGAATGCTTCACTCCTTTTAAAATGGAACAAGAATACTCTTGGGAGGGAATAGGGAGGCAAAGTTTAGAACAGAGGCTGAAGGAACACCCATTCAGAGCCTGCCCCACATGTGGCCCATACATATACAGCCACCCAATTAGACAAGATGGATGAAGCAAAGAAGTGCAGGCTGACAGGAACCAGATGTAGATCTCTCCTGAGAGACACAGCCAGAAAACGGCAAGCACATAGGCGAATGCCAGCAGCAAACCACTGAACTGAGAATGGGACTACCATTGCAGGAATCAGAGAAAGGACTGAAAGAGCTTGAAGGGGCTTGACACCCCGTATGAACAAAAATGCCAACCAACCAGAGCTTCCAGGGACTAAGCCACTAGCCAAAAACTATACATGGACTGACCCTGGGCTCCAACTGCATAGGTAGCAATGAATAGCGTAGTAAGAGCACCAGTGTAAGCAGAAGCCCTTGTTCCTGCCAAGACTGGACCGGAAGTCAACGGGATTCTTGGGGGGAGGGCAGTAATGGGGGGCAGATGGGGAGGGGAAAACCGACATAGAAGGGGAGGGGTTAGGGGGATGTTGGCCTGGAAACCAGGAAAAGGAATAACAATTGAAATGTAAATAAGAAATACCCAATTTAATAAATGTGGAGAAAAAATGGAAGTGTACGTAGATAAAAATTGATTACAGTTCCTTCCTAGGTTTTTCATTCATGTCTGAGCTTACGTGTTTTCATATTGTACTGGGTTTGGACTTTTCTTACTCATGGCTCATTTTGTCCTTTCCTGAATATATGCTTTTGATTTCTAAAAAAAGGGGGGGGAGGGGCTGGAGGATAAATCTGGGAGGATT
The DNA here is from genome assembly GCF_021556685.1 of Rattus norvegicus. Lineage (NCBI taxonomy): Eukaryota > Metazoa > Chordata > Mammalia > Rodentia > Muridae > Rattus > Rattus norvegicus. Next base: position 151,284,171 of record NC_141554.1, on the reverse strand, counting down.
CAGGTACAGGAATAAGGGGTGAATATCATCAAAATATATGTATGTATAAAATTCTTTAGGAATTAATAAAACATATTTTTAAATGTGAAAAAAACTGAATAAACTCTGAAAGGGGGAAAAGTATGCGTTTGCACACCAATAGCATATAAAAACAATAACATACTTTTACTAATATATGTTTTATATAAACATATAAATATAAATAAATATTTACATTTATGCATATTGTATATGTTGTTTACCTATTATATAATTATATATGCAATGAAATATAAAAAAGGAATGTGTGTGTGTTTGAAAACGATAATGCAAGCTATAATTACTAAATAATAATAGATATGGACAAAAACTAAATCACTTAAGATAGATCCTTTTTTTCATAGAATAAAAGTAGTTTTTTAATACTTGTTGAGTGTTGCAGAAGTTATCACAGTCCTTCATTTCAACTATATTACAGAGCTCTAGTAAGAAAAATAACAAAGTATTTGTACAAAATCTGACACATAGATCAGTGGAATAGAATAAAAGACCCAGACTTAAGTTCATGGAGTTGTAGCCACCAATCTCTGACAAAGATTCCAACAATGAACTGGAGAAGAGTCATCTTCTATTTTCACCTGTGAGCTAGCTAATTTAGAATCCTGTCTCACACCCTGAACAAAAATAAATTCCAAGGGTCTTAAAGACACTAATGTAAAGCCTGAATGTCTGAAACTATTAAAAAAAGAGGGCAACACCTCAACATATTCTTGTTAGTTTTAAGTTAAAGACTCTCCAGAGATGAAATTTAGAGATTAATATAAATTTAAAAAGGAGATAACATATAAAACCCAAGCCAAACTCCAACTCATAAGATCATAGGTCATGCAATATTAATGGACAACTGATTGTTTTTAAATGCTGGGTACATTTAAAATCAAATGATTTCAGGCTGCATAATTGGTTAGAAATACTTTTCTACCTTGCCAATAAAAATTTTGTATGATACTGGTTAATAAAAATACAAAATCTGACATTTTCTAGTTAAATTATTTCTGTTAATCAATGTGAATTTTATGATGAGCCAGAATGTTAAAGGTGATTTTTTTGTACTGTCTCAAAAATGTGGTTGTAGCTAAAAGTGAGAATAATATACAACCACACATTTAAAGAAGCGATACTAAATAGATTCCTGTAAGAGGTATTGCAGATACTGGCGAGGATGTGGAGAAAGAGGAACACTCCTCCATTGTTAGTGGGATTGCAGACTGGTACAACCATTCTGGAAATCAGTCTGGAGGTTCCTCAGAAAATTGGACATTGAACTACCTGAGGACCCAGCTACACCTCTCTTGCGCATATATCCAAATGATGCCCCAACATATAAAGAAGACACGTGCTCCACTATGTTCATAGCAGCCTCATTTATAATAGCCAGAAGCTGGAAAGAACCCAGATGCCCTTCAACAGAGGAATGGATACAGAAATTGTGGTACACCTACACAGTGGAATATTACTCAGCTATCAAAAACAATGACTTTATGAAATTCGTAGGCAAATGGTTGGAACTGGAAAATATCATCCCGAGTGAGGTAACCCAATCACAGAAAAACACACATGGTATGCACTCATTGATAAGTGGCTATTAGCCCAAATGCTTGAATTACCCTAGATGCCTAGAACAAATGAAACTCAAGATGGATGATCAAAATGTGAATACTTCACTCCTTCTTTAAAAGGGGAACAAGAATACCCTTGGCAGGGAATAGAGAGGCAAAGATTAAAACAGACACAGAAGGAACACCCATTCAGAGCCTGCCCCACATGTGGCCCATACATATACAGCCATCCAATTAGACAAGATGGATGACGCAAAGAAGTGAGTGCTGAAAGGACCCGGATGCCCCAACATATAAAAAAGACATGTTCTCCACTATGCTCATAGCAGCCTCTAAGAAGGGGGGGGGGAGGGAGGAGTGCATGTGGGAGAGTGGGGAACAGGAAAAGGGGACAACATTTAAAATGTAAATGCATAAAATATTCAAGAAAAATAACATTTAAAATAAAAAATCAAAAAGTAACATACACTATCCAAAAGAAAGAAAGAATGAAAGAAAAAAAGAAAGGAAGAAAGAAAGAAAGAAAGAAAGAAAGAAAGAAAGAAAGAAAGAAATAGGTGAAGATCACACAGCCAAGAAGAGGTTAAAGGGGAATTGAGGATAGGCCCCTATGACTAAGTTGGAACTTTTTAACCACTTGTGCTCTACTCTTCTTTTTGCAGTGTGAGCCAGAAAACTCTGAAAAGTGCCTCATTAAACTGTCCCCCACAGGGATGCTTTCAACAAGACACAAGGGAAAGGAAAGTACTTTCCATAAATAGAAACTCAAGTTTGATTTTAATTTGTGGCAGACACTGTCTCATAGTGAAATAAAAATAGACCCATGGTTCAGATGGAGAAAAGGAAAACAACAAGCTTTAAGATTAATTAGATATGATTAACATTCCTAACTAACAGATTTGTGCAAATGACTTTTGTATAGGTACATTTAAATTTCCTTTCTAAACAGGATCTCAATACCAGAACCTCAGGTGAAAAGAGAATGGCAAAAGACAAGGACAGCAACAACAGCAACAACAACAGCAACAACAACAACAACAACAACAACAACAACAAAAATGAAAGAGTTGTGACTTATAATTTAAACTTCATTATACATGGATTTTAAAAATTAATTAGAAAAATTCTATTTCTCTCACAAACATATGCAGTTGATTATATTTTACTAAAAGGGATGTCACAGATGAGCTCCTATATTCCTAACAGCAAATTTATTCTTTATATTTTTCCAAATACAGTGGCATAATTAGTCCTTAATGATATGAGATGAATATGATGAGTGAACAATCCATTGAGTTTACCTTTATAATTCAGTCATTCACTCTCCGGACAAGTTAATTTAAGTACCCTCAAATAATGGAATAAAAACAATGAACCCCCTTTTACTGGATCTCTAATTCACCAAACCAAAAAAGTTAATTTCTGTCCTCTGGGAGAAATGGTAATAATTTTCTCAAGAAATGTTACTGTATATACCTTTGGGGATTCTTTTCTCACAATTTTGATATATCTATTTATGCTAGATAATTTTTGTCCTATGGTGGTATTTTTTAAAGTTTCAAAATAATGACACAAGTGCTATTGTATTCTTTCTGACTCCATGCAGTAATTTTGAAAATTTGAAGGTCTGCTATTGTATATTATTAAGGTACATGCCAAAAAATTTAACGGTCCACCATTAACCAAATTATTCCTGGAATTATCTCCATTATTCTGGATAGCTCTTCTTGCTTTTTAAAACACATTATATTTTTAAAAGTGGTTTAATTGTGTTTCCACCAATCACAGGATATGATTTGTAATTACAAACATGAACACATAGCTACTTTCAATAAAAGAAAGTAAATTAAGAAAATTCTATTATGTATTGTTGATGAAAGAATCAGTCTGTACAGCTATTCATTGGTATCTAAGGGTGATTTAATCCAGGACTGATTTTCTTTGGTTGTTGTTATTGTTTGTTTTAGCTCTTTTAAAGTTGAAAAGAGATATTTCTCTCAGATAATACATCCTGAATGTAGTTTCCCCTCTCCACTAGTCTCTGCCTGCTATTACATTCCCACTCCCCTAGACCTAATCCCCTTCAGTCTCCCTTCATAAAAGAGAAGGCCTCTAAGTGAACACAATAAAATAAACTACCATAAGATAAAGCAAAATTCTTCAATCTGAGGCAGGACAAGGCAATTCAAAAGGAGAAAATGCATCCCAAGGATGGGAAAAAGAGTAAAGACACCTGACAATTCTTCTGGTCCTTAAATTTCTCATATGAAATGGCTTATATACATATGATGTCTATATCTTCTTCTTTGTGCTTGAAATAATGTTGAGATTACCTGTGACATGTATTGTAATGTAAATATTATACAAGTAAGTGTTAAACTGTTTTAGGGAATACAAACAAGGGGAAAGAGTCTGTACATCAAGAACAAATAGTGATAAGAACTAGATAGTATTGGTACAGAGACATGTAGGTAGATAAGTAGAATAGAATTGAATACCCAGAAATGAACCCACACACATATGGTCACTTGATCTTTGACAAAGGAGCTAAACCCATCCAGTGGAAAAAAGATAGCATTTTCAAAAAATGGTGCTGGTTCAACTGGAGGTCAGCTTGTAGGAGAATGCAAATAGATCCATTCTTATTTCTCTGTACGAGGCTTAAGTCCAAGAGGATCAAGAACCTCCACATAAAATGAGATACACTCGAACTAATAAAATAAAAAAGTGGGGAAGAGTCTCCAACACATGGGCACTGGAAAAAATTTCCTGAACAGAACACCAGTGACTTATGCTCTAAGATCAAGAATCGAGAAATGGGACCTCATAAATCTGCAAAGCTTCTGTAAGGCAAAGGACACTGTCATTAGGACAAACCAGCAACCAACAGATTGGGAAAAGATCTTTACCGATCTTATATCTGATAGAGGGCTCATATCCAAAATATACAAAGAACTCAAGAAGTTAGACTCAAGAGAGTCAAACAACCCTATTGAAGATGGGGTACAGAGCTTAAAAAAATAATTCTCAGATGAGGAATATTGAATGGCTGAGAAGTACCTATAGAAATGTTCAACATCCTTAGTCATCAGGGAAATTCAAATCAAAACAACCCCGAGATTCCACCTCACACCTGTCAGAATGGCTAAGGTCAAAAACTCAGGGGACAGCAGATGCTGGGAAGGATGTGGAGAAAGAGGAACACTCCTCCATTGTTGGTGGGATTGCAAGCTGGTACAACCACTCTGGAAATCAGTCTGGATGTTCCTCAGAAAATTAGACATAGTTATACCTAAGGACCGAGCTATACCATTCCTGGGCATATACCCAAAAGATGCTACAACATACTACAAAGACACATGCTCCACTATATTCATAGAAGCCTTATTTATAATAGTCAGGAGCTGGAAACAATCCAGATGTCCTTCAACAAAGGAATGGATGCAGAAACTGTGGTACATCTATACAATTAAGTACTACTCATCTATCAAAAACATTGACTTCATGACAATTATAGGCAAATGGATGGAACTGGAAAATTCATTCTGAGGGAGGTAACCCAACCACAAAAAATCGCACATGGTCTGCACTCACAGATGAGTGGATATTAGCCCAAAAGCTCAAATTACCCAAGCTACAATCTACAGGCCACTTGAAGCTCAAGAAGAAGGATGAACAAAGTGCAGATGCACTTAGTCCTTCTTAAAAGGGGGGAACAAAAACATTCATAGGAGGGGATATGGAGACAAACTTTGGAGCAGAGACTGAAGGAATGGCCATTCAGAGCCTGCCCCACCTGGGGATACTGCATATATATATATATATATATATATATATATATATATATATATATATATACACATATATATATATATATATATATATATAATGTACAGCCACCAAAACTAGATAATATTGATGAAGCCAAGAAGTGCATGCTGACAGGAGCCTGAGAGGCCCAGCCAGAGCATGTTAAATACAGAGGCAAATTCTAGCAGCAAGGCATTGAACTGAGAACAGGGTCCCCATTGGAGGAATTAGAGAAAGGATTGAAGGAGCTGAAGGGTCTTGGGACCCCATCAAAACAACAATACCAACCTACCAGAACTCCCAGGGACTAAAACCCTACCAAAAGACTACATATGGACAGACCCACAGCACCAACTGCATATGTAGTAGAGGGTGGCCTTGCTGGGCCCCAATGGGAGGAGTATCCCTTGGTCCTCCCAAGGCTGGACCCTTTAGTGTAGGAGAATGTCAGGGCTGGGGAATCATGAATGGGTGATGGTTGGAGAGGAGGAACACCCTTATAGAAGAAGGGGAGGTGGATCAGATAGGGGGCTTATGACTGGGAAACTAGGAGAGGGAATAATATTTGAAAGGTAAATAAAAAATATTTAATAAAATTGTAGATAATGAATTTGTTTGCATAACATTGTACAATTTTGTAACTATGGAACAAAGGAAAGAAATCTGTAAGTATGAATATTAGTTAAGTGGAACAGAAACAATATGAACAATATAATTTATGAATGATCCTGTAGTGTACCATACTCCATGATAGTGCCGTCACACTTAAAAGGGAACTTCAATCAATAGCAAGATTTTTCTGTGAAAAACAAAACAAACAAACAAAAAACCCAGAACCAATAAAATTATTTGCCCTGAATATTTTTGACCTGTGATTTTTTGAATCACAGGAACATAGCCTCTGTATAATGGAATATGTAAGCTTTGTCTACTGGAAGAAATATCACCACCAGCAGTGGAATAAAGAGCACAATGTGGAACTTCTTGGATCCTGGCCCACAGCTCCCTGCTCCCAAGTCCTGTGGGACAGAGAGCTGAATACCCAGAAGTGTGGGCAATCCTGAGACTGCAGGGCAGAACAGACTGTCACTTCTGCCCACTTTTGCCCACATCATTGGCCCAAGAGGAAATTGCATAGTGACTCTGGACACTTGAGTATTGGAGCAGTCAACCTGCAGGAGCGCCAATGTCCAAATCTGAGCCCAGATCAAAACTGAACCAGTCAAACAGCTCCCTGCACATAAATCCTGTTGGCGGGGGCAGGGGGAGCTAGACCCTCAGAAGTGTGGACACATGTGTGAAAACAGAGGAGTCTACTCTCTGCCCACATTATCGACTCAAGAGGAAAATGCCTTGTGCTATCTGTGACCCCTGCACATAGGGAACTAGGAGAAGTAGGGGCAGGACCCTTCTGGTTGCTGCCCTCACAGAAAGCTGAAAGCCAGCCACCAGGAGTGACTACATATCTGAGAATACTCTGTATCCATAACTGGCTAAAAGAAAAGATGAAAACAGATCTATAGCACTCCTGATACAAAGTCAAGCCACTGTCAGAAACAGCAAACAAGCTAACACCTGAGACAACCTGATGGCAAGATGCATGCGCAGGAACCCAAGTAACAGAAACCAAACTAATTGGCATCATCAGAGCCCAATTCTCCCACCAACGCAAACACTGAATATCCAAACACACCAGAAAAGCAAGATCTATATCTAAAATCACATTTTATCATGATGATGGAGGATATTAAGAAGGTCATAAATAACTCCCATAAATAACAGGACAACACAAGTAAACAACTGGAAGCCCTTAAAGAGGAAACATAAAAATCCCTTAAAGAACTACTGGAAAAAACAATTAAACAAGAGAAGGAAATGAACAAAACCATTCAGGAGTTAAAAGTAGAAATAGAAACAATAAAGAAGGCACAAAGGGAGACAACACTGGAGATAGAAAACCTAGGGAAGAGATCAGGAGTCATAGATAGGAGCATCACCAACAGAATGCAAGAGATAGAAGAGAGAATCTCAGGAGCAGAAGATACCACAGGAAACATCGATACAACTGTAAAAGATAATGGAAAATGGGAAAAGCTCCTAGCCAAAAATGTACAGGAAATCCAGGACACAATGAGAAGATCAAACCTAAGGATAATAAGTATAGAAGAGAGTGAAGACTCCCAGCTTAAAGGGCCAGTAAATATCTTCAACAAAATCATAAAAGAAAACTTCCCTAACCTAAAGAAAGAGATGACCATAAACATACAAGAAGCCTACAGAACTCCAAATAGATTGGACCAGAAAAGAAATTCCTCCCATCACATAATAGTCAAAACACCAAATGCCCAAAACAAAGAAAGAATATTAAAAGCAGTAAGGGAAAAAGGTCAAGTAACATATAAAGGCAGACCTATCAGAATTACACCAGACTTCTCACTAGAGACTATGAAAGCCAGAAGATCCTTGACAGATGTCATACAGACCCTAAGAGAACACAAATGCCAGCCTAGGCTTCTATATCCAACAAAACTATTAATTAACATTAAGGGAGAAACCAAGATAAAAAATGGTGAAGCCCAACACACCGAGGTAAGCTAAACCCTAGAAAAAGCAAGAAATAACCTCCTTGCAACAAAACCAAAAAAAAGAGATGCACACAAACATAATCCCACCTCCAAATACAAAAATAGCAGGAAGCAACAATCACTATTCCGTAATATCTCTCAACATCAATGGACTCAATTCTCCCAAAAAAAGGACACAGATTAACAGACTGCTTACATAAAAAGGACCCAGAATTTTGTTCCTAGAGGAAACACACCATAGAGAAAAAGACACTGCCTCAGAGTAAAAGGGTGAAAAACAACTTTCCAATCAAATGATCTGAAGAAGTAAGCTGGAGCAGCCTTTCTAATATCGAATAAAATCGACTTCAACCAAAAGTCATCAAAAAAGATAAGGAAGGACACTTCATATTCATCAAAGGAAAAATCCACCAAGATGAACTCTCAATCCTAAATATCTATGCTCCAAATAAAAGGGGACCTACATACATAAAAGAAACCTTACTAAAGTTCAATGCACACATTGCACCTCACACAATAATAGTAGGAGATTTCAACACAACACTCTCATCAATGGATAGATCATGGAATCAGAAATTAGAGACATATAGAGACTAACAAAAGTTATGAACCAAATGGACTTAACAGATATTTATAGAACATTCCATCCTAAAGCAAAAGGATATACCTTCCTTTCAGCACCTCATGCAACCTTATCCAAAATTGACCATATAATTGGTCATAAACAGGCCTCAACAGATACAGAAAGATAGAAATATTCCCGTGCATCCTATCAGACCACCACAGGCTAAAGCTGATCTTTAATAACAGTAAGGAAAGAACACCCACATATACATGGAAGTTGAACAGTGCTTTATTCAATGATAATTTGGTCAAGGAAGAAATAAGTAAATAAATTAAAGACTTCTTAGAATTTAATGAAAATGAAGGTACAGCATACCCAAACTTATGGGACACAATGAGACTGTGCTAAGAGGAAAACTCCTAGCTCTGAGTGCCTTCAGAATGAAACAGGAGAGAGCATATATCAGCAGCTTGACAGCACACCTAAGAGCTCTAGAACAAAGGGAAGCAAATATACCCAAGAGGAGTAGAAGGTAAGAAATAAACTCGGGGCTGAAATCAACCAATTAGAAACAAAAAGGACTATACAAAGAATCAATAGAACCAAAAGCCGGTTTTTTGAGAAACATAACAAGATAGATATACATTTAGCCAGACTAACCAGAGAGCACAGAGAGTATGTGCAAATTAACAAAATCAGAAATGAAAGGGGAAACATAATAACAGAATCAGAGGGACTTAAAAAAATCACCATATTCTACTAGAAAAGTCTATATTTAAAAAAATTAAGAAATCCTGTGGGGAAGAGAGCTGACCACCCAGCAGTGCAGACCTCCTAAGACTGCACCACAGACTGCCACCTCTGCATACCTCTACCCACATCCCTGATCCAAGGGGAAATGGCACAGTGCCTCTGGACACAGGGATATAGGAACAAACAGCCGCCGGTACCCATGGTTCTGGTCAATACCCAGGACAGAACTGAACAGGCCAAACAGCTCTCTGCACCCAAATCCTGTGAGGGAGAGAGCTGGACCCACAGAAGAGTGGATACTCCTGAGATGTCAGAAGAGAATACCCTCTGTCCACAGTCCAGACCCAAGAGGGAATCTCATAGTGCCAACTGTGCCCCCTGGGTGCGAGGACCTAGGTGCAATCACAGGTAGGACCCTTTGATTCCTGCCCATGCCTAGAGCTGGAAGACAGTCTCCAAGAGCACTGACACACTTGAAATCAGAGCACCTGCTCTCAGAAAAGGCTGAAAGGAATCAGGAAAACAGTTCTACAGGAGTGCTGACACAGAGGCCTACTGCAGGGTCAAGTCACTGTCAGAAACAGCAAGACAAGCAAACAACAGAGAACACCCGATGGTGAGAGGCAAGCTCAGGAACCTAAGCAACAGAAACCAAGACTACTTGGCATCATCAGAGCCCAGTTCTCCCACCATAGAAAATATTGGATATCCAAACACACCAGAAAAGCAAGATTTAGATTTAAAATCACATTTCTTGATAATGATGGAGGACTTTAAGAAAAACATAAAGAACTCCCTTAAAGAAATGCAGGAAAACACAAGTAAACAAGTAGAAACACTTAGAGGAGAAACACAAAAATCCTTAAAAGAATTACAGGAAACACAACCAAACAGATGAGCAAATTAAAAATGGGAATAGAAACAATAAAAAAGCACGAAGGAAGACAACTCTGGATATAGAAAACCTAAGGAAGAGACAAGGAGCTGTAGATACAAGCATCACGAACAGAGTACGAGAGATAGAAGAGAGAGTCTCAGGGGCAGAAGATACCATAGAAAACAGTGACACAACTGTCAAAGATAATATAAAACACAAAAAGCTCCTAGCCCAAAACATACAGGAAATCCAGGACATAATGAGAATTTCAAACCTTAGGATAATAGGTATAGAAGAAAGTGAAGACTCCCAACTTAAAGGGTCAGTAAATATATTCAACAAAATTATAGAAGAAAACTTCCCTAACTTAAAGAAAGAGATGCCCATAAACACACAGAAAGCCTACAGAACTCCAAATAGATTGGACCAGAAGAGAAATTCCAAAAGATGCTCCACCATGCCACTGGGGCACATATTCACTATGTTAATAGTGGCCTTATTTATGATAGCTAGAAGCTGGAAACAACCCAGATTTCCTACAACAGAGGAATGGATATAGAAAATGTGGTTCATTTACACGAGGGAATACTGCTCGGCTATTAAGAATGAGTACATCCTGAATTTTGCAGGCAATGGATGGGACTAGAAAATATCCTGGGTGAGATAACTCAGACCCAAAAGGACACGCATGGTATGTTTTCACTAATAAGTGGATATTAGTCAAAAAGTACAGAATACCCAAGTTACAATCCATAGAACTCAAAACGTTCAACAACAAGGTCCAAGTAAGGATGCCTCAGTCCCCCCTGGGAGGGAGAAGAAAGCAACCACAATGGGGGAGAGAGAAAAAGGGGAGGGAAAGATGATGAAGTTTGGAGGAGAGGGGAGCATGTTCTGGTATTGGGTGGGAGAAAAGGACTGAAGCCATGAGGGCCAGCAGAAAGAATGGAAACTGGTCACCTTGGGAAGGAGGTTAGGAGGACCCTCCAGAATGTGTCAGAGACCTGGTAAGTGAAATACTCTCAGGATGTAAAGGGGGTACCTTAGATGAAATGCCCTACAGTGAGGAGAGGTAACTTGTTGAGCCCACTTCCATCAGAAAGACAGGTCATCAAGTGAGGGATGGGGTTGCTATCCCACAGTCAAAACTCTGACCCATAATTCTTCCCATCTGCAAGAAATGCAGGGATGGAAATGAAGAAGAGCCTGAGGTAAAGAATATCCGACTACAGGCTCCAAATGGGATCCAGCTCAAGAGGAGGCCCCATGACCTAACACTATTACTGAGGCTATAGGTTGTTCATAAAAAGGGAGCTATCATGACTGCCCTCCAAAGACCCAACAAGTGGGTGAAAGAGTCAGATGCAGATATGTGCACCTAACCAATGAACAGAAGTTGCTGACCCCTCTCGTTGAATTATGGAAAAGCTGGAGGGAGCTGAGGAGGAGGGCAACCCTGTAGGAGGACCAGCAGTCTCAATTAATCTGGAACCCTGAGACCTATTAGACACTGGATCACCAACCAGGCAGCATATACCAGCTGATATGAGGCCTCCAACACATATAGAGCAGAGGATTCTCGGGTCTGGGTTCAGTCAGAGAAGATGCACCTAACCCTCGAGAGACTGGAGACCCCAGGAAGCTTAGAGGTCTGTTGGGTGTTGGGGTGGGGGTAAGGACATCCTCCTTTGGAGATCATGGGGAGGGGTGTATGGGATGTGGAACAGTGGAAGGTAGACCGGGAGGGAAAAATCTGGAGTGTAAAAATAAATAAAAAGTAAAAAAGAAATATGATCAGGAATAGAGGTTTGGTCTTTCTCAGGAAATCAGTGAATTGCATTTACTAAATAAGACTCATTCTGAGACTATTTGTTAAACTTCAGTAGATTTATTATAGAATTTATATTCAATTACACACTATAGTATGAGCATGGGAAAAATTAGTCTCTTCTAGTTAATGTTAGTGAGAATCAGCTGCCTGAGGTTTTCTTTAAAACCCATGTATTTTTAGTACTACAGAATTCAGTGGAAAAAAGAAAAGTTAATTAACTGATTATCCTAGTACAGATAACTAAGTTATACTCATGCTGCTCAGAATCTTTGTCTATTAAATATGTTTGGATATCAAGAGTGAATCCTGGTGCTCGTGAAAACTGTGTACCTTGGCCAGACATACATTTTGTCTTGTGCTGGTAGTTGGCTTGCATATATAAATTGAGAAAATATTTTAATAAATTCTATGTAAGCATGATATTTTAAACCATAGTCCTCTTGATTTCAGTGTGCAAATATTTTAGGGACTGTCAACCTTATGGTTTTGGGACTTTGCTACTGTATTCTGAGTGAATCTAAATATTTATGATTCAATGAAATTGTATTATAAAAAAATTCTACTGACAATAATTAGACAAAAGTTTTTTTATACATATGATCTAGATGGATGAACATTACTAAAATATACACACATTCACACCTCCCATCTTTTTAATGTAAGCAAACTTATAGAGATATACTTTGAATAGCTATCATAACCTCAATCTTCTATGAAATCGCTGATAACTCACATTTGAACATTACTTAATTATTCCCCTAAGTTAGAACAGTGCTTCTGTATAAATTACTGGACACTTAAAGTGAAAGTTGGTTGCATTGTATTTGAGAAAGGAATTGTAGGCAGTAGATCACAGTTCTCTTCAGCTTTAATTGAAAACCAAGTTAAATTAGTTCTTCAATTGCTTGCTTCTATAAAGGAGTTCATTATAATCATTTGTAAAAGTAATGCATAGTCTGAGGGCACTTTGCACGTATATTATTACCATAATTAAGAATCTGTCCACATTTTATGGGTTATTTTAAGCTTAGCAAATGTAGGCTTATATATCCCTTTCACATTAAAACTTGCTGAACATTAATGACCATTTCTGAGGGTAGAAAAGTGGAAAGACCCTATAGAAAAGTATGTAGCTCTGACTGGCCTTGAACTTACCATCCCCCTTTCACAGTCTCTTAAATGCTGGGATTTGCAGTCTCAATCTGACATAACATACTGCATAAAATGATTTTACAAAGGAATTATCAAAAATGTTCTCACAATGTATCTGGATTTGAGTAATAGGAAGAAATGAATATGCAAACTCTATGGAGAACATAGAATTTGTGATTTAGAATGCATATAATGCCTATGGGACAATGTGAGAGGCTTTCATATAAAACATTTATTTAGTCAGGAGGCTACATATATGACATTTGCCTCTACTTACACAGGTGCCAATTATAAAAAGGAAAGGATGACTATAAAGAACACATTTTTTTTAAGTGAGTAAAAGTAAGTTTATACTTTAATGAAAAAAAAACCATCAAAATCTACAAGGAGACACATGTGATCATTATCTACTTTTCATTCACAGAGGTTTGCATAGTTACATAAGATAAAGAATTATAAACACAAGCCTTTCATAGAAGTGCTGGCTCACAAACAAGGTCAAATTATTTGAATAAATATCATTTGCATACTATGATACTACAAGTCATTACAATCTGACTACAATTTATTATTATTGTTATTATTGTTGTTGATAATTATGTTATTATTATTTGCTAATTCTGTCTCCATATGCCTACTATAAGTATCATTGATTGTCTTTCATGAATATAGCTATGCTTTTTCACTTTTTACTTTTATTGTCCCTGGAAAATATTTTTATAAGTATTATACAATGCTAACCATCATAAGATATGTGTAGCTAATTTACAGCACTTTTGAATCTAATGTCTGAAGATTTCTAAACTTAGTAATGTTTTCCTAGTTATGTCTCAGTTCTAGGTGATTTTGGTGGTTATTCAATTTAGCCATTGTACATGATGCCATCTCCAGTTTGCAGAAGAGAAAAGCCAGTGAATTCGTGCCTCCTGACTTGTGAGATTACCTTTTAATGTCTTGTGCTGTCTAGTGTTGTGTCAACTTGAAACATGCTATAGGAGAGGAGTAAGCCTTAATTGAGAAAATACCTTCATAAGACTGGAATGTAGGCAAGTCTCTATAGCATTTTTCTTAAATCATGATTGGTGTGGGATGGCCAAGTCCATTGTGGGTAGTGCTGTCTCTGGGCAGGTGGTAGGATAAACAGGAGAAAGAAGAATAAACAATTGATGAGAAGCAAGCTAGCAAGCAACATCCTTTCATGGTCTCTGCATCAGCTCCTGACTCAAGGTTCCTGCCCTGTTTGAGTTCTTGTCATTTTTGAGTTCCTGAACTGACTTTCTTCATTGAACAGTGACATATCAGTGTAAACCAAACATGCCCCCCCAAACTTGCTTTTGGTCATGGTGTTTCATCACAGCAATAATAATCTTTACTAGGATATATCTATACTTTTTTATAGTTTAGCATGTGAGGTTGTTTGAATAGCTATAGCCCACATAAACTCCTGTGTTTGAATGCTTCCCTCATAGGAAGTGGCATTTTGGGGAAGTAAAGCCTTATTCAAATAGGAGTGGCCTTTTTGGTGGAAGTGTGTCACGGTTGGGTTTTTTTTTTTTTTTTTTGAGGTCATATACGGTCAAGCTACACCCAATGTAACAGTCTCCTTATGCTTCCTGAGGATCAAGATGTAGAACTCTTAGCTCCTTCTCCAGCACAATTCCTGCCTGCACGCTACTGTGCTTACCGCCATAATGACAATGAACTAAATAAACCTCTGAAATTGTAAGCCAGCCCCAGTTCAATGTTTTCCTTTATAACTGTTTTTGTGGTCATTGTGTCTCTTCACATCAATAAAACCTTAAATAAGATAGCATCTTTTTTACTGGAATCATTAAAATCTTGCATTTATTTTTAATTGGATATTTTTAAATTTACTTTTCAAATGTTATCCCTTTTCACGGTTTCCCCTCCACAAACCTGTTATCTTCACTTGCTTCTATGAGGATGCTACCCCACCCACCCATCTACTCCCTCCCACCTCCCTGCTGTGACATTCCCCTACACTGGGGCTTTGAAATATGACAGGACCAATGGGTATTCTCTAACTGATGCTCTACAGGGCCACCCTCTGTTACATATATGTATGGAGCTATAGGTACATCCCTGAGTATCTATGGATGGTTGTTTAGTCCCTGGGAGCTATGGGGAGGGTCTGGTGGGTTGATATTGTTGTTCTTCTCATGGGTTGCAAACCCCTTCAATTTCTTCAGTCCTTTCTCTAACTCCTCCATTGGGGACCCCATTCTTAGATCAATGGTTTGGTGTAAGCATCTGCCTCTGTATTTGTCATGCTCTGGCTGAGTCTCTCAGTAGACAGATATATCAGGCTCCTGTCAGAATGTACTTCTTGGCAGCTGCAACATTGTCTGGGTTTGGAGGCTCTATATGGAATGAATCCCCAGGTGGGGTATCTCTGGATGGCCTTTCCTTTGGTCTCTGTCCCACCTTTTTTCTCAATATTTTCTCTTGTGAGTACTTTTGTTGGCCATTCTAAGAAGGACTGAAGCACCCACACTTTGGTCTTCCCTCTTCTTGAGCTTCATGTGGTCTGTGGATTGTATCTTGAGTATTTTGAGCTTTTGGGCTAATATCCACTTATCAGTGAGTGCATACCATATGTGTTATTTTGTGATTGGGTTACGTCAATCAAGAGAATATTTTCTCAGTTCCCATGTACATGTGTGCTTTGTGCCATTTTTGTTGTCTTTGAAGACCAGCTTAGTCCATGGTGATCTGATAGGATGCATGGGATTATTTCTATCTTGTATCTGTTGAGGCATATTTTGTGACTAATTATATGGTCAGTTTTAGAGAAGGTACCATGAGGTGCTGAGAAGAAGGTATGTTCTCTTGTTTTTAGGATAAAATGTTTATTAGATATCTCTTAAATCCATTTGGTTCATAACTTCTGTTAGTTTCATTGTATCTCTGTTTAGTTTCTGTTTCCAAAATCTATCCATTGAAGAGAGTTGGGTGTTGAAGTCTCCCACTATTATTGTGTGAGGTGCAATGTGTGCTTTGAAATTTATTAAGGTTTCTTTTATGAATGTAGGTGCCCTTACATTTGGAGAATAGATGTTTGGGATTGAGAGTACATCTTGGTGGATTTTTTCTTTGATGAATATGAAGTGGCCTTCCTTATCTTTTTCGATAACTTTTGGTTGAAAGTTGATTTTATTCAATATTAGAACTGCTACTCCAACTTGTTTCTTTGGACCATTTGCTTGGAATCTTTTTCCCAGCCTTTTACTTTGAGGTAGTGTCTGTCTTTGTCATTGAGGTGCAATTCCTGTGTGTAGCAGTATGCTTGGTCCTCTTTACATAACCAGTCTGTTAGTCTATGTCTTTTAATTGGGGAATTGAGTACATTGATGTTGAGAGATATTTGAGACCAATGATGATTAGTTCCTATTATGTTTCTTGTTAGAGGTAGAATTATATTTGTGTGGCTATCTTCTTTTGAGTTATTTGAAAGAAGATTTTTTTCCCTTTTCTAGGGTGTAGCTTCCCTCCTTGTGTTGGAGATTTCCATCCATTATCCTTTGTAGAGCTGGATTTGTGGAAAGATATTGTGTAAATTTGGTTTTGCCATGGAATACCTTGGTGCTTCCATCTATGGTAATTGAGAGTTTTACTGGATATATTAGCCTGGGCTGGCATTTGTGTTCTCTTAGGGTTTGTGTGACATCTGCCCAGGATCTTCTAACTTTCATTGCCTCTGTTGAGAAGTCAGGTGCAATTTTGATATGTTACTTAATATGTTACTTGACCTTTTTTCCTTAATGATTTTGATATTTCTTTGTTTTGTGCATTTGGTGTTTTAACTATTATGTGATGGGAGGAATTTCTTTTCTGGTAGGATCTATTTGGAGTTCTGTAGGCTTCTTATATTTTCATGGGCATCTCTTAAGGTTAAGGAAATTTTCTTCTATAATCTTGTTGAAGATGTTTACTGGTCCTTTAATTTGGAAATCTTTGCTCTCTTGTATACCTATTATCCATCGTTTTGATTTTCTCATTGTGTCCTCAATGTTCCTGGATGTTTGGGGTTAGGAGATTTTTGTGTTTTGCATTTTGTTTGACTGTTGTGGCAAAGTTTCCTATAGTATCTTTTGCCTGTGATACTCTCTTCTATGTCTTGTATCCTCTTGGTGATGCTTTTGTTTATGATTCCTGATCTCTTTCCTAGGTTTTCTATCTCCACAGTTGTCTCCCTTTGTGATTTCTTTATTGTGCCTATTTTCATTTTTAGATCCTGGATGGTTTTGTTCAATTTCTTCACATGTTTGGTTGTGTTTTCCTGTAATTCTTTAAGGGAATTTTGTGTCTCCTCTTTAAATACTTTTACATGTTTACCTGTGTTGCCCTGTATTTCTTTAAGGGAGTTATTTATGCCCTTCTTAAAGTCCTCTAACATCATCATGACATGTGATTTTAAGTCAGAATTTTACTATTCTGTTGTGTTGGGGTGTCCAGGACTTGCTATGGTGGGAGAACTGGGTTCTGATGATGCCAAGTGGCCGTGGTTTCTGGTCCTTAGGTGCTTGCACTTTCCTCTTGCCATCTGCTTTTCTCTGGTGTTATCTGGTCTTGCTGTCTCTGACTGTGGCTTGACCCTCCTAACAGCCTGTGTTTCAGCACTCCCGGGAGACCAGCTTTCTCCCAGCTGGATCTGGGTACAGAGTGCTGTGGCACTGGGTTAGTTCCAGGCACAGATGGAAACAGGAAGGATCCTGTCCCTGACTTCTCATTGGCTCCTCTGTTCTGAGGGTTCCAGGTGGGTCCCTCTGAGCAGAAGTGGTGATCTCAACTGTGTTCTCAGGTGTGTCAGCACTCCTGTGAGACCAGTTCTCTCTTGACAGGATCTTGGTATGGAGAGCTGTGGCACAGGGTCAGCTACAGGCACAGACAGAAACCCAATTTTTGCATTTATTAATTAGTACTGATTAGTTATATGTTCTTGAGCCTGAAATTTGTCTTTTATATTTTATTGTTCCCACTTAATTCTTCATGTCTTGGTATAGGCATGCAAGATGATGAAAATCTAGAGCACAGAATGATCAACTATAGCATTGTATTAGAAATCTCTGACAAAAGGATCCTTGCCTCCTCAGGACTTGCATTTTAGGGCTACTTCCCTTGGTCAGGGTAGTAAGGTTCTGAAAGTCCAATAGAAGAAGACTTTACCATTATTTCCCCCTTTATGTTGAAATTTGAACTTGGTGTCACATTTTCTGAACACATTTGTCTTGGCCTCATAAACTGCCTGCATGTGTATGCTTTATGTGTATTTATTAAAAGTTAACTTTAAATGTATCTTTTCTAAACAAAAAGTTATGAAACGTTTAAATGAATCATTCCTTTTAAAAACAAGGATCGTAGAATGTGATTCATATTTAAACTAGTTAGCATTTATGTCTTTGGATATTAAGAAGTCTATTTCTAAGGCAGTGTTGTTTTCAAGTAATGCAATCGGGGACTTTTTCATCAGTTTTCTACTGACAGGCCATCTGTTGGCTGTCAGCCACGGGTGTTTGCATTTTGTACTTACTGTCATTTTATGAACCATGTACTATTTTTATTTGTCATTATATGAATGGCACTGAACACTTGAATGGAGTTTCCTTATTACTGTACCTAAGGATCAACAGTTTCTAATCATGAAGGCAGAAAATAACCCAAATAGATGTTGAGAATATCTTACATTTCTCATATGGATTTCAATTAAAAATATAATATGACTATCTATCCCATAAACTATACTATATTTTTCAACTTACATAGCATTAATTAATGGATTTAGACTACTCCAGTAGCATCTGGGGTATTAGTTACAAAACAAAACAAAACAAAACAAAACAAAAAAAAAACAGAATTCTCTTTACTTTGTCAACATGAGGACCCAAAGGTAAAGTCTATAAAATCAGACATTATTGTTCCCGTCTTTTCTGGGATCCTGTGAAGAAGGGCCATCTGGGGACTGCCTCACCTGGACATCAATCCTGTCTACAGACACCAAACCCTGACACTGTTGCTGTTGCCAAGTGGTACTTGCTGACAGGAACTTGGTGTGGCTGTTCCTTAGGAGGTTCTCCGAGCAACTGACCAATACAGATGTGGATGCTTAAAGCCAACCATCAGGCTGAGCTCCAAGACCCCCATTGGGGACCTGTGGGAAGAACTTGAGGAGAGGAGGGGATTGCAGCTCCACAGGAAGAACAATGTCAGCTGACTGGACAACTCAGTCTAGAGACTAGACTGCAAACTAATAATCCACAGGGTAGAGTCATGACTCCAGATACAAAAGTAGGAGAAGATAGTTTTGTCTGACATCAAGGAGGGAAGTCCTTGGTCCTCTGGAGGTTTGATGGTCCAGCATAGGGGGATGCTGGAAGAATGGGGCAGGAATGGTTAGATGGAAGGGGGGAGCCCTCTCATAGAGGCAAAGGTGAGGTGGGGGAGAGGGCATATGTGGGATAGGAGATTTGTGAAAGGGTAACCTGGAAGTGGGATATCATTTGAGATGTAAAGGAATCCCACCTAAATATTGATGAAAATATACTCGATAAAATTCTCACACACCGAATCCAAGAACACATCAAATTATCATCTAACATGATGAAGTAAGTTTCATTGTAGGGATGATGAAGTAAGTTTCATTATAGGGACGTAGGGATGGTTCAATATATAGAAATCCATCAATGTATTCCACTATATACATTATCTCAATGGGAAAATGACATGATCATCTCATTAGATGCTGAGAAAGCATTTGACAAAATTGAACATCCTTTCATGATAAAAGTCTAAGAAAGATCAGGAATTCAAGGCCATACCTAAAAATAGTAATATACAGCAAACCAGTAGCCAACATCAAGATAAATGAAGAGAAACTTGAAGTAATCTTACTAAAATCAGGGACTAGACAAGGCTGCCCATTCTTGCCCTACCTATTAAATATAGTACTTAAAGTCTCAGTCAGAGCAATTAGACAACAAAAAGGGGTCAAGTGAATACAAATTGGAAAGGAAGAAGTAAAAAATATCACTATTTGTTGATGATATGATAGTATACTTAAGTGACCCCAAAAATTCTACCAGAGAACTCCTACAGCTGATAAACAACTTCAGCAAAATGGATGGATACAAAATAAACTCAAACAAACGTAGCTTTCCTCTTCTCAAAGGATAAACAAGCTGAGAAAGAAATTAGGAAAACAACACCCTTCACAATAATCACAAATCAGATAAAACACCGTGGTGTGACTCTAAACAAGCAAGTGAAATGTCTATAAGACAAGAACTTCAAGTCTCTAAAGAAAGAAATGTAAGTTCTCAGAAGTAAGATGTCCCATGCTCATTGATTGGCAGGATTAATATAGTAAAAATGGCTTTCTTGCCAAAAACAATCTACAGATTCAATGCAATCCCCATCAAAATCCCAAGTCTATTCATCACAGAGTTAGAAAGAGCAATTTGCAAATTCATTTGGAATAACATAAAACCCAGAATAACCAAAACTACCCTAAACAATAAAAGAACTTTGGGGAGAATCACCATCCCTGACGTCAAGCAGTATTACAGAGCAATAGTGGTAAAAACTGTATGGTATTGGTACAGAGACAGGCAGGTAGATCAGTGGAATAGAAATGAAGATCCAGAAATGAACCTATACACCTATGGTCACTTGATCTTTGACAGATCATTTACAACCATCCGTGGGAAAAAAAAGATAGCATTTTCAACAAATTGTGCTGGTTCAACTGGAGGTCAGCATGTAGAAGAATGCAAATTGATCCATTCTTTTGTCTTGTACAAAGATCAAGTCCAAGTGGATCTTGGACCTCCACATAAAAACAAATGGACTGAAATTAATAGAAAAGAAAGTGGCCAAGAGACTCAAACACATGGGCATAGGGGAAATTTTCCTGAATAGCTCAGTGATTTTTTTTCTTTTTTTTCGGAGCTGGGGACCGAACCCAGGGCCTTGCACTTCCTAGGCAAGCGCTCTACCACTGAGCTAAATCCCCAACCCTAATTTTCCTGAATAGAATACCAGTGGCTTATGTTCTAAGATCAAGAATCGACAAATGGGACCCCATAAAATTGCAAAGCTTCTGTAAGGCAAAGGACACTGTCAAAAGGACAAAACACAACCAGTAGATTGGGAAAGGATCTTTACCAATCCTACATCTAATAGAGGGCTACATTCTAAAATATATGAAGAACTCAAGAAGTTAGACTACATAGAATCAAATCGCCCTTTAAAAAATGGGCTACAGAGCAAAATAAAAAAAAAAAAATCTCAACCGAGGAATGTCAAATGGCCATGAAGCATCTAAAGACATGTTTAACATCATTAGTCATCAGGGAAATGTAAATAAAAACAACTCTGAGATTCTACCTCACTCCAGTCAGAATGGCTAAGATCAAAAACTCAGGTGACAGCAGATGCTGGCAAGGATGTGGAGAAAGAGGAACACTCCTCCATTGTTGGTGGGATTGCAAGCTGGTACAACCACTCTGGAAATTAGTCTGGAGGTTCCTCAGAAAATTGAACATAGTACTACCTGAGGACCCAGCTATACCGCTCTTGGGCATATACCCAAAAGATGCTCCAACATATAACAAGGACACATGGTCCACTATGTTCATAGCAGCCTTTTTTATTATCGCCGGAAGCTGGAAAGAACCCAGATGTCCTTCAACAGAGGAATGGATACAGAAAATCTGTTACATTTATATAATGGAGTACTACTCAGCTATCAAAAACAGTGACTTCATGAAATTCATAGGCAAATGGATGGAACTAGAAAATATCATCCTGAGTGAGGTAACCCAATTACAAAAAACACACATGGAATGCACTCACTGATAAGTAGATATAAGCCCAAATGCTTGGATTACCCAAGATACAATTCACAAACTACATTAAGTTCAAGAAGAAGGAGGACCAATGTGTGGATGCTTCAGATCTTAGAAGTGGGAATGAAAATACTCACAGGAGGAAATAAGGAGACAAAGTATGGGGCAGAGCCTGAAAAGCTATTCAGGGACTGCTCCGTCTGTGGATGCATTCCATATACTGCCACCAAACCCAGACAATATTGTGGATATCAAGAAGTGCATGCTTGGGGGCTGGGGATTTAGCTCAGTGGTAGAGCGCTTACCTAGGAAGTGCAAGGCCCTGGGTTCGGACCCCAGCTCCGAAAAAAAGAACCAAAAAGAAAAAAAAAAAAGAAGTGCATGCTGACAGTTGCCTGATATAGCTGTCTGTTGAGAGGCTCTGCTACAGCCTTAGAATGGTGAGAGCCAATCATTGTACTGAGAACTGGGAACCCCAGAGAGCTAGAGAAAGGAATGAAGGAGGTGAAGAGGTTTGCAACTCCATAAGAAGAACAGCAATATCAAGCAAGTGGATAACCCAGAGATCCTAGGGAGTAAACCACCATTCCACAAAAATAGAGGTATGGACCTATGGCTTCATCTGCATATGTAGCAGAGGATAGCCTTATAGTTCATTAATGGGAAGAGAGGCCCTTGGTTCTGTCAAGGCTAGATGCCCCAGTGTAGGGAAATATCAGGCTGGATAGGTGGGAGGGATTGGGTAGGTGGCTGAGGGAGCACCATCATAGAAGTGGGAGTAGGGAGGGGAATTGGATAGTGTGTTTCTGGAGGGGAAACCAGGAAATGGGATAACATTTAAAATGTAAATAAAAATGCAATTAAAAATGCATCTGCCTGAGGACCCAGCTATACCGCTTTTGGGCATATACCCAAAAGATACCCCAACATATAGCAAAGACACGTGCTCCACTATGTTCATAGCAGCCTTATTTATAATAGCCAGAAGGTGGAAAGAACCCAGATGCTCTTCAACAGAGGAATGGATACAGAAAATGTGGTACATCTACACAATGGAATATTACTCAGCTATCCAAAACAATGACTTTATGAAATTCATAGGCAAATGGAGGGAACTGGAAAATATCATCCTGAGTGAGATAACCCAATCATAGAAAAACACACATGGTATGCACTCATTGATAAGTGAATGAATATTAGCCCAAATGTTTGAATTACCCTAGATGCACAGAACACATGAAACTCAAGAAGGATGACCAAAATGTGAATGCTTCACTCCTTCTTTAAAAGGGGAACAAGAATACACTTGGCAGGGAATAGAGAGGCAAAGATTAAAACAGAGACTGAAGGAACACCCACTCAGAGCCTGCCCCACATGTGGCCCATACATATACAGCCATCCAATTAGACAAGATGGATGAAGCAAAGAAGTGCAGGCCGACAGGAGCCGGATGTAGATCTCTCCTGAGAGACACAGCCAGAATACAGCAAATACAGAGGCGAATGCCAGCAGCAAACCACTGAACTGAGAACGGGAACCCCGTTGAAGGAATCAGAGAAAGAACTGGAAGAGCTTGAAGGGGCTCGAGACCCCATATGAGCAACAATGCCAACCAACCAGAGCTTCCAGGGACTAAGCCACTATCCAAAGACTATACATGGACTGACCCTGGACTCTGACCTCATAGGTAGCAATGAATATCCTAGTAAGAGCACCAGTGGAAGGGGAAGCCCTGGGTCCTGCTAAGACTGAACCCCCAGTGAACTAGACTGTGGGGGGGAGGGCGGCAATGGGGGGAGGGTTGGGAGGGGAACACCCATAAGGAAGGGGAGGGGGAGAGGTTAGGGGGATGTTGTCCTGGAAATCGGGAAAGGGAATAACAATCGAAAAGTAAATAAGAAATACTCAAGTTAATAAAGATCTAAAAAATGCATCTACATTCTGCAAATCCACTCCTATGGTTATCCACTCCTTTTATTCTTTGGTCATTATTTGTATTGACAAAGAGATAAAATACCATTTACCATGCAAGGAATTGAATATAACTTTAATTTTTAACTCAACATTATTTTATATGAGTCTACAGCTTTATTGTTTCCAAACAGGTCCTCTTTGTTTTTGATAAATGTGTTGTGAACTTCTATAAAATTGTATTTTAATTTGTTCTTTTTTTGCTTTATATGAATGAAAGCAGCATACATTTTAAAGTTCTCAGAGTTTCTTTTATATTTGTCAACTGTGAGAACTTAAGTAAATTTTTTTACAGTAGCTGTTACATTGTTTTATTAAAATTAGATTTTTCATACAATATATTCTGATTATTGCTCCTCTTCCCTAACCTCTCTTCTCAGCTCCTCAGGACTTCACTGCCCAGAAGTTCTGTAAGTGACTTAACCTCTGGGGACTTAAATTTCTCTGTCTTGAAAGTGAGAATAATGTCTCTTGTGCTGTATTGCTAATGAAACCCACGTGGCATAATGAATTATTCTAAGTAGGTAGTAATTGGTATGTAGTTCAAAGCATATTGTCTCTTACTGCCAAACAATGACTGTAAGTAACTAGTTTTATACACAAAACTTTTAAGTTAATTTTATATCTTTTCAGATTTTACATTTCAAAATTTAAAATGGCGTTATTTTATTTAATCTAACTATATAACAAATTGATTGAAATTTTCACTTTGTCTAACTTTTATTACAGTGTTTTTTTTTCTGAATTTCATGTAAGCTTGAATATAGTTGAATCACATTATCATATTGATTAGCTGGTGATTTATCTCATAAGCAGTCTGCCTTAATAAACTCTCCTAGTGGAAATGCAAGACAATATTTTAGCTTTGTGGGAGCAAATTCCTTCAGGTATTGAGCTTTCCCAGGACCTCATAGTGGCCAGGATGGATGCACATTTCCTTTATCATGTTTATTTTCCTGATTTTTTTTCGTATTGGAAGATTTGGAAATAAATGCAGATTTAAAGTATTTGAAGTATGCTCTTATTGGTGAGCTAATGTAATATTTCAGTAACTCAGTCTCTAAAAAATAAATATTCTACTATGTCACTTGTTTGTATTGACATCGTCTTCATCTCCCATGTAAGGCGAGTCCACTCCAGTCTCATACGAGTAGTTAGTAGCTTGGAAAATGCCAAACAATTTGCTTCATGTTTTTGTATCTTCCTTTCTTCTTGAAAATACCTTATTGTCACTGTTTTCTCTTTTTCTCAGTTTTTCTACCAGCAGTTGTGCAGTTTGACACAATAATGCTGTAGCATGCAGCATATTATGTATTATTGTGGTGGGCATGCTGTGTTCTGGGCAATATGAAGGAAGAACTATTACAATGTGGATCACATTTACATCCACCAAATATTTTCACAATATTAATAGCCAGGTATATCATATTGAAGACACAAATATCTTGACTTATACAGAGAGCTAGAGATTAACTTCCTCTGTACAGAGCCACCTACCTCTGGCAACAAGGGAGTTATGAGAGTCCTTAGAGATATGTTACATGGCCATGTTTAAATTGAAAAATATTGTGTCTGGTGAACTTCTATATGCTATTTTATCATAAATTTTTAAAATAACAAATGATATTTTTCTAAATATTGAACAAATATCTTGGAAGTTAAGTGTAAAAGTACAATTTCCTTACATTCCTTTTACAGATGTGTACAATAAAGCCAATTTCAAACTGTCAGTATGACACTGAATGTATGACTAGGAAAAAAAAAAAAAAACACTGCTCACTAGATCTCACAAAGCAGTTTCACGACTTCAGCACAGTGATGAATATATATTTAAGCCACTCTCACTCAGGGGAAACAAAAATTCCACATAATACTAAATTCATTCTCAAAATTATCTTCTGTAGAAAACACAAAGTACCAGAACTTAACAAGGCTATCACACGAAATCCTTTATTAACCTATTATATTACTAATCTAAAATTCAGAAAGCTTTCAAGGAGGTAAAACGAAAAGGAATACTGATTTTAAAAGTCTTTATCTATTGAAAAGCTACTTCACCACTAATTACTGCACAGTTATTGTTCCAAACCAGATATTGGTTTACTCCAAATGAGACAGGGTCAACAGGAAATGTGACTTTATTAGGGTTTTCCATTATTCAAGAGGACAAAAAACTAGTATGTACTTAAATGCAAAAATACAAAACTGCTCACTTTGGATTTTCATTCTGTTTAATGTGTTTTTTTAAGTGAATGAAGAAGATCCACATTTTAGATGCATATTCATGAGGGTATAACAAACAATAACTCTACATCCTTATATTTCAATAAATGTATGTAATATACAGTGATCATTTGAGGATAAAAGCACTTCCATCGTGTAAAGCACTTTATTGTTTTATTTTATGTTTATTAATGTTAGGAACATTCAAAATGTCCCTAATAGTTTATTATTGTAAACAATTAATTGTTCTCATCCATAACATCACTGTGTTGGAAAACAAGAACTTTTCCTTCATGGCATTGCACTCTGTTGCTGTTAAATGTGGGTATTCTAAAGCAGTGATTTACGTATGAAGACTACTGAAATATCTCTGGATCACTGAGGGAAAATAGAGTATATATACATTATGTTAACACTGGTCATTGGGACACATGCCTATAATTCCAATTTCAGGTGGCTGAGTCCAGAAAACCATGAGTTCCAACTTGTGTTATATAACAAGTTTCCTGTTAGTCTATCTTAAAAACCCAGTGCTCACTGTGAAATGACAACAGTTTGGATCTGTGGATTAGGAAGCCCCTTGTTCACTTAAATCCCACGTGCTGTAGTGGTCACATGCTCTGAGATACAAGCTATTTCTACATCTTATCTATACTATGAAGACTTGTATTTCTCCATTGTGAGGGAATCAAATTACGCCAGTGTTGACAGTTTTTTCTTTGTAAGGGAATTGGAGACTATCAAGATTCTTTAGTGATCCTAGCAGGAAATATGAATTCTAGTAGGTCGCAGACAGAACTAAGAAATGAAAAAATTCTCCTTGAAATTCAGTGAATATTCCGTTTTCTACAGAATGAGACCATAAATGCTGTTGAATACATAACCAGCCACAACTCAGTAGCAATTTTTCATGAGTTGCTCAATTTGTGGTAGATATGCAACAGTCAGTTGATTTCCAAAGAATTTAGAGTCACCTTAATGTGTTAGCACAAATAAAACATGCCTTCATTTCTACTTGAATACTTTCTAATGCCATTTATTTTGTAAATTTCTTTTGATGTTTCATGATGTCTTTACACTTAATCACAGCCCTGCATATAAGCATTTTAAAGCACTGGATTTACTGATAGAAACTTGAAAAATATCTATGTACATATGATAAAAGAACTCAAATTTTGTCAAATGTTTCTCAGCACCTAATGCGATTATCATGTGGTTTTTATCTTTCAGTTTGTTTATGTAGTGGATTACGTTGATGGTTTTCCATGTATTAAACCATCCCTGCATACCTGGGATGAAGCCTACTTGATCATGGTGGATGATTGTTTTGATGTGCTCTTGGATTCAGTTTGCAAGAATTTTATTGAGTTTTTTGCGTCGATATTCATAAGGGAAATTGGTCTGAAGTGCTCTTTCTTTGCTGGGTCTTTGTGTGGTTTAGGTATAAGAGTAGTTTTGGCTTCATAGAAGGAATTCGGTAGTGATCCATCTGTTTCAATTTTGTGGAATAGTTTAGATAGTATTGGTATGAGGTCTTCTGTGAAGAAGATCTGATAGAATTCTGCACTAAACCTGTCTGGACCTGGGCTCTTTTTGGTTGGGAGACTTTTAATGATTGCTTCTATTTCTTTAGGAGTTATGGGGTTGTTTAAATGGTTTATCTGTTTCTGATTTAACTTCGGTACCATAGAAGGGGAGGGGGGAGGGGCTAGTGGGATGTTGACCTGGAAACCTGGAAAGGGAATAACATTTGAAATATAAATAAGAAACACCCAATTTAATAAAGATGAAAAAAAAACTCAAATTTAAGTTTAATTTCATATAGCACCAAAGAATGATATTTTAACCCCTCAGTCATGTTATACTAGTTCTACTAGTCCAAGTTATACTAACCAGTTCACAGAAATTAAATAGATTCCAAAAGAAAATTGGTTATAGTACACTATATATGCCATATAACTTTACTGGCAAAAGTCTAATTTTGAGGAAACATATAAATTATGTCAATTTAAAGGGAACCTAGAGGTAACTAAGTAACTTCAAGTAAGTTTATAGAGAAAATGTAAACTTTCTTTAATAGATCAACATATGTTTTTGATAGGTCAATGTAAACCTGAAAGAATGGCAATATTCTGGGGGGGCATATTTACTACTGTAGCTTGCTTATTTTGGACTGTCCTAGGTAGCCATATAACATAGTCACAGAGTTCATTTTAATATCTTGAACTCTCTCACTAGGGAAATCATTGATGCCTTCAAGGGATACAGCAGCAAAAATGATTCTTAGTTGGTTTTTTTTCCATTGATATAAGTAAAAATATTGTAAATACACTGATATAATAGCATTTACTCTGGTTCATGGTCCTTGAACAAGATGCATAGCTATTCTGGCTGCTCATCGCAGTTTTCTTTTAGGAAATACTAAAAGAAATATTAACTTTGTGAGCTTTTTTAAAAAGGATCTTTAGGAAAGTTCATTGAAGTAAAACGATTGGCATGGAAAAGGAGAGTTTTCACAGTATATCTTTCAATATCCCGTATTTTTGATCATTTTAAGGCAGTTCTTTTCATAAACCGGCACTTACTAATATAAAGTCAAACCTAAAATATTAAGATTCCTAGCTATAAGACAGGGCTATCTTCATATAAAAACTTTAAACTAGGTAATATTTTGTTCTTGATTTTTGAGTGGCTTATTTTTATGTGAAATAAAGAGATACCAGTGGCTGATTATATGACAGTGCAAGTATGATATATATTTAATTTGAATTAATATGACTTATTAACTTATACTATTAATATTATAAACAATTAATTAATATTGTATAATCTATATATAATATATAAAATATAAATATGTGATATGTAATATTCAAATAACATATTATATATTATATATAATATATACAATATATAAATAATATATATTTCCTATTGGTGCCCAACAAGACCATCCTCATACATATATATATTGAAAGTCATATTAACTCAAATGAAATATTTTTTTAAGTGAATCATAGCCAATTTTAATCAAATTCTCCAAAATTTTTAGAAAACATGTTAATTGCTTCTAAAACTGTATGTCATCCTTTATAGACAATGGTTATTGTGTCTTTCACTGATTCCTTTTTCTTCTTTATAATCCTTTAATTGAAGCCGGAATCTTGGGTTGCCCAGTTGGGAGCCTCTGGTCTACTGTTCTGTTAAGTTTCTTTTCTATATTCATGGCCAATATTTGGCTTCTACAACAAAGACTTTTAGTCTTTTCAATCCCTTGCTGGTAGGGTGAGACTGCATTGTTGCCCATTACCACATAACCTAGTTTAGAATCAGTCCTGGCATCCAGCCTCACATTTCTAATCAAATTCACAATCCATCTTTCAGCTTCTCTTGGAGTCATATTAAGTTTCTCTGCTAACATATTAATGCTGATACACTGGTGGATACGATAGAAACTCTCAAATATGAAGAGACGGACATTCTCAATGAAGTCCTCAAGACATGCTACCAGGAAGAAGTCATTCACAGGCACTAATTCACATTCTCTTACCTTTTTCTGAGCTCCATCAAAATCAAAGTTAACATATAGGCATTCAACAAATTCTGTAATTGGTTCTTTATATGTGTAAGACTCCTGTTGAATAACTTTCACTAGATCTTTCAGCACCTGCCAGCGTTTCTGCATATCTTTGTTGGTTATTATGGCAGTGGTCAAATAGCGGAGACTATGTGGACACATTTTCTGAATTGCATTAAGGTACTGTAGTTGGTAAAGGAAGAGATCAATAATATTATCATGTCCTTTTGGATGGCTGAAAAAAAAAAACAAACAAACAGAGACCAGTGAATGAGCCATGTTTGCTGCTAAAGAGACTGGAGTGGAGAACTCACAGAATTATTGTCTATGGTCTCTTTTAATTGAGTAAGGTTTTCCATGGCTGCATTCCAATTCTGCATTAATATTTCAGAGGCCAGTTTTCCCCAGAGTGAACTTAAAGCATTTCTCTCTGTTGCTGGAACCAAAACTAAAAAAAAGTAAAGATACTCTGCTGCTCCAGAGTAAGTTCCACACTCATATTTGAATTTTACATATCTGTATAGTGTATCTAAGCACTCTCGCCTAAACCCATCCTTGTCTGCCAGGTAGTCAAATATCATCCAGCCATCCCTGTTGACTGATCTGCTTTGTAGTTTCTTTATCTTCATACATCATCACAATTGGTTCTGTTTCTGCCTGGAGCTGTTTCTGCTGCACAACTGTTCTTTTTTCTCTCTAAAGGTTTTTGTAAACAACCATAGAAAAGTCCACCATATTGGTATTGCTAAGAAGCTCCAATTTTCCTGTAATAATTCTTTCTCATTATAAATCTCTTTCACAGAGAGGAACTCAGGAAGTGGAAAGATCAGGTGCTGATCCAGAAAGTGCATGATTCAAGTAGTCAAATCATACTCCACCATCTTGCCGGGGGAAAGGAGAGCTTGTTCCCAAGTGAAATATTTTTAATTAAAAATTGCAGCTTGAGTCCCAGACCCGGTGAGAGAGAGACCCAACCGCCTGGTCAGGTGGGCACTCCTGAGGCTGCAGAGCGGAAGAGACCACCAACACTGCTCACCCCTGCCCACATCCCTGGCCCAAGAGGAAACTGTATAAGGCCTCTGGGCTCCCGTGGGGGAGGGCCCAGGAGCGGCAGGACACCTGCCTGAGACACCGCTGGAACCTGAAAGAAACAGACCGGATAAACAGTTCTCTGCACCCAAATCCCATGGAAGGGAGAGCTAAACCTTCAGAGAGGCAGACAAGCCTGGGAAACCAGAAGAGACTGCTCCCTGCAAACACATCTCGGACGCCAGAGGAAAAAGCCAAAGACCATCTGGAACCCTGGTGCACTGAAGCTCCCGGAAGGGGCGGCACAGGTCTTCCTGGTTGCTGCCGCTGCAGAGAGCCCCTGGGCAGCACCCCACGAGCGAACTTGAGCCTCGGGACCACAGATAAGACCAAATTTTCTGCTGCAAGAAAGCTGCCTGGTGAACTCAAGACACAGGCCCACAGGAACAGCTGAAGACCTGTAGAGAGGAAAAACTACACGCCCGAAAGCAGAACACTCTGTCCCCATAACTGACTGAAAGAGACGAAAACAGGTCTACAGCACTCCTGACACACAGGCTTATAGGACAGTCTAGCCACTGTCAGAAATAGCAGAACAAAGTAACACTAGAGATAATCTGATGGCGAGAGGCAAGCGCAGGAACCCAAGCAACAGAAACCAAGACTACATGCCATCATCGGAGCCCAATTCTCCCACCAAAACAAACATGGAATATCCAAACACACCAGAAAAGCAAGATCTAGTTTCAAAATCATATTTGATCATGATGCTGGAGGACTTCAAGAAAGACATGAACACACTTAGGGAAACACAGGAAAACATTAATAAACAAGTAGAAGCCTACAGAGAGGAATCGCAAAAATCCCTGAAAGAATTCCAGGAAAACACAATCAAACAGTTGAAGGAATTAAAAATGGAAATAGAAGCAATCAAGAAAGAACACATGGAAACAACCCTGGATATAGAAAAACCAAAAGAAGAGACAAGGAGCTGTAGATACAAGCTTCACCAACAGAATACAAGAGATGGAAGAGAGAATCTCAGGAGCAGAAGATTCCATAGAAATCATTGACTCAACTGTCAAAGATAATGTAAAGCGGAAAAAGCTACTGGTCCAAAACATACAGGAAATCCAGGACTCAATGAGAAGATCAAACCTAAGGATAATAGGTATAGAAGAGATTGAAGACTCCCAGCTCAAAGGACCAGTAAATATCTTCAACAAAATCATAGAAGAAAACTTCCCTAACCTAAAAAAAGAGATACCCATAGACATACAAGAAGCCTACAGAACTCCAAATAGATTGGACCAGAAAAGAAACACCTCCCGTCACATAATTGTCAAAACACCAAACGCACAAAATAAAGAAAGAATATTAAAAGCAGTAAGGGAAAAAGGTCAAGTAATATATAAAGGGAGACCTATCAGAATCACACCAGACTTCTCGCCAGAAACTATGAAGGCCAGAAGATCCTGGACTGATGTCATACAGACCATAAGAGAACACAAATGCCAGCCCAGGTTACTGTATCTAGCAAAACTCTCAATTAACATTGATGGAGAAACCAAGATATTCCATGACAAAAACAAATTTACACAATATATTTCTACAAATCCAGCACTACAAAGGATAATAAATGGTAAAGCCCAACATAAGGAGGCAAGCTATACCCTAGAAGAAGCAAGAAACTAATCGTCTTGGCAACAAAACAAAGAGAATGAAAGCACACAAACCTAACCTCACATCCAAATATGAATATAAAGGGAAACAATAATCACTATTCCTTAATATCTCTCAATATCAATGGCCTCAACTCCCCAATAAAAAGACACAGATTAACAAACTGGATATGCAACGAGGACCCTGCATTCTGCTGCCTGCAGGAAACACACCTCAGAGACAAAGACAGACACTACCTCAGAGTGAAAGGCTGGAAAACAACTTTCCAAGCAAATGGTCAGAAGAAGCAAGCTGGAGTAGCCATTCTAATATCAAATAAAATCAATTTTCAACTAAAAGTCATCAAAAAAGATAAGGAAGGACACTTCATATTCATCAAAGGAAAAATCCACCAAGATGAACTCTCAATCCTAAATATCTATGCCCCAAATACAAGGGCACCTACATACGTAAAAGAAACCTTACTAAAGCTCAAAACACACATTGCACCTCACACAATAATAGTGGGAGATTTCAACACCCCACTCTCATCAATGGACAGATCATGGAAACAGAAATTAAACAGTGATGTCGACAACTAAGAGAAGTCATGAGCCAAATGGACTTAACGGATATTTATAGAACATTCTATCCTAAAGCAAAAGGATATACCTTCTTCTCAGCTCCTCATGGTACTTTCTCCAAAATTGACCATATAATTGGTCAAAAAACGTGCCTCAACAGGTACAGAAAGATAGAAATAATCCCATGCGTGCTATCGGACCACCACGGCCTAAAACTGGTCTTCAATAACAATAAGGGAAGAATGCCCACATATACGTGGAAATTGAACAATGCTCTACTCAATGATAACCTGGTCAAGGAAGATATAAAGAAAGAAATTAAAAACTTTTTAGAATTTAATGAAAATGAAGATACAACATACTCAAACTTATGGGACACAATGAAAGCTGTGCTAAGAGGAAAACTCATAGCGCTGAGTGCCTGCAGAAAGAAACAGGAAAGAGCATATGTCAGCAGCTTGACAGCACACCTAAAAGCTCTAGAACAAAAAGAAGCAAATACACCCAGGAGGAGTAGAAGGCAGGAAATAATCAAACTCAGAGCTGAAATCAACCAAGTAGAAACAAAAAGGACCATAGAAAGAATCAACAGAACCAAAAGTTGGTTCTTTGAGAAAATCAACAAGATAGATAAACCCTTAGCCAGACTAATGAGAGGACACAGAGAGTGCGTCCAAATTAACAAAATCAGAAATGAAAAGGGAGACATAACTACAGATTCAGAGGAAATTCAAAAAATCATCAGATCTTACTATAAAAACCTATATTCAACAAAACTTGAAAATCTTCAGGAAATGGACAATTTCCTAGACAGATACCAGGTATCGAAGTTAAATCAGGAACAGATAAACCAGTTAAACAACCCCATAACTCCTAAGGAAATAGAAGCAGTCATTAAAGGTCTCCCAACCAAAAAGAGCCCAGGTCCAGACAGGTTTAGTGCAGAATTCTATCAAACCTTCATAGAAGACCTCATACCAATATTATCCAAACTATTCCACAAAATTGAAACAGATGGAGCCCTACTGAATTCCTTCTACGAAGCCACAATTACTCTTATACCTAAACCACACAAAGACACAACAAAGAAAGAGAACTTCAGACCAATTTCCCTTATCAATATCGACGCAAAAATACTCAATAAAATTCTGGCAAACCGAATTCAAGAGCACATCAAAACAATCATCCACCATGATCAAGTAGGCTTCATCCCAGGCATGCAGGGATGGTTTAATATACGGAAAACCATCAATGTGATCCATTATATAAACAAACTGAAAGAACAGAACCACATGATCATTTCATTAGATGCTGAGAAAGCATTTGACAAAATTCAACACCCCTTTATGATAAAAGTCCTGGAAAGAATAGGAATTCAAGGCCCATACCTAAACATAGTAAAAGCCATATACAGCAAACCAGTTGCTAACATTAAACTAAATGGAGAGAAACTTGAAGCAATCCCACTAAAATCAGGGACTAGACAAGGCTGCCCACTCTCTCCCTACTTATTCAATATAGTTCTTGAAGTTCTAGCCAGAGCAATCAGACAACAAAAGGAGATCAAAGGGATACAGATCGGAAAAGAAGAGGTCAAAATATCACTATTTGCAGATGACATGATAGTATATTTAAGTGATCCCAAAAGTTCCACCAGAGAACTACTAAAGCTGATAAACAACTTCAGCAAAGTGGCTGGGTATAAAATTAACTCAAATAAATCAGTTGCCTTCCTCTATACAAAAGAGAAACAAGCCGAGAAAGAAATTAGAGAAACGACACCCTTCATAGTAGACCCAAATAATATAAAGTACCTCGGTGTGACTTTAACCAAGCAAGTAAAAGATCTGTACAATAAGAACTTCAAGACACTGAGGAAAGAAATTTAAGAAGACCTCAGAAGATGGAAAGATCTCCCATGCTCATGGACTGGCAGGATTAATATAGTAAAAATGGCCATTTTACCAAAAGCAATCTACAGATTCAATGCAATCCCCATCAAAATACCAATCCAATTCTTCAAATAGTTAGACAGAACAATTTGCAAATTCATCTGGAATAACAAAAAACCCAGGATAGCTAAAGATATCCTCAACAATAAAAGGACTTCAGGGGGAATCACTATCCCTGAACTCAAGCAGTATTACAGAGCAATAGTGATAAAAACTGCATGGTATTGGTACAGAGACAGACAGATAGACCAATGGAATAGAATTGAAGACCCAGAAATGAACCCACACAACTATGGTCACTTGATTTTTGACAAAGGAGCCAAAACCATCCAATGGAAAATGATAGCATTTTCAGCAAATGGTGCTGGTTCAACTGGAGGGCAACATGTAGAAGAATGCAGATCGATCCATGCTTATCACCCTGTACAAAGCTTAAGTCCAAGTGGATCAAGGACCTCCACATCAAACCAGACACACTCAAACTAATAGAAGAAAAACTAGGGAAACATCTGGAACACATGGGCACTGGAAAAAATTTCCTGAACAAAACACCAATGGCTTATGCTCTAAGATCAAGAATCGACAAATGGGATCTCATAAAACTGCAAAGCTTCTGTAAGGCAAAGGACACTGTGGTTAGGACAAAACGGCAACCAACAGATTGGGAAAAGATCTTTACCAATCCTACAACAGATAGAGGCCTTATATCCAAAATATACAAAGAACTCAAGAAGTTAGACCGCAGGGAGTCAAATAACCCTATTAAAAAATGGGCTTCAGAGCTAAACAAAGAATTCACAGCTGAGGAATGCCGAATGGCTGAGAAACACCTAAAGAAATGTTCAACATCTTTAGTCATAAGGGAAATGCAAATCAAAACAACCCTGAGATTTCACCTCACACCAGTGCGATTTGCTAAGATCAAAAACTCAGGTGACAGCAGATGCTGGTGAGGATGTGGAGAAAGAGGAACACTCCTCCATTGTTGGTGGGATTGCAGACTGGTAAAACCATTCTGGAAATCAGTCTGGAGGTTCTTCAGAAAATTGGACATTGAACTGCCTGAGGATCCAGCTATACCTCTCTTGGGCATATACCCAAAAGATGCCTCAACATATAAAAGAGACACGTGCTCCACTATGTTCATCGCAGCCTTATTTATAATAGCCAGAAAATGGAAAGAACCCAGATGCCCTTCAACAGAGGAATGGATACAGAAAATGTGGTACATCTACACAATGGAATATTACTCAGCTATCAAAAACAACGAGTTTATGAAATTCGTAGGCAAATGGTTGGAACTGGAAAATATCATCCTGCGTGAGCTAACCCAATCACAGAAAGACATACATGGTATGCACTCATTGATAAGTGGCTATTAGCCCAAATGCTTGAATTACCCTAGATCCCTAGAACAAACGAAACTCAAGACGGATGATCAAAATGTGAATGCTTCACTCCTTCTTTAAATGAGGAAAAAGAATACCCTTGGCAGGGAAGGGAGAGGCAAAGATTAAAACAGAGACTGAAGGAACACCCATTCAGAGTCTGCCCCACATGTGGCCCATACATATACAGCCACCCAATTAGACAAATGGATGAAGCAAAGAAGTGCAGACCAACAGGAGCCGGATGTAGATCGCTCCTGAGAGACACAGCCAGAATACAGCAAATAGAGAGGCGAATGCCAGCAGCAAACCACTGAACTGAGAACAGGTCCCCTATTGAAGGAATCAGAGAAAGAACTGGAAGAGCTTGAAGGGGCTCGAGACCCCAAAAGTACAACAATGCCAACCAACCAGAGCTTCCAGGGACTAAGCCACTACCTAAAGACTATACATGGACTGACCCTGGACTCTGACCTCATAGGTAGCAATGAATATCCTAGTAAGAGCACCAGTGGAAGGGGAAGCCCTGGGTCCTGCTAAGACTGAACCCCCAGTGAACTAGTCTATGGGAGGAGGGCGGCAATGGGGGGAGGGTTGGGAGGGGAACACCCATAAGGAAGGTGAGGGGGGAGGGGGATGTTTGCCCGGAAACCGGGAAAGGGAATAACACTCGAAATGTATATAAGAAATACTCAAGTTAATAAAAAAAAAGAAGTACTTACAAAGAGATAGTAAGTATGAGAGTTTAATGCTTGTGATGTTTGTAGGCCGAAAAAAAAAAAAAAGAAAACATAAAATTCCTCATACAGTGCTCTGAACTAGAGACAACATATCAGTTGTTTCTGAGTGTTCAAATAAATAAACTATCTACCCTTGACATTTTTCCATTTGCATCTCATGCCCCAGTATATCTTTCTTTAACAAGTGAGATAACGAGACCCAAGAACTTGGACTTACATTCTTGCAGAGCATTCAATATTAAAGAAGCTTTATTCACAATCCTAACCTCTCTTTCATTTGCTCTTCACTGAATGAGTAAAACTAAATTAATTATTTTACAAAACCAACCTAGACTCAGGTACTATCATTGGAACTTTATAAACATGTTCTAAGTTTTAAAGTAGCAGGAAGAGGTAAAAATGACCTGCTTTTAATGGGTGATAAAATCATGTTTGGAAAAGTACAAGTGGAGAAGGCAAAACATAATGTGCAGTTTGGAGAACAAGAGTAACACTAGGAAGCTCATGATTATAGTGAAGGCATATGCTGAAATAGAGGCTGTAACTTTTAAGGAGATAGATATCAATGAGGAGATATCTCCTGCTCTGGATGTGAATAGAGCCCATGGGCAGACCCCTACCTAGCTATGTTTTCAACTTGTGAGAGCAGAAAGCCTAAGCCTTTGTTTGCTCCTAGAAATCATTTATTTCTACATATGGAAGTTGCTGATAATATGTCCAATGTGTCAAGTATTCATTCCAAGCTGGTTATCTGACTAGGCAGTGTTGTTCAAGTGATACAAGCTTTGGAGGCATGACAAATACAAGACTGGGAAGTTGTGAATTCTAGGTTACAGAGAAATACTGAAGACAGTCGAATTGTAGCAGTGCCAGAGTTGCTGCAAGAATAAGGTTCTGAGAGGACAGAGGCCCCAAGAAGCCATTGTACAAAAGTGTGAATATGAATCCTAGTTTATATGGAGCTGTCATGAAGTTGGTTATGCTGTAGCTATGAGACAACGTCCAAGGAGAGCTTCATTTACGAGTGGAACATAGAGCCAACTGAACCTTGCCAAACTGAAGTCCTGGACATCAGAAAAATTATTTGAGGTCTGTTTTAGTAGGTTTTGTTCTTGCTTAGCCTAGAATTACTACCCTTTGTTCCAATTCTTTTCCTTTTGAAAGAGAATATATATTCTGTATGTATGTTGTAGGTATAAAATTTACTTTTTTATTTTACATAGAGTCTCAGTTAACTTTAATTAACTTAAACCTCAGAAGAGGCATTGGACTTTTGAGCATGGTTAAGACTGTAAAAAACTATGGGAACCGGAACTAAAGGCACTTTGCATTACAGTGTGCCCATTAGCTTCTGGGAAATAGGAAGTGGAATGTGATGACTTGAATGAGAATTGACCTTTATGGATTATGAAATTTAAACATGTCATCTTTGTTTCAGGATGGTTTGAGGAAAGGAATAGAACTTGCAGGTTTGCTAGTGGAAATGTGTCACTAGGGTTGGGCTTTAAGAGTTTATAGCCTCACATAACTTCCAGTTTGCTTTATAATTTGCGTTTGAATATTTTTTTTTAATCTCAGCTTCCTGCTCTGGTTACATCCTATCATGATTATGCTATGATTGTGAACTCTGAATATTCTGTCTGGAACTCTAAGCCAAAGTAAACTTGTCTACCAAAAGTCACTTTCAGCCATGGTGTTTAATAATAGAAACTGATGAACAACTCTGCCTTTATCTTAGGCCTAAAAGCCATTTTATAGTAAAGAAAAACTAGGCTCATTTATGTTTTTTATTAAACCTGTTTCTCAAGGATTGGGCTATGCCCCACCTGTAACCTTATCTACAAATGTTTCTTCACTACCTTTTCTAAGAAATGGCAAGCATCTCTTTTTTTCAAACAGTTTTTATGATTACCTTCTTATACCCACCTTGCAATCATACATTTATTTCAGGAGGTTGTTCTCACTAGCTTTTCATGCTTATATTCTCATTTTATAACCCTGGCTATTTTGCCGACCAGATCCCACATTTGAAAATTGCCTAACCCAAGCTATAAAAAACTTGTCTATTTCACATCCGATGCGGATACATTGAACCCAGCTTTTAGAGAGTGACAACCGCTGTACACAAATAAAAAATAACCTGCTTTATTTAATTACTTGCTCTAATTAATTTGACCATAATGATATGGGTCTTTCTCCTCCCATCTTTGAGATTAAGATAACACCTCACTTATATGAAACACAGCAATAGACTTATATTAAAAGGAAATATTTAAAAATGATTAAAAAGGAACTAGTGGTAAAGATTGATGAACTTTGTTAATAGTGAGATTTTTATTGCCCATATTCAGTACATGTTTAATTATATTTCAACTACTATACTAATAAATGTTAATTATCTTGTGTCTAAATGTATTCTACGATAGAAGCAGAAGAGCAAAATGAGAGAAGTGTTTAAGGGTTGCAAATCCTAACTTAATTGGTGACAGTTGTAAGAAAATGGAATGCATGCAAATTATAAATGTAAACCTTAACTCTCTATAGGACATATGAGCTTCCATATGTATCAGTAGCCATCAAGAGCCTAAAATAAATAACAACAGGTGTCTATAGTCAGTATCTCAAAGAGGTGTAAATGACTAACTTCAATTCAGATTTATTTTATGAGCAGGGATGTAAGCAATCTATTTCATAATTCTCTGTACATTAAATGATTGTTCTAAAATATATGTAGTCAGTGCAGTAAGTCTTCAACTATCAAAAGTCACGTTCAGCAGTGTTGTTTCATAATAGCAGCTGATGAAGAAGCCTGCCTCTATCTTAGCCTTACCCAGCTATCCCAAAGACTACATAATCTAGAACAACAAAACAGTCATGACTAATATACTGACGCTATTAACAGGGTAATAAGCAATGTAAAAAGGAGATTTGGTAGTATATGAATTATTTAACAAGTATATAAATTATTTATTTACCAAAAGACAAAATTTCCCTTTAGTCAATATATGACCACAGCATTGCCTTTTATGCAGAGTAATGTTTGGCACAAACTCATAAGGTGTCTAGATTTGGTAAAGCAAATAGGAGACAACTGAGTGGCGTAGATCATTAAAGCTTCAAAAGCCAGAACTAATTGTTATGCATGAAACAGAGGCATTTGGCTCAACAGCTGTTCTCTAAGATGCTCTTCAACTTATTGTCCAAGCTTGGGGACTATGGCTATTGTTCCCTCAGGGC
Source organism: Rattus norvegicus (assembly GCF_021556685.1). Classification (NCBI taxonomy): domain Eukaryota; kingdom Metazoa; phylum Chordata; class Mammalia; order Rodentia; family Muridae; genus Rattus; species Rattus norvegicus. The sequence continues at coordinate 151,243,772 of NC_141554.1, read as the reverse complement.
AAAAATTGATGTTTTCATCCTGGTTTTACTTGCTGGGACTAGAAGCATCAAATAACCTTGTACCATCTCTCACAAATCTTATGCCTTTCTAAGTTGCCCTTTACTAATATGGAATTTGCTATGATTTGTAAACTCAGTGTGTCCCTAATTTTTTGTCTGCTTCAAAGGAAGGTGATAACTTCAGTCAAATTATTTATTGTTGTTATTATTTATTATTTATTGTTATTATTACTATTATTTAAAAAGAAAGTAAAGGGCAAAGTCCCTTAGAGAAGTAGTGTGACCGCAGTTCACTTTATAAATTGCTAGTGGTCTTGAATAGAAGCAGGAGATTGGTTAAACAAAAGAAACAAGAAAAAAAGCCAAGGTGATGTGGAAAGTTATAGGAAGCCATGTATCAAAGTGATCTTTTTGAAAAGGGCATATCAGGATATAGAAGGATTCTAAAAGATTAAAGTGAAAAAAAAACATGGCTGTTAGCATGAACATGTGCCAGGAGGAGCCACAGAGAGGTATTACTATCTCAATTTGCAGTAAAAACAAAACAAAAAACAAAAAGCAAAACCCAAAAAACAAACAAACAAACAAAAAAAAACAAAGAAAGCAAGTGCACAAGTAAAAGTCTCCTGGGACTCCGAAGGTTAGTTACTGTGCTGTATTCACCAAGTAACACAAGTTGTTCACAACATTGCTACTTCTTAGTTAAAAGGTGTCATACCATAGGGAATCTTATGTCCTGCTCCTGCCCAAAGAAGAACTAGTAAACATCTCTATGTGCTTTTATCAAGACTAATGATTACATAATAATCTTTGAAAAAAACATAATCTGCTTTTGGTTTTATTGTTGACTGTACCCATGAAAATATCAGTGATTTCGATTTAGAGTCCTTTTTTTTTTTTTTTTTTTTTTTGCTATGAAAACACTGATTTAGCTAAGAATTGATTGTCAGATCTTGAAATAGAGGGAATTTAATATGAATTACATACAGTTAATAATGAAACAGAGTTCAAAATGCAAGTTCTGTTCTAAAAATAGGAAAAGGAAAATGCCTCTTTAGTTATAAAATCGCAGGACAGAAACATTGTAAAATTTTTGGGTTTAGGTTAACTAAAGAAAGATCAACTTAGAACAGAGCAGGAGACATGATATCTCAACTGCAAAAGAAACCAAACTTATTTCAGTATCCTTAGCTATTCTCAAAATAACTCTTTGCATAAAGTCATCTAACTAAAGAATTACCACATTCACCAGGGGAACCATGCTGTATACATTCACCAGGGGAAACATAGAAGGTAACATTGTGTTTTTCTAACTTGAATTATGGTGAAGACCTGAAAATAACATTCTCCTGTTCTTTTTAAAGTATTTCTCAGAATACTAGTTTTTAAGATGTATTACATACCTCCCCAGAGGTCCTACTGGGATCCACTAAAGAAGTGACAGGAAAGGTGATTTCTAGAACTGATGGTTACAAGGAAGAGAGATTAATTATTTGCATCTGATCCAGGATTATGTTGACTATGCAATTTTTCAAGTTCTCAAAGATTTAAGGAGTTCATATTGTGACTAAAGATAATATGCATGATGTGCATGAGTTCTTATACTTGAAGTAGTTCCATCTAATGACAGACTGATGTCTGCCTCTTCACCTTAGTTGTAGTTACTTTAGTCTTGTTGATTCTCTAGGCTTGGAATTTATTATTCATTTACTACTCTCCTCTACTTCGAATTTTTATTACCTCACACTCTAGATAGTCAGGTATAGGAAAATTGCTAAAGTATTTCTACACTAGTGTATGTTTGGTTCAATATCTTACTCTTAAAGCTTCAAAGTTAAGAATTGCCTTCCTTGTGACCTTTGATTCATTTTTTTCTACTCCACTTACCAAATGTAGAGTTTATGGGAATATATTTGTTCAGAACTTCTGGCAAACATAAAGACTAAAAATCAGTACACAGTTCAAACTAACTTTTCTACTTTATTTTTAGAAAAGCACATATGAAAAGGATATTTGAAGATACTTTTGATGGTATTTGGGATAGCTAAAAACATGCATTACAATATATTGTAGGGACAAAGAATGCCCACCATTGAGATGATTCTGTGAAACAAATTTCTGATTATTTTATGATTCAGCTGTCAAGTGAGTTCTGTTTTGATGTATTTCTGAATGCTTCAAGGCACATTTTCCATCCCAATTTGAGCACAAGAAGCAAAAAATACATTTTTATGAGGATGCAGAAATCAGGAAACTTGACATTTATTATCCAAGTCCTAAAATTTATGCCAAAATTCATTAACATTCAAATTATGAATTAACCATTAAACAGGAACTCCTCAATAAACAAAGCAAGGTCCATTCTGAGTCTTTGATCCCTGGTTTTAATTTTAAAGTGTCTGGCAACACATTAGATAGAGTATAGTGTGATAATGTTTTCAAATGTGTTCTATGTTATTTCATATATATATATACATATATATACATATATACATACAACTCATAAATAATAATATCCCAAAATAAATTACATGAGAATCATAATTCAGTAAGGAAAGAAAACAGTAAAAAGAAAATTGAATAAAGTAAGAAGTATAGTATTATAGGATTCAATTCATTATATTTTCTCTTGTCCTTTGGACTTATTAAAATGCTATGCATTTTACTCTTTCTATATTTTAATGAATTTTTTGTGAACTCATTTAAAAAATCTATCATGAGATTTAATTTTTAGTGCAGGGATGATGTTTTTGAGGAGGCCTATGGAAAAAATTTAGGAGTCACTTCTCTTCCTTGACCATATAAATCCCAGGGATCAAATTCAGATTAACTGGCTTAACAGCAAGTATTTATTCATTGAGTCACTTTTCTCATTTTATTTATGCTTAACTTTGAAGACAGTGATAGTGTGATAGTTCTGGCAAGATGAGAACAAATATCAACTCACCTCCTATAAAGAATTAATGATAGACTAATGTAAGGATACCAGCATAGTTCAACATGGTGAAAAAAATGATTTTGAGTTACGTGATGATTAATCATTGTTGTCAACTAGACTAAATCTGGAGTCAAGTAATACCCAAGCAACTGAGCATGTCTCTGAAGAATTTTTATGATTGGATGTTTTATTTTTTTTTATTAACTTGAGTATTTCTTATATACATTTCAAGTGTTATTCCCTTTCCCGGTTTCCGGACAAACATCTCCCTCCCCCTCCCCTTCCTTATGGGTGTTCCCCTCCCAACCCTCCCCCCATTCCCGCCCTCCCCCCATAGTCTAGTTCACTGGGGGTTCAGTCTTAGCAGGACCCAGGGCTTCCCCTTCCACTGGTGCTCTTACTAGGATATTCATTGCTACCTATGAGGTCAGAGTCCAGGGTCAGTCCATGTATAGTCTTTAGGTAGTGGCTTAGTCCCTGGAAGCTCTGGTTGCTTGACATTGTTGTACTTTTGGGGTCTCGAGCACCTTCAAGCTCTTCCAGTTCTTTCTCTGATTCCTTCAACGGGGGACCTATTCTCAGTTCAGTGGTTTGCTGCTGGCATTCGCCTCTGTATTTGCTGTATTCTGGCTGTGTCTCTCAGGAGCGATCTACATCCGGCTCCTGTCGGTCTGCACTTCTTTGCTTCATCCATCTTGTCTAATTGGGTGGCTGTATATGTATGGGCCACATGTGGGGCAGGCTCTGAATGGGTGTTCCTTTAGTCTCTGTTTTAATCTTTGCCTCTCCCTTCCCTGCCAAGGGTATTCTTTTTCCTCATTTAAAGAAGGAGTGAAGCATTCACATTTTGATCATCCGTCTTGAGTTTCGTTTGTTCTAGGGATTTAGGGTAATTCAAGCATTTGGGCTAATAGCCACTTATCAATGAGTGCATACCATGTATGTCTTTCTGTGATTGGGTTAGCTCACTCAGGATGATATTTTCCAGTTCCAACCATTTGCCTACGAATTTCATAAACTCGTTGTTTTTGATAGCTGAGTAATATTCCATTGTGTAGATGTACCACATTTTCTGTATCCATTCCTCTGTTGAAGGGGATCTGGGTTCTTTCCAGTTTCTGGCTATTATAAATAAGGCTGCGATGAACATAGTGGAGCACGTGTCTCTTTTATATGTTGAGGCATCTTTTGGGTATATGCCCAAGAGAGGTATAGCTGAATCCTCAGGCAGTTCAATGTCCAATTTTCTGAGAAACCTCCAGACTGATTTCCAGAATGGTTGTACCAGTCTGCAATCCCACCAACAATGGAGAGTGTTCCTCTTTCTCCGCATCCTCGCCATCATCTGCTGTCACCTGAGTTTTTGATCTTAGCCATTCTCACTGGTGTGAGGTGAAATCTCAGGGTTGTTTTGATTTGCATTTCCCTTATGACTAAAGATGTTGAACATTTCTTTAGGTGTTTCTCAGCCATTCGGCATTCCTCAGCTGTGAATTCTTTGTTTAGCTCTGAACCCCATTTTTTAATAGGGTTATTTGTTTCCCTGCGGTCTAACTTCTTGAGTTCTTTGTATATTTTGGATATAAGGCCTCTATCTGTTGTAGGATTGGTAAAGATCTTTTCCCAATCTGTTGGTTGCCGTTTTGTCCTAACCACAGTGTCCTTTGCCTTACAGAAGCTTTGCAGTTTTATGAGATCCCATTTGTCGATTCTTGATCTTAGAGCATAAGCCATTGGTGTTTTGTTCAGGAAATTTTTTCCAGTGCCCATGTGTTCTAGATGCTTCCCTAGTTTTTCTTCTATTAGTTTGAGTGTATCTGGTTTGATGTGGAGGTCCTTGATCCACTTGGACTTAAGCTTTGTACAGGGTGATAAGGATGGATCGATCTGCATTTTTCTACATGTTGCCCTCCAGTTGAACCAGCACCATTTGCTGAAAATGCTATCTTTTTTCCATTGGATGGTTTTGGCTCCTTTGTCAAAAATCAAGTGACCATAGGTGTGTGGGTTCATTTCTGGGTCTTCAATTCTATTCCATTGGTCTATCTGTCTGTCTCTGTACCAATACCATGCAGTTTTTATCAACTGCATGATTGGATGTTTTAAGGTGAGACCCCCCATTCTAAATTTAACACACATCTTTTTGTGGTAACCAAATTAAAAAAAAAAGACAATGGAGGTGGCACTCTGCTTTTTCCCTTCTTGATCAATGCTATTTGAGGTAACAGTGGCAGATAGAGAAGTTGCTTGAAGCCTTTAGCAGGCCCTCCTAGGTGAAGCACATAGAAGAACCTTTGGATTTTGGATCAAGATTCTACTGTTGGCTGTCGTTATGTCGTGTTATCTTATATAAGTTTTTAAGTTTCTTGAGGTCCCATTTATTGCTTTTCTTAGCGCCTGAGCTGATGGTTTAGGAAGTTTTCTCCTACGCCCATTTGTTTATTTCACTATTAGATTTAGCATATCTGATTTCATGTTGATGTGCTCCACTGGCACTTGAGCTTTGTGCAGCATGGTAAATAGGGATCTATTTGCATTCTTCTACATTTACAGGTAGACATCCATTTAGATCAGTACCATTTGTTGAAGATACTTTCTTATTCCCATTGTATGGTTTTGGCTTCTTTGTAAAAAATTAATATGTTGGGCTGGAGAAATGTCTCAGGGGTTAAAAACACTGACTGCTCTTCCAGAAATCATGAGTTCAATTCCCTGGAACGACATGGTGGCTCACAACCATCTGTTATGGGATCCGATGTTCCCTTCTGGTGCGTCTGAAGACAGCTAATAAATCAATTGGTGTGGGCTTATTTCTGGGTCTTCCATTCTATTCCATTGATCAACTTGTCTGTTTTTATGCCAACACCAGGTGGTTTTTATCATTATTTCTCTGTAGCACAGCTTGAAATCAGGGATAATTATTATGGTTATTCCTTTAGGAGATTTTTTTTTGTATAGGACTGCTCTAGCTATCCTTTTTGCTGTTGTTGTTTTTCCAAATGAGGGTGAGAATTGATCTTTCAAGGTTTGTAAAGAATTGTGTTGGGATTTTGATGGAAATTGCACAGAATCTGTAGATTGCATTTGGTAAGATGGCCATTTTTACTTTGTCCATATTACAAATTCCTAATTCATAATCATAGGAGATCTTTCCATCTTCTGATATCTTCTTCAATTATTTTCTTCAAAGAATTGAAGTTCTAGTCATACAGGTTTTTCACTTGCTTGGTTAAAGTGACACTGAGATATTTTATATTATTTGTGACTATTGTGAAGTGTGATATTTCCCTAATTTCTTTCTCAGTCTTATTATCATTTGTATAAGGGAAGCCTACTGATTAATTTTTTGAGTTAATTTTATATCCAGTCACTTTGCTGAATGTGTTTATTAGTTGTAGGAAATCTCTGGTAGAACTTTTGGTAAAATTTGGCAGAATTATATATATTATCATATCATCTTCAAATATCCATAGTTTGACTTTTTCCTTTCCAATTTGTATCTCCTTGATCTCTTTTATTGTCTTGTCACTCTAGCTAGAACTTCAGGTACTATACTGAATTGATATGGAGAGAATTGGCTGTCTTGCTCATCCCTGATTTTAATGGAGTTGCTTTAAGTTTATCTCTAATTTGATGTTGGGTATTGGCTTGCTATATATTGTCTTTATTGTGCTTAAGCATGTGCATTGTATCCCTGATCACTCTAAGTATTTTAACATGAGTGAATGTTGGATTTTGTCTTGGGATTTTTCATTATCTAAAGAGGTGAGCAAGTGATATTTTTTTCTTTCAGTTTGTTTATACGGTGGATTACATTGATGGACTTTCATATATTAAACCTCCTGTATCCCTTAGATGAAGCCTACTTGACTTTGGTAAATGATGTTTTTGTTTTGTTCTTGGACTTGGTTTGCAAGTATTTCATTGAATATATTTGCATCAATGTTCACAGGACTAATTGGTCAGGAATTCTCATTCGTTTTTTGAGTCTGTGTTGTTTAAGTATCAGGGTGACTGTAATCTCATAAAATGAGTTTGGCAATGCTCCTATTTTTTCTTTGTGCAATAGTTTGAAGAATATTGGTATTAACTTTTTTTTAAGTGTGGTCTAATTCTGCAATAAAACCATCTGACCTTAAACTTTTGTTTGGCGGAGGACAGGGGGACTTTTAAGACTGCTTCTGTTTCCTTAGGGGTAATAGGACTATTTAAATTGTTTACCTGATCTTGACTGAACTTTAGAATAAGTGGAGTCTATCTAGAAAACCAAACATTTTGTTTAGATTTTACAATATCGTAGATTACAGGCTTTTAAAGTAAAACCTAAATATTTCTTTGAATTTCCTCAATGTCTATTGTTATGTCCCTGTTTTCATTTCTGATTTTATTAATTTGGACACCGTCTTTTGCCTTTTATTTACTTTGACTTAGGGTTTGTCTATCTTGTTGATTTTATCAAAGAACACGATCTTGATTTTGTTGATTCTTTGTATTGTTCCTTTTTGTTTCTAATTTTTCATTTCATCCCTGAGTTTGATTATTTCTTACCATCTACTTCTCTTGGATGGGTTTCCTTTTTTTCCTAGAGCTTTCAGGTGTGGTTTTAAGTTGCTAGTATGAGATTGCTTCAATTTCATTATGAAGGCATTTAATGCTACAAAATTTTCTCTTAGCACTGCTTTCTTTGTGTTCCATAAGGTTGGGTATGTTTATATTGTACCTTCACTCTTGTTGAACTTGCATTTGCTGCATCTATCCACCCCCATACATCTGTTGCAGATGTACAGCTGGGTCTTGATGTGTGTCCCCTAACACTTGCAATAACCTTACTGCCTTGTCTGGCCTCAGTGAGAGGGGACATACTTAGACTCACTGTGACCTTCAGTATTTAATGAACATTTGCATATACTAAATGTGTTGAAGCCTTTGTGTGCTCAGTCTTATTCAGTTTCCCCCACATTCCCCTGATCTTAGATCGTGTATTATCCCTTTCCTATATAAATGAAAGCTGACATTTTAGAGGACTCCTTCACAAAAATCATTTATCACATACTTGTTCTGAATTTAATGTCTCTGTATTATTTAATGACAATAGATCAATACCAATATTAGTTAAGTTACAAAATAATGAACATTTATTAAGTGACAGTTGCACGTTAAGTACTGAATTAAGTGTTGCCTTATATATTTGTTAGATTATGAGTTCCTTGTTACAACATTTTGTGGTAGCTACTGGCAGTATTCTTACCCTGTACGTGCAGAGAACGAGGCTCACAGAGGCACAAATACTTAGCTGAAATGGGTAATACAGTGAGGTGATAAAGAAAAAATTGTTTTTAAAATAAGTGTTTTTCCCTTGTTCTTTCATTCCCACCTTAGTTTTCTCTGTTTCTTCTTGATTCTTTGTTTGCCCCTTTCTTTCTGCCTGCAAACCTTATTCTATGTGTATTTAAGCTGGATTTTCATCATTTAAAAAATAAACAAAACTACCAACAACAACAACAATCAGAAAAACAAAAACCAAACAACAATCCATATTTTTCTTATTCTTGATATTCTGAGATTTTGTTTCTTCTCATCTTCCTGAAGATTATTTTAACTGCTTCCATTTCCATTCCTCACTTATATTCTGCAATTGGAAGTCAACCTTCATCAATTTCTAATGATGTTCACTACAAGGTCACAATCCCTGCTTAATTATACATCTAAGGAAATTTTCTTAGCTCTCATCATCTTGGATTTCTTTGCACAAAGTGATCAACAACGACTACTGAGCAGAAAAGAATTGGTTAGTAACTTGGTTGTTTAAATGCATTAGTAACTTTTTTTTTTAAATTCTTTGCTTTTGTTTTTTCAGTGTTTTGCTTTTTGTTTCTTTGTTGTTGTTGTTGTTGTTGTTTTGTTCCCCTACCCTCGTCCCCAACAGTCAAAGTCTTTGCATTAGGGAGTAGTGCTTCTTAAACAGAGATGCACATGAACAATAGCTGTAAGAATTTTCATTTGGAGATTCTGGGATGGAACCGGGTAGGGTGGGGTATGCATTTGCAGTGTTTCCCCACATAATATGTATTCCACCAAATATTATGATTAGCCACTGAAAACTTTGACCTTCTTCTTAAAAATGTAGTACAAGATAGTTTTGTTCTATCTTCTCCATGATAGAAGCACTTTATTTCCTATATTTCTTATTTATCTTTTTTGAGAAGTGGTCTCAGTATGAGGCCTAGGTTGGCCTAGAGCTCCGTGGGGAGTCTGTTTCTGTTCCATACATCAGTGCTGGGATTATAGGTGTAGAGCACAGCACTTTTCAATTGTTCACTTTCTCTCATTCTTTGTGGTTTTCCATTTTTCTCTCTTTCTTTTCCTTCTTTATTTTTTTTTACAGTTTAAAATTTATTTATTTACTGTAGATAAGTCTGTATATGTATGGGCACCTGGTACTCCTACTTTAGTGGGCCATCTTGTTGGTCCTCCTTATTTTTAGAGCTTAGTTATATATTTAGTTTCCCCACTGATGCTTTAAAGATCCTAGAATTATGACACTGATGAAGACAACTGAAAATTATATGTATCTCTTAAAAATAAAACTACTTATACATTTTCACTTTACAAATGATTTTCAATTTGCCATATTTAATTTTAGACATTATATAATTATATTTCAGTATTTTAATATAACTGATCTAGTTCTTCAATATAGGCCAAAATGGCTATTGAACATATCATATCCTATTTGCTGCAGAAAATTAAATATTTATACATTGCCTCAAGTGATACTTTCTCTGGTAACATAAAGGTAATTTCAAGTGAATTAATATTATGGGTCAAGACTAATTGAGCCAATATCAGAGATTATGCCTCAGGGTAGTTACTGTCATCCTAAGAGAACTTGTAGAGTTTGAAAAGGTCTTTACCTCAGAAGATAGAAAAATCTCCCATGCTCATGGATTGGCAGGATTAATATAATAAAAATGGCCATTTTTTCCAAAAGAGATCTACAGATTCAATGTAATCCCCATCAAAATACCAATCCAATTCTTCAAAGAGTTAGACAGAACAATTTTCAAATTCATCTGGAATAACAAAAAACCCAGGATAGCTAAAACTATCCTCAACAATAAAAGGACTTCAGGGGGAATCACTATCCCTGAACTCAAGCAGTATTACAGAGGAATAGTGATAAAAACTGCATGGTTTTGGTACAGAGACAGACAGATAGACCAATGGAACAGAATTGAAGACCCAGAAATGAACCCACACACCTATGGGCACTTGATTTTTGACAAAGGAGCCAAAACCATCAAATGGAAAACAAGATAGCATTTTCAGCAAATGGTGCTGGTTCAACTGGAGGTCAACATGTAGAAGAATGCAGATCGATCCATACTTATCACCCTGTACAAAGCTTAAGTCCAAGTGGATCAAGGACCTCCACATCAAACCAGATACACTCAAACTAATAGAAGAAAAACTAGGGAAGCATCTAGAACACATGGGCACTGGAAAAAATTTCCTGAACAAAACACCAATGGCTTATGCTCTAAGATCAAGAATCGACAAATGGGATCTCATAAAACTGCAAAGCTTCTGTAAGGCAAAGGACACTGTGGTTAGGACAAAACGGCAACCAACAGATTGGGAAAAGATCTTTACCAATCCTACAACAGATAGAGGCCTTATATCCAAAATATACAAAGAACTCAAGAAATTAGACCACAGGGAGACAAATAACCCTATTAAAAATGGGGTACAGAGCTAAACAAAGAATTCACAGCTGAGGAATGCCAAATGGCTGAGAAACACCTAAAGAAATGTTCAACATCTTTAGTCATGAGGGAAATGCAAATCAAAATGACCCTGAGATTTCACCTCACACCAGTGAGAATGGCTAAGATCAAAAACTCAGGTGACAGCGGATGCTGGCGAGGATGTGGAGAAAGAGGAACAGTCCTCCATTGTTGGTGGGATTGCAAGCTGGTACGACCACTCTGGAAATCAGTCTGGCGGTTCCTCAGAAAACTGGACATTGAACTGCCTGAGGATCCAGCTATACCTCTCTTGGGCATATACCCAAAAGATGCCCCAACATATAAAAAAGACATGTGCTCCACTATGTTCATCGCAGCCTTATCTATAATAGCCAGAAGCTGGAAAGAACCCAGATGCCCTTCGACAGAGGAATGGATACAGAAAATGTGGTACATCTACACAATGGAATATTACTCAGCTATCAAAAACAATGACTTTATGAAATTCGTAGGCAAATGGTTGGAACTGGAAAATATCATCCTGAGTGAGCTAACCCAATCACAGAAAAACACACATGGTATGCACTCATTGATAAGTGGCTATTAGCCCAAATGCTTGAATTACCCTAGATGCCTAGAACAAATGAAACTCAAGACGGATGATCAAAATGTGAATGCTTCACTCCTTCTTTAAAAGGGGAATAAGAATACCCGTGGCAGGGAATAGAGAGGCAAAGATTAAAACAGAGACAGAAGGAACACCCATTCAGAGCCTGCCCCACATGTGGCCCATACATATACAGCCATCCAATTAGACAAGATGGATGAAGCAAAGAAGTGCAGGCCGACAGGAGCCGGATGTAGATCGCTCCTGAGAGACACATGCAGAATACACCAAATACAGAGGCGAATGCCAGCAGCAAAACACTGAACTGAGAATAGGACCCCCGTTGAAGGAATCAGAAAAAGAACTGGAAGAGCTTAAAGTGGCTCGAGACCCCATATGTACAACAATGCCAAGCAACCAGAGCTTCCAGGGACTAAGCCACTACCTAAAGACTATACATGGACTGACCCTGGACTCTGACCTCATAGGTAGCAATGAATATCCTAGTAAGAGCACCAGTGGAAGGGGAAGCCCTGGGTCCTGCTAAGACTGAACCCCCAGTGAACGTGATTGTTGGGGGGAGGGTGGCAAAGGGGGGAGGATGGGGAGGGGAACACCCATCAAGAAGGGGAGGGGGAGGAGTTAGGGGGATGTATGCCCGGAAACCGGGAAAGGGAATAACATTCGAAATGTATATAAGAAATACTCAAATTAATAAAATAAAAAAAAATATACTGAGGAAAAAAAAACATGAAACAAGAGAAGTCTCAGACCTCAAGACTGCACTGGATTGAGAGAGTCCAAGTTTATGTGGTTTAAATAAAAGACTTAATCAGATCATGGACATGAGTCACCGTTTTGTTTCTACACATCCTTGTGCTCCATTTACATAAATAAATGTGTAAACTATGAAAAAAAAAGAAAAGGTATATAAAGTCAAAATTATCATTCATTTTTTAATTTATTCTGTTTCAAATAGGTGCTTTTTAGAAATAATTGTATCTATTGATCTGCATAGATTATTTTTATAGAATCAAAAACCTATTTACATTTTAAATAAATCTTCATCTATTTTCTTTTAAAGAAATAGTTTGTTACATGTGTAATGTGGCAACGTCATTGCTGCTCCCTTTTCGGTCCTCTCAATTTCTAACTAGTGCAGTTCATTTAGTATTGTCATTCATTTAGTAATGTATATGTTTCAGGCTGACCACTTGTGACTGGAAAGCCTAACAGAAAGATTATCCTCAGAGAAGACCAATTCTTACATTCTCAGCAGCTATTAACTGTACCACCACATCTAGAGATTTGACACAGTGAAATTTTCCCCATTCATGCTCACACTTCAAATCATGTTATGAATGTGCAGGTCTTGCATGGATTAGTATATTCTTAAGATTTCATAAGTACAGCTTCTCTGTTATATACAGAAGATACTATATCACATTAGAGTTCCTGGTTCTCTGGCTCTTACGATATTTCTGTTCCTCCTTCTGTGTTGTTACCTGAGTCTTAGGTACAGAACTTGGGCTGTAAATATATCAACTGTATTTGAGCACTCCAGAGTTAGCTCTTCTCTACATTTGACTGATTGCTGCTTTCTATGATGCTCACTGTGTACTGAAACAGATGCTTCTTTGAGGAAGAATTCAAGCCACTCATATCTGTGTTTATTACAGGAAGTATTTAGAAGACAGAAATTATATTAGTTTAAGAAACTGGCAATAGTAGGTTTTCCTCTAAATTCTGTGGCCTCTTTATTCACAGATAGTTGGTTAGTTGAACAGACTTTAAGTAATATTAGAGGGCTTTGCTTAGCCACAAGATATAAGTGCCGCTATCATGCTTCTGTTCCTGGTCATTTTTGTGGTTCTTAGACTTTACAGCTGGGTTGGTCTATTGAATGCTTTTCCTCTTTGTCAGTTTCTGTAGCTGCTTTTGATACCATGAATGCTAGATAGATGTGAGGGCGTAAGCTCTGAGGTCAGTTCCAGCTATATTCCTTAAAGTCTGTGTTCAAAATTTATGGGACTTCGGCAATAGGTTCTGATTTTCATGGATGGGAAGGCAACAAAAAATAAAGGAATTGTTTATATTATTTGGGGAGTTTCTTGGACTCCACTGATCAAAAAATTTAAAGTAGATTTTCTATGCCTACTTTATGTTTCTCATGCGATCTTCTTAGGTACTTTTAGCCTTGGGGGGAGCAGTATTAATCTCAAGTAGTATAATTTTATTTAAAATATTTTATGCATGTATATATATGTATATGTATGTACTTCATTTAAAATAATATATAAACAAACATATATTATATGCACATTTGAAGTAAGGTTATAATGTTTCTCTACAAACTTTTCAAGTGTCCTTAGTGTTATCTATCTCTCCTACCATCCACTCTCTCTGCATTGCCCTCCCTCTCTACTACCCTATCAAAGGTATCCGGGTGATTTTCTCATTCCATTTTTCATAGTACCTGTGTTCAACTGTCTCTTCTTTATAATTGCTCAGACCTCTACCATGATTCCTTTTTTACATTGTGGTTTCTATGGTTAATCCATTTTATATTATTACACATTTAGATTTGGAGCAATTTTTCTTTGATCTTGGATCAAGATGTGAAAGAAATGGTTCTAATTCCAGTTTTGAAAAATGTACATTGACAAATGTTTACTATAATTCAGCTGAATTTATACAGGAGTGATTTAACCAAATGTATTAACATGGTGAAATGTATTTGTAACATAGGCCTTGTGAGACTTACCCCTGAGAATAGTAACTTGGAATTACATTAAGAAACTTGCAAATGCCATATTGGAGAAAAAAACAAAACCAAAGTAAGAACAGAAGGGAGATAGGGAAGTCAGAAGGAAGAGGGAGCAATAAAAAAGAAGGCATAGGAAGAAAACTTTGATGCCAATTAGTTAGAATACTCATTATAAATGCAACCAAAATAAATCATATATGTATATATAGAAGTCATAATAAAATTTCTGTATCCTGACTATATGCCAATAAAATATATTCTTTTGTAGAAGAAACACTTGGGGTTTGCTTTCTGTTCTGTTAGTTCAGATTTATACAGGCAAAGAATAAGAAACATACTTGAAAAATGTCTCTACAAATTCTCAGTGATCACTCAATATTTGTATTCCAAAAATCCAAAGTAATTTTATGGGTAACTTATCCATTTGAGGTCACTTCTCCAATTTTAAATCTGAAAAACACCATATTCTGGAATACTTTTCATTTAAGAAAACCAAAATAGTTCTTCCCCAAGTTTTGTGGCTTAACTAGCCACAAAAAATGTGAAAAATTATTCTAGTTCACTTCTTTATGGAATCCTTTATTCATGCACTTTATCAAATGATGTTTAACAATAAGTGCTATTTTCTAAGATGTACATGTACTGCTAAGTAAAAACAAAAGTAAATAATGCGTTTCTGTCCACGAGCAAGTCACATTCTTGTAGAAGAGACTTATATAAACTATTACTGCAATAATGTTACATATGGAGGAAGATAGAAGTCATATATGATAGGTAAATTATAAGATAAAGGGTATTGAGAATTATTTTTCTTTTAATCTTCTCTTATATGGTACATCCTGACCTCAGTTTCCCCTCCCAACTTTCTTTGCAAACTCTCTCCCCACTTCTCTCTCAGATTCCCCTACTCACACACCACCTCTCCTCAGAAATGAGCAGCCCAACCAGAGACATCAACCAAGCATAACATTACGAGCTATAATAATACAACACAGGACAAATCAACTCAGTAGGAAGAAAAGCATCCAACAAGTAGGCCAAAGAGTCAGGGACAGTCCCAGGTCTCACTGTTAGGATCCCCTCAAGAACATCAAACTACTCATCTATAACATATATGTATGGTTCCTAGGTCAGACCCTACAGGTTCTCTGATCCCTCAAGCTTCCATGAGTCCCAGTCAGTTGATTATTTGGGCCCTGTTCTAATGGTGTGTACCTGACCCCACTGGTTCTGGTTCCTCCAGTCTTTCCTCCAACTCCCCAGCAGGACTCCTGGAGCTCCACCTAGTGTTTGGCTTTGGTACTCTGCACTGCTCCCATCAGTTGCTGGATGAAGTCTCTGGTCTCTTTAATGATGATTCTATTGGGTTCTAGTCCCAGCAAAATCTATATGCAGGACAAATTGTAGGTAGAAGGATTTGTGGCTCGGTTGACGTCCTTATCTCTCCACTTGAGGCCTTGTCTGATTACAGAAGATAACTGGTTCAGGCCCCGTGTCCCCTGTAAGAAAGGATTTTCTCTGACTTTGAGTGATTGGAAAAATGGAACCAATGAGAAAAATGAAGGCTGAAAAGTTGAACGAGGACTGGATAATTCACCAACTGTGATTCAAATAGAGTTCAGTTTTTATTACAAGAAGAAAGACTTGAATTTCTTTTGTGAGAAAAATTTCATCACTAAAATACCAAACAGTTTTCCTTCTTTATCTCAGAAGAGCCACTGAAATGCTAAAAAAAATTATAGGTTCCTGATAATTCCAAAGTGAAATCTATAGATATTCTTTCTTTCTGTCAGGCCAAGCCAGCCTCCAATACTGTGATGTGTCTTCAGAATTAACGAACCTAAATGTAAGTGTATCAGATGATTGAAAATAAAGCACTAAGAGGGAAGGGTTGCCTTACTGCTTTCTCTTTGTGACAGGATCTCAAAGCTCTCTTCTATTGACCACTTTATTTCAACTGGCATCTGAGAGTGGAAGGTCTATTGTAAAAGGTTGGAGTTAAAAACTGAGAGTAGTAGCTGAAACAACTTTGTATTTACTATCAAAGTTGATTTCCATTTAGTAGAGATGTAGGCTACCTTCATTTCTCACCATCACACAAGGGTTTCTGTGTGAAAATAACTGCTTTTTATTACTGACAACAGTCTTATTGCTAAGCTTCATAAATACAGTCTGTGTGTATAAGAAACCAGATATTTCAATTAAATATCTTTAAGCAATTGAAATAGAAATCTTCTATCCTCTATATTGAGACACATGATAAAAACAAATATATACTGCATCAATATTTACCAGGGTTCCCATATTTTATCCAGAATTGGGTATCATAGACACTGTCTACAATGTAGCTCTTTCTGGCAGGTCTGTGAAGATTTGGTAGCTATTCTTACAATCTATGGCAACTTCTATAGTCATATCAGTCCAGCAACAACACCTAGTAATCCTTCAGATAGCAGGATCTTTTATTGGCTGCACCATATTCTGGTTACTTTAAAGACACCCATATGCCTTTAGGAAAAATAATAAATATAAAGTCATACTTACTAAATCATTAATCTATTTTTGCTAGCATACAATATACAAGGGAACAAAGTAACTTGAATTGGTAAGGTACCCAAAACATACATCTCTCCTTCATTTTGGATAAGTATGCTAAAATTTCATCCATTAGTGGGATCAGTCTTTTACACTCCACAGATTCTTAAAAAAGTGGTTTATAATTCCTTTCAGTTGTTCTACAAGCAGAAATCAATGTTTTAATTAAAATTTCCCTTTGATTCAGTAGTTTCATAATAATGAAAAATGGGGTGGAGGTTTGTATAATTTAAATATATAACAAATTGAATGATATTTAAAAGTTTCTATAGACACAAATAAATTTTCTTATTTTGTGTCTTATTTTTCTAGCATATGTTGTTATTTTAAGCCAATTTGATTTATAGCTTGAAAACTAATATTATCAACATATATTCATTTTCATAAAAATATTTCTTCCCCCCAAATTACATAAACATAGGGGAAACGGTTGAAATAAATTACTCCATGTTCTGGAATAGATAAATATATTCTCAGCAAAGAAAATATTTATTTAGACTCCATTTTCTTCACCTGAAACACATCATACAGAATTGCTGTGAAATTGGCTATTTGAAGGCCCATTGTATAATGCTGTGCTCACAGAAAGGAAACAAATTATTCCTTAACTCAAAGTAACCCAAATGCTCTGCAGTCTGGAACCTCTGATGATTCTATTTACCTTCAGCAGAACTTAATAAAATTTTCTTCAAAGAACCCTTGATATCTAGAACTTATGTATTAAGCCATATTATAATGTATTGGGTAGATATAATTCAGTCATACATAATCCAAGTAATTTTAGGATTGTCCAAGTTACTTAGGAGTCCAGATTACCTGATTTGGTACAGTAAATAATAAACACTACTTGACATTAGGAATAGAATTTGTAATAAAATTTTACTTACAATGAATTGCATACAGATTCTACTGACATGTCACTCCATTAACATTTATAGATGAATTCAAACTTATAAGAGATGAAATTCTAACTAGTCTATTTAATGTCCTGAAGTTGCCTGAGATGACCTAAGTGTTAAGCATGCTACATTAGGTCTTTAGATTTAGAATTTGTTAGACATGTAATATCATTCTTATTTGCTGTGAATGACTTCCTTTGTTAAATACAATATCCGTTAATGTTCCTTGTACATGGAAAAATAAACTATCTGTAAAAACATAGGGAGATATTTCCCCATCAGAAGTATATCTTAGAAATATCAAAGTAATAATTAGAAATCAAATATATATATATATATATATATATATATATATATATATATATATATATATATATATATACACACACACACACACACACCTTTGGGAGCTAATGTGCAGCAAATTAAAAATCTTTCAAAACATTTTTTTTTGTAAATTTTGTACCTCTAGGAACAAAAAAGCAGAAGTAGACTTTTTCTACTTTTTAATTTTATATTTTTAAGAGAGGAGATTAATATTTTCTTTTTAAGTGTCTGCTTTGTGGTAGCTCCATGGAGACACATGTTTAGTTAAGAGATGGTTTTCAGTTATATATTATCTTACATTGTTCAATATAATCTTTTATATATTTGCTTTTAAAGTGGTTCTCATATGCTGCTATAAACACTTAGATCTAAGAAGGAATATAAAAAAAACAAGAATGCTACTTCTGGGGTGGTTAGAACACTTTGTTATATTTTTGATATTTTATGTTCATTTTTATTTTTATAACAAAACAGTAAACAGAAAATGGAACTTATTACAATATATTTTCTTGCTGAAAGATAGACATTTAAACGCATATGTCAATACTCAAAATCTGTTTCTAAATTTAACAATGTGCACATATCTTCAGATTGTCAGCAAAATTAGAGTATAAGAACATGGTTTAATAACACTTTCCAACAATTTCTGGAATACCCTAATGGTGTTTTTACCATTTTGTACAATGTATGTGATGTTCTCAGCATTGATGGTTATAAAATCAAAGTACCAGTCAACACTGACAGATGTTAAAAATGCACTATGTCATGTAGTATCAAATGTCTGATTAACATTTAATTTTCTACACAAAAATACAAAAATAAACAATATTTATATATCATATATACATATATATATATATATCATGCTATTCTTTGTGTCATAAGTTTGTTCTTGTTGAACAAGCTTTTACTAAAACATATGAGCTGTAATTACTTGCTTTTTCTAAATTACACACATACTAGAAATAGAAATCTTAACAATGGCTATGGGGATATATTTATATTTCAAACATAATCCCAAATCCAAACATAATCTAAAAATTGAGCCTGATGAAAAAAATGTGTTGTCATTATCTGTATGCTACAGACAAAGTAACTTAAAAACAGTTTAGATTGATGGATGTATTCATTCTATCACTTGGTTAGGGGAGATAAAATTTCACATGTCTTGTGAAGAATACATTAATAATTGGTGAAGTATTAGTTTTTCCTAATATAATAAAATACCTAGGACTAGTTATCATCATAGAAGTTAGGCTTAGTTCATTTATAGTTTCATTTTTCAAGGGTGCACATTAGACGATGGTCTTCTTATTTTTTTCTTGACCTATAGACATCTTGCTTTATAGCTCTGAATAGTGTTTTGTTTTTTGTTTGTTTTGTTTGTTTTAACCTTTTCTTTTTTCCATTTTTATTAAATTGGGTATTTCTTATTTACATTTCAAATGTTGTCCCTCTCTCGGTTTCCACTCCATCAGTCCCCAAACCCCTCCTGCTCCCCTTACTATATGAGCATTCTTAATCGTTCATTTTATCACAAGATGTCACATGCAGAAAATGGAAAAAGACAAGGTTCCAACACAATTCATCCTTTTCTCTACTATTTCTCTTTCTGCTTCTTCATTCTCCTATTCCTCCCTTTTCTCTTTTTCTTCCCCTATCTCCTCCTCTCCTTTTCTCTCTCAATCTCCTCCCCCCATCCTTTTTATGATTCTCTCCAGATATAGCCACTAGAAGTATATTCCTGAAGTTCTGTTCTTCTGATTTTCTCTAATCCCAAATACCTTTCTAAGATTAGATCTTCAAATATACTCAATACCTTAATTTACTTTTGTGTTGCTGTGGTAAAATACCCCAATAAAAACTACCTAAAGGGAAAGAGTGTTTTTGCTCACAATTCAAAGGGCCAATTAACCTTGGCAAAAAAATTCAAAGACGTAGGAACTTAGAGCATCTGATTACTGCATATCCACAATTTGAAACTGCGAACAATGGATTCATGTTAGCTTTCTCCAGTTTATCCAGTCCAGAACCACCATTGGAAGAGTGATCATGAACACAATGAAGATGACCTTAGATAAATTACCTTAATCAAGGCAATTATTGATAGGAATGTCCAGAGCCCATCTTCTAGATATTTTTAGATCATCTCAAGATAACAACACTAACCATCACAAAGTAAAGATACACTCCAAACCCTTTTTATTTATTGCCATCTATAAAGATTACATGTTACAAAAGACATTGGGACTCACATTCAAAATACATTCAAACCAGAGATACCTTTATTTGTTCCTAAATAATTTATACTATCTTTGGCACCTGATGTTTCTTGTGTATTGGAGAAAACTCAAAATCAATGTGGTAAAATTAAATACCATTATTTATAACCATGATGCATTACACTTTAATAGCTCTTTTTAATTTACCAATTGTTTTAACTTTTAAGGCATTTATCATTATATTATATTGGATTATGTTTTGGTATTGAGGGGGCTTCTGCAGGGACGTGAACGATGTAAAGCATGGAGGAAAGAATGTAAAGCCTGTGGAAATTGACAAAGAGGAGTCTAATACCAGGAGGCTCATTGTCAGTATATGTAAAACTCAGTACAATCCGGGAAAAGGGTACCAGACAACAATCAGCCCTATCAGTCCAATTTCAGGTGCACAATAAAGTTTAAGGTGTGACTATATAGAAACTCTTTTGCAAAGTACATGTGACCATGAGTGTGGGTTTCATATCTAAAAGGCCTAGAATTCAGTGTGGTCGCTGACAGACATCATAGAGGTCAGGAAGCCATAAAGTAGTTGTGACATCTCCACAAAGGATGGATAATGGTCTAGGGATGGAAGACTCTGGAATAATCATTTTGGGAAATAATTAATGTAATTTACCTGTTGTTATATTAAGCCTTTCTAAAATCATGTTCTGGAATCAAACAATATGTGAAATAAGGCAGTTTAAGAAATACTTTTAACCTGTGCATATTGAATTCATTGGAACATAAATTAACTTATTATAAACAAATCGATTTCTTTTTGTCTTTTAATTTTGATAAGATCAAATTATTTATGAAGCACTGCCATTTCTGTATGAATATTAATTCAGGCTAAAGAAATTATTTGATTATTTATATTTTATCTAGTTTTGGTTAGTTTTAAAGCATTAGACCAATATACAATTCTCTAAAGTACCAAATGTTTTACCAAAATAGAACCAAATATTGTATTTAAGATATGTTTGAAAATTTCTAGCCTCTCTAGAGGGAAATTTTAGGAATTTTTACTTGGAAAGTAATTTTAGTTTAGGTATATTGACAATTCTACTTACAATTACTTTATGAACTTTTAAACATGCAGTCTAGTACTATGATCATATTGTGTGTGTGTGTGTATGTGTGTGTGTGTGTGTGTGTGTGTGTGTGTGTGCACATGCATGCTTCTGTGTTTCATGGAACCATGCAGCATTGTTTTTCTATAATATACTTTCAAGATTTTAAATTAAGCAGTGCAAATTTAGGTCACTGTTACATTTTGAGCCAATTATTTGTGTAGAGAGTGGTGTGTGTGTGTGTGTGTGTGTGTGTGTGTGTGTGTGTGTGTGTGTGTGTGTGAAAATGCTGAATCACTGTCTAGCTATAGTTTTGGATGTTGTAGGTTGTTAGATTTATGATGACAAGTAGACCCTAATAATAGTTTTGAAAGGTTTTAATATTATCTATCATGTTGCCATTGCTTCTTTGTTAATATAGTGCTGTCTTTCTATTTTGGAACTCTGTTTCTTTTTTACTTTTATTATTGGATTTTTAAATTTACATTTCAAATGTTATTCCCTTTTCCAGTTTCCCGTCCATAAACTCCCTATCCCATCCTGCTCCCACTTCTTCTATAGGGTGTTCCCCCACCCAATCACCCACCCCTTCCCCCTCCCCACACTGACATTTCCCTACACTGATGAGTCCAGCCTTGGCGGGACCAAGGGCTTCTTTACTCATTGGTACCCAAGAAGGCCATCCTCTACTACACATTTAGGGGAAGCCATGGGTCTGTCGATGTGTACTCTTTTGGTAGTGGTTTAGTCCGTGGGAGCTCTGGTTGGTTGGCATTGTTGATCTTATGGGGTTGCAAGCTCCTTCAATCCTTTCTCAAACTCCTCCAATGGAGAGCGTTTTTCAGTTCAATGGTTGGCTGTGAGCATTCATTTATGTATTTGTCGTGCTCTGGAAGAGCCTCTCAGGAGACAGCTACATCAGGCTCATGTCAGCATACAATTCTTGGCACCAGCATCAGCAATAGTGTCTGGGTTTGGTGTCTGTATGTATATGGGCTGGATCCCCAGGTGGGGCAGGCTCTGAGTGGCCACTCCTTCAGTCTCTGCCTCTGGAAACTCTGTCTTTTATATTAACATTTATCTTATTATTTTAGGGGGTTGCATCTAATTTAAAAATATTTATGACTTTTATTATGTTTTAAAAGATTTATTTATTTGTGTATGTGAGTATACTGCCACTTTATTTAGCCATACCAGACGAGGGTATCGGATCCTAATACAGATGGTTCTGGGCCACCATATGGTTTCTGAGAACTGAATTCAGGACTTCTGGATGAGCAGTCAATGCTCTTAACTGCTGAGCCATCTATCCAGCTCTGATTTTTATTATTTTTTAAATTATAATATAATTAATCAGTCACTTCCTCTATCCTTTCTTTCCTCCAAATCATTAAATATACCACTTCTTGTTCTTTTATAAGTTTACGGCCTATTTTTGGATTATATATTGTTATATGAGCAACTGAAACCTCAAAGCCTGACCCCATTGACACACTTCCTCCAAGAAGGCTGTACCTACTCCGGCAAGGTTATAAGGTTATATCTTTAATAATACAATTCCCTATGAACCTATGGTGGCCATTTTTATTCAATCATATATATATATGTATATATATATGCATATATATATGCATGCACGTATCCAAATGCATATATACTCAGGACTAACCATTTAGCATTTGGCATAGTCATATATATGGATAGATAGATAGATAGATAGATAGATAGATAGATAGATAGATAATCTTGTATGATCCTAGTTGTATGTATGTTTCCAGGACTGAGAATTTGACCTTGATTTTCCCCTATCCATATTAATGTTTCTTAGTATTGTCCAGCTTATGTTTAAGCTGTCATGATAGTGAAACTTTATGGTGGCAGCTTCTGACATGATTACAAGAGAGATTCTCAATGTGAAATTTCTGATTCTCTGATTCATGGTCTTTTTCTGTCACATTTTCCACATACTGGAACTTATGTCCTGGAGTCTTTGTAGATGTAAGTGTTGGGATGGGGCATTAAAAAAGCATTTTGATTGGATATTTTTTCTGTGCAAAGCAAAGTTTCCCTGATGTGAGGTGAGGACTACAGTTATCTGTGGGTATAAATATAAGGACAAGTACTTAAAATGTAATCAAAGATCATGCAGATTTAGTAAAGTGGTGCTTATGGATTTCCCTCCAAGATCTATGACTTCATAAGTCTTAGATAGTTGGCTAAGTAATTATGTAGTTAGGATCTTGTCTGCTTGTGGATATGTGAAAGTGTGGGAAGTTGCCCAGAGAATACAGAAGACATAAGATCTCATAGTAGCTAGAGATATAGAAAGTTTTGATCCAACTGCTTATATAGTGGAAGACGGCCTTATCTGGCATCAATGGGAGGAGAGGTCCTTGGTTCTGTGAAGGCTTGATGCCCAGTGTAGGGAAATGCCAAGGCAGTGAGATGGGAGTGGGTGGGTGGGGGAGCACCCTAACAGAAACAGTAAGAGTGGGGATGGGATAGGGTGTTTGTGGAGGGGAGACCGGAAAAGAGGATAGCATTTGAAATGTAAATAAAATAGCCAATAAAAAAAACCTCTTTCTATAAAAATGAAAAAAAATTGATCCAACTGATGTGGGTGCTGCAACCAAATACAGCTCCTCTTCAACAAAAGTGCAGGCTCTTAATCTCTGCACTCTTTCTCAATTCCTTGGAGGTGCTATCTTTAGTCTGTCATCTTTTAATTCATTATGTTGCCATTAGCATGTTATCAGTCTACAGACTTCATTCTTGTTCAATTATGAGTTGCCTTATTCTGTCCTTTTTGGCATCTAACATAAATGTTGTGTTGATAAGACCAGAATAACTTTCCTAATACTTGTGAATATATACAATGGCATTTTTCAGATACAAATTAAACTATTAAATGTGCAAGAAAATGCACAGAACTGGACAATTTTACACTGTGTAAACCAAAGTACAGAAAGAAATGCTGCATTTTTCACTCATTGGTAGATATTATATTTGAAACTTTAGATATGTATATTTCATTTTGAATTCCTACAAGGGTCAAAAATGATTAGAGATTCATGCTCTGTGGGGCAGGTAGCAAGGGTGATGAAACAAAATGACATAGATTAAATGGTAAAGGGGAATAATGCAAAAGCTTGTGTTAAATGGGATGAGGGATGGAGCATTAAGAAACTTTTTAAAAAGTTGAATTGAAACACACTAATAAAATGGGCTGAGGATATCTCTACTAGATATCAGTGTCAGAAATGGCTTAATTCTTTAGTAGTTGTTGGGCAGGAAGATCTCATAGAAAACACAGAATCACCCAATATCATAAGCTCTTGATTATTCTCTAAAATTTGATGATAAGAACATATTGCTTAAGGCATTGCATACTTAAGTCATGGAACATGGAGACACCAAGCTTGGTACTTACTTGGAAGCTTTAACCCTTCTGAGTAGTTTTTGTAGTGCTAAAGATTCTATACAAACTATTGGAGAAGAACAGTTATCATCCACCTTAAATAGTTGTGAATCCTGTGAGATATAAAGAATTTCTTGGCCTGCCAAGAAATGCCAAATGGAGAAATAATGACAAAATGTCATCAGTAACCAACCACTTCCTAAATAGAAAAAATGTTGTTCCATCAGATGAACTCCATTCCTGGTATCATTATTAACAGCAGGAATTGATGGCTAAACAGATCAGGGGTCCTAAAAGGGCATCTAGTATTATAATTCTGCTGAATTGATATAGAGTTAAAATACTATATTCTAATGACTTCTTTCTGTGTTAATAGATAAATAGAATCATCTCTTGACCCTCAACAGAGAAGCTTCATCTTTCAGTACCTGATGATTAACACAAAGACCTACAAGTGCTCAGGGTACCAAGAAATAAAGCAGAGGGATTACCACTAAATGAAATATCTATACAAGAACCCAGTAACAAGGCTAAGAGGTCATTGAGAAGGGAATAAGGAAGAAATAATAAAAGCCAGAGACAATGAATGATTACAAGGAGGCAGTGGTTTCTAGAAACAGCATAGGAGTTTTACATATAAATTCATAGCAGTTGTGACAGCATGTGCAAATCTCATAAAACTTCAGGAGACAAAATCCAAGCATGGAGAAGAAGATGTAACAAAGTCCTACCCATACCTGAGGAGCTACTGGTAACTGGTAGCTTCTGGGAGAGGGAGTATCTGTTTTCTTTTATTATTTTTCCTAATATAATAATTTTATTAGATAACCTGAAATTTCACACAGTTCATACCAAACTAGCTTCGCATACGTCCCAGGTCAAACCTCTTACCCTTATGTCCTTTTCTTTACATATTTGGTATTCCTTAAGAATACCAAATCCAATTGGTGTTTTTCATATACTCACTGGAACATGGACCAATTCCCAGTGGGCACTCTCTTAAGGAAAATTGAGACTTTCACTTCTTACGCTAGAAGCCATCATCTGCAAAAAGCTACACTTCAGTATCCCTATCACAATTTTTAATGACTTTCTTCAGTAGCCTCTGGTCTGAACCAGATTTCTTGAGGGATTGTTTAGAGAGAGGTTAACAAAGAAGCCTTCTATGTTTTTACCACTGCAAATGAAGTTTCTTGCCCATAAAAGCCAATAACATCAACAGGAGCATGGAGTCTAGCTTCTTTAAGGGTGTGGCTCCTGGCAGTATGAACATGCTCCAGCAGACAGCTACAGAAGCAAGAGTTTGCTGGAAGGACAGATTTGGTTGCATGGATTTTAGAAAACGAAGACACAGAGATGAGTGTGTATAGGTTTGGTAAGGGTGGATTTGGAAAATGGGTTGTATAAAACACTCAAAGAATTAAAAACACAATTTGAAAAATTCAGAAAGAGGTTTAAATAGAGGCTTCCTCCATGGACAAGTAATATTGTTTCTAGAAACCATATGTTTTTTTGAAAAGACTCAGTACCAATACTCACTTATCTGTGAGTTGGTGGCTAGAAAATTCTAAAAGGCCCCCAAAACATATACTCCAATTATACCATTCTTAGTTGCTGACCAGGATGAGCAGTCAATGCCCTACTTGTGAGGACACCACATATTTTGAGTATAGTACATAGGAATCAAGAACTAACTGATGGCTGGCATTCATGACATCAGGAGGTTTAAAGCAGGTTGTGGAGGGAGTTATCTTACCAACTGTCATACAATGTAGATCATATATACTACTATAATGGCATATCAGGAAAGCTATGTCCACTTGTCTAATAATGATATAACTACTCTGAGGATAGGTACACACACACTGTGATTCAATTTGGGTCTCATTACAAATAAAGAAATGCCCATTTGATTCTATAAACCCAGTGAAAAATCATGCCTGGGAAAGGAATTGACTCAATAAGGAAATAAATTACCATTTTTTCTAATTGAATCTGTTTCAAACTGCTTACTAAACACTTATTCTTATGCCCATAGACTAGTGATACTGTCGTCCAGAGACAGAGCAGCTGTATTTACAGAGGATTTCTGTCAGTTGCCCTGGCTGTCTTTGAATTCTCTCTGTATCTTAGGCAGACATTGAACTTGAGATTTTCCTTTCTCATTTTACCAAGTAGCTGTGATAAAAGACCAATTCTACTATGCTCAGATTTATCTGTAGATAGTCTTGCTTATTTTCTTTGTCTACTTTTCTCCATTGCCTAGTCGTGAAATATTGCTTTTGATCTCATTTTATTAAAATGAAATTCATTGTCCAGGTGGTCTGAAACATCTGCCTTATATTTTATAGGTCATTGACTTTTTTTCCCTGTCACAGCGCCATAAGAGTTTGTGCAATTACCAATTATTCAGAAAATGTAAGTTATGTTATTAATGCAAACACTATATATTAATCATCTTTGTTAAAGGTAAAAAGCATAATTATTTGCCATGTTTCTCCTGGGTCACACTTTTGAGAACTTTCTCAGAATTAATGCTTGTAAAACGGTGCTTTAGGTCTTAGTGAGATAGTTCAGGATTGTTGCTAGGACTTCTAACCTAAGTTCAGTACCTAACTTTTGTGGTAAAGGGGAGAAATAATTTCTGAAAGTAGTTATTTTCCATATGCAGCACACAGCATGCATGCTTGCATTCTTGTGCATAGATGCACACATATGCACTTGTGAACACACACGTATCTACCAGCACAATAAATAAATGTTAAACTATATATCACATAAACTAAACATTTGAGTGTAAACCAGGCTGGCCCTGAATTCACTGAGATCTGCTTGTTTCTGCCTCTTATGTAATGAAAATTTAATTTTTATTCAATAATTGTTCAAATAACATGCATATACTGTTTCTCTGTAATGAAGCTGGAGCAAGGGCTGGAGAGATTTCTCTGTGATTAAACTCACCACTCATTCAGAGGACCTGTGATCAAACTTAGCATGAACATGGGAGCTCCCAATTGTCTCGCCTAGATGTAACACCTTCTTTATACTGGCAAAATGTTCATGAATATAAAATACAATAAATTTCAAAAATAATCAAAGAAGTTGGAACAATTATGTGAATACCAATAAATTGATTTTAAAAGGATACAATACCATGGATATTAAGATTAAAATAACTTCAGGTTTCAACACCTTTTTCTGTATGTATTCAATTATAATCAATTAGCCATTAAAACATTGAAAGTAAGGCCTCCAGTTGCTAAGGCTACTGTACATATTCTTGACAGATATCTTTTATGTTTTTTTTTCTCTGTCAAATCAGTCAAGATATCTTTGGTTACTGGTTTAGGGTCAAAATAATTAAGGAATTAGATCTTAATTAGCTAGGCATGTATTTAATGAGACTCACTAAGAAAATAATCGCTTTACAAAATGAGGACTGGAATTTTCGCTCAATCCAAAAGCTACAGTGATAGCCAAGAAGCTGTAGACGATGGAAGTATGGAGTATGGATGCAATAGATAAGTAACATCCACAGGCAGTCACTGCTTCACTTCTTTTGAGGATCTCAATTTCTTTTTGATTGAGTTCCAGATATAGTATATTGTATGATAGGCACTCTTCAAATTTCACTGATTTACATGTTAATCTAGCCTATAATTTCACAGTGATATTTGGAATAATATTTGATCAAATGCGAGTACATTGTCCTTATAATTAAGATGTATTTAATTTCTCATGACACTTAGATAGGAAGATTAAATGTTTAATCTCCCATTACTTGTTTATTGAGAATCTTATAAATAATGATTTTTATTTTTTGACCTCACATGAAATGCGTTTATTTTATGTTCATCTTCACTTGACTGTGACAGGACATCTCACATCAAGTTGAGACCTCCTTGAGTTGAAATCTGATGTGGAACTAATCAGCCCCCCTTTGCTTAGACATGCATGAATACATATAGACACCTCTTTCTTGATCTTCATACTTTTTACCTGTTCCTCGTTTTGTATATGGCTCAACTGGTTTCAAGTCATATGTGCTTTGATTTACACTACAACACACACACACATATACATATATATATATATATATATATATATATATATCAGTCATAATCATCACCAAACTTTGAATCTCAGGACTTTTTTGTCCATCAGTGTCCTTGTTCATTTAATGTTTCTAGTATTTAGACTAGAGTAGCAACATAATTTTGAAAGAACATAAAAAATATCCCTACTATCCTTTTTCTCTCCAATGTAAAGAAGGACCATGATAACACATTATGACTCATAATATTTGTTCAAATTTACTTTTTTGCCAACAGTGTACAAACATAATGCATTGTTTGTAAAAATAAAAGACTATCTTGATTCATTAAGATACTAATGAATAATGATACATTGTATACTTCTAAGTGATACTTCTCTGTGATTTTGACATTGCCCAACTTTTTATATATTTGTTGACCATATTTCTATTTTATAAAATATGTTAATTCCATTTCTCTGGTCATTTTTCATTATACTTAAAGAAAGAATTTTATTATAGCATTATATGACTTTTCGAAAGCTTGGTTGTGTATTATATCATATATGTCCTCCACCTGTATATATAGAACAATTTTAAGTTGTTGAGTTGTTTCCTTTGAAGTTTAGGATGATCAAAGCGTGGTAATACATCACTTTTTTCAAGAGAATAGAATACTCTTTGTGTATCTAGCTCTGTTTTGCTCAGAAGAGAAGACATTTATATTCAAATAAGTACATCAAATGAAGATAAAAAATAAATGATAGAAGAAAAGCAGATTGGTGATGAGAATGAAGTTGACTCACTGAAACACAAATTCAGAAAAAGTAAAAAAGACTGAGCCCTGGGCATGGATTGAAATTTATTCTAGAAAACAATGAAATAGAAAGTAATACAGGTAAGAGACTTTCTCAGGAAGGAACCAGTGTATCATATGGTCTTGATGACATACTATTGAATTAGTGTATATTTAGTAACTTGTAAAGTCACAGAATGACCATGATTTTCCTAATCTTTAGAGTGTCTTGGTCAACCAGGTTTGAGCTCTGAAAATTGACACATACCTACAGTGCTCCTTCTCAGAAAAATCCTGTTACAAAGTGATTGCATTTTTGTAAAAGAGTAATGGAAATGAGGTAGGCATGCTTGACAAGAGACATATCACAAGGTATTATGACACCTACACTGAGGAATGTAGAATCTTTCACATAGGTGAGGAGGAGTGAAAAAATAAAGATTGTGAAAATAAAGTTGACAAAAGTCAAGTATGACTTCCTGAGTATGAATCTACCACATCATGTGAGCTAGAGTTAAAAAGAGTTCCAGTATAGTCCGTCTGGGCAGAGGTTGATCATAGCCACCAAAGTTTTCAAGCTGACTTAAAAGAATGTTGTACTAATTGATATAATTATTCTAAGAGCATTATTCTAGCTATGAATTTGAATGCACTATCTATCCTTTTTAATTTTAATTCTGCAAACTAGTCTTCAGGAGAGATTGCATTTCACAATGGAAGCAACTAATTATGAACAGCTTACTAAAATTTATATCCACCACACAAATTTCCAATTGTTCTTGAAAGACAATTGCTTTGGGTGGAGATTTGTAACAACCAAGCCAATATTTTCAGATTTGTAAGTATATGAATGGTCCACAATATAACATCTTTTATTAATTGATATTTTTATCTGATAATTTTATCCATGTTAAAAGGACATTGTATTCACTCCTTCATGTTACTACCACCTCTGTCATCCATGTCTTCTTTCAAAGGTCATTTTTGTTTTGTTTTGTTTTGTAATCCACTGATTTTGTCTATAGGCATAAACATAAATATTTTGATTGTAGTTTATTAACAATTTAGCTAAATCACAGTAGTGGTATCCCCTGTTGTGCCTAAAACCCTCAAGTTATATTTTTTAACTGTGTTTACAATTCCACCGTTTACATTCCTTCCTATGGAGTGATTCTCAAATCAATAAAAGGCCATTTTGATTATTTTTACCTTCTAACAGTTCTGCAATTATTGTCCCAGAGGTCATATCTTTCTAGCAGGTTAACATTGTAGTGGGTAGGTTCAAAGATAGGTAAAATGATTTACATCCTATCTTGTATAGTAGGACAAATTGTAAATACTTGTATTTTATTTAGATATACGATTGCTTCACTGAACATAGTAAAAAGCAAAGTATGGGACTGTAGAGATGATTCAGTGGTTAAAAAGCATAGGCTTCCCAACCAAAAAGAGCCCAGGTCCAGACGGGTTTAGTGCAGAATTCTATCAAACCTTCATAGAAGACCTCATACCAATATTTTCCAAACTATTCCACAAAATTGAAACAGATGGATCACTACCGAATACCTTCTACGAAGCCACAATTACTCTTATACCTAAACCACACAAAGACACAACAAAGAAAGAGAACTTCAGACCAATTTCCCTTATGAATATCGACGCAAAAATACTCAACAAAATTCTGGCAAACCGAATCCAAGAGCACATCAAAACAATCATCCACCATGACCAAGTAGGCTTCATCCCAGGCATGCAGGGATGGTTTAATATACGGAAAACCATCAACGTGATCCATTATATAAACAAACTGAAAGAACAAAACCACATGATCATTTCATTAGACGCTGAGAAAGCATTTGACAAAATTCAACACCCCTTCATTATAAAAGTCCTGGAAAAAACAGGAATTCAAGGCCCATACCTGAACATAGTAAAAGCCATATACAGCAAACCAGTTGCTAACATTAAACTAAATGGAGAGAAACTTGAAGCAATCCCACTAAAATCATGGACTAGACAAGGCTGCCCACTCTCTCCCTACTTATTCAATATAGTTCTTGAAGTTCTAGCCAGAGCAATCAGACAAGAAAAGGAGGTCAAGGGGATACAGATCGGAAAAGAAGAAGTCAAAATATCACTATTTGCAGATGATATGATAGTATATTTAAGTGATCCCAAAAGTTCCACCAGAGAACTACTAAAGCTGATAAACAACTTCAGCAAAGTGGCTGGGTATAAAATTAACTCAAATAAATCAGTTGCCTTCCTCTATACAAAAGAGAAACAAGCCGAGAAAGAAATTAGGGAAACGACACCCTTCATAATAGACCCAAATAATATAAAGTACCTCGGTCTGACTTTAACAAAGCAAGTAAAAGATCTGTAGAATAAGAACTTCAAGACACTGAAGAAGGAAATTGAAGAAGACCTCAGAAGATGGAAAGATCTCCCATGCTCATGGATTGGCAGGATTAATATAGTAAAAATGGCCATTTTACAGAAAGCAATCTACAGATTCAATGCAATCCCCATCAAAATACCAATCCAATTCTTCAAAGAGTTAGACAGAACAATTTGCAAATTCATCTGGAATAACAAAAAACCCAGGATAGCTAAAGCTATCCTCAACAATAAAAGGACTTCAGGGGGAATCACTATCCCTGAACTCAAGCAGTATTACAGAGCAATAGTGATAAAAACTGCATGGTATTGGTACAGAGACAGACAGATAGACCAATGGAATAGAATTGAAGACCCAGAAATGAACCCACACACCTATGGTCACTTGATTTTTGACAAAGGAGCCAAAACCATCCAATGGAAAAAAGAGCATTTTCAGCAAATGGTGCTGGTTCAACTGGAGGGCAACATGTAGAAAAATGCAGATCGATCCATCCTTAACACCCTGTACAAAGCTTAAGTCCAAGTGGACCAAGGACCTCCACATCAAACCAGACACACTCAAACTAATAGAAGAAAAACTGGGGAAGCATCTGGAACACATGGGCACTGGAAAAAACTTTCCTAAACAAAACACCAATGGCTTACGCTCTAAGATCAAGAATCGACAAATGGGATCTCATAAAACTGCAAAGCTTCTGTAAGGCAAAGGACACTGTGGTTAGGACAAAACGGCAACCAACAGACTGGGAAAAGATCTTTACCAATCCTACAACAGATAGAGGCCTTATATCCAAAATATACAAAGAACTCAAGAAGTTAGACCGCAGGGAAACAAATAACCCTATTAAAAATGGGGTTCAGTGCTAAACAAAGAATTCACAGCTGAGGAATGCCGAATGGCTGAGAAACACCTAAAGAAATGTTCAACATCTTTAGTCATAAGGGAAATGCAAATCAAAACAACCCTGAGATTTCACCTCACACCAGTGAGAATGGCTAAGATCAAAAAGTCAGGGGACAACAGATGCTGGAGAGGATGTGGAGAAAGAGGAACACTCCTCCATTGTTGGTGGGATTGCAAACTGGTACAACCATTCTGGAAATCAGTCTGGAGGATCCTCAGAAAATTGGACATTGAACTGCCTGAGGATCCAGCTATACCTCTCTTGGGCATATACCCAAAAGAAGCCCCAACATATAAAAAAGACACGTGCTCCACTATGTTCATCGCAGCCTTATTTATAATAGCCAGAAGCTGGAAAGAAGCCAGATGCCCTTCAACAGAGGAATGGATACAGAAAATGTGGTAAATCTACACAACGGAATATTACTCAGCTATCAAAAACAACGACTTGATGAAATTCGTAGGCAAATGGTTGGACGTTGAAAACATCATCCTGAGTGAGCTAACCCAATCACAGAAAGACATACATGGTATGCACTCATTGATAAGTGGTTATTAGCCCAAATGCTTGAATTACCCTAGATGCCTAGAACAAATGAAACTCAAGACGGATGATCAAAATGTGAATGCTTCACTCCTTCTTTAAAAGGGGAACAAGAATACCCTTGGCAGGGAAGAGAGAGGCAAAGATTAAAACAGAGACTGAAGGAACACCCATTCAGAGCCTGCCCCACATGTGGCCCATACATATACAGCCACCCAATTAGACAAGATGGATGAAGCAAAGAAGTGCAGACCGACAGGAGCCGGATGTAGATCTCTCCTGAGAGACACAGCCAGAATACAGCAAATACAGAGGCGAATGCCAGCAGCAAACCCCTGAACTGAGAATAGAACCCCCGTTGAAGGAATCAGAGAAAGAACTGGAAG
Source organism: Rattus norvegicus (assembly GCF_021556685.1). Taxonomy (NCBI): domain Eukaryota; kingdom Metazoa; phylum Chordata; class Mammalia; order Rodentia; family Muridae; genus Rattus; species Rattus norvegicus. Next base: position 151,210,073 of record NC_141554.1, on the reverse strand, counting down.
AGCTTGAAGGGGCTCGAGACCCCATATGTACAACAGTGCCAAGCAACCAGAGCTTCCAGGGACTAAGCCACTACCTAAAGACTATACATGGACTGACCCTGGACTCTGACCTCATAGGTAGCAATGAATATCCTAGTAAGAACACCAGTGGAAGGGGAAGCCCTGGGTCCTGCTAAGACTGAACCCCCAGTGAACTAAACTGGTGGGGGGAGGGCGGCAATGGGGGGAGGGTTGGGAGGGGAACACCCATAAGGAAGGGGAGGGGGGAGGGGGATTTTGCCCAGATACCGGGAAAGGGAATAACACTCGAAATGTATATAAGAAATACTCAAGTTAATAAAAAAAAAAAAAAAGCATAGGCTTCTTTGCAAAGAATCGATGTTCAATTCCGAGCACACACCTTGGGCAGATTACAATTGTGAGAAATTTCAGATCAGAGGAGCCTCTTCCTGTCCTGAACACACCAGATGCACATGTTGTGCACATACATAAATGCAAGCAAAAATACACTTGGAAAAAATAATTTGTTTTCAATACAGAAAAGGAGATTTTAAGAGGTTTCTATGCCTCAATAAGTTAATAGAAAAGTCTCTGATCTATTATGAAGGTGCATGCATATGATTCTAAAACTTGCAATTTCCATTTTTGTTCATTTAGAACCTCAAACAAACTTTTGTTAAAAGAATTTTGCCATGTTTCTCTATTGTCAATGTTTCATTAGGCCCCTTCTGAGAAAGCTAATAGCTAACTTATAAGAGTGGATGTGCAGATGTATACAACTTTTAAAAAATTCCACCTAGAGCCTCTGAAAATCTCAGTAAGCAATGCACCAAAGAGAATTACACATGTAACAAACACCCATATTAAGGCAACGTACTTTAAAATCTATTATGCCTTCCTTTTGTTTTATGAGAAGAAGAATGTAATGAGGAGTGTGGCCTGGAAAACAACTTGGATTTCTTTATGACTAGAGTAAAATGATTTAATCTGTGTAAGATAGAATTCTACCTCTATCACTTTAGATTCAGTTACAAAAAAGGTTTATTCATGGCTCTATGCCAAGTTTTTGTTTTGTTTGATTTGGTGTCTTTTTGAACTTTAAACAGCAGCTGTGCATGTTTGTGCAATTTCAAAGTCAGGATTTATATATGCAATTTTTCAACTGAAGGAAAAAGTTAAAAATATCTCTAATGAATCACATGAAAAACCACTGAAAGAATTATAACACTGAAGAACGCTCTCCCTCCCCCCTTTTGTCAGCCTACATATTTATAAGATTTATAATGGAATTGCTATCGTCTTCTACTGGAACAAAGCCTGCCTTGCTAAATACAAACTGAGTTAATTTTTAATGAAGTAATTCAGAAACCAGTTTCTGAATGTTAGATATGGAGAAAAGGCGTGTTTGGCTGGTTTTCTTTTTATGAACAGTGCCTCTCAACCCCTATCTTCAGGTATACTCTTATTTCACTCAGTTTCCCTCAAATCCAAAGCAGGATGCCGAGTTAAGTAATTTTTCTTTCTGAGATGAATAATTTTAGAAAAAAATATATCTGCTTTCCCAGAGTAGCCATTTCAACAGCACCTATAGTTTACATGATCAGCATCAAATTCTTTTAGAATTGCTTCTAGTTGGGGGAAATAGAATATAAGATTGAATATAAGTTGTTTTATTTTCTTAGGAAGTACTAGTAAATGACACGCACTTTCCATCATTTTCCTATGCTGACACTACCAAAGAAGGCTTTCTTGGACTTATAATAATCTTACATTTGATTCTATGCATCTTTGCATCATTCATCATTCTCTGCCTTGTGCTTGTACTCAAGTATACAAATATACAAAAAGCACCCTTTCCTACATGATCTGCAAACAATACTCCTTTCCCTTATTCTCACACTTGGAAATTGCACCAAAGCATATAAGCTATCACATGGAAGGCAAATCAAATTCCGCACGAATTCAATACTGCATTACTTGAAAAGCATGATATGAGAGATTGACTTAGTCCTAGGAAGACATTTAGCTCAATGGGATGCACTTGATAAAGCCATTCATATAGTTGTCTTGCCATATTAATTCAAGGCTCACAGCATCTAAATCTTGAGATGTGGCTGTAGCTTTGAGGATTTCTCACCATCCTTCTAAAAATAAGGTTTTTGCTAGTCATCCAGGGAAGGTGTTTTTCTCCTCATTTGAGATCTACCTAGGAAATCTGGCAGCGGACCAGATTTGTCTCAATAAATATTACCTTTGCCCAGGAATTAAACATATGAGGGAAGTTTTAGCTTCAACTGTCCAGATGAAAGACAAAATAAAATTAATAGAAGCTGGCATTTTCTTGACACATTAGTAATTTTAGTGAATTGTATTGCATTGATTCATAAAGCAAAAGAAGACAAGGTTTACATTCAATGACATATTTTGATTGCCTTATACCTTTACATGAGCAAATGAATAGAGACTAGGCAAGTTCCCCTCATTGCCCTCTCTGTCTGAATCCATACAACTGTGGCTAGGCTATGCTGTGAAGGAAAAAAAATATCAGTGACTAAGCAATGGCAACAGATAATTATTGGCTGTTACTTGTCGAATGTAAGTCTTAAAATGATCATAATGATACATTTACCATCATAATTAGATCTTATTTTCAGACATAGTCTTAAGTAACAGAGTTTGGCTTTAAACTGACTATGTAGGGGCTGGAGAGATGTCTCAGTGGTTAGGAGCACTGACTGCTCATCCAGAGGTCCTTAGTTTAAATCCCAGGAACTACATGCTGGCTCACAACCATCTGTAATGAGATCAGATGCCTCCTTCTGGTGTGCCTGAAGACAGATACAGCATACTTATACATAATAAATAAATACTTATATAAAAATGGCTAAGAGAGCCCAAGATAATTAAAAAAACTATGTAGTCAAGTGGCCCAAGATGACCTTATACTTTCGGTTGTATTGCCATTACATCTTGAGTGCTGTAATTATAGGCAGGCATGTACCTCCATTATGCCTGCTTTTATGTTGTGATGTGGAGTGAACTGTGAACCCATGAGTTTGTGTGTGCTACCAATTAAGATAAAACCCATCAAAGTTGATCAAATCTTTGTAACAAACTATTTATGGTGACAAAATTTGTTAACTTGATTGGATCTAGAATTAACTACAAGAAAACCCTGGGTGGGACAGAAGTATCTTTTTGAAATGATTAACAGAAGTGAGAAGACTCTGGCCAAGAGTAGGCATGATTCCGTTTGTTGTTACCTCAGAGGGGATGCAAGGGGAAAGCTGTTGCTATTTCTCCACCATATTGTTCTCCCTCTCTTGAGCATAGCTGTCTTATGCTGCTATTGCTGCCACCAACTTTCATTTCTATTGGGAACTAGATTTAGCAGTTTTCCAATATGAAACCTTAAGATGTACAACTTTAAGATGTTTGGGTTATTGTCAGACTATGATAGGCGAAGTATCCAGCTTCATGTCATAAGCATCTATGAAGTTCTCTGCCCCTGAACATGATGATATCATTGTGTGGCTACCAAAAGTACTTGATACCTTCCATATCATGTCATAATATATAATATATAATATATATTATATACATATATATTAACTCAATAAGTTCTGTAGCTCTACAGAATCATGAACATTTATATTATGTTTTTCAGATGAAAATTTAAAAATCTAGGCTCAAATTTTAAAATGTTCACAACACAAAGTTCTAGTTTAACTTTAGCAGCTTTTTACACACACACACACACACACACACACACACACACACACAAAACATGGCATAAAACAAAATTTATCTGTAAAGCCTACTTGAACTAACCATTTCAGTTTACAAAAGAAATGTTTTCACATAATTTATTCTTATAACAATAATTACTTTTAAAAATAAGAGAGTGACTATCTGTAGACACATGTGGAACTAACAACTGTTTGAAAATGAAAGTATATTAAGTCAATTCATATAGATCCACAAGTTGCTGCTCTCAATCACAGATTAACTAAGGTTTATAGGATGTCAATTTTCCCTAGACTCTAACAATCAATGTTGGTTCCTATCTTTAGTATTCAGATGCTGACATTCTTCAGCAAGAAGACCTAGCTTTTCCTTGTAAGATTTACACAGTCCTGCTGAACTCTCCTTTTACCTACAAAATGTCCATTGATTTGACGCAAAAATTCTCCCACAAAGTTAATGTTGCATTTCATTCCTAAAAGGCTTAGGTTCAAACTATTGGCAGATCACTTTCTATTTTATGGAAATCAGAACTTAAAACTCAATTATGCAATGAAACTTTACTGATATTGCATAATACTATGCTAATCCTTAGCTTTTCTGAAATGCACAGCTGGATTTATGATAGTTTAGATCTGTGTACAAAGACATAACTCCCAAAGCAGGGATGATAAATTATCAAATCTGTCAAGTATGTTTCAGCATGGATTTTAAAGTATTTTGTTCAAATAAACTTATCTGTTAAATCATGCCTTTTAATAGACATTACATAAAAGTTTACTTTTCTGTATGGATGATAATGAGAGAATTTCTAGACTGGGATCATGTTTAGTTCCAACTCCAATCGTTATTTTGGATAGGTCACTTTAATTGTTTAACACTTAATATCTTCTATATCACGAGGGCATACTAGAGAGCTTGAGAGATGGCTTAAAAGTTAAGAGGATATGTTTCTACTGTGGAGTACCCAGGTTCAGTTCCTTAAACCCATGTGTTGACTCACAACCATCTCCAGTTTTAGGGGCTCAGCTGCTATTCTGATATCTATAGGTACCAGACATACATATAGATAGACAAATATAGAGTCAAAGCATTTAAACAACTAAAATAAATCTAAAAGTTTAAAAAGGAAATTATAAAGTGCTTTCAAGCACTTATATGCAAATATTAAAAGGAAAAAAGTCATAGGTAATGCCTTTATATTCATTATGTCTAATCATGGATGATAGCTGTCATATAAGACATGTATTTTTCATAGTTGCCTATTGATCTGATTTTCATTCAACTTTCTCAACTTTCACGGTGAATGTGTCTATCTTTGTGACCTGTACATTCTGATATTTATTTATCTGTTAAGACACTTGGTGTATATTCCCAACTTTCCAGGCCTGGATCCTTATTCTGAAGAAGTATTTTTCTTGCTCTCTTATATATTAGGGTCAATTGTAGTAAACAAAAAAAGCGGTAGACAATAAATATTCAATTTAAGGTGAGAACTACATATGCTTCTTTTGTGTTGTAGAATAGTGGTGATTGGTGATAGATGTGGTAAAGGGATGAGAAAGGAAGCTGACTATAAAGACAAGCAGATGAAATTTTTTTTATCTAAACCTGTAACAAGCTGCATAGTAAACAGGTGAAGAAGACATATTTGTAGAGGAGTAGGCAAATTATTAGACTCCATAACAAAACTTTATGAGTTTCTAAAATTAAAAAAAAATGGAATATCTATTTTATAAATAAGGAAGAAAATATGCAGACTATGGGTAACTTTCAAGAATCTATGCAACTTATTCAAAGTCACTCTGAGACTATAACTTACACAGTCTACATTTTTTATTTTGTCTTTTTGTTTGCTTTTGCTGATTTTTTTATAGGATATTTTTATTTACATCTCAAATGTTATTCCCTTTCCAGGTTTACTGTCCATAAGCCCCATACCGCATCCCCCTCCCACTCTTCTATAAGGGTGTTCCCCTCCCCTCCCACTCTCTTCCCGCCCTCCACCCTGACATTCCCCTACACTGGGAGGTCCAGGCTTGGCAGAAACAAGGGTTTCTCCTCGAATTGGTGCCCAACAAGGCCATCTTCTGCTACATATGCAGCTGGATCCATGGGTCTATCCATGTGTAGTCTTTGGGTAGTGTTTTAGTCCCTGGGAGCTCTGGTTGGTTGGCGTTGTTGTTCTTATGTGGATGCAAGCCCCTTCAGCTCTTTCAATCCTTTCTCTAATTCCTCCAACAGAGACCCCGTTTTCAGTTCAATGGTTTGCTGTCAGAATTTGTATCTGTATTTGTCACACTTTGGCTAAGTCTCTCAGGAGACGGCTATATCAGGCTCCTGTTAGCACGTACTTCTTGGCTTCATCAACATTATCTAGTTTTGGTGGCTGTACACACACACACACACACACACACACACATACACACACACATATACATATACATATACATATACATATACATATACATATACATATACATATACATATACATACATACATACATACATACATACATATATATATATATATATATATATATATATATATATATATATATGGCTGTATACACATGTGGGACAGGCTCTGAATAGCCATTTCTTCAGTCTCTCTTCCAAACATTGTCTCCATATCCCCTACTATGAATATTTTTGTTCAATCTTTTAAGAAGGGCTGAAGAATCCACACTTTGGTTGTCCTTGAGCTCCATGTCGTCTGTGGATTGTATCTTGGGTAATTTGAGCTTTTGGGCTAATATCAATTTATCAGTGAGTGCATACCATGTGTGTCTTTTTATGCCTTACTCACAATGATATTTTCTAGTTCCATCCACTTGCCAAAAAATTTCATGAAGTCATTGTTTTTGTTAGTGGAGCAATACTCCATTGTGTCCTGCATGGCTGTTGCAGAAGGGGCAGCTTGACACATTTTCCACTCACTCCTGAAACAGAACTGGCAGGGTGTGGGCTTCCACAAGTATTGATGTTTGCTAGGCAAAAGGCTTGTTTATATATTAATGTACATAATTTATTTTCCTACATTGGGAGATGTTCTCCATGCCAATGTTAATGACTTCATGGTAATTAGAAGCAGCATGGTTTCATGAGGCAAGGGTGCATCTTAGGAAAATGGTAAATGCTGTGACATTCAGCATAGCCCTTAAGGGTGTGGAAAAGGACTCTGAAAACATGAGTCAAGAATGAATAATTTATCAACTATGCAAAATATAAGAATGCAATATGAATTTTATAAGGAACTTCACAGATCTAAATAAACAGAGGCAGCTGCATTATGAGCTAGTGTCTCAGAAACATATCTACAAAGGAGATAAAGAGATTTGGGGAGTGTTGGTAGCAGGGCAAGATCCCACCAAGCTAAGTTTATTGTTTATGCTTTCAAAAGCAGGCATATGTCTGAATATATTTGGCATGTTAAATAATGAGTGTATTTGCTGTCTTTTTCTAAGAATCAAGGGGCTAAAGCCATAAAATGTTGATTCCTGTGATAATCAAAAGGAAACCTGAAGTAAATGACTAAATTGATATGTAAATAAAAACCTGGGCTTTGGTCTACAAGAAACAGCCACCCAGACAGAACTTCTTGGAAAGCAAACACACTTATTTTAGATTTTTTTCTAACAAGATTTCTGTGTTTTTTTGGAAAACACAAGAATTACTTAGAGAGCTTAACACAGCACTTTAAAAATGTTTTCTAGTAGCTTTTCTGTCTTATGTCAGAAAACCCATGATCTATCCAGAAAAATTTTAGAATATTTATTTGTTTGTTTGTATTTGTTTATTTATTTATCTATCTATCTATCTATTTATTTATAGCAAGAGCTGAGGTAAATGGATTCTCTAGAGATGTCTTAAGGAGAACACAAGACAGTCAGCTTCCACACATGAATGACTTCGAGTTGTTCTTTGACTGCTCCCAAACACCCCTAATAATTTAAGTATTTACATTTCAAATGGTATCCCCTTTCCCAGTTCCCCCATCCCCCAACCCCCTCCACCTGCTTCTTTGAGGATATTCCCCATCCCACTAACCCACTCCCATGTCTCTGCCCTGGCATTCCCCTTCACTGGGGAAAGGAGCCTTCACAGGACCAAGGACTTTTCCTCCTATTGATGCTAGACAATGCCATCATTTGCTACATATGTGGCTGGAGCCATGAGTTGCTCCATGTGTGCTCTTTAGTTGGTTGTCTTGCGCTATGTCTCGCCAGCAGGAACGACGCAGCACACACAGGATCCTACTGCAGAAAAGCTTTAATGCGTCTTGAGAGGGAGAGCATAAGCTTACAATGCAGAGACGCCGAGTGAGGAATAACCGTCCCTTATATAGGAAACTATCCTCGCCTAGGACGTGTCACTCTCTGACTGGTCGCTGCCAATTATGCCAGATGACATACCAAAGCGTATGTGTCCCTTTGAGTAGGGAAGTTACCAGGCGCCTGCATATTGCCCTTTTTACTAGGTGCGTTCTGCCAGATGCCGATGCCATCTTGTAATGGAGTATGTGAGGACAGCTCCTCACATCTCCCCCTTTTCTGTTTTTTTTAAGCAAACAAGACACCCAGATATAGGAGGGCAAAGACAGAGGTCATATCCTCATACAAAGTTGGCGAACCTGTACAAGAGAGATACCCTTAGGCTGTTGTTGGGACCCAGGGCACTCCCGACCCGTCGCACTGCCATTTTTCTAGGGAGGGAAAACTGGGGCAGAAACCCTCATGTAATATGACATGCCTTCCAGGGAGCGTATTTGGTAGAACTTCCCTGTGCGATGCTAAGCTCGTCACCCCTCATGGGCTGCTCAAGCCGGACACTCTAATCCTGTGCAATGAACCGAGGTTCTAGGAGTGCAAGAGCTGTCCAGCCGGCAACCTGTTGCTTGAGCATGGTCAACCAGATATCGGCTGACGCTCCTTGTTCAAGGGCTACAAGCGCCTGGGCGATCACTACTTTGTCCTTTCTTGTTTGAGATCTCAATTTGCAAAGCAACCAGAGGAGTAACACTAATCCATAGCAGAGGATCACTCCAAAAAGTCCCACTCCCACCTATTCCTTGAAATCAGAGACTGCTGAGGTGATCCAGGACGACAATCCCTCCATCCTCCATGGTATGGGTCGTGCTGCCCCAATGGCACCTAGGAAAAACCCAGGCCTTGTTTATGGGGGTTGGCGATCGGTTCAATGGGCGTGAGACGACCCTGTTCTAATCGCCCTAGGCCTTTCCCTTCCTTATAGCCCATCCTTGACATCATGTGGGCCACTTGTGGGGGGTATTCATTAGATAAGGTCAGTCCCATGGTCTGCATAACATCCCTCCCCCAAAGATTAACAGGCAGGGGAAGTACATAAGGAATAAATTGTCCCTGTCGGCCATCGGCAGTTGTCCAAGTTAGAGTGGCAGAGCTGATCATAGGGCATGACTGGTAGCCTAATCCTTGTAGCGAGTGAGAAGATTTTGTGGTAGGCCATGATTGAGGCCACCATTTTGAGGAAATTATACTTTTACCAGCCCCAGTATCCAGTATGCCTTCGAATTTCTTTCCATTAATTTCTAAGCTCAATTTTGGGCGGTTGTTAAGGTGAACCACCAAATATGCCGAATCATGACCAGTGGACCCCATGGTTCCCTTGGTATCCTGTATCGTGGCCTGGGAGCACGGAAGGAGTAATAACTGTGCTATTCTATCTCCTTTACTTATGGAAAAAAACCCATCGGGACTTGAACAAAGAATCTGAACATCAAGAGAGCGCTGAGCTTCAACAAGGCCTGGATGGACTATCAGTCCTTGTAGGGCGAGAGATCCTCTCCCAAGGACAAGGCCTATGGTTCCCGGGGGTAGAGGCCCCACAGTCTGAGCAGGAATTGGCTGAATGCCCATCTGGGGCATTAGAAAGAAGTCTGAGGCGGCACGCAGGTCCAATTTTGTGTCGCCTCTTGGGGGACCTCCTCTGCCGGGGTCGTGGCTCTGTGAAAGCGGTTCCCATATCTTTGAGGGCCCTGGGACCGGGGACCCACCAGCCCATTTTTTGACATCTCATTAGGCCGAGTCTCCAAAGGAGGGAGTAGTTTGCCTTTAATGTCTCTCACTGATCGGCACTGGTCAGCCCTATGGTAGCCTTTGCCACATCGGACACAGAGGGTTGCAGACCCCCTGTCTCCTTTTGTCATCCTGCAGTCTCTTTTTAGATGGCCTGTTTTCCCACATTGAAAGCATGGTCTTTTATCCGTCCCTTTAACGGGGCGTCGCTGGGATTGGAGAATGGCGGCTGCCAGGCCTGAGTTAGTAAAGGGCCCTCCAAGTTCCCTGCAGACTCTAAGCCAATCCTGTAGCCCTTTATTTCTTCGGGGGGCTATGGCTGCTCGGCACTCCTGGGTGGCTTGCTCGAAAACGAGCTGTTCTATAAGCGGTGCTGCTTGTTCAGGATCGCCAAAGATTCATCCTGCAGCCTCTGTCATTCTAGCTACAAAATCTGAGAAAATTTCCTGGGGTCCCTGAATGATTTTTGTAAGTTGATTATCGATCCCTCCTCTCCTGGACAGTGCCTTCCAGGCTCTAATAGCCGTGCTGGAGACCTGAGCATAGGCGCCCCAGTGGTAAGCAGACTGATCAGCTGCAAAGCGGCCCTGTCCTGTTAAGAGTTCGAAAGTCTATTCCTGTTGCTCAGGTATTAAGGCCATAGCATTCGCTCTGGCCTGTGTTTGGGCTGCCTCATACCAGAGCGCTTTCCATTCCATGTATTGGCCCATGCTGGCAAGGGCTGCCTTAGCAATCATCTGCCAATCAGCTGGTGTCAATGCCGTCATGGCCAACCTGTCGAGTTGTGTTAGAGTAAAGTTGGCCGTGACTCCATACTTTCTAACTGATTCCGCTAATTCCTTAATCTGATTATATTCAACAGGGGCATGGACCCGTCCTCCCTCCGGAGTCTCAAAGACAGGAAATGTCATACTCAGCTTTCTTTTCACCCTCTCGGGGACTAGTGAGAAGGCGCGTGAGCGTGTCTCATATGGAGGGGGCGCCGTTGGTGGCGGCCGCGCTAGAAGCCTTCTATTACTTCCCCTACATTCATCGGGGTAATATCTTTCATCCTCATATTTAGCTGCTTCCTCATCTAGCTCAGCCTCCTCCTCTGAGTCTAAGGTTTTATTTTCAGAGCTTTCAGAACTGTCGAGGTTCAGCGCTTCTAGCTCTTTCACAGGGTATAGGCTGTCTCCCCCTCCTGGTTTATGTGTAGAGGAGGAAGTGCTGGAATCTGAAAATTTCAACGCTCCCTTGTCTGCGGACTTACCGGGAGGGCCTTTTTTCTTTCTTAGGACGTCCTTTTTCTTGCGCGCTCCCAACCTCTCACTATGTTCGGTTTCTGACATACTGTCCCGGACTACCTCGAGAGTGGCCTGTCCTTCTACTACTGCTGCCTTACACATTTCATCCTTTAAACAATTCTTAACCAGCTTCCATATAGCTTTGGTCCCTAGGCGCAGATCCTCTTCCGCCAATTTTCTGTCAAGGTCCTTTCCAAGTTTGTTCCATGAGGCAATTGTAAACGAGCCTGAACAGGCAAACCAAGGAGCCACCCTCTCCACCTCCTTCACAAAGTTTTTAAGTGTTCTTCCTCCAATTTTGATGTCCCTCTGCTTTAACACTGTTTCCAAGGCCGTGACCACAGACTGTTAGGATCCCATGATGGGCCAGGAACGCCAGCGGCTTATCTACGTCCGTCTGACAAGGCGTGAGGTGAAAGGGTAGAGACGAACACGCTGCTCTCTTATGTATGGGAGTCTTACACGCGCCTCCCCGGACGGTGCCGCTTATCTACGTCGGCCTTATCGCGTCCTTGCTCCTCAACAGTCAAAATCGAAGGTAAAAGGGAGCTGCGCGAAGCTCACTTATATACGAGAGACTGAGACGCGCCTTCAGCTGCTGTGATCGTCCTTCTAACAGCGAAAACGGTGAAAACAGAACATAATAATAAGAAAGAGTAGGGTGGCTCCCAGGACAAATACTATAGCCTCAACAAATCCTTCCCAAGGCGGTGACAACCCCAGACCAAAGTCCAAGAGAGGCCTGCCTCTCCGAACGTACCTACTTGCAGTTCTGAATCCTCCTTGTCACCAAGGGATCTCCGAAGGTGCTGACAATGGCGAGGTCTTTCCCGGGTTTTCGGCACCAGATGTCCCGCGCTACCTCTCGCCAGCAGGAACGACGCAGCACACACAGGATCCTACTGCAGAAAAGCTTTAATGCGTCTTGAGAGGGAGAGCATAAGCTTACAATGCAGAGACGCCGAGTGAGGAATAACTGTCCCTTATATAGGAAACTATCCTCGCCTAGGACGTGTCACTCTCTGACTGGTCGCTGCCAATTATGCCAGATGACGACGTACCAAAGCGTATGTGTCCCTTTGAGTAGGGAAGTTACCAGGCGCCTGCGTATTGCCCTTTTTACTAGGTGCGTTCTGCCGGATGCCAGTGCCATTTTGTAATGGAGTATGTGAGGACAGCTCCTCACATATGTGAGGACAGCTCCTCACAGTTGGTGATTTATTCCCTGGGAGCACTGGGGGAATTGGTTGATTGACATTGTTGTTCTTTCGTTGGTGTTGCAAACCACTTCAGGTACCTCAGTCCTTTCTCTAAGTCTCTAATTTCTTTTTCAATGAACCCATACATGTATGATCATTTGATCTTTGAAAAATAAGCTAAAACCATCCAGTGGAAAAAAAGACAGCATTTTCAAAAAATGATGCTGGTTCAACTGGCTGTCAGCACATAGATGAATGCAAATTAATCTATTCTTATCTCCTTGTACAAAGCTCAAGTCCAAGTGGATCAAGGACCTCCACACAGAACCAGATACACTGAAACTAATAGAAGAGAAAGTAGAGAAGAACCTCTAAAACATGACATAGGGGAAAACACCAATGGCTTATGCTCTAACATCAAAAATCCACAAATGGGACCTCATAAAATTGCAAAGCTTCTGTAAGGCAAAGGACATTATCAAATAGGACAAAACAGCAACTAAAAGATTGAGAAAAGATCTTTACTAAATCATATATCTGATAGAGGGCTAATATCTAATGTATACAAAGAGCTCAAGAAGTTATAATTCAGAGAACCAAATAACCCTATTTAAAATGGGTTACAGAGCTAAACAAAGAATATTCAACTGAGGGATATTGAATGGCTGTGAAGTACCTAAAGAAATGTTCAACATCCATAGTCATCAGGGAAATGCAAATCAAAGCAACCATGAGATTCCACCTCACACCAGTCAGAATGACTAAGATAAAAAATTCAGGTGACAACAGATGCTGGTGAGGATGTGGAGAAAGAGGAACATACATGAGATTGGTCTGAATTTCTCATTTTTGGTATTGTCCTTGTTTGGTTTAGGTATCAGAGTAATTGTGGCCTCATAGAATGAATGAACTAGGTAGTGTTCATTCTGTTTCGATTTTATGAAATAGTTTGAGTAATATTAGTATCAGGTCTCTTTGCAGGTCTGGTAAAATTCTGAAATAAATCCATCTGGCTCTGGGCTTGTTTTCGTTGGGAGGTTTCTAATGACTTCTTGTAATTTCTTATGGGACATGGACCTGTTTAGAAAGTTTACCTGCTCTAGATTTATCTTTGGTATGTGGTATCTGTCTAGAAAACCATACATTTCATCTAGATTTTCCAGTTTTGTTGAGTATAGGCTTTTGTAGTAGGATCTTATGATTTTTTTGAATATCTTCCATTTCTGTTGTTATCTCTCCCTTTTCATTTATGATTTTGTTAATTTGGATATTGCCTCTGGGTGCTGTAGTTATTTTGGCTAGGGACTTGTATATTTTGATTCTCTCAGTGAACCAGCTTTTAGTTTTGCTGAGTCTTTGCAATGTTATCTTTGTTTCTATTTTGTTGATTTCAGGTCTGAGTTTGACTATTTTTCTGCTGTCTATTCCTCATGGGTTTTTTATTTCTTTTTGTTCTAGAACTCTCAGGTGTGCTGTTAAGTTGCTAGTGTAAGATCTCTCCAGTTTCTTTACCAGTGCACTTAATTCTTTGAATTTTTCTCTTAGGACATCTTCATTGTATCCCATGAGTTTGGGTCTGATGTGTCAACATTTTCATGAAATTCCAGGAAGCCTTTAATTTCTTTCTTTATTTAATCCCTGACCAAATTATTATTGAATATAGAGTTATACATGTGTTTTCTGTTGCTTTTGCTGTTATTGAAGACTAATTTTAGGTCATGGTGTTCTTGTATTGGCTGAGGGTTGTTTTATGACCAATTATGTGGTCTATTTTGGAGAAGAAACCATCAGGTGTTGAAAACTAGGTGTATTCTTTGTTTTAGGATGAAATGTTCTATATATATCTGTTAAATCCATTTGGTTCATAACCTCTATTAGTTTCCCTGTGTCTCTGTATATTTTCTGTTTCAATGATCTGTGCATTTGTGAGAGTTGGGGTGGGGAATGTTGAAGTCTCCCACTATAACTGTTTAGGGCTCAATGTGTGTTTTGAGTTTTAGTAAAGTTTCTTTTATGAATGTGGGTGCCCTTGCATTTGGGGTAAAAATGTTCAGAATTGAGACTTTCTCCTGGTGAATTTTCCCTTTGATGAAAATGAAGTGTCTTTCCTCATCATGCTTGATAACTTTTGGTTGAAAGTCTATTTTATTGGATATTAGGATGGCAATGTAGCTTGTTTCTTGGGAACATTTGCTTGGAAGACCTTTTTCCTTCCTTTTACTCAGAGATAGTGACTGTCTTTGTTATTGAAGTGTGTTTCTTGTATGCAGTAAAATGCTTGGACATGTTTCTGTATCCAATCTGTTAGCTTATATCTTTTTATAGGTGAATTGAGTCCATTAATATTGAGAGTTATTAAAAACAGATGGCTGTTGGTTCCTGTTATATTTGTTTTTGTAGGTAGCTTTATGTGCTTCTGGTTTTCTCCTTTTGACTGTTGTAAGATGCTTAATATATTGTCTTTTCTTTGGTAGAGATATCTTCCTTATAATGATACTTTCCTTTAATATCTTCTGTAGGGCTGAATTTGTAGCTAGATACTGTTTGAATTCGGGTTTGTCCTGGAATATTTTGGTTTCTCCATCTATGTTGATTGACAGTTTTGCTGGGTTTAGTAGCCTGGGCTGGTATTTGTATTCTCTTAGAGTCTGCATGACCTCTGACCAGACTCTTCTGGGTTTCAGAGTATGTGTTCATACATCTGGTGTGATTCTGGTAAGTCTGGTTTTTTATGTTACTTGGATCTTTTCTCTTGTGTTTTTAATATTATTTCTATGTTCTATGCATTTAGTGTTTTGACTGTTATGTGGTGAGAGGATTTTCCTTTCTGGTCCCATTTGTTTGGTATTCTGTAGGCCTCTTGTACCTTTATGGCTATCTCTTTCTTCAGGTTGGGGAAGTATTCTTCTATAATTTTGTTTAAGTTTTCAGGTCCTTTAAGCTAGGAATCTTCGTTCTTTATTCCAATTTTTCTTAGATTTGGTCTTTTCCTTATGTCCTGAATTTCCTGGATGTTTTAAGTTAGAAGTATTTCTATGTTTTGAATTTTCTTTGACCATTGTGTCAATCTCTTCTACATTATCTTCTACACCTGAGATTTTCTCCTCTATCTCCTGTATTGTGTTGATTATACTTACATCTGTAATTCCTGACACTTTCTTAGGGTTTCCATATCCTGGTTTGTCTCCATTTGTGTTTTCTTTATTGTTTCTACTTCCATTTTTAGGTCCTGGATTGCTTTATTCAATTCTTTCATCTGTTTGATTGTGTTTCCCTGTAATTCTTTAAGGGATTTATTTGTTTCCTCTCTAAGGGATTCTACCTGTTTACCTGTGTTTTCCTGTATTTCTTTCATTGGGTTATTTATATTCTCCTTAAAGACTCTATTATCTTCATAAGATAGGATTTTAGGTCAGCTTCTTGATTTTCAGTATGTTGTTATATTCAGGGCTTGCTGTGATGGGAGAACTGTGTTCTGATGATACCTGTTGCTTATGGTCTTCTCCTTGCCTCTCACTATCTGGTTATCCCTAGTGTTTGCTGGTCTGGGTGACTCTGTCTGAAGTCTGCCTCTTTTGTCCCTGGGTTGCAACACATCTTCTGGTAGGCATGTGGCTCTGGCTGAAACACCTCCTGTGGAGCCTTCCAACTGGAGGGTATTCAGAGAGGTAGAGAAGCTACTGATTTGTTGCTGCAGCTGCAGTAGATCTCCTGATAGGCTTTCAGACTCTTGGATCTTCAGAGGAGCAGTCACACTGTTGTCCTCTGTGAAGCTGTGAACTGCATTGTGGTTTCTGTTTCCTTATGTGCAGCAGAACTCCACATTCTATTGGGTCAGTTGCCCTGCATGCCACAGAGTGCCTGGGATGCCTTCAAGCCATGGTGTCCTGCATGCACTGGATCTCCTGAAATGTCTTCTGCTGTGGTATCAGATGCCCTGGGTGTAGCAGATCTCCTGAAATGCTTCAGTATGTGGTAACAAATGTTTTGAGTGTAGTGGTTCTTCTGGTATGCTTCAGGATATTATGTCAAATGTTCTGAGTACAGCAGATCCTCAAATGCTGGATGCAGTGGATCTTCTGGTATGTCTCAGGATATAACCTCTTCAGGGGAGCACACTAGCTAGCAGTGTGTCATAGGAGAAAGGAAGACCCTCAGTTGAAAATTCCTTCTTTAGATCTGTAGACCATTTTAATAGGATTATTTGGTTCCAAATAGTCTAACTTCTTGACTTTTTTGTATATATTAGAAATTAGCCCTCTTTTCCCAATCTGTTCATTGCCATTTTGTCCTATTGACAGTGTCCTCTGCTAAACAGAAGCTTTGCAATTTTATGAGGTCTCATTTGTTCATTGTTGATCTTAGAGCATAAGCCATTGATGTTCTGTTCAGGAAATTTTGCCCTGTGCCTATGTGTTCAAGGCTTTTCCATACTTTCTCTTCTGTGTTCCACTGCATCTGTTTTTATGTGGAGATCTTTGACCCACTTGGACTTAAGCTTTGTACACAGAGTTAAGAATAGTTCAACTTGCATTGTTCTACATGCTGAACTCAAGTTGAACCAGGGCCATTTGTTGAAAATGCTGTCTTTTTATTCATAAGATCATTTTAACTTCTTTGTCAAAGGTCAAGTGGCCATAAATGTGTGGGTTCAATTCTGGGTGTTCAATTCTATTTCATTCATCTGGCTGCCTGTCTCTGTACAAATACCACGCACATTTTAGCACTATTGTTCTGTAATATTGCTTGAGGTCAGGGATGGTGATTCCCCAGAAGTTCTTTTATTGTTAGAATAGTTTTTTTTGCTATCCTGGGTTTTTTATTATTCCAAACAAATTTGCAAATTGCTCTTTCTAACTCTATGAAGAACTGAGTTGAAATTTTGATGGGGATTGCACTGAGTCTGTAAATTACTTTAGGAAAAATGCCCAATTTTATTACATTTATCCTGCCAATGCATAAGCATGGAGGTGTTTCCATCTTCTGAGATATATTTCAATTTCTTTCTTCAGTGACGTGAAGTTCTTGTCATACAGATCTTCCTCTTGCTTGGTTAGAGTCACATCAAGGTATTTTATAATTTGTAATTATTGTGAAGGGTGTCATTTCTCTAAATTTCTTTCTCAGCCTGTTTACATTTTGAGTAGAGAAAAGCTACTGATTTGTTTGAGTTAATTTTGTATCTAGCCACTTTAGAAAATTTGTTAATCAACTGTAGAAGTTCTCTCATAGATTTTTTGGGTCACTTGTGTATACTATCATATCATCTGCAAATAGTGATATTTGGACTTCTTCCTTTCCAATTTGTATCCCTTTGACAATCTTTTGTTATCTAATTGCTCTCATTAGGATTTCAAATATAGTATTGAATAGATAGGAAGAGTCTCTATCTCATTTCCTCTAGATTTTTAAGTTTTGTTGAGTAAAAGTTTTTGCAGGAGGATCTGATAGTTTTTGTAATTTCCTCAGTTTCTCTTGTTATGTCTCCTTTTTCATTTCTGATTTTGTTTATTTGGATACACTCTCTGTACCCACTGGTTAGTCTGGCTAAGGGTTTTTCTACTTTGATGAATTTCTCAAAGAACCAGCTCCTTGTTTTATTGATTCTTTGTATAGTTCTTTGTTTGTTTGTTTTTTGTTTTGTTTTGTTTTTTTTTGTTGTTTTTTTTTAACTTGGTCGATTGTAGCTCTAAGTTTGATTATTTCCAGCTGTCTATTCTTGGGTGTATTTGCTTCTTTTTGTTTTAGCGCTTTCACATTTGCTGTAAAGATGTTGCATATCTTCTCTCCAGTTTGTTTTTGGAGGCACTCAGAGCTATGAATTTTCTTCTTAGTACTGCTTCATTGTATTCCATAAGTTTGGGTATTATTTGTCTTCATTTTCATTAATTTCTAAAAACTTTTTAATTTTTTTCTTTATTTCCTCCTTGACCAAGTTATCATTGAGTAGAGCATTGTTCAGCTTCCATGAGTAAGTTTGCTTCCTGTTGTTTTTGTTGTTATTGAAGACCAGCTTTAGTGCGTGGTGATCTGATAGGATGCATGGGGTTATTTCTATGTTCCTGTATCTGTTGAGGCCTGTTTTGTGGCCGATTATATGGTCAATTTTGCAGAAGGTACCATGAGGTGCTGAGAAGAAGGTATATTCTTTTGTTTTAGGATAAAATGCTCTATAGATATCTGTTAAATCCATTTTTTTCATATCTTCTCTTAGTTTCCCTGTGTCTTTGCTTAGTTTCTGATTGCAAGATGTATCCATTGCTGAGAGTGGGGTGTTGCGTTCTCCCACTATTATTGTGTGTGGTGCAATGTATGCTTTGAGATTTAGTAAAGTTTGTTTTACGAATGTGGGTACCCTTGCATTTGGAACATAAATGTTCATCATTAAGAGTTCATTTTGATAGATTTTTCCTTTGAAGAGTATGAAGTGTCCTTCCTTATCTTATTTGATAACTTTTGGTTGAAAGAATTTTATTTGATATTAGAATGGCTACTCCAACTTGTTTCTTGGAACCAGTTGCTTAAAAAAATATTCCAGCCTTTACTCTGAGGTAATGTCACTGAGATGTGTTTCCTTATGCAGCAAAATGCTGGATCCTCTTTATGTATGCAGTCTGTTAGTCTATGTTTTTTTTTTTTATTGGAGAATTGAGTCCACTGGTGTTAAGAGTTATTAAGGAACAGTGATTTTTGTTTTCTGTTGTTTTTGTTGTTACAATTTTAATTATGTTTGTGTGGCTATTTTCTTTTAGATTTGTTTAAAAAAGATTGCTTTCCTGCTTTTTCTAGGGAGTAGTTTCCCTCCTTGTGTTGGAATATTCCAACTATTATCCTTTGTATGACTGGATTCATAGAAAGATACTGCGTAAATTTGGTTTTGTCATGGAATATCTTGGTTTCTCCATCTATGTCAATCAAGACTTTTGCTGGATATAGTAGATTGGGCTGGCATTTGTGTTCTCTTAGGGTCTGTATGACATGTGCCCAGGATCTTCTGGCTTTCATAGTCTCTTGTGAGAAGTCTGCTGTAATTCTGATAGGTTTGCTTTTATATGTTACGTGACTTTTTCCCTTACTGCTTTTAATAATCTTTCTTTGTTTTGTGCATTTGGTGTTCTGACTATTATATGACGGGAGGAAATTTTTTTCTGGTCAAATCTATTTGGAATTCTATATGCTTCTTGTATGTATATGGGCATTTCTTTTCTTAGGTTAGGAAAGTTTTCTTCTATAATTTTGTTGAAGATATTTATTGGCCTTTTAAGTTGGAAATCTTCCCTCTCTTCTATACCTATTTTTCTTAGGTTTGGTCTTATCACTGTGTGCTGGATTTTCTGAATGTTTGGGGTTAGGAGCTTTTTGTATTTTCTTTTTGCACTTTGCATTTTGCAGTTCTTTGTCTCTGTTTTCTATGGTATCTTCTAACCCTGAGATTGTCTCTTCAATCCCTAATATTCTGCTGATCATGCTTGCATCTATGACTTCTTATCGCTTTCCTAGGGTCTGTCTCCAGGATTGTCTCTCTGTGATTTTCTCATTGTTTCTGTTCTTATTTTTAGATCCTGGAATTTTTGTTAAATTCCTTCCCCTGTTTATCTATGTTTTCCTTTAACTCTTTAAGGGATTTTTGTGTTTCCTCTTTAAGGGCTTTTACCTGTTTATCCGTGTTCTCCTGTATTTATTTAAGGGAGTTATTTATGTACTTCCTAAAGCCCTCCATCATCATCATCATCATCATCATCATCATCATCATCATCATCACAAGACGTGATTTTATATCCAAATTTTGCTTTTTCTGGTGTGTTGGGATATCCAGTATTTGCTGTGGCGGGAGAACTGAGATCTGATGATGCCAAGCAGTCTTTGTTTCTTTTGCTTAGGTTGTTATGCTTTCTTCTTGCTTTCCTCTTGGTTATCTTTGTTGTTAGTTGGTCTTGCTGTCTCTGGATCTTGTCCATTCTTTCAGCCTGTGAGCCTGTGATCTTATGAGTGAGAACACTCCTGGGAGACCAGCTCTCTCAGGGCAGGTTTTGGGTCTGCAAGACTTTGGGAACACCTTTGCCCTGGGTGCAGATGTAGAGAGGAAGTGTTCTTCCCCAGACTGCACCTTGGTTCTTGTGCCCTGTGTGCTCCTGGTGGGTCCCTCTTTGGACAGTTAGTGGCATGAAAGTGGGCTCTCACCTGTGGGCTTAGGAATGAGAACATTCCTGGGAAACCAGCTATCTCTGGGCAGGTTTTGGATCCCTGTGGGTTAGCCTTAGCTCTGCGTGCAGATGGAGACTGGAAGCTAACTTTCCATTTATATACTTTCATGAAATATCTGTTCCAAACTTATACCCATTTTAATATTGGCCTAATTTAATTCTTATTACAATTTAATTTAATTTTATCACATACATACTTTTCTTTCCTTGTATTTTTTATGGTTCTCTGTATTGAACTGAAAGAATGTCTGACTCATCATAGATAAGCTGTCTATCCCTGAAGTATCACTTCAACATTTAGGATAACTGATTTCAACTTTTTAGTTTTCTAGATTCTTCTTTTTGACTACATGTTCATAGAAGCAAAGAAGATTATCTCTACAAGTCTTAAATAAGCTGGGTCAATTGCTATCTCCCAACTAGATATTTAGCTAGGCATACATACTTTTTAAATCATAGAAGATAAGACTCAAATAAATGCACTTCAAAAGAAAGTAGCTAAGGTTTGGGGATTTAGCTCAGTGGTAGAGCGCTTGCCTAACAAGTGCAAGGCCCTGGGTTCAGTCCTCAGCTCCGGAAAAAAAAAAGAAAAAGAAACAAGCTTTGGAAAACTGCTTACCACTAAGAAAACTCTTGTCATACATGCAACCGTAATTGTAGGACACTAAACTGAGGACAAGCTGGTAAATTGAAAATGAGATTGTACATTTATGATGTAGAATGATTTAACTATGTGGTAGTCTGCTATTTGTAAATTTCTTAATCATCTAAAGAAATATCCTAAAAAAAATAGGGATGTCCTTAATTGCAGGTTTGCATATCTTCAGTAATTATCATTGGTTATAATTACGTTTTATGCTTTATAATAGTTTTGGTATAGACAGTAAGCAATTCATGAATAGCAACTAAGTTCACTATTAGATAAACAGAGAAAAAAATTAAGAATGAAATAATAATGTAAGAAGTCAAATTCAAGTGTCAAAGTTTGGAGAACTCTAGAAGAAAAATTTGTGAATATGGTCTTCTTAAACTTCAGTTTTGCTGGTTGTGGTGGTGCCCACCAGTAAGATTTGCTGAAGGAGACAGAAGCAGGAGGATCATGAGTTCGAGGCCAGCCTGGGCTACACATTAAAAAAAAAAAAACAGAAGAAAACTTCAGTTTTGTAAAAATTATTAGTTTTAGATTTCTGTTGCCTCATCTTGCACTGCCTCTGTGTTTATTACGGAATAATAATTCTTAGCATCCTTAGTACTTTCAACACTTATAATATTTTTCATATTGAATATCCATAGTAGTCTTCTGTCATAAGAAATACAATTATTCCAGTTTTAAAGATTTAAAAGTATGTGACATAGAAATGTTACATGCCCAAGACACAGAATCTGAAAGAGAACAATATTATAATTCATTTATAAGCTTTTCAACATGTAAAGAAGACATCTGAAAGCTTGAAGCATTATACTTTTCCTTTTCATTAAGTACTGTCTTCATTTAATTTACTTTTCAAGCCTTTTCACTCCCGTATCCTGGCAACAGTGACCTGTTAAGGAATAGTAAGAAAGAGTCCCCAAATTTAGTTACATAAATCACTCACAAAATATTCCAAGATAGGAAATTAGTATTATGGACCCTTTTCAAAATTAATAAACACATATTAATGAGATTCTCATGGATATTAAAATCTACACTTCAGCAACTGAAATTCATTGCATATTTGGCCTCATTAATTGTCAGTTAGAGTTGTAAGACATCAACAAATAAGTTTTCTCTATTTTCTTTTTGAACTTTTTATTAATTATTTTATATATTTTTATTTCAAATGTTATCTCCCTTCCTGGTCTCTCCTTTATGAATTATCCATCTTATCCCACATCCACCCCCCCCTTTGCTTCTGAGAGGATGCTCATCCACCCTTTTTACCCATTCTTGATGACTCACCCCCTGTAGCATCCACCTTCTCTGAGGCATCAAGCCTCTACAGGACCAAGTGCCTCCCCTCCCACTGATGCCAGATGAGGCAGTCCTCTGCTTCATATGGAATAAGAGCCATGGAGCGACTCATGCATACTCTTTGGTCGGTGGTATAGTCCCTGGGAGCTCTGGGGGAATTCTGGTTAGTTGAAACTGGAAGAATTAGGGGAAGGACTGAAGGAACTGAAGGGGATTGCAACCACACAGGAAGAACAACAGTATCAATGAACAAGACTCAATTTTCTAAACTAAATATTGCTTTAAATACACTCCTTCCTTCAATCAGTGCCAACTTCAGTACACCTTGGAAATAGGATACACATTACTTTGTTAGTATAATATTCTCTTCCATGTGGGAAGAAGTTTTGTCAGTCTGGAAATGAAATCATTACATATTTGATACTATAGTAACGTGGAGGCTTCTTCTGACTGAAATGAAGAGATTTATTTAGTATCAAATACTATAAAAGTAGATTATATATCAGTTAGGTCATTTTTACACTAAATATATTATACTGAAGACAAATTTCCCCATGAAAATCTTGAGGGAAGATAATGAAGCTTGAATGAAGCTTAATAGGTGCCACTAAGGGGAAAATAATCGTTTTGGACTAAATCGAAGAAAAATATACATCTAGGGATTAAAGAAAAACAATGGAAAAATATTAAACAACATAAGGTTAGTCTGAAAATATGTGCACATTCATTTGGGCCTTGTTGTTTTCAGTATAATGAACTTTTTGACATTATTATATTGCACACAAAAATTTAGAGATAGATATTCAAATAAGTTCATACTTAAGGCCTAATTCTTTAGCATGAAAAGGCATATTGTTCATTCTCTAGAAAATCCTCACCAAAGAAATTATTTCTGTATACTAAGAAAATATTTATAAATAGGCGAATCCCAAGTAGGATTTGCAAACCCAGAACTTATTTACAATCAGGAATTCACTAATGTTTTCTTTTTTCATTTTTATATGTATGGTTGTTTATTATTATTATTATTATAATTATTATTGTTGTTGTTGTTGTTGCTGTTGTTATTAATTTTTTTAACAATCCAGACTTTATCCCCCTCCTGGTCCACCCTCTGACTGTTCTACATCTCACACCTCCACGCCTAGTCTTCACAAGGATATCCCCATCCCATCTCCTACCCTCACCTCACCAGACCTCCCCACACCCTGGGGTCTACAGTCTCTTGAGGGTTAGGTGCATCTTTTCTGACTGAGCCCAGACCCTTCAGTCCTCTGCTGTATATGTGCTGGGGCTCTCATAACAGCTGGAGTATGTTGCCTGGTTTGTGGCTCAGTGTTTGAAAGATTAGGGGGTCCAGGTTATAGGGTTTTCCTCCTCCTCAGCTTCTTCTAGATTTCCCCCTAATTCAACCATAGGGGTCAGCAGCTTCTGTCCATTGGTTGGATGTACATATCTGCATCTGACTCTTTCAGTTGCTGGTTGGGTCTTGGGAATGCAGTAATAATTGGCCACTTTTTGTGAGCACACCACAGCCTTAGGAATAGTGTCAGGTCTTGTTGTGACCTTCAGATGACCTGAATCCCAATTTGGGTCTATAGCTAGATCTCCTTTTCCTCAGGCTCTTCTCCATGTTTTCCCTGCAGTACTTTCAGACAGAAGCAATTCTGGATCAGAGTTTTTGACTGCAGGATGACAACCTCATACCATCTCTTGATGCCCTCACTGTCTTTCTACTGGAGATAGGCTCTACAGGTTCTCTCTCCTGACTGTAGGGTATTCCATCTAGTGTCCCTCCTTTTTAATCCTGAGATTCTCTCACCTCCCCGGTCTCTTATACATTCTAGAGGACCCTCCACTTACTACCTCTTAAGGTTGCTGGTTTCCATTCTTTCTGTTGGCCCTCAGGGCTTCAGTCCACCCCACCCAATGTCCAGTCATGTTCTCCTCTTCTTTTTCTTGCTTCCTTTTCCACTCAGGAGCCTCCCTACTCCCTCCAGGATTGATTTCATTTCACTCCCAATTAGGATTGAGGCATCATTACTTGGGCCTTTCGGCTTGATAAACTTTTTGAGTTCTGTGGGTTGTATGAAACTCTAAAGCTTCTATGGGGCAAAGGACGTAGTCAATAGGACAAATCAGCAACCTACAGATTGGGAAAAATCTTCACTAACACCACATCCAAAAGAGGTCCAATATTCAAATATATATAAAGAACTCAAGATGCTAACCACCAAGAAAACGAACAACACAATAAAAAAATGGGGTATAGAAAGGGGAATCTCAAATGTCTGAAAAGCATCTAAATAAATGTTCAAAGTCCATAGTCATCAGAAAAATGAAAATCAAAATGATCCTGAGATTTTACCTTATACCAATCAGAATTCCTAAGGTCAACTCAGGTGACAACATATATTAGGAAGGATGTAGTGAAAGACGAACACTCCTCCATTGTTGGTGTGATTACAAACTGGTACAATCACTCTGGAAATCAATCTGCAGATTCCACAGAATATTGGGAATAGATTTACTTGAAGACACAGAATTTAATAACTTTTAAGCCTTTTTATCCGTTCATACAAAGACAGTTGCACACAGATACAGTGATGTTTTGACTCTATCTTTTTTTTTTCTTTTAAGAAGTTTCTAGGGTTTCTAGCTAGAGACCCAACCTCGCTGATACCGGCCCACAGGTCACTGCTCCCAAATGCCTTGGGAGAGAGAGCTCACCTCCTGGACAGGTGAGTACTCCTGAGACTGCAGAGGAGTACAATAATGTCCACCCCTGGCCCAAGAGGAAACTGTATAGGGCCTCTGGGTACCAGAAGATAGGGGCACTATAGCGGCAGGTCCCCTGCCCTCCAGACACCGCCCAGACCTGAAGGGAACCGATCCACAGTTCTCTGCACCCAAATCCCATGGGAGGGAGAGCTAAACCTTCAGAGAGGGTAGACATGCCTGTGAAGCCTGAAGAGACTACACTCTGCCCACATTTCTGACCCTAGAGGAAAATACCTAACGCCATCTGGGACCCCAGTGCACGGGGGTTCAGGGAAAAGACAGCACAGGCCCTCCTGGTTGCCACCCTCATGGAGAGCTCAAAAGCAGCCCCCCCCACAAGCAACTTGAGCCAAGGGACCACAGGTAAGACCAACTTTTCTGCTCCAAGCAACCTGCCTGGTGGACTCAGGACACAGGGCCACAGGAACAGCTGAAGACCAGTAGACAGGAAAGACTACACACCCGAAAGCAGAACACACTGTTCCCATAACTGGCTGAAATAAAACAGGAAAACAGGTCTACAGCACTCCTGACACACAGGCCTATAGGAAGGTCTGGCCACTGTCAGAAATAGCAGAACAAAGTAACACTAGAGATAATCTCATGGCGAGAGGCAAGCGCAGGAACCCAAGCAACAGAAACCAAGACTACATGGCATCATTGGATCCCAATTCTCCCACCAAAGCAAACACTGAATATCCAAACACACCAGAAAAGCAAGATCTAGATTTAAAATCACATTTGATGCAGCTGCTGGAGGACTTCAAGAAAGACATGAAGAACTCCCTTAGAGAAATGGAGGAAAACATAAATAATCAAGTAGAAGCCTATAGAGAGGAATGACAAAAATCCCTGAAAGAATTCCAGGAAAACACAATCAAAGAGGTGAAGGAATAAAAAATGGAAATAGAAGCAATAAAGAGAGCACAAAGGGGAAAAAAAGAAAGCACAAAGGGGAAAAAAAAAGAAAGCACAAAGGGATAAAAAAAGAAAGCACAAAGGGAGACAACCCTAGATATAGAAAACCAAAGGAAGAGACAAGGAGCCACGGATACAAGCATCACAAACACAATACCAGAGATAGAAGAGAGAATCTCAAGAGCAGAAGATTCCACAGAAATCATCAACACAACAGTCAAAGATAATGTAAAATGGTAAAAACTACTGATCCAAAACATTCAGGAAATCCAGGACTCAATGAGAAGATCAAACCTAAGGATAATAGGTATAGAAGAGAGGGAAGACTCCCAGCTCACAGGACCAGTAAATATCTTCAACACAATCGTAGAAGAAAACTACCCTAACCTAAAGAAAGAGATGAGTATAAGCATACAAGAAGCCTACAGAACTCCAAATAGATTGGACCAGAAAAGAAACCCCTCTCATCACATAATAGTCAAAACAAAAAATGCATGAAACAAAAAAAGAATATTAAAAGCTAAGGGGAAAAGATCAAGTAACATATAAAGGAAGGCCTATCAGAATCACACCAGACTTCTCACCAGAGACTATGAAAGCCAGAAGATCCTGGACAGATATCATACAGACATTAAGAGAACACAAATGCCAGCACAGGTTACTGTATCCAGCAAAACTCTCAATTAACATAGATGGAGAAACCAAGATATTCCATGAGAAAACCAAATTTACACAATATCTTTCTACAAATCCAGGCCTACAAAGGATACTAAATGTTAAAGCCCAACATAAGGAGGCAAGCTACACCCTAGAAAAAGCAAGAAACTAATCATTTTGGCAACAAAACAAAGAGAAGACAAGAACACAAACATAATCTCACATGCAAATATGAATATAACAGGAAGCAATAATCACTATTCCTTAATATCTCTCAACATCAATGGTCTCAACTCTCCAATAAAAAGACATAGATTAACAAACTGGATATGCAATGAAGAACCTGCCTTCTGCTGCCTACAGGAAACACACCTCAGAGACAAAGAGAGACACTACCTCAGAGTGAAAGGCTGGAAAACAACTTTCCAAGCAAAAGGTCTGAAGAAACAAGTTGGAGTAGCCATTCTAATATCGAATAAATCGATTGTCAACCAAAAGTCTTCAAAAAAGATAAGGAAGGACACTTCGTATTCATCAAAGTATAAATCCACCAGGATGTACTTTCAATCCTAAATATCTATGCTCCAAATAAAAGGGCACCTACATACATAAAAGAAACCTTACTAAAGCTCAAGGCACACATTGCACCTCACACAACAATAGTAGGAGATTTCAACACCCCACTCTCATCAATGGACAGATCATGGAAACAGAAATTCAACAGAGACCTAGACAGACTAAGAGAAGTCATGAGCCAAATGGACTTAACAGATATTTATAGAACATTCTATCCTAAAGCAAAAGGATATACCTTCTTTTCAGCTCCTCATGGTACTTTCTCCAAAATTGACCATATAATTGGTCAAAAAACGGGCCTCAACAGGTACAGAAAGATAGAAATAATCCCATGCGTGCTATCGGACCACCACGGCCTAAAACTGGTCTTCACTAACAATCAAGGAAGAATGCCCACATATACTTGGAAATTGAACAATGCTCTACTCAATGACAACCTGGTCAAGGAAGAAATAAAGAAAGAAATTAAAAACTTTTTAGAATTTAATGAAAATGAAGGTACAACATACCCAAACGTATGGGACACAATGAAAGCTGTGCTAAGAGGAAAACTCATAGCGCTGAGTGCCTGCAGAAAGAAACAGGAAAGAGCATATGTCAGCAGCTTGACAGCACACCTAAAAGCTCTAGAACAAACAGAACAGCCAGAATACAGCAAATACAGAGGCGAATGCCAGCAGCAAACCACTGAACTGAGAATAGGTCCCCCGTTGAAGGAATCAGAGAAAGAACTGGAAGAGCTTGAAGGGGCTCGAGACCCCAAAAGTACAACAATGTCAAGCAACCAGAGCTTCCAGGGACTAAGCCACTACCTAAATACTATACATGGACTGACCCTGGACTCTGACCCCATAGGTAGCAATGAATATCCTAGTAAGAGCACCAGTGGAAGGGTAAGCCCTGGGTCCTGCTAAGACTGAACCCCCAGTGAACTAGACTATGGGGGGAGGGCGGCAATGGGGGGAGGGTTGGGAGGGGGACAACCATAAGGAAGGGGAGGGGGGAGGGGGATGTTTGCCTGGAAACCGGCAAAGGGAATAACAATTGAAATGTATATAAGAAATACTCAAGTTAATAAAAAAAATGGAAAAAAAAAAGAAGCAAGCACACCCCAGAGCAGTAGAAGGAAGGAAATAATCAAACTAAGAGCTGAAATCAACCAAGTAGAAACAAAAAGGACCATACAAAGACTCAACAGAACCAAAAGTTGGTTCTTTGAGAAAATGAACAAGATAGATAAACCCTTAGCCAGACTAACCAGAGGACACAGAGAGTGTGTACAAATTAACAAAATCAGAAATGAACAGGGAGACATACCTACAGAATCAGAGAAAATTCAAAAAATTATCAGATCCTACTGCAAAACCTATATTCAACATAACTTGAAAATCTGCAGTAAATGGACAATTTCCTAGACAGATACAAGGTACCAATGTTAAATCAGGAACAGATGAACCATTTAACAACCCCATAACTCCCAAAGAAATAGAAGCAGTCATTAAAGGTCTCCCAACCAAAAAGAGCCCAGGTCCAGACGGGTTTAGTGCAGAATTCTATGAGACCTTCATAGAAGACCTCATACCAATATTATCCAAACTATTCCACAAAATTGAAACAGATGGAGCACTACCGAATTCCTTCTATGAAGCCAAAATTACTCTTATACCTAAACCACACAAAACCCAACAAAGAAAGAGAACTCCAGACCAATTTCCCTTATGAATATCGATGCGAAAAGCCTCAATAAAATTCTGGGAAACTGATTCCAAGAGCATATCAAATCAATCATCCATCATGATCAAGTAGGCTTCATCCCAGGCATGCAGGGATGGTTTAATATAAGGAAAGCCATCAATATAATCCATTATATAAACAAACTGAAAGAACAAAACCACATGATCATTTCATTACATTGTGAGAAACCATTTGACAAAATTCAACACCCCTTCATGATAAACATCCTGGAAAGAATAGGAATTCAAGGCCCATACCTAAACATAGTCAAATCATATACAGCAAACCAGTAGCTAACATTAAACTAGATGGAGAGAAACTTGAAGCAATCCCACTAAAATCAGGTACTAGACAAGGCTGCCCACTCTCTCCCTACTTATTCAATATAGTTTTTGAAGTTCTAGCCAGAGCAATCAGATAACAAAAGGAGATAAAATGGATACAGATTGGAAAAGAAGAAGTCAAAATATCACTATTTGCATATGATAATAGTATATTTAATTGATCCCAAAAGTTCCACCAGAGAACTACTAAACCTGATAAACATCTTAGCAAAGTGGCTGGGTATAAAATTAACTCAAATAAATCAGTAGCTTTCCTCTATACAAAAGAGAAACAAGTTGAGAAAGACATTAGGGAAATGACACCCTTTATAATAGTCCCAAATAATATAAAATACCTCGGTGTGACATTAACCAAGCAAGTAAAAGATCTGTATGATAAGAACTTCAAGCCTCTGAAGAAAGAAATTGAAGAGGACCTCAGAAGATGGAAAGATCTCCCATGTTCATGGATTGGTAGGATTAATACAGTAAAAATGGCCATTTTACCAAAAGCGATCTACAGATTCAGTGCAATGCGATCAAAATACCAATCCAATTCTTCAAAGAGTTAGACAGAACAATTTGCAAATTCATCTGGAATAACAAAAAACCCAGGATAGCTAAAACTATCCTCAACAATAAAAGGACTTCTGGAGGAATCACTATCCCTGAACTCAAGCAGTATTACAGAGCAATAGTTATAAAACCTGCATGGTATTGGTACAGAGACAGACAGATAGACCAGTGGAATAGAATTGAAGACCCAGAAAATAACCCACACACCTATGCTCACTTGATTTTTGACAAAGGAGCCAAAACCATCCAATGGAAAACAGATAGCATTTTTATCAAATGGTGCTGGTTCAACTGGAGGTCAGTATGTAAAAGAATGCAGATTGATCCATGCTTATCACCCTGTATAAAGCTTAAGTCCAAGTGGATCAAAGACCTCCACATCAAACCAGATACACTCAAATTAATAGAAGAAAAAGTGGGGAACCATCTCGAACACATGGGTACTGGAGAAAATTTCCTGAACAAAACACCAATGGCTTATGCTCTAAGATCAAGAATCGACAAATGGGATTTCATAATACTGCAAAGCTTCTGTAAGGCAAAGAACACTGTTGTTAGGGCAAAGCCACAACCAACAGATTGGGAAAAGATCTTTACCAATCCTACAACTGATATAGGGCTTATATCCAAAATATACAAAGAACTCAAGAAGTTAGACCGCAGGGAGATAAATAACCCTATTAAAAATTGGGGCTCGGAAGTCCCACACCTGCGGATCCCGGCCCGCAGCAGCTCTCTGCTCCCAGACCCAGTGAGAGAGAGACAGAACCGCCTGGTCAGGTGGGCACTCCTGATGCTGCAGAGCGGAAGAGACCACCAACACTGCTCACCCCTGCCCACATCCCTGGCCCAAGAGGAAACTGTATAAGGCCTCTGGGCTCCTGTGGGGGAGGGCCCAGGAGCGGCAGGACCCCTGCCAGAGACACCACCGGACCCTGAAGGAAACAGACCGGATAAAAGTTCTCTGCACCCAAATACCGTGGGAGGGAGAGCTAAACCTTCAGAGAGGCAGACAAGCCTGGGAAACCAGAAGAGACTGCTCCCTGCACACACATCTCGGAGGCCAGAGGAAAAAGCCAAAGACCATCTGGAACCCTGGTGCACTGAAGCTCCCGGAAGGGGCGGCACAGGTCTTCCTGGTTGCTGCCACTGCAGAGAGCCCCTGGGCAGGACCCCACGAGCAAACCTGAGCCTCGGGACCACAGGTAAGACCAAATATTCTGCTGCAAGAAAGCTGCCTGGTGAACTCAAGACACAGGCCCACAGGAACAGCTGAAGACCTATAGAGAGGAAAAACTACACGCCCGAAAGCAGAACACTCTGTCCCCATAACTGACTGAAAGAGAGGAAAACAGGTCTACAGCACTCCTGACACACAGGCTTATAGGACAGTCTAGCCACTGTCAGAAATAGCAGAACAAAGTAACACTAGAGATAATCTGATGGCGAGAGGCAAGCGCAGGAACCCAAGCAACAGAAACCAAGACTACATGCCATCATCGGACCCCAATTCTCCCACCAAAACAAACATGGAATATCCAAACACACCAGAAAAGCAAGATCTAGTTTCAAAATCATATTTGATCATGATGCTGGAGGACTTCAAGAAAGACATGAACACACTTAGGGAAGCACAGGAAAACATTAATAAACAAGTAAAAGCCTACAGAGAGGAATCGCAAAAATCCCTGAAAGAATTCCAGGAAAACACAATCAAACAGTTGAAGGAATTAAAAATGGAAATAGAAGCAATCAAGAAAGAACACATGGAAACAACCCTGGATATAGAAAACCAAAAGAAGAGACAAGGAGCTGTAGATACAAGCTTCACCAACAGAATACAAGAGATGGAAGAGAGAATCTCAGGAGCAGAATATTCCATAGAAATCATTGACTCAACTGTCAAAGATAATGTAAAGTGGAAAAAGCTACTGGTCCAAAACATACAGGAAATCCAGGACTCAATGAGAAGATCAAACCTAAGGATAATAGGTATAGAAGAGAGTGAAGACTCCCAGCTCAAAGGACCAGTAAATATCTTCAACAAAATCATAGAAGAAAACTTCCCTAACCTAAAAAAAGAGATACCCATAGACATACAAGAAGCCTACAGAACTCCAAATAGATTGGACCAGAAAAGAAACAACTCCCGTCACATAATTGTCAAAACACCAAACGCACAAAATAAAGAAAGAATATTAAAAGCAGTAAGGGAAAAAGGTCAAGTAACATATAAAGGGAGACCTATCAGAATCACACCAGACTTCTCGCCAGAAACTATGAAGGCCAGAAGATCCTGGACTGATGTTATACAGACCCTAAGAGAACACAAATGCCAGCCCAGGTTACTGTATCCAGCAAAACTCTCAATTAACATTGATGGAGAAACCAAGATATTCCATGACAAAACCAAATTTACACAATATCTTTCTACAAATCCAGCACTACAAAGGATAATAAATGGTAAAGCCCAACATAAGGAGGCAAGCTATACCCTAGAAGAAGCAAGAAACTAATCGTCTTGGCAACAAAACAAAGAGAATGAAAGCACACAAACATAACCTCACATCCAAATATGAATATAACCGGAAGCAATAATCACTATTCCTTAATATCTCTCAATATCAATGGCCTCAACTCCCCAATAAAAAGACATAGATTAACAAACTGGATAAGCAACGAGGACCCTGCATTCTGCTGCCTACAGGAAACACACCTCAGAGACAAAGACAGACACTACCTCAGAGTGAAAGGCTGGAAAACAACTTTCCAAGCAAATGGTCAGAAGAAGCAAGCTGGAGTAGCCATTCTAATATCAAATAAAATCAATTTCCAACTAAAAGTCATCAAAAAAGATGAGGAAGGACACTTCATATTCATCAAAGGAAAAATCAACCAAGATGAACTCTCAATCCTAAATATCTATGCCCCAAATACAAGGGCACCTACATACGTAAAAGAAACCTTACTAAAGCTCAAAACACACATTGCACCTCACACAATAATAGTGGGAGATTTCAACACCCCACTCTCATCAATGGACAGATCATGGAAACAGAAATTAAACAGTGATGTAGACAGACTAAGAGAAGTCATGAGCCAAATGGACTTAACGGATATTTATAGAACATTGTATCCTAAAGCAAAAGGATATACCTTCTTCTCAGCTCCTCATGGTACTTTCTCCAAAATTGACCATATAATTGGTCAAAAAACGGGCCTCAACAGGTACAGAAAGATAGAAATAATCCCATGCGTGCTATCGGACCACCACGGCCTAAAACTGGTCTTCAATAACAGTAAGGGAAGAATGCCCACATATATGTGGAAATTGAACAATGTTCTACTCAATGATAACCTGGTCAAGGAAGAAATAAAGAAGGAAATTAAAAACTTTTTAGAATTTAATGAAAATGAAGATACAACATACTCAAATTTATGGGACACAATGAAAGCTGTGCTAAGAGGAAAACTCATAGCGCTGAGTGCCTGCAGAAAGAAACAGGAAAGAGCATATGTCAGCAGCTTGACAGCACACCTAAAAGCTCTAGAACAAAGAGAAGCAAATACACCCAGGGGGAGTAGAAGGCAGGAAATAATCAAACTCAGAGCTGAAATCAACCAAGTAGAAACAAAAAGGACCATAGAAAGAATCAACAGAACCAAAAGTTGGTTCTTTGAGAAAATCAACAAGATAGATAAACCCTTAGCCAGACTAACGAGAGGACAAAGAGAGTGTGTCCAAATTAACAAAATCAGAAATGAAAAGGGAGACATAACTACAGATTCGGAGGAAATTCAAAAAATCATCAGATCTTACTATAAAAACCTATATTCAACAAAATTTGAAAATTTTCAGGAAATGGACAATTTCCTAGACAGATACCAGGAATCGAAGTTAAATCAGGAACAGATAAACCAGTTAAACAACCCCATAACTCCTAAGGAAATAGAAGCAGTCATTAAAGGTCTCCCAACCAAAAAGAGCCCAGGTCCAGACGGGTTTAGTGCAGAATTCTATCAAACCTTCATAGAAGACCTCATACCAATATTATCCAAACTATTCCACAAAATTGAATCAGATGGAGCCCTACCGAATTCCTTCTACGAAGCCACAATTACTCTTATACCTAAACCACACAAAGACACAACAAAGAAAGAGAACTTCAGACCAATTTCCCTTATCAATATCGACGCAAAAATACTCAATAAAATTCTGGCAAACCGAATTCAAGAGCACATCAAAACAATCATCCACCATGATCAAGTAGGCTTCATCCCAGGCATGCAGGGATGGTTTAATATACGGAAAACCATCAACGTGATCCATTATATAAACAAACTGAAAGAACAGAACCACATGATCATTTCATTAGATGCTGAGAAAGCATTTGACAAAATTCAACACCCCTTCATGATAAAAGTCCTGGAAAGAATAGGAATTCAAGGCCCATACCTAAACATAGTAAAAGACATATACAGCAAACCAGTTGCTAACATTAAACTAAATGGAGAGAAACTTGAAGCAATCCCACTAAAATCAGGGACTAGACAAGGCTGCCCACTCTCTCCCTACTTATTCAATATAGTTCTTGAAGTTCTAGCCAGAGCAATCAGACAACAAAAGGACATCAAAGGGATACAGATCGGAAAAGAAGAGGTCAAAATATCACTATTTGCAGATGACATGATAGTATATTTAAGTGATCCCAAAATTCCACCAGAGAACTACTAAAGCTGATAAACAACTTCAGCAAAGTGGCTGGGTATAAAATTAACTCAAATAAATCAGTTGCCTTCCTCTATACAAAAGAGAAACAAGCCGAGAAAGAAATTAGGGAAACGACACCCTTCATAATAGACCCAAATAATATAAAGTACCTCGGTGTGACTTTAACCAAGCAAGTAAAAGATCTGTACAATAAGAACTTCAAGACACTGAGGAAAGAAATTGAAGAAGACCTCAGAAGATGGAAAGATCTCCCATGCTCATGGATTGGCAGGATTAATATAGTAAAAATGGCCATTTTACCAAAAGCAATCTACAGATTCAATGCAATCCCCATCAAAATACCAATCCAATTCTTCAAAGAGTTAGACAGAACAATTTGCAAATTCATCTGGAATAACAAAAAACCCAGGATAGCTAAAGCTATCCTCAACAATAAAAGGACTTGAGGGGGAATCACTATCCCTGAACTCAAGCAGTATTACAGAGCAATAGTGATAAAAACTGCATGGTATTGGTACAGAGACAGACAGATAGACCAATGGAATAGAATTGAAGACCCAGAAATGAACCCACACACCTATGGTCACTTGATTTTTGACAAAGGAGCCAAAACCATCCAATGGAAAAAAGATAGCATTTTCAGCAAATGGTGCTGGTTCAACTGGAGGTCAACATGTAGAAGAATGCAGATCGATCCATGCTTATCACCCTGTACAAAGCTTAAGTCCAAGTGGATCAAGGACCTCCACATCAAACCAGACACACTCAAACTAATAGAAGAAAAACTAGGGAAGCATCTGGAACACATGGGCACTGGAAAAAATTTCCTGAACAAAACACCAATGGCTTATGCTCTACGATCAAGAATCGACAAATGGGATCTCATAAAACTGCAAAGCTTCTGTAAGGCAAAGGACACTGTGGTTGGGACAAAACGGCAACCAACAGATTGGGAAAAGATCTTTACCAATCCTACAACAGATAGAGGCCTTATATCCAAAATATACAAAGAACTCAAGAAGTTAGACCGCAGGGAAACAAATAACCCTATTAAAAAATGGGGTTCAGAGCTAAACAAAGAATTCACAGCTGAGGAATGCCGAATGGCTGAGAAACACCTAAAGAAATGTTCAACATCTTTAGTCATAAGGGAAATGCAAATCAAAACAACCCTGAGATTTCACCTCACACCAGTGCGATTGGCTAAGATCAAAAACTCAGGTGACAGCAGATGCTGGCGAGGATGTGGAGAAAGAGGAACACTCCTCCATTGTTGGTGGGATTGCAGACTGGTAAAACCATTCTGGAAAGCAGTCTGGAGGTTCCTCAGAAAATTGGACATTGAACTGCCTGAGGATCCAGCTATACCTCTCTTGGGCATATACCCAAAAGATGCCTCAACATATAAAAGAAACACGTGCTCCACTATGTTCATCGCAGCCTTATTTATAATAGCCAGAAAATGGAAAGAACCCAGATGCCCTTCAACAGAGGAATGGATACAGAAAATGTGGTACATCTACACAATGGAATATTACTCAGCTATCAAAAACAACGAGTTTATGAAATTCGTAGGCAAATGGTTGGAACTGGAAAATATCATCCTGAGTGAGCTAACCCAATCACAGAAATACATACATGGTATGCACTCATTGATAAGTGGCTATTAGCCCAAATGCTTGAATTACCCTAGATCCCTAGAACAAACGAAACTCAAGACGGATGATCAAAATGTGAATGCTTCACTCCTTCTTTAAATGAGGAAAAAGAATACCCTTGGCAGGGAAGGGAGAGGCAAAGATTAAAACAGAGACTGAAGGAACACCCATTCAGAGCCTGCCCCACATGTGGCCCATACATATACAGCCACCCAATTAGACAAGATGGATGAAGCAAAGAAGTGCAGACCGACAGGAGCCGGATGGAGATCGCTCCTGAGAGACACAGCCAGAATACAGCAAATATAGAGGCGAATGCCAGCAGCAAACCACTGAACTGAGAATAGGTTCCCTATTGAAGGAATCAGAGAAAGAACTGGAAGAGCTTGAAGGGGATCGAGACCCCAAAAGTACAACAATGCCAAGCAACCAGAGCTTCCAGGGACTAAGCCACTACCTAAAGACTATACATGGACTGACCCTGGACTCTGACCCCATAGGTAGCAATGAATATCCTAGTAAGAGCACCAGTGGAAGGGGAAGCCCTGGGTCCTGCTAAGACTGAACCCCCAGTGAACTAGTCTATGGGGGGAGGGCGGCAATGGGGGGAGGGTTGGGAGGGGAACACCCATAAGGAAGGGGAGGGGGGAGGGGGATGTTTGCCCGGAAACCGGGAAAGGGAATAACACTCGAAATGTATATAAGAAATACTCAAGTTAATAAAAAAAAATTGGGGCTCAAAGATAAACAAAGAACTCACAGCTGAGGAATGCCAAATGGCTGAGAAACACCTAAAGAAATGTTCAAAATCTTTAGTCATAAGGGAAATGCAAATCAAATCAACCCTGAGATTTCACCTCACACCAGTGAGAATGGCTAAGATCAAAAACACAGGTGACAGCAAATGCTGGTGAGGATGTGGAGAAAGAGGAACACTCCTCCATGGTTGGTGGGATTGCAGACTGGTACAACCATTCTGAAAATAAGTCCGGAGATTCCTCAGAAAATTGGATAATGAACTACCTGAGGACCCAGTTATATCTCTCTTGGGCATATACCCAAAAGATGCCCCAACATATAACAAAGACACATGCTCCACTATGTTCATAGCAGCCTTATTTATAATAGCCAGAAGCTGGAAAGAACCCAGATGCCCTTCAACAGAGGAATGGATACAGAAAATGTGGTACATCTACACAATGGAATATTACTCAGCTATCAAAAACAATGACTTTATGAAATTCGTAGGCAAATGGAGGGAACTGGAAAATACCATCCTGAGTGAGGTAACCCTATCACAGAAAAACATACATGGTATGCACTCATTGATAAGTGGATATTAGCCGAAATGCTTGAATTACCCTAGATGCACAGGTCACATGGCACTTAAGAAGGATGACCAAATTGTGAATGCTTCACTCCTTCTTTAAAAGGGGAACAAGAATACCCTTGGCAGGGAATAAGGAGGCAAAGTTTAGAACAGAGGCAGAAGGAACACCCATTCAGAGCCTGCCCCACATGTGGCCCATACATATACAGCCACCCAATTAGGTAAGATGGATGAAGCAAAGAAGTGCAGGCCGAAAGGAACCTGATGTAGATCTCTCCTGAGAGACACAGCCAGAATACAGCAAATACATAGGTGAATGCCAGCAGCAAACCACTGATCTGAGCATGGGACCCCCGTTGAAGGAATCTTAGAAAGGCCCAAAAGAGCTTGAAGGGGCTTGAGACCCCATATGAACAACAATGCCAACGAACCAGAGCTTCCAGGACTAAGCCACTACCCAAAGACTATGCATGGACTGACTGTGGGCTCAAACCTTATAGGTAGCAATGAATATCCTAGTAAGAGCACCAGTGGAAGGGGAAGCCCTTGTTCCTGCCAAGACTGAATCCCCAGTGAACAGGATTTTTGGGTGTAGGTTGGTAATGGGCGGAGGATGGGGTGGGGAACCCCCATACAGAAGGGGAGGGGGAAGAGTTGGGGGATGTTCCCAGGAAACCGGGAAGGGGAATAACAATCGAAATGCAAATAAACAATACTCAAGTTAATAAAGATGTGGAAAAAAAAGAAAAAAAAAGAAGTTTCTATATGTATTAACGATGAGTGAACAAGTTATTTTTATTTAAGAATATAATTATATATATATTAAAATATTTATTTTCCCATTTGTGTTTTTATATTTTTCATTTGAATAAGGATATTATAATGTAAGGTTGACATAATTAATGCTATTTGCAAGAAACTATGTTGACAACCTTGGAATTGGCAGCTATGGAATTCATGTGGACTTTTCACTTATTTGTGTTTTCCCAAGGTATACCAAAAAGAATTACCTCAAAATCAGTTGAGTTTGGTGTTTTAAACTTACCTGATGAGTATAGGTACATTTTCAGGACAAATAGTTTTCTGTTTCTTACTTCTAATTCTTCATAGAGACATCATAAGGACAAGTACTACTTGATAAAATTATTTATCTACACATTTGAGGACTTTCAATGGTAAATGACACCTTTTCTCGGGGCAATATTGCAGAGAATACTTAGATTCTCTTACATAACATATCTATAATATATAGTATGGAATACATATTCTGGGTCATTAGTGAAAAGTACACGGAGTACATATATTATTTCTTTTAATGTTATAGAAGGCCAGTGGTTACTATTGAGAAAACATTTCTTAAATTGATTGATGCTCAGAATACACAAAGCTTCTCTACTGTTAGGGCATATTTGTCATTTAATATAAAAAATATGTACATATGGTGCCTCTCAATTTGTAAACAGCATATTGACCACAAAGAAAAAGTTCTCATACACAGGTAAATTCATCTTCTCTAAGTTTAATCTAATTAAAAAGCAAGGAAAATAATCCTGAATTCCTCCCTCCACATAAATCCTACTGGTGTAGCTGAGACAACGTGTCTTTCATCTGTTTCACTAAGAGAAATATCATTAAGTAATACACCTACTCATTCAAAGTCTTTTGTCAACAATTTTCATTTGAGATTTTGATAGTAGTTGATCCATTCTATTTTTAATATACTACCTAGATTATCTTTGTTCCCTATGTTCAACAATAATTGATTAACAAATCAGTGCCTCCTTGTGTGAGAACACAAGGATATGAAAAAATTATCTTAGGGATTCCTTAGTAAATAGTCATAACCACAATTTACAAGTATATCAGTACAACAAAGTATTTGTTGCCCAAAGAAAAAGTTTTAAACAAACTATTCTATGTTTGTAAACTCTATTTGAAGCGTTTGGCACCACAGTATGTCAACATTTTATGCATTTGTTTCTGCTTTTAATTTATGCTTTCCAGTGTTCCTAAGTAACTATTGAGTTCACCTATCTTTTTTTATTTTTTTTTATTAACTTGAGTATTTCTTATATATATTTCAAGTGTTATTCCCTTTCCCGGTTTCCGGGCAAACATCCCCCTCCCTCCTCCCCTTCCTTATGGGTGTTCTATACATGGAGTTCACCTATCTTTAACATATAACATTGTTCATTGGAGAAAATTAGTCAGTGTTTCTCAACATAGATAGTCCCAAAGAGAATATCATTGAAAAGATTTCAGTATCCATAAACGGAAATTAATTACTTCATATATAGCCCCACATATATTTAAGCAATGATATACTTTGTCCTCAGCAAAACCCTAAAGAGTTTATACTGTTTTCCCATTATGTAAACCCAGGATATTTTTTTAAAAATTACATTTTTTCAGTCTGCCCCAATATCAACAGCAGTCAAAATGGCTTTCACAACATCACTAAGCTTTTTCTGTTTTTGCTTTTCTTTTAAACTGATCTGTCGATCATTAACAGCTTAAGATATTATTTTATAAGGATCAAATTTTATTCAGCACATCCTTTGAAATTTTAATACAATAATATTAGGGTAGATGCCTTATCTTCATTATCTAAGTTAATCCACCCAGTAGTTCAGCCTATGAAATATTAATACTTTAATTTTATTCACAGTGAAGGTGAGTTTTAGAAAGGTTAAGTAACTTGGCCGAGATTATATAGCTGGTGAATGTATTATGACTTTATCCTAAATATGTTGGAAAACAGAACTACTTATTACTCACTCCAATTATTTTTCCAATATGAACCTTAAAAGTCATGTTAAATTATAAGATACTATCATTATTGTTACTATTATTTATGAGACCACAGTGAGGGAAACTAGAGGATTTAATTACTCTCAAGAAGACCTATATCCCACTGTTCATACAACAGCTCCTGATAACGACTTGAACAACCAAAAGAACTAGTACCAACAGTATTTAAATATATGTTTGTGAGAGATTTGGCTACCAAATCTACTAGGCTAAAGATAAAGAAATGTCTATGACATTACAGAATATAATTCCATAATGGAAGGTAAGAGTTGGTTACAGGAAAAATACAATGGTAGCTAGGTGACAAAAAATAATTTTGCAATATACACTAGATTTGGTTGAACCCTTTTGATCAGATAAGATTTTTAAAACATTATAAGAAGTAAAATCCTCCAAATAAATAATTTTCTAAAAGTCTGTGTACCAAAAGTTGTTAATTCTGAGAGTTGGCTACTGACGACTTATCTCCATGCAAGGAGATAAGACAAAATGACTAATGTCAAGAGTTTTATTTTCCTATATGGACGTTTTGGATTTTTGACAAGATGCATATAATTATTCTGATGAAATTTGTCTGTTTTCTGAAGAATCTATAAAGTATGATCATTTGGAAAAAAGGAATTTGACTCTCAGCTTTTCACTTG
The DNA here is from genome assembly GCF_021556685.1 of Rattus norvegicus. NCBI lineage: Eukaryota > Metazoa > Chordata > Mammalia > Rodentia > Muridae > Rattus > Rattus norvegicus. The sequence goes on along the minus strand of NC_141554.1, from coordinate 151,168,893 downwards.
TTCTCAGCTGCATCTTCTGGAGGCCAATTCGGTTGCCTGTAGCCATCTTAGGAATTCTTCCAGAGGCCTCTACTTGGGTGAAAGTGGGACTCCTAGATTTTGCTGTAGAGAATCATTTCACAATGAGCCATCATAAAACCAATTTGGAATTTATTACCCAAGTCTTTTAATATAGGTTATGGTTGAGCACTAGGGGAGAGGAGTAATTAAGAAAAGGATAGCAACAAATGCTGAAGATAAGGTGTTGGCCTTTTAAGAGTCAGTGACATATATGTAGTCTTGATTTTTAGACAGCAGAATAAGGGGGTCATTTCCATTGTCGTGTCCCCTGGCTTATTTTTCTGTATTTCTTTCTTGCCTCACTCTGCAGCATGAAGGCTCTGTCAAATTCATTTTCTCTAAAATAGTTACAAGAGGACTGATGCTGACATAAGGCTATCCCCTGACCTGGGTTATCTCATGTTGTAACATCTGCAGTTTTCAGATGGTGCCTTGATCTTAGAGATCCAATTCTGTAAGTAGCATTTTAACATATTTGGAGAATGAAGTATGGAAGTATAACTGCACACCTCATTGAGCATGTAAGTGGCATACCCCTTTGCACCACCCACACAGCACAGACAGTGCCTTATTCTTGAGAATAGAAAAGGTAACACACTGTAGGTTTATTGAGATTAATTGGAACTTACATTGAAGCATTAAAATCATATCAGAAAAACTAGGCCCAAGAGTTTATTAGATAGACAGAGAACTGTTTTCCGCTCAGCTTTATAGACATTGTTGGCATGCCCTACCTCACCTCTGCTTCTATTGCTTATGTTTTAGCATTTATTACGTTTTGCATTTTTATTGAATATTTTACATATTTAGATTTCAAATATTATCCCCTTTCCTGGTTCCTCTCTCTCCCATCCACCTCCCCTGCTTCTATGAGGGTGCTCCCCCTTCAACCAACTCACTCCTACCTCACCACCCTGCCATTCCCCTACACTGGGGAAAAGAGCCTTCACAAGACCAAGGACTTCTGCTATCGATGCCAGACAATGCCATCCCCTACTACATATGCAGTTGGAACCATGGGTCCCTCCATGTGTACTCTTTGGTTGGGGATTTTGTCCCTGAGAGTTCGGGTGTGTCTGTTTGGTTGATATTGTTCTTCCCATGATGTTGTGAACCCTTTGAGCTCCTTCAGTTCTTTCTCTAACTTCTCCATTAGGTCCCCATGCTAAGTCCAATGGTTAGCTGCAAGCATCTTCATCTTTATCTCTAAGGCTCTTGCAGAACCTCTCAGGAGACATCTATATCAACAAGCACTTCTTGGCATCAGCAATAGTGACTGGGATTGGTCCTTGAGTATGGGACCTGCCATTCATCTGACTGTTCATTTGTTCACCTGTACATAGCTTTTCCTTTGACCCCTACAGCTAGATTTAATTCTGCAGTTCATTTCTGATGCTGCAGGCTAACTCTGTATACACAAGCTACATACTCTCCAGCTTCTTGTAGCTGGGTCTGGGTAGGCATCTTTTCAATAAGTATTCTATTTTCATTTCTCTCAGTGTCTCTACTTTTCTGGGTTTCTGAAACCTCTTGAACTCTGCTGCAGAATCTTAAAATGTTATAGTCACTCTGTATCTATAGGTAGGTAATTGATAGATATTCATTTATAGATTTTGTTGTGTGATATGTGTTATCTGAATATTAACAGTAGTAACTAAGATTTATTCCAATTTACTTATTCAAGTAAATTTTTACCTCAACTATTGTTATGGAGAAATGTAGGAATATTTAGTAAACTGCTGCCATTTGAACTGCCATATCTTATTAATTTAATGCAATGCAAAAATTGTAAAACCCTGGCAAGACAAGAATATGTCCATTCTGACATGGTGCACTCAAGGTTGCTTGTTAACCACTCTAGATGGCACCACGAACAAAGGAGACAGGGCCCTAAAAATGAGGTGGACTAAATTCTCATGAAATAGTCAACATTAATCAAAGCATTATTCAGTTTATACTCTGAGGGTTGAGGAGAATCAACAACCTGAGCAAGATATCCAATCACAAGGATAGGTTGCACATGGCACAAAACATGTTTTTCCATAGAGGCATATGATTAACACCTGTGGAAGCAAACTCACTCTTATCCACTACATTTGAGAGGAGAATGAAACTGCATTTCAAAATCAATTCTGTGTTTTGAAAAAACTGATGTTACAAGATTCTTGTTTTCTTGGAGTTTCCTCACTTGCTCAGAATCCTCACAAATCTGTACTTGGACATTGTTCCAACAGCCCAATTCTAGTCCAAAAGTAAAATTAGATTGTACATATAAAGTGTGTGCATACACAATAAAGGTCCTTAGAAATTGTTAGTTTAACTATTTCATGTATTCATTACAATCCAAGAAATGTTCCTATTCTGGGGCTGGCACCAAACTTTTCTAGAACTGTAGTCATGCTTCCTAGATTTGATTCTTTTCTTTTCCACTCATATAAACTGTATTTATTATGACCAATTAATGATGAACCTTTTTTTTTATATACCAATTCCCCAGTGTTAGACAGAAGAAAGCATATTGGTGTATCTTTTCTTATTTAAATTAGCAATTTGTTCATTGTGGCTGTACTGAGACTGTAAAGTACCTGGAAGATGTGGTAATTTACTTCCTTTCCTACCAAAGACCAATTAAATTTCAATGGAATTGAAATTGCCTAAATTTCTTCTTACATTTTAAAATACTACATTTATTTTTATCTCCAAAGAGTAAAGAATGTGATTTCACAAGTGGAATCCTTGCCTCTTCTTGAAAGCTGATACTGAATTCTTTAAAAGAGCAATGTCCCCAATGGAGGAGTTATAGGAAAGACTGAAGGAGCTGAAAGGGTTTGCAACCCCATAGGAAGAACAACGATGTCAACGAACCAGACCCCCTAGAGCTCCTAGGGACTAGACCACCAACCAAAGTACACACGGAGGAACCCATGGCTCCAGCTGCATATGTAGCAGAGGATGGCCTTGTCAAGTATTAGTGGGAGGAGAGGCCCTTGGTCCTGTGAATGCCCAATGCCCCAGTGTATGAGAATACCAAGACAGGGAGGTGAGAGTGGGTGAGTGGGTGGGTGGGTTTGGGAGCACCCTCATAGAAGCAAGAGGATGGGGGATGGGATGGGGATTGTAAGTGGGGAAACTGAGAAAGCAGATAACATTTGAAATGTAAATAAAGAAAATATTCAATAAAAGAAAAAAATAAATGTAAATACATAAACTAACCAATAAAAATATGGAGAAAAAAGCAATGTTTATCTAAACTATGTAAGCCTCCATTTCCTTTTTTCTCATTATTCTTGTTTACATGGTGTGTTATTAATGTAGCTATAAAAATCATAACAGAAAATTTTCTATACATCATGTAAATGAATGCATTTCCTATTTCAAAAAGGTCTCAGAAGTGTTTTGACCATTAATATCAAAGATGATAATTATCTCACTAGGTTTACTTAGTAGACCCCCAAAGAATATATGATTTGAATATATTAGATAAGATTAGAATTTCTTTCAATAATGGAAATAGACCTGTAGTCTTCCCATAGTGTCTAATTAATTCAATGCAACAGAATGATAAATTGATTCACTTGACTGGTAATTACTACACATTTATGAGAAATAGGATGTCTAAAAACAATATCCTCTTCCTGTAGGTATGCTGCTATGTTAAAACTTTAAAACCTTCACCAAGAGCCAGGAAGCACCGCAATGACATACAAATCAAATCAATTAAGTTCTCTTGCAGCAAAGGCTAATGTGGTAATCTTTAGGCTCCCTCCTTCTTTGATAGATGAGAATAGAATGCTTGCAGCACACCCAAGCTGTTCTTAAAATGACTTCTTGAATTGTTCATGATCAGCTCCTTCCCTGTGCTTTCATGTGGCTCAGTGTCACCTCACTATTCTTAGAATTTAACCACACTCACTTGAACTATGGCATTTTTAAAGATTCATCTTCCTTCTTGTACTAAACACATTAAGGTAAAAGTCATAATCTATAATTTTTGATAATTTATGGGATCTTCCTTCCTTCCTAAAATACTCAGTGAATGCTTCACTCTCCAGATAATTGGTTTTGCAGACAGAAATGTAACCAATGAAGGTTATTAGAATCACTATTCAAGGTAATGTTAGACTATAAGGCATTGTTGGTTAACTAGCTATCTCCTAACAAGCTTGTAGGCCATTGACTATCGATCTCCTCCCTCATAAGCTTCAGTTTATAAAATCACAAACTGAAATTGCAGCGTATTGATTGATAGTCAAAAGTGAGAAAGCAATCTAACTATCTCTGGGCATAGATTGTGACATCACATTCTGAACTGACTGGAAGATATTAAGACTAATATTTAGTCAAATGCTTCCTGGTTAAGAATAAGTAAATATTATTGTTATCTTCCTGAAATAACAAGAACAATTGTCAGATTGCAAAAGAATCCACAGATATTTCTACATGCTGATTGTAAATGTGGAGCTTGCTTATTAATATCATTATCCTTTAGTTAAGTAGAAATAAGGGATGATTGATCATTAAATATATTTACCTCATTAATCAACTTAAAAGTGATGTTAAGAAAAATTCATTCTGGGAGAGTGATATATATATATATATATATATATATATATATATATATATATATATATATATAATAAAAAATAATCTACATCTGCTTTAAATTACCTGTACAAGAAGATACTCTTCAAGGAAGTTGTCCCATAAACTTCAATATATAGTATGAAGCCTACCTAAAATGCTTGTTGCCACAACAGTTTCAGTGTTCATTGACTATGCTCACTCTTCAAGTATGCTTCATATTATTCTTTAAGAAAGTGTACCTACATGTTTTCTGCAGTTTCCTCTGTGTGTCTTGTAGGAATTCATTTGATGGTAATCTCAATAACCTAGGGTAATACAAGAGACCAGATTGTGATCTTAGCAGAATCCTCATTAAATAGAGAATATTTCATTGAATTCACCAAGGTATATTTAAAAATCACCAGTAATTTAAAGAAACTCTTAATTCAAGAATAAAATAAGGGTTTTTTTTTGCTCCTTCCATTATCAGAAATTTTGAGGCAACCTACTGATATTGCAAATTGTTACCAGGGAAATCAAGGTCCCCTCTTGACTTCCTACTTTTATTAAGTAAAGAATTTAAGAATGGGACTAAGAGCAGCTTCATTAGACTTTAAAAGAAACAGTGAGGGATACAAACTACAAATCCTAGCATTTTTGTAAAGAAGGAAGATGGAGAAGAGAAAGTGAAATAAGGCATGCCATCTGAGGGAAGTTGGGAGCCATCTGAGGGAAGGTGGGGAAAGGTGCCTTGGAGAGTAAGATAGCTGAAAGTGTCAGAAAAAGCAATCATAGACTCTAACCAGTATCTGAGAGAGAGAAAAGAAGAGAAGGAAAAGTTATATCTTTCTGAGAATATGAAGAAATGTAGGCAGACCCAAAAGAACCTCCTGGTAGCTTATCAGGACAGCACTCTCTCATCTAAAGGATATTTTTTTTCTCCTATATCTTTAACATGGCTTATAGTGAGCCCATCTTCCCTAGTGGTGGTCTCAGTTTCTTGAGACCTTAGTTCCTTAGTTCATTGAACCAGACCAACTGGATTATTAGATCTTGACCTTGGACAGAGATTCCTTTGTTGTTATTGTTGAAAAAAACGCAAGTTTTTCTTTAATGGGCCTTTGTTTCTTTTTCATTTTTCTCTTAGTTGAGTTGTAAACTTTAGAAAGAGAATAAACTGTCTATGTCCTTCATCACCAAATATACAGTAATTATATTTTTAAAAAAATTGGTTGTTCTATTTAATATTTTAGTTCAAAGTTCTAACTTCACCAATTAATATGTCCACAGCAGCCACTTTAATAGCTATTCAGTGAAGCTTACAGATTGATTTATTTTTCAATGAAGTTTAGAGTTAATGAGGTAAATGTGAGGGAAAATGTGTCTGTCAATTTGAATGTTTGGTCTGATTTTTAGCTTGTTCTGCTATTTTAGAAATTTCGTGTAGGCTGCTATGTAGAAAATTCATTGATTTCTCTTGGAAAGCTATTTCTAACTGCTGCTGTGAGACTGAATATTTAGTAATGTAATATAAAGCATAAAATATGCTATGAAATTAATCAAATGTTCATATTTTAAATAGAAATTACTTAGAGCTAATATAAAGAATCATTTTTAGATAACACTTTGTTTCTTAAATAGGTTTTATACCTTTTGAATAGGCTTTCTGCTGTATTTGGAGATAAGAGATTTGCTAGAAATCAGAGACTTGCAGGTCAGATGTGGCAGATTCAAGAGCCCACACAGAACTCTCCTTCAGAATGTGCTTGACTAGGAGAGAGCTCATCCTGACCAGGTTGTTGGGGTGGGATGGAAAAATTGGACCTTGAAGTGGAAATGAGACATCATACCAGAGGCAGCATGAGAGCTTTAATGAGGCAAGGCGGTCTTCCCTTCCAGAACCCAGAGAAAAACTTCATTAGGAGAGATAGATTAGCAGCTTGGCTTGGAAGAAGAATGGCAGAAGAAAGATACCTTCCATATGCAGCCTCATTGTGCTCCCAAATGGAAAGCCCTAAGAGCTCTTAAACTGCTGTGTCTCAGTACCTGTGGTTCCTCTCAGTAGTTTTTACCCATCTTCCTCCTCAAAAGGCAACCACTGCAAGCTCAGCTTTTGCTTACCCTCCTCAGCCTGAACCCTTTGGCTACATTTTGGCTATGCCACTAGTTTCTTGGTCTCCTGGCATGGGCCAACACTCTTGGTCAGCAGCTCCTCTCTATATGTCTCTTCCCCTCTCCTACTATGGTCCTGTTTAGTCTTCTGGTGATGTTGAGCCTAGACTCTCTCCTCTACCTATTTCTCCCTTATAAATACAATAAAAATCTGTATTTTAGGAGTTGCCCCCTCTTGGACTGCTTTGTCCCCTCCCTTTGCACACTTGCTCTCACTCTCTTGTTCTTCCCTCTCATGGTCCGGTTCAGTCTGGACCTTCTTGCTTGAACTTTCCTGTTAAAAAATGATATATTCTATCCAGTCCATATAAAAGACATACAGTCTTGGTATTTTATTTACAAGCTATAAGCCTAGATTGAGCATGTTTTGAGCTATTCTAATTTATGTCCCATCTACATGTCCATTACTCTTTGCTGTTTCTCCTGGCTATGTGCTCATGGTCAATCTCCTTTCCTGATGACCTCCTCCTCTCTCTGTATCCGTTTTTCTTCTCCCTCTGTTCTCTCCTGAGACATATCATTTGATCCTCCAGTCCTGTCTTTCTTTCCCTACAGGCCCATCACAGGCTCTAGCCTTTTATTTACTTACTAACTTTAAATAGGGAAGCAGGGTTTACACACATCATTTGGTGTACATATGGATCTCCTTTACAGGGGCAACCAGATATTGGGGGCCAGGAATTATCATTTGAATAATAGAAGTACCTGACCAAATCCAACACTCTCCCTCATATTTACAAAAACATTTTCTCCTTAGTCATGCAGACAGTGAGTCAATCCATCTGCTTTGGTTTAGTAAGCAGCTTCATTGGTTTATCCACCAATATTTTAAATTTGCCTGGATTCATGATTGTCTTTGTTCTCCTACTTTATGTTACTGGTCCCATATTGGAAAATAAATCTGGTATAACCAACTCCATGTTTCCTAGGCCATGATCACTCAAAACTCACTCCAGAATAATTCATCTCCCCTTTGAGGGGAGAACTATGATTCTGAGGTTTGAATAATACACACTGAAATGACAAATATCTCAGAAACGTTTCCAGATAAATGACTTAATGTTGACTAAAAATGTCAACAAAACAGTGACTGAAAGTCCTGAACAATAGTAATATTGTATTTGGAAGCCATTTTTTTTTACCATAAGTCTTATACCACAAATATGTCACTAACCCTGCCATCACAGATAGTCCATTGGAAATTTTGGCTCACTCAATGGGGGAAAAAAATTTTCCTACTGAAAAGAGAAAAAAATTCCCTACTGAAGACACTCTTCAGAGACTAGAGAAAACCAGTTGTAAACACAAGGTTTCAAAGGTCACTAACAACCAGTGAAACAATGACAACATTAAAGGAACAAAATAAGGCCCCAGTAATTGACACTTAAGGAAATGCAACCTTAAAGACTAAGAACTAAAGACAATCACCAGGAAGAAATCCTCAAGTCAGATTAATGAGAGTAAGAAATGCTTTTGCTTTGTTCTTATTGTTGTTGTTAATATTTTGCTTTGGAAGTACATAGTCATGACCTATAATCATTTAAAAATAAGAAAAATCACTTGTAATTATGAAACAATGAAATGAAAACAGAAATAGGACCTGAGGACTAGTGGCAAAAAACATATCTATAGATACTCAAATCTTCATCTTAGTATAGGGTTTGGGAATCTTTTGGTTGCTGGTGAAAATCCTGAATGTAATGGCTAAAATATAAACGTGTATGTTTTTTTCCCTCAGGTTACAAACAGTGGTCATGAAGCTGAGTACTCGCAATTTAACAACAGTACCAAAATATCGTTTGAAGTTCCAGCCAGCACAAAGAGCATCTACACTGCAACATAAGTAGATGAATTACACAGATGTACAGACAGAACTAAAGCATCTGCCAGTTAAACCAATTGTTAAGTCCTATGTATGTAACTACCCTTCTCCAACTCTACCCACTTGCAACAACTACATGTAGCAGGAAGGGAGATGCTTTCAGTATCTTTTGAGGAAAACAAATAGAAACCTTTGATACACTTAAAAGCATTTTAGCAGAATCAACAAGCTTTAATAGTGGAGTAGGCATACATTTATTTTATACACAAGAAATTGAAAATCCATTAGCAATTTCAAAATGAATAAATTCTGTACAAGAGTCATGGCACTCAAACAAAGCAAACAAAAGGAAATAACTTCAAAACATGTCATGATTTTATTTTTTACTCAAATCTGTAAAACGAGAAACCCTTTGACTTTGAACTGAAGGTATTCTTTTGGCTCCACAGTTTTAGTAGAGCAATGGGGTCTTGTCTACTTCTCTATAGGTCCAGACCTGGACACATAACTAAGTGTTTATATTATCCATTTATTAACACTAGGTATTTATTTCAGTTTTTAAATCCAGTTTATACTGAAAGCACAGAAAATTAAAGTATGATTTCAAAATAGGTCATGAATACATTATAGTTTGAAGATTTAGAGATAGAATAGAAAGCAACATACAGATAATAATAGTAACAGTCTATGAACAATGATGCACCAAGAGGTATTATTTAGAATTGATGATGGACCAAGAATAAAAGCATAATTATGTTATTTCATATAAACCCAGGAAAGGCATTTGGGCAATACTAAAAAAAAGAATAAGGGTATCAGCAATTGGAGGAAATTCTTTTACTCTTCGCAGAGGATGCAAAGTCTATGTTTTAAGTATTTAGAACAAGTGTCATTCATTTTTCCACAAAATAATTGTAGCAATTTGGTATTAGTTTGATGGAGTTGACGACCTAGGTGCCTGTTATTATGATGCTCTGAGATCTTGAATAATATTAAAGTCACAAACTACATACTTAAAATATGGTTATTTCCAGGGAAAGAGAAGGAATAAGGAAAACATTTTCCTAATTTTGTACATTTCTCTTTGAATTATTTGTTCAGTGAGCGTCAAACTTTAATGACAATGAAATAATAAACTTCCATATCAAACTAAGTAATAACTAGATATGAAGAAATGAACTTTATTATTAAATTATGACTTAATTTTTATTATTTATTTGATGCTTCTGCTATTCGTTAGTTTTTTAGAGTGATACAGAATCGCTTTGTAGACAGGTTGAGAATTAAAAGGGTAGCTGTTATAACTGAGTTAATGGCATACTTAGGGAAAGAATTTTGAAGTAAAATGAGAATAAATATATCCCAAGTCATTTTGTTATCTATGAACCTGGATGGTCCTGCAGTGCTTTGTCTGTGTGATGAGGATGTGGGCTGCACATGACAGATTATACTGTTTCCTTCTAAGGATTACTTTCTGGTCTAAAAGACTCCAACCACTGAAAATGGAGAGCTTCTTTTTCATTCCAGGTACATTTCCTTTTTCTCAATTTAATCCCATTATGTTTAATTATACCATTGAAATCAACTGTGTAATTTCCATCTCTTACTGGGATTTTCAAATACCTAAAGACAGTTTGTACAGAAACTCCTTAGTCATTACTTAGTCAAATGTAGCAATTATCACTTCTTTGATCTTTTCTCTTAATAAGTTCCTGCAGTAACTCAATGTCCATGGTTTTGGGGGTTCTTTTGCCTTATAATTCCAATAAAATGGACCTATATCTACTATTTCCCGAGGGCATCAAATAAAATTTCCTTTCACTGTTAAACATCCAATTACTTTTTTCATGTAACCTGTGACTTAAAACTTAAGTGCATGTACCACTTTTGTCACTGGGAAGTCAATAGTTTCAAATGTGAAGACTGATATTTGGCCAGCTATACTAGGTATTTCTTTAGAGGAATATAGTGATTATATGCATTTAAAAGGAATTTATTAGATTGACTTATACAATATAGGCTGAGTATCTCAACCATGACTTTTTGTCTGCTTGAAGGGTGCAGATAAAACAGCTTCTCAGTTCCTAAGGATAGATATCTCTGCAGACATCACTCTAGGCCAGATGACCAAAGACAATGGATTTCAGTGTCAATGAGAGATGACAGCTGCAGTGGCAGAAACAGTCAAGGCACTCACCACCAAGGACACAAGGCAAGGAAGGAAAATCAGTCTTCTTTTACCCTTGGACCACTTTATATGCATGCTACCTCTACAAGGTACTCTCCATTCTGGAAGGAGGTCTTTCCTCTTAATTTACCTTTTCTGAAAGTACCTTACGCACCTACCTCCAGACACATGTTTTAGTTGATTCCAGATCTAATCAAGTTAACTAACAGTATTTTCTTGTACTGTTTATTTTCTCTTCAACTTTCTTTCACCCTCTTTTTCTTTTCCTTTTGAGATTGGCCTTAAACTTAGGGCAATCATTTTCCTTAGCCTCTGTAGTTTCAGACATTACATGTCTATGTGTGAAGCATCCACCCGGATTTGACATATTCATTTTAATATTAGAATATTAGAATTTTATATTTTTCAAAATTTAATTTTACAAAGCAACAAAAAGTCTCTAAAATGTAGAACTTTATAATACCCATATATAAATATTTGAATACAAAAGAAAAATATAAAGTTTACATAATATATTAGTCTTAGAATAATATTATGCTTGTAAACATGGACCAGCAGACATCAACCAGTCAACTTTGTTCACCAATAAACAATATGCCCACAGAAATGTGCAGTTCTCATATCTCATCACACACGATTCTTTCAGCAGCAGATGGAGCTACTACAGAGATCCACAATTGGTCAAAATGAAGGAAAGGTGAAGTGGGAATTTCTGGTTTCATTGGAGACTCAGTTGTGTCATGTGATTTTTTTCTGGGAACTGTCTTGTAGGAGAATAATTTACTGGGGCAGACACATTTTGCTGAGAACAGACACATGTTTATGTGGAAGCTGCCTTGTGAAAGGGCATATGATGTTTTGCTGGATCAGGTGCTTGAGAAGACATGTGATAATTTAAGACATTGCTTTTCAGTTTTTGATTCTTCATTTAAATAGTAATAATTTATTAAAAGGTTTGTTTCACCGTCCTCTAATAGTAAATGTTTGTTGATTGAATCTAGAATAAACTAGCAGACATGTCCCTAGGTGCATAAGTAAGTGTACATCTTAGAATAATTAAATTAAGGGGAAAGACCCTCACCAATCTCAATTGGAAGTGCATTCTCACAGTGAACCACTTATAAAGAGAAAAACTAGGGGCCTCGTTATTATTCTAGAAGCATGTATCTTTAACTATGTATATAGTATTTTTTGTTTGTGTTGCACTTTGCTTCTGGCAGTGGGGATTGTTTCATATATGTCAATGTTCATATACTCCTCTATCTGCAATCTTGTCATTTGAAAGGGGTAGGCATGCATCCATAGCATTACTATATAACAGCTTCTTTAACCATTTACATGTGCAAATCTCAAACTTTATTTTCAGTGAGTTATAAAATGATAACAATATAATAACAGGTAGTTAATTCATTAATTGGATAAATAACTTCAGTACAAAATTAATACTAATACATTAAACAATTCCTGGAAAGTAATCAAATGAAATTTGGTCATCTTAAACTCTTGTTCTTCTTTTAGAAACTTAAGTCAGACTTTCACAGTCGACTATCTTGCAGTGGGATGCATCAGTATTCCTTACAACTGTTCATCTTTTATTCACCAGTGTGACAGTTCTGGAAGGCTGCTCAATACCTTTTGTTGTTTATTTGTTATATAAAAACTACATTTAAAAATTAATCTTTCTCGTTCTCCAGACTTAAGGAAACATTCAAAACACACACTCTCTGGTGTACTTAGGGGCAAAAATATCTGAAGGCAAAAAGCATTCTCCAAGTGCTTCTAGTGATAGTTTCTAAGAAAAGTGGTACTACTTTTACTTTTTGGGACAATACTCACAAATTTAGTGAGTAAAATATATACCCTATTGTAATACCGAAGTTGTCATTTTTTTATTTTATATTTTTCCATCTTTATTAACTCGAGTATTTCTTATTTACATTTCGATTGCTATTCCCGGGCCAACATCCCCCTAACCCCTTCCCTTCCCCATCTCTATGGGTGTTCCCCTCCCCATCTTCCCCCCGTTACTGTCCTCCTCCCAACAATCATGTTCACTGGGGCTTCAGTCTTGGCAGGACCAAGGGTTTCCCCTTCTGCATACATAGCAATGAAGTTGTCATTTTAAAAAGCATGCCCTCTCCATTGCTGTGTCCCATAAATAAAGTAAAGAAAAAAGGAAATGAGAGAAGCAAATCATTGTATAAGTTGTATGCTAAAAGACAAAAGTTTATATTACTGTTGATATATTTTTTATTTATTAGTAAAACAGGAAGGTATGTGTTAAGTCCTCATATAACTGTGTTTAAAGGCAAGTCTATTGGATGTTGATGAAGATTGAAACTGAAAGGAATTATCAAGTATTCTAAAGAAATGCAAGGGACATGCACAAAGATAAAATTATATTATAGTGTTTTAGGCAAAGTACAAAGAAGAGGGGTATTGAGTTTACTTATATATTTAAATTTGTGTGTACATTGAGTGTGTGTCTCTCTGTGTGCAAGCATGCATGCATGCGTGAAGCATGTGTGTGTGTGTGTGTGTGTGTGTGTGTGTGTGTGTGTGTGTAGGTTTATGAGTGCATGTTGGGTATAGAATACATATGAGATCAGAGTACAAAGTTTGTGAATTAGTTCTCTCTTCTACCTTTTTGAGGTGGAATCTCTCTTCATTCTGCCACTGAGCATCATATTGAAGTCTAGCTATCCTATGAAGTTCCAGCTCCTCTCTCTACCTCTCATCTTGCTATAGGAATTACTGGAGGAATAGCTGCAAAGTATTGCATCCTGTTTCTTACTTGAGTACTGAGGATGGAACCCAAGTTGTTATTTATAGACAGCAAATACTTTTACCTACTTGCTGAGTTGCCTCCCTAGCTATTCAATCAAATGTATTAAAATTATACTTAGAATCATCACTATGACCAACTATAAAATGTAAGAAGTATGTAGAAAATTTTTACATAATTAACTGTGAAGGTTTTGATCTTCTTAATAGCCCATTAACTTAAATCATGTTATAATGGCCAGGGTAGATTTAAGAAACTTGGGAGACATACTAAGGAAATTGTAAACAGTCACACAGTAGTATGTGGTAGAATAATCTAACTCTTTTTTCACTTTTCTTGTCTTTGTTTTGCTTCTGGTCTCAAATATGTATTTTGAATGGTCTACAGTGAAAATGCCTAACATATGCTTTTTCCTGAACTGGAGAAGACCATCGCTTATTCCGGGAAAGAGGGAACATTCCTTGATCCTCAATTTCATAGAAAAATTTTAGTAGACAATATAGAAAAGAGTCATCGTGTCCATGCTGTAGGATATGGTCCCGCACACATGTACATAGAGAAACAGAAAAATGGACATAATGAGCTATTAAAAATAGAACATAAAATTACGATAGTGTAAGAGAAGAATAATGAAGGTGTAAATAGAAAAGTATCAGTGGTACAGAGTGATGTGTTTAAAAACTGGTTAAGGCCAGGGAAATTGAAGGAGTAATTATTGATCTTCTTAATAACCAAATGATATAAGTATTGCTATAATGGTCATGACAGAGATGAGTAAAATGGAGGGCAATGGGATTGACTTACTTGTTTTGAGTCACTCAAGTAGTCTGATGGAATATTGTGGTTCTTTATCCACTTTTTCTTCCCTTCCCTGATTTTCTCATAATGTTTTCTACCTGAGAATCATCACTATATTGCTTTGTTTGAAACTTTCTGTAAGTATTAGAAATTGTTGACAACTTCAGTTCCAAGATGAATGTATTGTGGTTCATCTGTGATCAAATACAAATTTAGTTCTAATGCATTTTAAAGAAGAACGTCAATATCTTACATTTTTTTCTTTTTTTTTCTTTCTTTTTTTCAGAGCTGAGGACTGAACCCAGGGCCTTGCGCTTTCTAGGCAAGCGCTCTATCACTGAGCTAAATCCCCAACCCCAAATTTTTAAAGGAGTAGATATGATACAGGACTGGTGCTATGACATGGACTATCAAGCAAATGGTGCACCTTATGAAAAGTATCACTCATTAGTATCTATAGAGGATTCTTTATGTACACTTAAGACTAATTCACAGACAATACACTGAAAGAACACACAGATATTTACCACTGAAAGAACACACAGATATTTACCAACAAATTCTTGAATCTGAGGGATCAGAACCCCCTTTATTTCCTTTGTTTCTGTTTCACCTCTTCAGTTACTTTTTTATCATCTACTTTCTTTTTTTCACTGAGATTTTTTATATACATTTCAAATGTTATTCCCTTTCCTGGTTTTCTGTCCATAAACACCCCATCCCATTCCTCTCCCCCTTCTTCTATGAGGGTTTTCCCCTTGTCTAAATTTCAGTGTCTGCAAAGTTCTGACCATGATTAACTTGCCTATAGTCCTCTACTGGCTATTGTATGAACATAATTTAAAGCCAATGCTATGGGACATGTGTTTCCCCTATCTCTAGTTTGATACTTAAGCCTATAATTTTCACTACTTGTGTATGTATACTATTTCAAAATATGAGGGCAAATCTCATCTACTTATCATTCTAGGCTAAAAGACTCATAGTTATCTCTTATTCATTCCTCTACATTGCTACTTACCTATTCAGTTCAATTGCTTCTGCAATGTATTTTCTTTTTTTTTCCTTTTTTTAAGATTTTGTTTATTTCATGTATATGAATACACTGTAGCTGTCTTCAGACACACCAGAAGAGGGCATCGGATCCCTGTTACAGATGGTTGTGAGCCACCATGTGGTTGCTGGGATTTGAACTCAGGACCTCTGGAAGAGCAGTCAGTGCTCTTAACCACGGAGCCATCTCTCCAGTCCTGCAATGTATTTTCTATTCACATTCTGCACTTATGCTTTTAAGACTTTATTATAACCATTGCCATTTTGTATTATTATTACAATACTCTACCTTACTTTTTAAGTTCACACTTCAAGCTGCCTGGTGATACTACCCATTGATACTCAATAATTTTAAAACTATGTTGCAAATACTCATTCTAAGGGATGTTAATGGGTGATATATTTTCATAAAGAAAGCTATTTTCAGATCTTCTTATGAAATACACTGTTAAGTCACCTAAAGTTTTGTTGTAGAATATTTCTGAGCCTACATCACCTAATTCAATTTATGAATTAAAAAGGTTATATCCCAGAAACTAGATTTTCTATCTTTTTGTATATCTGTGGAATAGGTACATGGTAGTCCTCACATAGCAGATTCCAAAATAATACAGTTTGAAGAAATAAACATCAGATTTCATGAAGATAATTTTCATTTTTATTTGACCATAATGAGTTATATCAAGTTATATCTCAAATGAGCAAAATATTTTCTATGAAATATTGGTCTAGAGTTTCTGAGACAAAGGTTCTTTTCTGTCAGAGAACTCTTTCCTTAGAGATATTGTTTTTGTCAATGTAGAATATTTAGCAAGTATTGTTGGTTTCTACCTTCTGGTTGTCAGGCATACCACCTCTTCTAGGAAAAGAGCAAGCAAAAGTTTCTTTTAAATTTGAGACACACTTTTTTTCTTTGAGAAAAACACCTGGATTCTGTTATTGTAATTACCAACTTCACAGCAAGCTGTAAGCCACTGATCTAAGTCACTCTACTTGTCCATGTTCTAGCAACATGCCAGGATCCTCTGCCCAACATTAAACATAATACTAAAGGAGTATATACAAATCAGGGAAAAGAGAGAAAGATGGATGCTAAGTCTCCTTTTCTTAGGAGGAAAATAAGGCAGCAAGAACTAAAAAGTGCCATCAACCCTCTAAGCTTCAATCCTACCTTTGTGCTTAGAAAAACATGCTTCTGAAATACTGTGGCCAAAATACCACAAGATATTTAAAGAAATGGAAATATATAACAGTATTACTTCAGTTTAACTTACACACAAACACCAAACACAGTAATACGGGGCGGGGGGAAGAAAGCCTTTTGTACTCTTACACACACACACACACACACACACACACACACACACACACACACATACACACACAGAGAGAGAGAGAGAGAGAGAGAGAGAGAGAGAGAGAGAGAATAAGCATATGAGGAACAATTTACCAATATTTCTTGAACATCATTCTGATAGTAACTGTGAATATTCATATTGTTTGAATTATCAGTTTCTGCTTATTAAAATATTGGAAACATTATAGAAAAATTGAAATATAAAATTTGTTAGGCCATACTTATTTTTCTATATTGTTTTGCATTTACTCAAAACTTCTTAAAATATAAATTGTTTATACTTGTCAAATTCTTGTTCAGCTTAATGGTTCACAATTAGGAGCTTAACAAATTTGTTTAGAAGACTTTGGGCTTAAAAGAAATTAAGATCTCGGGGAAACAGACCAGATAAACAGTTCTCTGCACCCAAATCCCGTGGGAGGGAGAGCTGAACCTTCAGAGAGGCAGACAAGCCTGGGAAACCAGAAGAGACTGCTCTCTGCACACACATCTCGGACGCCAGAGGAAAAAGCCAAAGACCATCTGGAACCCTGGTGCACTGAAGCTCCCGGAAATGGCGTCACAGGTCTTCCTGGTTGCTGCCGCTGCAGAGAGCCCGTGGGCAGCACCCCACGAGCGAACTTGAGCCTCGGGACCACAGGTAAGACCAAATTTTCTGCTGCAAGAAAGTTGCCTGGTGAACTCAAGACACAGGCCCACAGGAACAGCTGAAGACCTGTAGAGAGGAAAAACTACACGCCCGAAAGCAGAACACTCTGTCCCCATAACTGACTGAAAGAGAGGAAAACAGGTCTACAGCACTCCTGACACACAGGCTTATAGGACAGTCTAGCCACTGTCAGAAATAGCAGAACAAAGTAACACTAGAGATAATCTGATGGCGAGAGGCAAGCGCAGGAACCCAAGCAACAGAAACCAAGACTACATGGCACCATCGGAGCCCAATTCTCCCATCAAAACAAACATGGAATATCCAAACACACCAGAAAGGCAAGATCTAGTTTCAAAATCATTTTTGATCATGATGCTGGAGGACTTCAAGAAAGACGTGAAGAACACCCTTAGAGAACAAGTAGAAGCCTACAGAGAGGAATCGCAAAAATGCCTGAAAGAATCGCAAACATCCCTGAAAGAATTCCAGGAAAACATAAATAAACAAGTAGAAGCCCATAGAGAGGAGACACAAAAATCCCTGAAAGAATTCCAGGAAAACATAAATAAACAAGTAGAAGCCCATAGAGAGGAGACACAAAAATCCCTGAAAGAATTCCAGGAAAACACAATCAAACAGTTGAAGGAATTAAAAATGGAAATAGAAGCAATCAAGAAAGATCACATGGAAACAACCCTGGATATAGAAAACCAAAAGAAGAGACAAGGAGCTGTAGATACAAGCTTCACCAACAGAATACAAGAGATGGAAGAGAGAATCTCAGGAGCAGAAGATTCCATAGAAATCATTGACTCAACTGTCAAAGATAATGTAAAGCAGAAAAAGCTACTGGTCCAAAACATACAGGAAATCCAGGACTCAATGAGAAGATCAAACCTAAGGATAATAGGTATAGAAGAGAGTGAAGACTCCCAGCTCAAAGGACCAGTAAATATCTTCAACAAAATCATAGAAGAAAACTTCCCTAACCTAAAAAAAGAGATACCCATAGACATACAAGAAGCCTACAGAACTCCAAATAGATTGGACCAGAAAAGAAACACCTCCCGTCACATAATTGTCAAAACACCAAACGCACAAAATAAAGAAAGAATATTAAAAGCAGTAAGGGAAAAAGGTCAAGTAACATATAAAGGGAGACCTATCAGAATCACACCAGACTTCTCGCCAGAAACTATGAAGGCCATAAGATCCTGGACTGATGTCATACAGACCCTAAGAGAACACAAATGCCAGCCCAGGTTACTGTATCCAGCAAAACTCTCAATTAACATTGATGGAGAAACCAAGATATTCCATGACAAAAACAAATTTACACAATATCTTTCTACAAATCCAGCACTACAAAGGATAATAAATGGTAAAGCCCAACATAAGGAGGCAAGCTATACCCTAGAAGAAGCAAGAAAATAATCGTCTTGGCAACAAAACAAAGACAATGAAAGCACATAAACATAACCTCACATCCAAATATGAATATAACGGGAAGCAATAATCACTATTCCTTAATATCTCTCAATATCAATGGCCTCAACTCCCCAATAAAAAGACATATTAACAAACTGGATACGCAACGAGGACCCTGCATTCTGCTGCCTACAGGAAACACACCTCAGAGACAAAGACAGACACTACCTCAGAGTGAAAGGCTGGAAAACAACTTTCCAAGCAAATGGTCAGAAGAAGCAAGCTGGAGTAGCCATTCTAATATCAAATAAAATCAATTTCCAACTAAAAGTCATCAAAAAAGATAAGGAAGGACACTTCATATTCATCAAAGGAAAAATCCACCAAGATGAACTCTCAATCCTAAATATCTATGCCCCAAATACAAGGGCACCTACATACGTAAAAGAAACCTTACTAAAGCTCAAAACACACATTGCACCTCACACAATAATAGTGGGAGATTTCAACACCCCACTCTCATCAATGGACAGATCATGGAAACAGAAATTAAACAGTGATGTCGACAGACTAAGAGAAGTCATGAGCCAAATGGACTTAATGGATAATTATAGAACATTCTATCCTAAAGCAAAAGAATATACCTTCTTCTCAGCTCCTCATGGTACTTTCTCCAAAATTGACCATATAATTGGTCAAAAAACGGGCCTCAACAGGTACAGAAAGATAGAAATAATCCCATGCGTGCTATCGGACCACCACGGCCTAAAACTGGTCTTCAATAACAGTAAGGGAAGAATGCCCACATATATGTGGAAATTGAACAATGTTCTACTCAATGATAACCTGGTCAAGGAAGAAATAAAGAAAGAAATTAAAAACTTTTTAGAATTTAATGAAAATGAAGGTACAACATACCCAAACTTATGGGACACAATGAAAGCTGTGCTAAGAGGAAAACTCATAGCGCTGAGTGCCTGCAGAAAGAAACAGGAAAGAGCATATGTCAGCAGCTTGACAGCACACCTAAAAGCTCTAGAACAGAAAGAAGCAAATACACCCAGGAGGAGTAGAAGGCAGGAAATAATCAAACTCAGAGCTGAAATCAACCAAGTAGAAACAAAAAGGACCATAGAAAGAATCAACAGAACCAAAAGTTGGTTCTTTGAGAAAATCAACAAGATAGATAAACCCTTAGCCAGACTAACGAGAGGACTCAGAGAGTGTGTCCAAATTAGCAAAATCAGAAATGAAAAGGGAGACATAACTACAGATCCAGAGGAAATTCAAAAAATCATCAGATCTTACTATAAAAACCTATATTCAACAAAACTTGAAAATCTTCAGGAAATGGACAATTTCCTAGACAAATACCAGGTATGGAAGTTAAATCAGGAACAGATAAACCAGTTAAACAACCCCTTAACCCCTAAGGAAATAGAAGCAGTCATTAAAGGTCTCCCAACCAAAAAGAGCCCAGGTCCAGACGGGTTTAGTGCAGAATTCTATCAAACCTTCATAGAAGACTTCATACCAATATTATCCAAACTATTCCACAAAATTGAAACAGATGGAGCACTACCGAATTCCTTCTACGAAGCCACAATGACTCTTATAGCTAAACCACACAAAGACACAACAAAGAAAGAGAACTTCAGACCAATTTCCCTTATGAATATCGACGCAAAAATACTCAATAAAATTCTGGCAAACCGAATTCAAGAGCACATCAAAACAATCATCCACCATGATCAAGTAGGCTTCATCCCAGGCATGCAGGGATGGTTCAATATACGGAAAACCATCAACGTGATCCATTATATAAACAAACTGAAAGAACAGAACCACATGATTATTTCATTATATGCTGAGAAAGCATTTGACAAAACTCAACACCCCTTCATGATAAAAGGCATGGAAATAATAGGAATTCAAGGCCCATACCTAAACATAGTAAAAGCCATATACAGCAAACCAGTTGCTAACATTAAAATAAATGGAGAGAAACTTGAAGCAATCCCACTAAAATCAGGGACTAGGCAAGGCTGCCCACTCTCTCCCTACTTATTCAATATAGTTCTTGAAGTTCTAGCCAGAGCAATCAGACAACAAAAAGAGATCAAAGGGATACAGATCGGAAAAGAAGAGGTCAAAATATCACTCTTTGCAGATGACATGATAGTATATTTAAGTGATCCCAAAAGATCCACCAGAGAACTACTAAAGCTGATAAACAACTTCAGCAAAGTGGCTGGGTATAAAATTAACTCAAATAAATCAGTAGCCTTCCTCTACACAAAATAGAAACAAGCCGAGAAAGAAATTAGGGAAACGACACCCTTCATAATAGACCCAAATAATATAAAGTACCTCGGTGTGACTTTAACCAAGCAAGTAAAAGATCTGTACAATAAGAACTTCAAGACACTGAAGAAAGAAATTGAAGAAGACCTCAGAAGATGGAAAGATCTCCCATGCTCATGGATTGGCAGGATTAATATAGTAAAAATGGCCATTTTACCAAAAGCAATCTACAGATTCAATGCAATCCCCATCAAAATACCAATCCAATTCTTCAAAGAGTTAGACAGAACAATTTGTAAATTCATCTTGAATAACAAAAAACCCAGGATAGCTAAAGCTATCCTCAACAATAAAAGGACTTGAGGTTGAATCACTATCCCTGAACTCAAGCAGTATTACAGAGCAATAGTGATAAAAACTGCATGGTATTGGTACAGAGACAGACAGATAGACAAATGGAATAGAATTGAAGACCCAGAAATGAACCCACACACCTATGGTCACTTGATTTTTGAAAAAGGAGCCAAAACCATCCAATGGAAAAAAGATAGCATTTTCAGCAAATGGTGCTGGTTCAACTGGAGGGCAACATGTAGAAGAATGCAGATCGATCCATGATTATCACCCTGTACAAAGCTTAAGTCCAAGTGGATCAAGGACCTCCACATCAAACCAGACACACTGAAACTAATAGAAGAAAAACTAGGGAAGCATCTGGAACACATGGGCACTGGAAAAAATTTCCTGAACAAAACACCAATGGCTTATGTTCTAAGATCAAGAATCGACAAATGGGATCTCATAAAACTGCAAAGCTTCTGTAAAGCAAAGGACACCGTGGTTAAGACAAAACGGCAACCAACAGATTGGGAAAAGATCTTTACCAATCCTACAACAGATAGAGGCCTTATATCCAAAATATACAAAGAACTCAAGAAGTTAGAGCGCAGGGAAACAAATAACCCTATTAAAAAATGGGGTTCAGAGCTAAACAAAGAATTCACAGCTGAGGAATGCCGAATGGCTGAGAAACACCTAAAGAAATGTTCAACATCTTTAGTCATAAGGGAAATGCAAATCAAAACAACCCTGAGATTTCACCTCACACCAGTGAGAATGGCTAAGATCAAAAACTCAGGTGACAGCAAATGCTGGCGAGGATGTGGAGAAAGAGGAACACTCCTCCATTGTTGGTGGGATTGCAGACTGGTAAAACCATTCTGGAAAGCAGTCTGGAGGTTCCTCAGAAAATTGGACATTGAACTGCCTTAGGATCCAGCTATACCTCTCTTGGGCATATACCCAAAAGATGCCTCAACATATAAAAGAGACACGTGCTCCACTATGTTCATCGCAGCCTTATTTATAATAGCTAGAAAATGGAATGAACCCAGATGCCCTTCAACAGAGGAATGGATACAGAAAATGTGGTACATCTACACAATGGAATATTACTCAGCTATCAAAAACAACGAGTTTATGAAATTCGTAGGCAAATGGTTGGAACTGGAAAATATCATCCTGAGTGAGCTAACCCAATCACAGAAAGACATACGTGGTATGCACTCATTGATAAGTGGCTATTAGCCCAAATGCTTGAATTACCCTAGATCCCTAGAACAAACGAAACTCAAGACGGATGATCAAAATGTGAATGCTTCACTCCTTCTTTAAATGAGGAAAAAGTATACCCTTGGCAGGGAAGGGAGAGGCAAAGATTAAAACAGAGACTGAAGGAACACCCATTCAGAGCCTGCCCCACATGTGGCCCATACATATACAGCCACCCAATTAGACAAGATGGATGAAGCAAAGAAGTTCAGACCGACAGGAGCCGGATGTAGATCGCTCCTGAGAGAAACAGCCAGAATACAGCAAATACAGAGGCGAATGCCAGCAGCAAACCACTGAACTGAGAATAGGACCCCCATTGAAGGAATCAGGGAAAGAACTGGAAGAGCTTGAAGGGGCTCAAGACCCCAAAAGTACAACAATGCCAAGCAACCAGAGCTTACAGGGACTAAGCCACTACCTAAATACTATACATGGACTGACCCTGGACTCTGACCCCATAGGTAGCAATGAATATCCTAGTAAGAGCACCAGTGGAAGGGGAAGCCCTGGGTCCTGCTAAGACTGAACCCCCAGTGAACTAGACTATGGGGGGAGGGCGGCAATGGGGGGAGGGTTGGGAGGGGAACACCCATAAGGAAGGGGAGGGGTGAGGGGGATGTTTGCCCGGAAACCGGGAAAGGGAATAACACTTGAAATGTATATAAGAAATACTCAAGTTAATAAAAAAGAAAGAAATTAAGATCTCCATTCAGAGAGAAATGGGAGTTTGAAACATTTTCATTGACTGATTAAGTGAGTGATTAATTTTGAGACAAGTCTGACTGTGTTTATCTGACTGTCCTGGAACTTAATGTGTAGATTCAGACAGCCAGTCTGCGATGACTCTTCCTACCTTTGCCTTTCAAGTGTTGAGATTACAGGCACAAGCCTCCATGGCTAGCTACTTTATTTTTTTGTGACAGATTTCTCACATAAATATATATGATATATTCATTGGTTGTATTGCATTAAGATTTCATCTTGCAAGATGTTTCTCAGTTCTTGATATTGCTCATTGGGATACTGAATATATATGACAATAATTTTAAGTTTAATTACTGACATCTGTCATGTGCACAGTCTTAGAGAGCAAGTTTGTAGGTCTGGAAAATATTGTACTTGATGTATTTTCTCAAGCTATTACTGTGAATAAAATTCAGACTTGTCTATTTAGGAAATAATAGAAATAATTAACCTAATTCTCATAGTGTATTAGTCATAGAGCTGAAGGGATTTGCAATACAATAGGAAGAACAACAATATCAACCAACCAGATCCCACTAGATCTCCCAAGGACTAAACGGTCAAACAAATAGTACACATAGAGGGACCCATGACTCCATCCACATATGTAGCAGAGGATGGCATTGTCCAGCATCAATAAGAGGAATATCCCTTGGTCCTGTGAAGACTTGTTTCCTCAATGTAGGGCAATATGAGGGTGTTGAAGTTTGAGTGGGTGGGTGGGAGTGGGAGCATCCTCATAGAAGCAGGGAAAGGATGGAGGGAGTATGGGAGGGGGGAAGGGGATAACATTTGAAATGTACATAAATAAAATATTCAAGAAAAATAAAATGTTAAGTAAGGAAAAATATTTTCCATAATACCATAATATTATAATCTAAACTTTGTATATGCTTTTTTCTTCTTTTATCTATATTTCAACATTTTACATTAAACAGAGGTCTTTTTCCATAAATTAAAACTCTATATTTTAACTAATGAACCCCCAAATAATCATTAAAATGACTGATTTTTCTACTTCTTTTAAAGTATTTATTTTGTGTGTGCATGTGTGCATATACATGCACATATATTTAATTTTTACTGGATATTTTTATTTACATTTCAAATGTTATGCCCTTTTCTAGTTTACCATTCATAATCCCCCTATCACGTGTCCCTTCCCCTTTCTTCTTTGAGGGTGTTCCCCCTCCCCTTCCACTCACCCCTTCCTGTTTCCCTGCCCTGACACCCCCCTACATTGGGGGGGTCCATTCTTGGCAGGACCAAGGGCTTCTCTTACCACTGTTAACTAACAAGGCCATTCTCTGCTACATATGCAGCTGGAGCCATGGGTATGTCCATGTGTACTCTTTGGGCTTCTAATTACTTGTTTTTATAACTAATTCAATCTATGTAAACAGATTTCATAATAGTTTTATATGTAATAAAAATACATGTCAAGTTTTTGTACTTCTGTACATTTTTAAATTTGTAACAAAAATTATTTTTAAGTGTGTATAATTTTTGATATGTATGTTTGTATGTATGTACATTTCTAATTATGTTAGTCAAATAGGCAGTCATATTTTTATAATGAATTAAGCACTATATTGTAGAGTCCTATCTAATTGTCTATCTTTAATGTTACTTTTGTTCATTATGAATTGGCATTTCCTTACATGGCTCTAAGTAAGGCAGAACCCTTAGCTATAAAATATACTTTGATGACTGCTCATTTGAAATCTCATGGGGCAGAGTCAGCTTTCCAGATCTTAATATTGCAGTTGTGCTCTCACCTGACTCCCGTTATTTACCCTTATAAACTTTCCACTTATGAGAACCTAACCGTCTCAGTCAGTGCTGTCTCAAACCCTCAATGCAAGTTGCATTGCCACTGACTCATCTTATGCTGATTTTCATTCCTTGGAACATTTTATGTTCTGCTAGACTTGCACAAATTCTACTAGTGATTGAAGTATTTCTATAACTAACCTAACCCTTAGAGATTGCTTCATCTTGCTTGGCTTGCTGTGAAATTAATTCTGTAACTTTGCAGTTTATTTATTTCCTGCATTATCCATAAGGGCAAGAACTCAGTATGAATTTTTTCATTCACACTTGCTATCACTAAACTCTAAATCCTCAAACAGGATAAGTGTTTATACTTCCTGCTGCAATCTGGAATGACGTTTTCAAATATTATGAGTGTGTCTCAAGAAGATGGAACACCATTCTACCCATTCAATGCATTTTAAAGTTTCTAATACAGAGGCACCATGGTTACCTCTGGGTTGGCTGTTCTGGTATGACAGTAGAGACTATTAGTCCTTCTTATTGGAAGCTGAATAGAAAGAGCCTGCATTTTTATCCTTGATTTGTAATGAGAGTCCTGTTTCAAATTAAAAGATAGCAAACTTAGGCGGATGAAGAACTGTTATAGTGGCCATGGACTAATATACCCACAACATCTATGGCTGTCAAATGGGTAGCAACAGAGATTGTCAAATACACGTGCAATTAAGTGAACTTTAAAATGCTGGCAACAATTTAAAGCTCAACGATGAGATAGATCAGATATTCTACTGGTGAAATATCCCCTGATCACCTGTTTTCATACCTGTAAAAGCTCTACATTGATTTCCTCTTTTGCTTATTTATATTATGTGACAGTCAGCTGCAACTTTCTTATAAAAAAACTCAATGGACAATAATGTGACTTGTATGTGACCACCTCTGGGATTAATTTGTGTGAAAAAATATGTAGGGGAATGTTTATTTTACAATTTTTTCAGAAATATATGGTGCTATGAATTTTATTTGCATATGGTTTGGATATTGCTTCTAAAGGGGACTATTTTGGAAGTGTGATCTTCAGTGTCACATGTTGAGAGAATGAGGGGCCTTTAATAAGTGTGGTTTAAGCAAGACTTCCAAACATGTCATCCATCATGCAGTTTACAGTCCTACAGAAGACTCACCAGGGATTGAACAGATAAGTCTTTGTTAGTTGCCGTTATTGTTTCTAAAACTGTGAAATAAATAAGCCTTTCTTTTATAAGCAGACAACTTTAGATATTTTGTTATAGTTTTGGGAAATAGATTATTACATGTGAAATCCGATACCCACCAAACATTTCTGTTGTCTATGTTTCTTACAGACTGTTTAGTACCATTCACTGGAACAACTATTTTGTTCTCAGATCCACTTGGAACATGGCAAAGTGTGAGAAGGTGTCAATCATAGCATAGTAAAGTATAAACTGGGGGAATCTTTTATTATAAATTTTAGCAATGTTCCATTTAAACTGTTTTACTATGATGAGTGTTTACTATTTTCTCAATAAATCAGTGTAAAAATTAGTAACAGTTGGTATTGAAAAGGTTAGATCAATTGTACAGCCTGCACAGGCTTTACTAAGTGTAAATGGATTGAATTAAATATCATGTATATTTCAAGAGAAGATATAAGTATGGAGTAGCTCTCAATGAGATTTGTAATGTAACAATCACAAAAATAGAAGCTGGCATAGTTTTCTGAATACCATATGTTGTGTAAAAAATAACACAATAATCTTTTTATTTAATAATCTTCCCATGTTTGTATCTCATATAAGTTCCAAAGCTAAGATGTATTAAGTATAATATAAGATTATTATTCCATTCTTGAGTTATATTCTGGGGGAAATTTAAAAAAAATATTTTCATACAGAGACAAATGGTCAATAAACTTACAACATCGAGTGTCCTTTTGAGAAACCAAAGACAGGCAGATTTCTGTGAGTTCTAAGACAGCTAGATTACAAAGAGTTCCAGATGAACCCCAACAAATAAAAATAAAAGGAACAAACAAATGAGCAAGCAAAGACAACAAAGAAACAAAAAAATCAATAATCCAGGAAGCCTTTTTGAAATTTATTCACATATGTATGCTATAACTGTAACTAATGATTCTATAAGTATTTTGCCTTCTCATATTATATTTGCTTTATTAGAATGTCAGGAGAAAATTATCAAAAAAATAAAATTGTTTTACATAGTGACAGAAATAATGAAACAAAATGAGAAAAATAAATATGGATGAAATCTGCTTTTCAGGTAGTTCCTGGATCACATGTACCTACTTTCAAAGGTAACATATATGAACTGGTGTTTGGTCATCAAATTGGATAACAAAATGGATAAGTTAGAAAGATAAACAAAGTAAGATTTGCAAAATATCCTGATGTAAATTATATTTAAAGAAAGCATTGCATCAGTTTCTTTACTCCTTATGTTTTGTCTCATTGATTAGAAGTAGTCTTTGGTAAATATCTGCCTTCCACTACATACATAGACCAATAGATAGCTTTCAATAATGGCTTGGCATAGTGTGTTCCAGATTAACCCCCCTCTGTGTTTGTGTGTTTATGTGTTTGTGTGTGTATGTGTGTGTTTGTGTGTGTATGTGTGTGTGAGTGTGTGTGTGTGTGTGTGTGTGTGTGTGTGTGTGTGTGTAACCATTCCTAATACAATGTTGGCTTTATAGACCTTTAGCAACCATATATTGTTGCAATCAGACTAGTAGCATCTCCTTCTCGATTGAGGTTAGACAAGGTATTTCAGTAGAGAGAAAAGATTCCAGAGACAGGCAACAGCGTCAGAGACAGCCCTGTACCTGCTGTTAGAAGTCCTACATGAAGACCACTGTACAATACTGCTACCATGTACAGAGGACCTAGGTCAATCTCATGCATCCTCTCTAGTTTACAGTTCAGTCTCTGAGCCCCTATGAGCCCAGGTTGGTTGATTCGGTGTATTTTTTTATAGTGCTCATTACCTTTCTGGCTCCTTCCTTCCCATCTTCCACAAGATTACCCAGGCTCTGCCTAATGCTTAGTTGTGGGTCTCTGCATCTGTTTCCATAATTCACTGGATGAGGGATCTCTGATGACATCTATGCTATGCTCCTTTCTGCAGGTATAGCAGAATATCATCAACAATATCAGGCATGGGCTGTCTCTTATGGCATGGATCTCAAGCTTGACCAGTCATTAGTTTGTCAATCCCCCTAATCTCTGCTCCATCTTAAACCTGCATATCATTTAGACAGAACAAATTGTAGATAGGATGTTTTGTGGTTGGGTTGTTTAGTATTCTTGTGTGATTACAGAAGATGGGCTGTTCATCCTCTATACCCTCCATTGCTAGGAGTCTTACTAGGCTCACCTTCACAGATAGCTAGGACTTTCCATTGCCCTAGGTTTCTAGCTTGACCCACAGATGTGATCCCTGCCTTCCAATTATTTCTTCGAGTTTTCTTCTTCCTCTGACATCTTGATCCCTCTGCTTCTATATCCACTTCCCCCTCAGTCAGTCCCCTACCCATTCCACAACCATGTCTATTTTATTTCCCCATCTCAGGTGAGATTCAAATATCCCATCCCTAACCTTGGGCAGTCCTTCTTAGGTTCTTAGGGTCTGTAGCCTGATTATCCTGTACTTTATCATTAATAGCCACTTATAAGTGAGTACATACCATATTTGACTTGCTGAGTAACCTCACTCAGGAATATATTTTCTAGCTCTATCAATTTTCTTGCAAGATTTTTATATAATTTTTAATAGCTGAGTAATACTCCATTGTGTAAATTTACCATGCTTATTATCTGTTCTTCAGTTAAGGGATATCTAGGTTGTTTCCAGTTTCTGCCTATTATGAATAAAGCTACTATGAACATAGTCACATACCCTTGTGTTATGCATCTTATCTCATTTACTTTGAAACATTTGGTTGTCTGGCATAAAAAGGAAGAAAAACTCATGGTCCTGTGAAGGTTCATTTCCCCAGTGTAGGGGAATGCCAGTACAATGAGGTGAGAGTGTGTGGGTGGGAGTGGCAGCATCCTCACAGAAGCATGGGGAGGGGATGGGAGAGGGGATAACCAGGAACAGGGATAACACTTGAAATGTCAATACATAAAATAGCCAATAAAAAAGAAAAAATGAAGAAGAAAATACTTATATCAGTTTAGACTTCTCTGCTCTAAGCTATGTGGTTTTAAGAAAGGTCATCTGTGACCCAAATCCTGTGGGACAGAAAGCTAAACCTTCAGAGAGGCAGAAACTCCTGGGAAACCAGAGGAGACTGCACTCTGCACACACATCTCGGACGCCAGAGAAAAACACCAAATGCCAACTGGAACCCTGGGGCACTGAAGCTCCCAGAAACGGCAGTGCAGATCTTCCTGGTTGCTGCCACCACAGAGAGCTTGTGGGCAGCACCCCGCGAGCGAACTTGAGCCTCGGGACCACAGGTAAGACCAACTTTTCTGCTGCAAGTGACCTGCCTGGTGAACACAAGACACAGGCCCACAGGAACAGCTGAAGACCTGTAGAGAGGAAAAACTACACGCCCGAAAGCAGAACACTCTGTCCCCATAACTGGCTGAAAGAAAACAGGAAAAGAGGTCTATAGCACTCCTGACACACAGGCTTATAGGGCAGTCTAGCCACTGTCAGAAATAGCAGAACAAAGTAACACTAGAGATAATCTGATGGCGAGAGGCAAGCATAGGAACACACGCAACAGACACCAAGACTACATGGCACCATCGAGCCCAATTCTCCCATCAAAACAAATATGGAATATCCAAACACACCAGAAAAGCAAGATCTAGTTTCAAAATCATATTTGATCATGATGCTGGAGGACTTCAAGAAAGACGTGAAGAACTCCCTTAGAGAACAAGCAGAAGCCTACAGAGAGGAATCGCAAAAATGCCTGAAAGAATTCCAGGAAAACATAAATAAACAAGTAGAAGCCCATAGAGAGGAGACACAAAAATCCCTGAAAGAATTCCAGGAAATCATAAATAAACAAGTAGAAGCCAATAGAGAGGAGACACAAAAATCCCTGAAAGAATTCCAGGAAAACACAATCAAACAGTTGAAGGAATTAAAAATGGAAATAGAAGCAATCAAGAAAGATCACATGGAAACAACCCTGGATATAGAAAACCAAAAGAAGAGACAAGGAGCTGTAGATACAAGCTTCACCAACAGAATACAAGAGATGGAAGAGAGAATCTCAGGAGCAGAAGATTCCATAGAAATCATTGACTCAACTGTCAAAGATAATGTAAAGCAGAAAAAGCTACTGGTCCAAAACATACAGGAAATCCAGGACTCAATGAGAAGATCAAACTTAAGGATAATAGGTATAGAAGAGAGTGAAGACTCCCAGCTCAAAGGACCAGTAAATATCTTCAACAAAATCATAGAAGAAAACTTCCCTAACCTAAAGAACGAGAAACCCATAGACATACAAGAAGCCTACAGAACTCCAAATAGATTGGACCAGAAAAGAAACACCTCCCATCACATAATAGTCAAAACACCAAACACACAAAATAAAGAAAGAATATTAAAAGCAGTAAGGGAAAAAGGTCAAGTAACATATAGAGGCAGACCTATCAGAATCACACCAGACTTTTCGCCAGAAACTATGAAGGCCAGAAGATCCTGGACTGATGTCATACAAATCCTAAGAGAACACAAATGACAGCCCAGATTACTGTATCCTGGAGAACTCTCAATTAACATAGATGGAGAAACCAAGATATTCCATGGCAAAACCAAATTTACACAATATCTTTCTACAAATCCAGCACTACAAAGGATAATATATGGTAAAGCCCAACATAAGGAGGCAAGTTATACCCTAGAAGAAGCAAGAAACTAATCGTCTTGGCAACAAAACAAAGAGAAGAAAAGCACACAAACATAATCTCACATCCAAATATGAATATAACAGGAAGCAATAATCACTATTCCTTAATATCTCTCAACATCAATGGCCTCAACTCCCCAATAAAAAGACATAGATTAACAACCTGGATACGCAACGAGGACCCTACATTCTGCTGCCTACAGGAAACACACCTCAGAGAAAAAGACAGACACTACCTCAGAGTGAAAGGCTGGAAAACAACTTTCCAAGCAAATGGTCGGAAGAAGCAAGCTGGAGTAGCCATTCTAATATCAGAAAAAATCAATTTTCAACTAAAAGTCATCAAAAAAGATAAGGAAGGACACTTCATATTCATCAAAGAAAAAATCCACCAGGATGAACTCTCAATCCTAAATATCTATGCCCCAAATACAAGGGCACCTACATACGTAAAAGAAACATTACTAAAGCTCAAAACACACATTGCAACTCACACAATAATAGTAGGAGATTTCAACACCCCACTCTCTTCAATGGACAGATCATGGAAACAGAAACTGAACAGAGACGTAGACAGACTAAGAGAAGTCATGAGCCAAATCGACTTAACGGATATTTATAGAACATTCTATCCTAAAGCAAAAGGATATAACTTCTTCTCAGCTCCTCATGGTACTTTTTCAAAAACTGACCATAATTGGACAAAAAACGGGCCTCAACAGGTACAGAAAGATAGAAATAATCCCATGCGTGCTATCGGACCACCACGGCCTAAAACTGGTCTTCAATAACAAGAAGGGAAGAATGCCCACATATACGTGGAAATTGAACAATGCTCTACTCAATGATAACCTGGTCAAGGAAGAAATGAAGAAAGAACTTAAAAGACTTTTTAGAATTTAATGAAAATGAAGGTACAACATACCCAAACCTATGGGACACAATGAAAGCTGTGCTAAGAGGAAAACTCATAGCGCTGAGTGCCTGCAGAAAGAAACAGGAAAGAGCATATGTCAGCAGCTTGACAGCACACCTAAAAGCTCTAGAACAAAAAGAAGCAAATACACCCAGGAGGAGTAGAAGGCAGGAAATAATCAAACTCAGAGCTGAAATCAACCAAGTAGAAACAAAAAGGACCATAGAAAGAATCAAGAGAACCAAAAGTTGGTTCTTTGAGAAAATCAACAAGATAGATAAACCCTTAGCCAGACTAAAGAGAGGACACAGAGAGTGTGTCCAAATTAACAAAATCAGAAATGAAAAGGGAGACATAAGTACAGATTCAGAGGAAATTCAAAAAATCATCAGATCATACTATAAAAACCTATATTAAACAAAACTTGAAAATCTACAGGAAATGGACAATTTCCTAGACAGATACCAGGTACCGAAGTTAAATCAGGAACAGATAAACCAGTTAAACAACCACATAACTCCTAAGGAAATAGAAGCAGTCATTAAAGGTCTCCCAACCAAAAAGAGCCCAGGTCCAGACGGGTTTAGTGCAGAATTCTATCAGACCTTCATAGAAGACCTCATACCAATATTATCCAAACTATTCCACAAAATTGAAACGGATGGAGCCCTACCGAATTCCTTCTATGAAGCCACAATTACACTTATACCTAAGCCACACAAAGACCCAACAAAGAAAGCGAACTTCAGACCAATTTCCCTTATGAATATTGACCCAAAAATACTCAATAAAATTCTGGCAAACCGAATCCAAGAGCACATCAAAACAATCATCCACCATGATCAAGTAGGCTTAATCCCAAGCATGCAGGGATGGTTTACTATATGGAAAACCATCAATGAGATCCATTATATAAACAAACTGAAAGAACAAAACCACATGATCATTTCAGTAGATACTGAGAAAGCATTTGACAAAATTCAACACCTGTTTATGATAAAAGTCCTGGAAATAATAGGAATTCGAGGCCCATACCTAAACATAGTAAAAGCCATGTACAGCAAACCAGTTTGTAACATTAAGCTAAATGGAGAGAAACTTGAAGCAATTCCACTAAAATCAGAGACTAGACAAGGCTGCCAACTCTCTCCCTACTTATTCAATATAGTTCTTGAAGTTCTAACCAGAGCAATCAGACAACCTAAGGAGGTCAAGGGGATACAGATCGGAAAAGAAGAAGTCAACATATCACTATTTGCAGATGATATGATAGTATATTTAAGTGATCCCAAAAGTTCCACCAGAGAACTACTAAAGCTGATAAACAACTTCAGCAAAGTGGCTGGGTATAAAATTAACTCAAATAAATCAGTAGCCTTCCTCTACACAAAATAGAAACAAGCCGAGAAAGAAATTAGGGAAACGACACCCTTCATAATAGACCCAAATAATATAAAGTACCTCGGTGTGACTTTAACCAAGCAAGTAAAAGATCTGTACAATAAGAACTTCAAGACACTGAAGAAAGAAATTGAAGAAGACCTCAGAAGATGGAAAGATCTCCCATGCTCATGGATTGGCAGGATTAATATAGTAAAAATGGCAATTTTACCAAAAGCAATCTACAGATTCAATGCAATCCCCATCAAAATACCAATCCAATTCTTCAAAGAGTTAGACAGAACAATTTGCAAATTCATCTTGAATAACAAAAAACCCAGGATAGCTAAAGCTATCCTCAACAATAAAAGGACTTGAGGGGGAATCACTATCCCTGAACTCAAGCAGTATTACAGAGCGATAGTGATAAAAACTGCATGGTATTGGTACAGAGACAGACAGATAGACCAATGGAATAGAATTGAAGACCCAGAAATGAACCCACACACCTATGGTCACTTGATTTTTGACAAAGGAGCCAAAACCATCCAATGGAAAAAAGATAGCATTTTCAGCAAATGGTGCTGGTTCAACTGGAGGTCAACATGTAGAAGAATGCAGATCGATCCATGCTTATCACCCTGTACAAAGCTTAAGTCCAAGTGGATGAAAGACCTCCACATCAAACCAGACACACTCAAACTAATAGAAGAAAAACTAGGGAAGCATCTGGAACACATGGGCACTGGAAAAAAAATTTCCTGAACAAAACACCAATGGCTTATGCTCTAAGATCAAGAATGGACAAATGGGATCTCATAAAACTGCAAAGCTTCTGTAAGGCAAAGGACGCTGTGGTTAGGACAAAACAGCAACCAACAGATTGGGAAAAGATCTTTACCAATCCTACAACAGATAGAGGCCTTATATCCAAAATATACAAAGAACTCAAGAAGTTAGACCGCAGGGAGACAAATAACCCTATTAAAAATGTGGTTCAGGGCCTCAAGATCTCCATGCCAAGATCCAGGTCAGAAACGTGTATCTCCCAGCCTCCAGATCAGGATCAAAGGTGAGCCTTCCAATTCTGGATTGTAGTTCATACCAGATACAGTCAAGTTGACAACCAGGAATAGCCACCACAGGAAGGAAGCAGAGACACTGGATTCCACCCTCTGTAAAGAATAGGAAAAGACCGGAAGTCCCACACCCGCGGATCCCGGCCCGCAGCAGCTCTCTGCTCCCAGACCCGGTGAGAGAGAGACCCAACCGCCTGGTCAGGTGGGCACTCCTGAGGCTGCAGAGCGGAAGAGACCACCAACACTGCTCACCTCTGCCCACATCCCTGGCCCAAGAGGAAACTGTATAAGGCCTCTGGGCTCCCGTGGGGGAGGGCCCAGGAGCGGCAGGACTCCTGCCTGAGACACCGCAGGAACCTGAAAGAAACAGACAGGATAAACAGTTCTCTGCACCCAAATCCCGTGGGAGGGAGAGCTAAACATTCAGAGAGGCAGACAAGCCTGGGAAACCAGAAGAGACTGCTCCCTGCACACACATCTTGGACGCAGGAGGAAAAAGCCAAAGACCATCTGGAACCCTGGTGCAATGAAGCTCCCGGAAGGGGCGGCACAGGTCTTCCTGGTTGCTGCCGCTGCAGAGAGCCCCTGGGCAGCACCCCACGAGCGAACCTGAGCCTCAGGACCACAGGTAAGACCAAATTTTGTGC
Source organism: Rattus norvegicus (assembly GCF_021556685.1). Classification (NCBI taxonomy): domain Eukaryota; kingdom Metazoa; phylum Chordata; class Mammalia; order Rodentia; family Muridae; genus Rattus; species Rattus norvegicus. The sequence continues at coordinate 151,133,641 of NC_141554.1, read as the reverse complement.
TGCAAGAAAGCTGCCTGGTGAGCTTGGGACACACGGAAGCAGAATTTCTCTATGACCAGGCACATTCTGTGTTTACCGGAAGTCCCACACCCGCGGATCCTGGCCCGCAGCAGCTCTCTGCTCCCAGACCCGGTGAGAGAGAGACCCAACCGCCTGGTCAGGTGGGCACTCCTGAGGCTGCAGAGCGGAAGAGACCACCAACACTGCTCACCCCTGCCCACATCCCTGGCCCAAGAGGAAACTGTATAAGGCCTCTGGGCTCCCGTGGGGGAGGGCCCAGGAGCAGCAGGACACCTGCCTGAGACACCAACGGAACCTGAAAGAAACAGACCGGATAAACAGTTCTCTGTACCCAAATCCCGTGGGAGGGAGAGCTAAACCTTCAGAGAGGCAGACAAGCCTGGGAAACCAGAAGAGACTACTCCCTGCACACACATCTTGGACGCCAGAGGAAAAAGCCAAAGACCATCAGGAACCCTGGTGCAATGAAGCTCCCGGAAGGGGCGGCACAGGTCTTCCTGGTTGCTGCCGCTGCAGAGAGCCCCTGGGCAGCACCCCACGAGCGAACTTGAGCCTCGGGACCACAGGTAAGACCAAATTTTCTGCTGCAAGAAAGCTGCCTGGTAAACGCAAGACACAGGCCCACAGGAACAGCTGAAGACCTGTAGAGAGGAAAAACTACACGCCCGAAAGCAGAACACTCTGTCGCCATAACAGGCTGAAAGAGAGGAAAACAGGTCTACAGCACTCCCGACACACAGGCTTATACGACAGTCTAGCCACTGTCAGAAATAGCAGAACAAAGTAACACTAGAGTTAATCTAATGGCGAGAGGCAAGCGCAGGAACCCAAGCAACAGAAACCAAGACTATATGCCATCATCGGAGCCCAATTCTCCCACCAAAACAAACATGGAATATCCAAACACACCAGAAAAGCAAGATCAGGTTTCAAAATCATATTTGATCATGATGCTGGAGGACTTCAAGAAAGACATGAACACACTTAGGGAAACACAGGAAAACATTAATAAACAAGTAGAAGCCTACAAATAGGAATCGCAAAAATCCCTGAAAGAATTCCAGGAAAACACAATCAAACAGTTGAAGGAATTAAAAATGGAAATAGAAGCAATCAAGAAAGAACACATGGAAACAACCCTGGATATAGAAAACCAAAAGAAGAGACAAGGAGCTGTAGATACAAGCTTCACCAACAGAATACAAGAGATGGAAGAGAGAATCTCAGGAGCAGAAGATTCCATAGAAATCATTGACTCAACTGTCAAAGATAATGTAAAGCGGAAAAAGCTACTGGTCCAAAACATACAGGAAATCCAGGACTCAATGAGAAGATCAAACCTAAGGATAATAGGTATAGAAGAGAGTGAAGACTCCCAGCTCAAAGGACCAGTAAATATCTTCAACAAAATCATAGAAGAAAACTTCCCTAACCTAAAAAAAGAGATACCCATAGACATACAAGAAGCCTACAGAACTCCAAATAGATTGGACCAGAAAAGAAACACCTCCCGTCACATAATTGTCAAACACCAAACGCACAAAATAAAGAAAGAATATTAAAAGCAGTAAGGGAAAAAGGTCAAGTAACATATAAAGGGAGACCTATCAGAATCACACCAGACTTCTCGCCAGAAACTATGAAGGCCAGAAGATCCTGGACTGATGTCATACAGACCCTAAGAGAACACAAATGCCAGCCCAGGTTACTGTATCCAGCAAAACTCTCAATTAACATTGATGGAGAAACCAAGATATTCCATGACAAAAACAAATTTACACAATATCTTTCTACAAATCCAGCACTACAAAGGATAATAAATGGTAAAGCGCAACATAAGGAGGCAAGCTATACCCTAGAAGAAGCAAGAAACTAATCGTCTTGGCAACAAAACAAAGAGAATGAAAGCACACAAACATAAACTCACATCCAAATATGAATATAATGGGAAACAATAATCACTATTCCTTAATATCTCTCAATATCAATGGCCTCAACTCCCCAATAAAAAGACATAGATTAACAAACTGGATACGCAACGAGGACCCTGCATTCTGCTGCCTACAGGAAACACACCTCAGAGACAAAGACAGATACTACCTCAGAGTGAAAGGCTGGAAAACAACTTTCCAAGCAAATGGTCGGAAGAAGCAAGCTGGAGTAGCCATTCTAATATCAGAAAAAATCAATTTTCAACTAAAAGTCATCAAAAAAGATAAGGAAGGACACTTCATATTCATCAAAGAAAAAATCCACCAGGATGAACTCTCAATCCTAAATATCTATGCCCCAAATACAAGGGCACCTACATACGTAAAAGAAACATTACTAAAGCTCAAAACACACATTGCAACTCACACAATAATAGTAGGAGATTTCAACACCCCACTCTCTTCAATGGACAGATCATGGAAACAGAAACTGAACAGAGACGTAGACAGACTAAGAGAAGTCATGAGCCAAATCGACTTAACGGATATTTATAGAACATTCTATCCTAAAGCAAAAGGATATAACTTCTTCTCAGCTCCTCATGGTACTTTTTCAAAAATTGACCATATAATTGGACAAAAACCGGGCCTCAACAGGTACAGAAAGATAGAAATAATCCCATGCGTGCTATCGGACCACCACGGCCTAAAACTGGTCTTCAATAACAAGAAGGGAAGAATGCCCACATATACGTGGAAATTGAACAATGCTCTACTCAATGATAACCTGGTCAAGGAAGAAATGAAGAAAGAACTTAAAAGACTTTTTAGAATTTAATGAAAATGAAGGTACAACATACCCAAACCTATGGGACACAATGAAAGCTGTGCTAAGAGGAAAACTCATAGCGCTGAGTGCCTGTAGAAAGAAACAGGAAAGAGCATATGTCAGCAGCTTGACAGCACACCTAAAAGCTCTAGAACAAAAAGAAGCAAATACACCCAGGAGGAGTAGAAGGCAGGAAATAATCAAACTCAGAGCTGAAATCAACCAAGTAGAAACAAAAAGGACCATAGAAAGAATCAAGAGAACCAAAAGTTGGTTCTTTGAGAAAATCAACAAGATAGATAAACCCTTAGCCAGACTAAAGAGAGGACACAGAGAGTGTGTCCAAATTAACAAAATCAGAAATGAAAAGGGAGACATAAGTACAGATTCAGAGGAAATTCAAAAAATCATCAGATCATACTATAAAAACCTATATTAAACAAAACTTGAAAATCTACAGGAAATGGACAATTTCCTAGACAGATACCAGGTACCGAAGTTAAATCAGGAACAGATAAACCAGTTAAACAACCACATAACTCCTAAGGAAATAGAAGCAGTCATTAAAGGTCTCCTAACCAAAAAGAGCCCAGGTCCAGACGGGTTTAGTGCAGAATTCTATCAGACCTTCATAGAAGACCTCATACCAATACTATCCAAACTATTCCACAAAATTGAAACGGATGGAGCCCTACCGAATTCCTTCTATGAAGCCACAATTACACTTATACCTAAACCACACAAAGACCCAACAAAGAAAGCGAACTTCAGACCAATTTCCCTTATGAATATTGACCCAAAAATACTCAATAAAATTTTGGCAAACCGAATCCAAGAGCACATCAAAACAATCATCCACCATGATCAAGTAGGCTTAATCCCAAGCATGCAGGGATGGTTTACTATATGGAAAACCATCAATGAGATCCATTATATAAACAAACTGAAAGAACAAAACCACATGATCATTTCAGTAGATACTGAGAAAGCATTTGACAAAATTCAACACCTGTTTATGATAAAAGTCCTGGAAATAATAGGAATTCGAGGCCCATACCTAAACATAGTAAAAGCCATGTACAGCAAACCAGTTTGTAACATTAAGCTAAATGGAGAGAAACTTGAAGCAATTCCACTAAAATCAGAGACTAGACAAGGCTGCCAACTCTCTCCCTACTTATTCAATATAGTTCTTGAAGTTCTAACCAGAGCAATCAGACAACCTAAGGAGGTCAAGGGGATACAGATCGGAAAAGAAGAAGTCAACATATCACTATTTGCAGATGATATGATAGTATATTTAAGTGATCCCAAAAGTTCCACCAGAGAACTACTACAGCTGATAAACAACTTCAGCAAAGTGGCTGGGTATAAAATTAACTCAAATAAATCAGTAGCCTTCCTCTACACAAAATAGAAACAAGCCGAGAAAGAAATTAGGGAAACGACACCCTTCATAATAGACCCAAATAATATAAAGTACCTCGGTGTGACTTTAACCAAGCAAGTAAAAGATCTGTACAATAAGAACTTCAAGACACTGAAGAAAGAAATTGAAGAAGACCTCAGAAGATGGAAAGATCTCCCATGCTCATGGATTGGCAGGATTAATATAGTAAAAATGGCAATTTTACCAAAAGCAATCTACAGATTCAATGCAATCCCCATCAAAATACCAATCCAATTCTTCAAAGAGTTAGACAGAACAATTTGCAAATTCATCTTGAATAACAAAAAACCCAGGATAGCTAAAGCTATCCTCAACAATAAAAGGACTTGAGGGGGAATCACTATCCCTGAACTCAAGCAGTATTACAGAGCGATAGTGGTAAAAACTGCATGGTATTGGTACAGAGACAGACAGATAGACCAATGGAATAGAATTGAAGACCCAGAAATGAACCCACACACCTATGGTCACTTGATTTTTGACAAAGGAGCCAAAACCATCCAATGGAAAAAAGATAGCATTTTCAGCAAATGGTGCTGGTTCAACTGGAGGTCAACATGTAGAAGAATGCAGATCGATCCATGCTTATCACCCTGTACAAAGCTTAAGTCCAAGTGGATGAAAGACCTCCACATCAAACCAGACACACTCAAACTAATAGAAGAAAAACTAGGGAAGCATCTGGAACACATGGGCACTGGAAAAAAAATTTCCTGAACAAAACACCAATGGCTTATGCTCTAAGATCAAGAATGGACAAATGGGATCTCATAAAACTGCAAAGCTTCTGTAAGGCAAAGGACGCTGTGGTTAGGACAAAACAGCAACCAACAGATTGGGAAAAGATCTTTACCAATCCTACAACAGATAGAGGCCTTATATCCAAAATATACAAAGAACTCAAGAAGTTAGACCGCAGGGAGACAAATAACCCTATTAAAAATGTGGTTCAGGGCCTCAAGATCTCCATGCCAAGATCCAGGTCAGAAACGTGTATCTCCCAGCCTCCAGATCAGGATCAAAGGTGAGCCTTCCAATTCTGGATTGTAGTTCATACCAGATACAGTCAAGTTGACAACCAGGAATAGCCACCACAGGAAGGAAGCAGAGACACTGGATTCCACCCTCTGTAAAGAATAGGAAAAGACCGGAAGTCCCACACCCGCGGATCCCGGCCCGCAGCAGCTCTCTGCTCCCAGACCCGGTGAGAGAGAGACCCAACCGCCTGGTCAGGTGGGCACTCCTGAGGCTGCAGAGCGGAAGAGACCACCAACACTGCTCACCTCTGCCCACATCCCTGGCCCAAGAGGAAACTGTATAAGGCCTCTGGGCTCCCGTGGGGGAGGGCCCAGGAGCGGCAGGACTCCTGCCTGAGACACCGCAGGAACCTGAAAGAAACAGACAGGATAAACAGTTCTCTGCACCCAAATCCCGTGGGAGGGAGAGCTAAACATTCAGAGAGGCAGACAAGCCTGGGAAACCAGAAGAGACTGCTCCCTGCACACACATCTTGGACGCAGGAGGAAAAAGCCAAAGACCATCTGGAACCCTGGTGCAATGAAGCTCCCGGAAGGGGCGGCACAGGTCTTCCTGGTTGCTGCCGCTGCAGAGAGCCCCTGGGCAGCACCCCACGAGCGAACCTGAGCCTCAGGACCACAGGTAAGACCAAATTTTGTGCTGCAAGAAAGCTGCCTGGTGAGCTTGGGACACACGGAAGCAGAATTTCTCTATGACCGGGCACATTCTGTGTTTACCGGAAGTCCCACACCCGCGGATCCTGGCCCGCAGCAGCTCTCTGCTCCCAGACCCGGTGAGAGAGAGACCCAACCGCCTGGTCAGGTGGGCACTCCTGAGGCTGCAGAGCGGAAGAGACCACCAACACTGCTCACCCCTGCCCACATCCCTGGCCCAAGAGGAAACTGTATAAGGCCTCTGGGCTCCCGTGGGGGAGGGCCCAGGAGCAGCAGGACACCTGCCTGAGACACCAACGGAACCTGAAAGAAACAGACCGGATAAACAGTTCTCTGTACCCAAATCCCGTGGGAGGGAGAGCTAAACCTTCAGAGAGGCAGACAAGCCTGGGAAACCAGAAGAGACTACTCCCTGCACACACATCTTGGACGCCAGAGGAAAAAGCCAAAGACCATCAGGAACCCTGGTGCAATGAAGCTCCCGGAAGGGGCGGCACAGGTCTTCCTGGTTGCTGCCGCTGCAGAGAGCCCCTGGGCAGCACCCCACGAGCGAACTTGAGCCTCGGGACCACAGGTAAGACCAAATTTTCTGCTGCAAGAAAGCTGCCTGGTAAACGCAAGACACAGGCCCACAGGAACAGCTGAAGACCTGTAGAGAGGAAAAACTACACGCCCGAAAGCAGAACACTCTGTCGCCATAACAGGCTGAAAGAGAGGAAAACAGGTCTACAGCACTCCCGACACACAGGCTTATACGACAGTCTAGCCACTGTCAGAAATAGCAGAACAAAGTAACACTAGAGTTAATCTAATGGCGAGAGGCAAGCGCAGGAACCCAAGCAACAGAAACCAAGACTATATGCCATCATCGGAGCCCAATTCTCCCACCAAAACAAACATGGAATATCCAAACACACCAGAAAAGCAAGATCAGGTTTCAAAATCATATTTGATCATGATGCTGGAGGACTTCAAGAAAGACATGAACACACTTAGGGAAACACAGGAAAACATTAATAAACAAGTAGAAGCCTACAAATAGGAATCGCAAAAATCCCTGAAAGAATTCCAGGAAAACACAATCAAACAGTTGAAGGAATTAAAAATGGAAATAGAAGCAATCAAGAAAGAACACATGGAAACAACCCTGGATATAGAAAACCAAAAGAAGAGACAAGGAGCTGTAGATACAAGCTTCACCAACAGAATACAAGAGATGGAAGAGAGAATCTCAGGAGCAGAAGATTCCATAGAAATCATTGACTCAACTGTCAAAGATAATGTAAAGCGGAAAAAGCTACTGGTCCAAAACATACAGGAAATCCAGGACTCAATGAGAAGATCAAACCTAAGGATAATAGGTATAGAAGAGAGTGAAGACTCCCAGCTCAAAGGACCAGTAAATATCTTCAACAAAATCATAGAAGAAAACTTCCCTAACCTAAAAAAAGAGATACCCATAGACATACAAGAAGCCTACAGAACTCCAAATAGATTGGACCAGAAAAGAAACACCTCCCGTCACATAATTGTCAAACACCAAACGCACAAAATAAAGAAAGAATATTAAAAGCAGTAAGGGAAAAAGGTCAAGTAACATATAAAGGGAGACCTATCAGAATCACACCAGACTTCTCGCCAGAAACTATGAAGGCCAGAAGATCCTGGACTGATGTCATACAGACCCTAAGAGAACACAAATGCCAGCCCAGGTTACTGTATCCAGCAAAACTCTCAATTAACATTGATGGAGAAACCAAGATATTCCATGACAAAAACAAATTTACACAATATCTTTCTACAAATCCAGCACTACAAAGGATAATAAATGGTAAAGCGCAACATAAGGAGGCAAGCTATACCCTAGAAGAAGCAAGAAACTAATCGTCTTGGCAACAAAACAAAGAGAATGAAAGCACACAAACATAAACTCACATCCAAATATGAATATAATGGGAAACAATAATCACTATTCCTTAATATCTCTCAATATCAATGGCCTCAACTCCCCAATAAAAAGACATAGATTAACAAACTGGATACGCAACGAGGACCCTGCATTCTGCTGCCTACAGGAAACACACCTCAGAGACAAAGACAGATACTACCTCAGAGTGAAAGGCTGGAAAACAACTTTCCAAGCAAATGGTCGGAAGAAGCAAGCTGGAGTAGCCATTCTAATATCAGAAAAAATCAATTTTCAACTAAAAGTCATCAAAAAAGATAAGGAAGGACACTTCATATTCATCAAAGAAAAAATCCACCAGGATGAACTCTCAATCCTAAATATCTATGCCCCAAATACAAGGGCACCTACATACGTAAAAGAAACATTACTAAAGCTCAAAACACACATTGCAACTCACACAATAATAGTAGGAGATTTCAACACCCCACTCTCTTCAATGGACAGATCATGGAAACAGAAACTGAACAGAGACGTAGACAGACTAAGAGAAGTCATGAGCCAAATCGACTTAACGGATATTTATAGAACATTCTATCCTAAAGCAAAAGGATATAACTTCTTCTCAGCTCCTCATGGTACTTTTTCAAAAATTGACCATATAATTGGACAAAAACCGGGCCTCAACAGGTACAGAAAGATAGAAATAATCCCATGCGTGCTATCGGACCACCACGGCCTAAAACTGGTCTTCAATAACAAGAAGGGAAGAATGCCCACATATACGTGGAAATTGAACAATGCTCTACTCAATGATAACCTGGTCAAGGAAGAAATGAAGAAAGAACTTAAAAGACTTTTTAGAATTTAATGAAAATGAAGGTACAACATACCCAAACCTATGGGACACAATGAAAGCTGTGCTAAGAGGAAAACTCATAGCGCTGAGTGCCTGCAGAAAGAAACAGGAAAGAGCATATGTCAGCAGCTTGACAGCACACCTAAAAGCTCTAGAACAAAAAGAAGCAAATACACCCAGGAGGAGTAGAAGGCAGGAAATAATCAAACTCAGAGCTGAAATCAACCAAGTAGAAACAAAAAGGACCATAGAAAGAATCAAGAGAACCAAAAGTTGGTTCTTTGAGAAAATCAACAAGATAGATAAACCCTTAGCCAGACTAAAGAGAGGACACAGAGAGTGTGTCCAAATTAACAAAATCAGAAATGAAAAGGGAGACATAAGTACAGATTCAGAGGAAATTCAAAAAATCATCAGATCATACTATAAAAACCTATATTAAACAAAACTTGAAAATCTACAGGAAATGGACAATTTCCTAGACAGATACCAGGTACCGAAGTTAAATCAGGAACAGATAAACCAGTTAAACAACCACATAACTCCTAAGGAAATAGAAGCAGTCATTAAAGGTCTCCTAACCAAAAAGAGCCCAGGTCCAGACGGGTTTAGTGCAGAATTCTATCAGACCTTCATAGAAGACCTCATACCAATACTATCCAAACTATTCCACAAAATTGAAACGGATGGAGCCCTACCGAATTCCTTCTATGAAGCCACAATTACACTTATACCTAAACCACACAAAGACCCAACAAAGAAAGCGAACTTCAGACCAATTTCCCTTATGAATATTGACCCAAAAATACTCAATAAAATTTTGGCAAACCGAATCCAAGAGCACATCAAAACAATCATCCACCATGATCAAGTAGGCTTAATCCCAAGCATGCAGGGATGGTTTACTATATGGAAAACCATCAATGAGATCCATTATATAAACAAACTGAAAGAACAAAACCACATGATCATTTCAGTAGATACTGAGAAAGCATTTGACAAAATTCAACACCTGTTTATGATAAAAGTCCTGGAAATAATAGGAATTCGAGGCCCATACCTAAACATAGTAAAAGCCATGTACAGCAAACCAGTTTGTAACATTAAGCTAAATGGAGAGAAACTTGAAGCAATTCCACTAAAATCAGAGACTAGACAAGGCTGCCAACTCTCTCCCTACTTATTCAATATAGTTCTTGAAGTTCTAACCAGAGCAATCAGACAACCTAAGGAGGTCAAGGGGATACAGATCGGAAAAGAAGAAGTCAACATATCACTATTTGCAGATGATATGATAGTATATTTAAGTGATCCCAAAAGTTCCACCAGAGAACTACTACAGCTGATAAACAACTTCAGCAAAGTGGCTGGGTATAAAATTAACTCAAATAAATCAGTAGCCTTCCTCTACACAAAATAGAAACAAGCCGAGAAAGAAATTAGGGAAACGACACCCTTCATAATAGACCCAAATAATATAAAGTACCTCGGTGTGACTTTAACCAAGCAAGTAAAAGATCTGTACAATAAGAACTTCAAGACACTGAAGAAAGAAATTGAAGAAGACCTCAGAAGATGGAAAGATCTCCCATGCTCATGGATTGGCAGGATTAATATAGTAAAAATGGCAATTTTACCAAAAGCAATCTACAGATTCAATGCAATCCCCATCAAAATACCAATCCAATTCTTCAAAGAGTTAGACAGAACAATTTGCAAATTCATCTTGAATAACAAAAAACCCAGGATAGCTAAAGCTATCCTCAACAATAAAAGGACTTGAGGGGGAATCACTATCCCTGAACTCAAGCAGTATTACAGAGCGATAGTGGTAAAAACTGCATGGTATTGGTACAGAGACAGACAGATAGACCAATGGAATAGAATTGAAGACCCAGAAATGAACCCACACACCTATGGTCACTTGATTTTTGACAAAGGAGCCAAAACCATCCAATGGAAAAAAGATAGCATTTTCAGCAAATGGTGCTGGTTCAACTGGAGGTCAACATGTAGAAGAATGCAGATCGATCCATGCTTATCACCCTGTACAAAGCTTAAGTCCAAGTGGATGAAAGACCTCCACATCAAACCAGACACACTCAAACTAATAGAAGAAAAACTAGGGAAGCATCTGGAACACATGGGCACTGGAAAAAAAATTTCCTGAACAAAACACCAATGGCTTATGCTCTAAGATCAAGAATGGACAAATGGGATCTCATAAAACTGCAAAGCTTCTGTAAGGCAAAGGACGCTGTGGTTAGGACAAAACAGCAACCAACAGATTGGGAAAAGATCTTTACCAATCCTACAACAGATAGAGGCCTTATATCCAAAATATACAAAGAACTCAAGAAGTTAGACCGCAGGGAGACAAATAACCCTATTAAAAATGTGGTTCAGGGCCTCAAGATCTCCATGCCAAGATCCAGGTCAGAAACGTGTATCTCCCAGCCTCCAGATCAGGATCAAAGGTGAGCCTTCCAATTCTGGATTGTAGTTCATACCAGATACAGTCAAGTTGACAACCAGGAATAGCCACCACAGGAAGGAAGCAGAGACACTGGATTCCACCCTCTGTAAAGAATAGGAAAAGACCGGAAGTCCCACACCCGCGGATCCCGGCCCGCAGCAGCTCTCTGCTCCCAGACCCGGTGAGAGAGAGACCCAACCGCCTGGTCAGGTGGGCACTCCTGAGGCTGCAGAGCGGAAGAGACCACCAACACTGCTCACCTCTGCCCACATCCCTGGCCCAAGAGGAAACTGTATAAGGCCTCTGGGCTCCCGTGGGGGAGGGCCCAGGAGCGGCAGGACTCCTGCCTGAGACACCGCAGGAACCTGAAAGAAACAGACAGGATAAACAGTTCTCTGCACCCAAATCCCGTGGGAGGGAGAGCTAAACATTCAGAGAGGCAGACAAGCCTGGGAAACCAGAAGAGACTGCTCCCTGCACACACATCTTGGACGCAGGAGGAAAAAGCCAAAGACCATCTGGAACCCTGGTGCAATGAAGCTCCCGGAAGGGGCGGCACAGGTCTTCCTGGTTGCTGCCGCTGCAGAGAGCCCCTGGGCAGCACCCCACGAGCGAACCTGAGCCTCAGGACCACAGGTAAGACCAAATTTTGTGCTGCAAGAAAGCTGCCTGGTGAGCTTGGGACACACGGAAGCAGAATTTCTCTATGACCGGGCACATTCTGTGTTTACCAGAAGTCCCACACCCGCGGATCCTGGCCCGCAGCAGCTCTCTGCTCCCAGACCCGGTGAGAGAGAGACCCAACCGCCTGGTCAGGTGGGCACTCCTGAGGCTGCAGAGCGGAAGAGACCACCAACACTGCTCACCCCTGCCCACATCCCTGGCCCAAGAGGAAACTGTATAAGGCCTCTGGGCTCCCGTGGGGGAGGGCCCAGGAGCAGCAGGACACCTGCCTGAGACACCAACGGAACCTGAAAGAAACAGACCGGATAAACAGTTCTCTGTACCCAAATCCCGTGGGAGGGAGAGCTAAACCTTCAGAGAGGCAGACAAGCCTGGGAAACCAGAAGAGACTACTCCCTGCACACACATCTTGGACGCCAGAGGAAAAAGCCAAAGACCATCAGGAACCCTGGTGCAATGAAGCTCCCGGAAGGGGCGGCACAGGTCTTCCTGGTTGCTGCCGCTGCAGAGAGCCCCTGGGCAGCACCCCACGAGCGAACTTGAGCCTCGGGACCACAGGTAAGACCAAATTTTCTGCTGCAAGAAAGCTGCCTGGTAAACGCAAGACACAGGCCCACAGGAACAGCTGAAGACCTGTAGAGAGGAAAAACTACACGCCCGAAAGCAGAACACTCTGTCGCCATAACAGGCTGAAAGAGAGGAAAACAGGTCTACAGCACTCCCGACACACAGGCTTATACGACAGTCTAGCCACTGTCAGAAATAGCAGAACAAAGTAACACTAGAGTTAATCTGATGGCGAGAGGCAAGCGCAGGAACCCAAGCAACAGAAACCAAGACTATATGCCATCATCGGAGCCCAATTCTCCCACCAAAACAAACATGGAATATCCAAACACACCAGAAAAGCAAGATCAGGTTTCAAAATCATATTTGATCATGATGCTGGAGGACTTCAAGAAAGACATGAACACACTTAGGGAAACACAGGAAAACATTAATAAACAAGTAGAAGCCTACAAATAGGAATCGCAAAAATCCCTGAAAGAATTCCAGGAAAACACAATCAAACAGTTGAAGGAATTAAAAATGGAAATAGAAGCAATCAAGAAAGAACACATGGAAACAACCCTGGATATAGAAAACCAAAAGAAGAGACAAGGAGCTGTAGATACAAGCTTCACCAACAGAATACAAGAGATGGAAGAGAGAATCTCAGGAGCAGAAGATTCCATAGAAATCATTGACTCAACTGTCAAAGATAATGTAAAGCGGAAAAAGCTACTGGTCCAAAACATACAGGAAATCCAGGACTCAATGAGAAGATCAAACCTAAGGATAATAGGTATAGAAGAGAGTGAAGACTCCCAGCTCAAAGGACCAGTAAATATCTTCAACAAAATCATAGAAGAAAACTTCCCTAACCTAAAAAAAGAGATACCCATAGACATACAAGAAGCCTACAGAACTCCAAATAGATTGGACCAGAAAAGAAACACCTCCCGTCACATAATTGTCAAACACCAAACGCACAAAATAAAGAAAGAATATTAAAAGCAGTAAGGGAAAAAGGTCAAGTAACATATAAAGGGAGACCTATCAGAATCACACCAGACTTCTCGCCAGAAACTATGAAGGCCAGAAGATCCTGGACTGATGTTATACAGACCCTAAGAGAACACAAATGCCAGCCCAGGTTACTGTATCCAGCAAAACTCTCAATTAACATTGATGGAGAAACCAAGATATTCCATGACAAAAACAAATTTACACAATATCTTTCTACAAATCCAGCACTACAAAGGATAATAAATGGTAAAGCGCAACATAAGGAGGCAAGCTATACCCTAGAAGAAGCAAGAAACTAATCGTCTTGGCAACAAAACAAAGAGAATGAAAGCACACAAACATAAACTCACATCCAAATATGAATATAATGGGAAACAATAATCACTATTCCTTAATATCTCTCAATATCAATGGCCTCAACTCCCCAATAAAAAGACATAGATTAACAAACTGGATACGCAACGAGGACCCTGCATTCTGCTGCCTACAGGAAACACACCTCAGAGACAAAGACAGATACTACCTCAGAGTGAAAGGCTGGAAAACAACTTTCCAAGCAAATGGTCGGAAGAAGCAAGCTGGAGTAGCCATTCTAATATCAGAAAAAATCAATTTTCAACTAAAAGTCATCAAAAAAGATAAGGAAGGACACTTCATATTCATCAAAGAAAAAATCCACCAGGATGAACTCTCAATCCTAAATATCTATGCCCCAAATACAAGGGCACCTACATACGTAAAAGAAACATTACTAAAGCTCAAAACACACATTGCAACTCACACAATAATAGTAGGAGATTTCAACACCCCACTCTCTTCAATGGACAGATCATGGAAACAGAAACTGAACAGAGACGTAGACAGACTAAGAGAAGTCATGAGCCAAATCGACTTAACGGATATTTATAGAACATTCTATCCTAAAGCAAAAGGATATAACTTCTTCTCAGCTCCTCATGGTACTTTTTCAAAAATTGACCATATAATTGGACAAAAACCGGGCCTCAACAGGTACAGAAAGATAGAAATAATCCCATGCGTGCTATCGGACCACCACGGCCTAAAACTGGTCTTCAATAACAAGAAGGGAAGAATGCCCACATATACGTGGAAATTGAACAATGCTCTACTCAATGATAACCTGGTCAAGGAAGAAATGAAGAAAGAACTTAAAAGACTTTTTAGAATTTAATGAAAATGAAGGTACAACATACCCAAACCTATGGGACACAATGAAAGCTGTGCTAAGAGGAAAACTCATAGCGCTGAGTGCCTGCAGAAAGAAACAGGAAAGAGCATATGTCAGCAGCTTGACAGCACACCTAAAAGCTCTAGAACAAAAAGAAGCAAATACACCCAGGAGGAGTAGAAGGCAGGAAATAATCAAACTCAGAGCTGAAATCAACCAAGTAGAAACAAAAAGGACCATAGAAAGAATCAAGAGAACCAAAAGTTGGTTCTTTGAGAAAATCAACAAGATAGATAAACCCTTAGCCAGACTAAAGAGAGGACACAGAGAGTGTGTCCAAATTAACAAAATCAGAAATGAAAAGGGAGACATAAGTACAGATTCAGAGGAAATTCAAAAAATCATCAGATCATACTATAAAAACCTATATTAAACAAAACTTGAAAATCTACAGGAAATGGACAATTTCCTAGACAGATACCAGGTACCGAAGTTAAATCAGGAACAGATAAACCAGTTAAACAACCACATAACTCCTAAGGAAATAGAAGCAGTCATTAAAGGTCTCCCAACCAAAAAGAGCCCAGGTCCAGACGGGTTTAGTGCAGAATTCTATCAGACCTTCATAGAAGACCTCATACCAATACTATCCAAACTATTCCACAAAATTGAAACGGATGGAGCCCTACCGAATTCCTTCTATGAAGCCACAATTACACTTATACCTAAACCACACAAAGACCCAACAAAGAAAGCGAACTTCAGACCAATTTCCCTTATGAATATTGACCCAAAAATACTCAATAAAATTCTGGCAAACCGAATCCAAGAGCACATCAAAACAATCATCCACCATGATCAAGTAGGCTTAATCCCAAGCATGCAGGGATGGTTTACTATATGGAAAACCATCAATGAGATCCATTATATAAACAAACTGAAAGAACAAAACCACATGATCATTTCAGTAGATACTGAGAAAGCATTTGACAAAATTCAACACCTGTTTATGATAAAAGTCCTGGAAATAATAGGAATTCGAGGCCCATACCTAAACATAGTAAAAGCCATGTACAGCAAACCAGTTTGTAACATTAAGCTAAATGGAGAGAAACTTGAAGCAATTCCACTAAAATCAGAGACTAGACAAGGCTGCCAACTCTCTCCCTACTTATTCAATATAGTTCTTGAAGTTCTAACCAGAGCAATCAGACAACCTAAGGAGGTCAAGGGGATACAGATCGGAAAAGAAGAAGTCAACATATCACTATTTGCAGATGATATGATAGTATATTTAAGTGATCCCAAAAGTTCCACCAGAGAACTACTAAAGCTGATAAACAACTTCAGCAAAGTGGCTGGGTATAAAATTAACTCAAATAAATCAGTAGCCTTCCTCTACACAAAATAGAAACAAGCCGAGAAAGAAATTAGGGAAACGACACCCTTCATAATAGACCCAAATAATATAAAGTACCTCGGTGTGACTTTAACCAAGCAAGTAAAAGATCTGTACAATAAGAACTTCAAGACACTGAAGAAAGAAATTGAAGAAGACCTCAGAAGATGGAAAGATCTCCCATGCTCATGGATTGGCAGGATTAATATAGTAAAAATGGCAATTTTACCAAAAGCAATCTACAGATTCAATGCAATCCCCATCAAAATACCAATCCAATTCTTCAAAGAGTTAGACAGAACAATTTGCAAATTCATCTTGAATAACAAAAAACCCAGGATAGCTAAAGCTATCCTCAACAATAAAAGGACTTGAGGGGGAATCACTATCCCTGAACTCAAGCAGTATTACAGAGCGATAGTGGTAAAAACTGCATGGTATTGGTACAGAGACAGACAGATAGACCAATGGAATAGAATTGAAGACCCAGAAATGAACCCACACACCTATGGTCACTTGATTTTTGACAAAGGAGCCAAAACCATCCAATGGAAAAAAGATAGCATTTTCAGCAAATGGTGCTGGTTCAACTGGAGGTCAACATGTAGAAGAATGCAGATCGATCCATGCTTATCACCCTGTACAAAGCTTAAGTCCAAGTGGATGAAAGACCTCCACATCAAACCAGACACACTCAAACTAATAGAAGAAAAACTAGGGAAGCATCTGGAACACATGGGCACTGGAAAAAAAATTTCCTGAACAAAACACCAATGGCTTATGCTCTAAGATCAAGAATGGACAAATGGGATCTCATAAAACTGCAAAGCTTCTGTAAGGCAAAGGACGCTGTGGTTAGGACAAAACAGCAACCAACAGATTGGGAAAAGATCTTTACCAATCCTACAACAGATAGAGGCCTTATATCCAAAATATACAAAGAACTCAAGAAGTTAGACCGCAGGGAGACAAATAACCCTATTAAAAATGTGGTTCAGGGCCTCAAGATCTCCATGCCAAGATCCAGGTCAGAAACGTGTATCTCCCAGCCTCCAGATCAGGATCAAAGGTGAGCCTTCCAATTCTGGATTGTAGTTCATACCAGATACAGTCAAGTTGACAACCAGGAATAGCCACCACAGGAAGGAAGCAGAGACACTGGATTCCACCCTCTGTAAAGAATAGGAAAAGACCGGAAGTCCCACACCCGCGGATCCCGGCCCGCAGCAGCTCTCTGCTCCCAGACCCGGTGAGAGAGAGACCCAACCGCCTGGTCAGGTGGGCACTCCTGAGGCTGCAGAGCGGAAGAGACCACCAACACTGCTCACCTCTGCCCACATCCCTGGCCCAAGAGGAAACTGTATAAGGCCTCTGGGCTCCCGTGGGGGAGGGCCCAGGAGCGGCAGGACTCCTGCCTGAGACACCGCAGGAACCTGAAAGAAACAGACAGGATAAACAGTTCTCTGCACCCAAATCCCGTGGGAGGGAGAGCTAAACATTCAGAGAGGCAGACAAGCCTGGGAAACCAGAAGAGACTGCTCCCTGCACACACATCTTGGACGCAGGAGGAAAAAGCCAAAGACCATCTGGAACCCTGGTGCAATGAAGCTCCCGGAAGGGGCGGCACAGGTCTTCCTGGTTGCTGCCGCTGCAGAGAGCCCCTGGGCAGCACCCCACGAGCGAACCTGAGCCTCAGGACCACAGGTAAGACCAAATTTTGTGCTGCAAGAAAGCTGCCTGGTGAGCTTGGGACACACGGAAGCAGAATTTCTCTATGACCGGGCACATTCTGTGTTTACCAGAAGTCCCACACCCGCGGATCCTGGCCCGCAGCAGCTCTCTGCTCCCAGACCCGGTGAGAGAGAGACCCAACCGCCTGGTCAGGTGGGCACTCCTGAGGCTGCAGAGCGGAAGAGACCACCAACACTGCTCACCCCTGCCCACATCCCTGGCCCAAGAGGAAACTGTATAAGGCCTCTGGGCTCCCGTGGGGGAGGGCCCAGGAGCAGCAGGACACCTGCCTGAGACACCAACGGAACCTGAAAGAAACAGACCGGATAAACAGTTCTCTGTACCCAAATCCCGTGGGAGGGAGAGCTAAACCTTCAGAGAGGCAGACAAGCCTGGGAAACCAGAAGAGACTACTCCCTGCACACACATCTTGGACGCCAGAGGAAAAAGCCAAAGACCATCAGGAACCCTGGTGCAATGAAGCTCCCGGAAGGGGCGGCACAGGTCTTCCTGGTTGCTGCCGCTGCAGAGAGCCCCTGGGCAGCACCCCACGAGCGAACTTGAGCCTCGGGACCACAGGTAAGACCAAATTTTCTGCTGCAAGAAAGCTGCCTGGTAAACGCAAGACACAGGCCCACAGGAACAGCTGAAGACCTGTAGAGAGGAAAAACTACACGCCCGAAAGCAGAACACTCTGTCGCCATAACAGGCTGAAAGAGAGGAAAACAGGTCTACAGCACTCCCGACACACAGGCTTATACGACAGTCTAGCCACTGTCAGAAATAGAAGAACAAAGTAACACTAGAGATAATCTGATGGCGAGAGGCAAGCGCAGGAACCCAAGCAACAGAAACCAAGACTATATGCCATCATCGGAGCCCAATTCTCCCACCAAAACAAACATGGAATATCCAAACACACCAGAAAAGCAAGATCAGGTTTCAAAATCATATTTGATCATGATGCTGGAGGACTTCAAGAAAGACATGAACACACTTAGGGAAACACAGGAAAACATTAATAAACAAGTAGAAGCCTACAAATAGGAATCGCAAAAATCCCTGAAAGAATTCCAGGAAAACACAATCAAACAGTTGAAGGAATTAAAAATGGAAATAGAAGCAATCAAGAAAGAACACATGGAAACAACCCTGGATATAGAAAACCAAAAGAAGAGACAAGGAGCTGTAGATACAAGCTTCACCAACAGAATACAAGAGATGGAAGAGAGAATCTCAGGAGCAGAAGATTCCATAGAAATCATTGACTCAACTGTCAAAGATAATGTAAAGCGGAAAAAGCTACTGGTCCAAAACATACAGGAAATCCAGGACTCAATGAGAAGATCAAACCTAAGGATAATAGGTATAGAAGAGAGTGAAGACTCCCAGCTCAAAGGACCAGTAAATATCTTCAACAAAATCATAGAAGAAAACTTCCCTAACCTAAAAAAAGAGATACCCATAGACATACAAGAAGCCTACAGAACTCCAAATAGATTGGACCAGAAAAGAAACACCTCCCGTCACATAATTGTCAAACACCAAACGCACAAAATAAAGAAAGAATATTAAAAGCAGTAAGGGAAAAAGGTCAAGTAACATATAAAGGGAGACCTATCAGAATCACACCAGACTTCTCGCCAGAAACTATGAAGGCCAGAAGATCCTGGACTGATGTTATACAGACCCTAAGAGAACACAAATGCCAGCCCAGGTTACTGTATCCAGCAAAACTCTCAATTAACATTGATGGAGAAACCAAGATATTCCATGACAAAAACAAATTTACACAATATCTTTCTACAAATCCAGCACTACAAAGGATAATAAATGGTAAAGCGCAACATAAGGAGGCAAGCTATACCCTAGAAGAAGCAAGAAACTAATCGTCTTGGCAACAAAACAAAGAGAATGAAAGCACACAAACATAAACTCACATCCAAATATGAATATAATGGGAAACAATAATCACTATTCCTTAATATCTCTCAATATCAATGGCCTCAACTCCCCAATAAAAAGACATAGATTAACAAACTGGATACGCAACGAGGACCCTGCATTCTGCTGCCTACAGGAAACACACCTCAGAGACAAAGACAGATACTACCTCAGAGTGAAAGGCTGGAAAACAACTTTCCAAGCAAATGGTCGGAAGAAGCAAGCTGGAGTAGCCATTCTAATATCAGAAAAAATCAATTTTCAACTAAAAGTCATCAAAAAAGATAAGGAAGGACACTTCATATTCATCAAAGAAAAAATCCACCAGGATGAACTCTCAATCCTAAATATCTATGCCCCAAATACAAGGGCACCTACATACGTAAAAGAAACATTACTAAAGCTCAAAACACACATTGCAACTCACACAATAATAGTAGGAGATTTCAACACCCCACTCTCTTCAATGGACAGATCATGGAAACAGAAACTGAACAGAGACGTAGACAGACTAAGAGAAGTCATGAGCCAAATCGACTTAACGGATATTTATAGAACATTCTATCCTAAAGCAAAAGGATATAACTTCTTCTCAGCTCCTCATGGTACTTTTTCAAAAATTGACCATATAATTGGACAAAAAACGGGCCTCAACAGGTACAGAAAGA
The DNA here is from genome assembly GCF_021556685.1 of Rattus norvegicus. Classification (NCBI taxonomy): domain Eukaryota; kingdom Metazoa; phylum Chordata; class Mammalia; order Rodentia; family Muridae; genus Rattus; species Rattus norvegicus. The sequence continues at coordinate 151,113,294 of NC_141554.1, read as the reverse complement.
TAGAAATAATCCCATGCGTGCTATCGGACCACCACGGCCTAAAACTGGTCTTCAATAACAAGAAGGGAAGAATGCCCACATATACGTGGAAATTGAACAATGCTCTACTCAATGATAACCTGGTCAAGGAAGAAATGAAGAAAGAACTTAAAAGACTTTTTAGAATTTAATGAAAATGAAGGTACAACATACCCAAACCTATGGGACACAATGAAAGCTGTGCTAAGAGGAAAACTCATAGCGCTGAGTGCCTGCAGAAAGAAACAGGAAAGAGCATATGTCAGCAGCTTGACAGCACACCTAAAAGCTCTAGAACAAAAAGAAGCAAATACACCCAGGAGGAGTAGAAGGCAGGAAATAATCAAACTCAGAGCTGAAATCAACCAAGTAGAAACAAAAAGGACCATAGAAAGAATCAAGAGAACCAAAAGTTGGTTCTTTGAGAAAATCAACAAGATAGATAAACCCTTAGCCAGACTAAAGAGAGGACACAGAGAGTGTGTCCAAATTAACAAAATCAGAAATGAAAAGGGAGACATAAGTACAGATTCAGAGGAAATTCAAAAAATCATCAGATCATACTATAAAAACCTATATTAAACAAAACTTGAAAATCTACAGGAAATGGACAATTTCCTAGACAGATACCAGGTACCGAAGTTAAATCAGGAACAGATAAACCAGTTAAACAACCACATAACTCCTAAGGAAATAGAAGCAGTCATTAAAGGTCTCCCAACCAAAAAGAGCCCAGGTCCAGACGGGTTTAGTGCAGAATTCTATCAGACCTTCATAGAAGACCTCATACCAATACTATCCAAACTATTCCACAAAATTGAAACGGATGGAGCCCTACCGAATTCCTTCTATGAAGCCACAATTACACTTATACCTAAACCACACAAAGACCCAACAAAGAAAGCGAACTTCAGACCAATTTCCCTTATGAATATTGACCCAAAAATACTCAATAAAATTCTGGCAAACCGAATCCAAGAGCACATCAAAACAATCATCCACCATGATCAAGTAGGCTTAATCCCAAGCATGCAGGGATGGTTTACTATATGGAAAACCATCAATGAGATCCATTATATAAACAAACTGAAAGAACAAAACCACATGATCATTTCAGTAGATACTGAGAAAGCATTTGACAAAATTCAACACCTGTTTATGATAAAAGTCCTGGAAATAATAGGAATTCGAGGCCCATACCTAAACATAGTAAAAGCCATGTACAGCAAACCAGTTTGTAACATTAAGCTAAATGGAGAGAAACTTGAAGCAATTCCACTAAAATCAGAGACTAGACAAGGCTGCCAACTCTCTCCCTACTTATTCAATATAGTTCTTGAAGTTCTAACCAGAGCAATCAGACAACCTAAGGAGGTCAAGGGGATACAGATCGGAAAAGAAGAAGTCAACATATCACTATTTGCAGATGATATGATAGTATATTTAAGTGATCCCAAAAGTTCCACCAGAGAACTACTAAAGCTGATAAACAACTTCAGCAAAGTGGCTGGGTATAAAATTAACTCAAATAAATCAGTAGCCTTCCTCTACACAAAATAGAAACAAGCCGAGAAAGAAATTAGGGAAACGACACCCTTCATAATAGACCCAAATAATATAAAGTACCTCGGTGTGACTTTAACCAAGCAAGTAAAAGATCTGTACAATAAGAACTTCAAGACACTGAAGAAAGAAATTGAAGAAGACCTCAGAAGATGGAAAGATCTCCCATGCTCATGGATTGGCAGGATTAATATAGTAAAAATGGCAATTTTACCAAAAGCAATCTACAGATTCAATGCAATCCCCATCAAAATACCAATCCAATTCTTCAAAGAGTTAGACAGAACAATTTGCAAATTCATCTTGAATAACAAAAAACCCAGGATAGCTAAAGCTATCCTCAACAATAAAAGGACTTGAGGGGGAATCACTATCCCTGAACTCAAGCAGTATTACAGAGCGATAGTGGTAAAAACTGCATGGTATTGGTACAGAGACAGACAGATAGACCAATGGAATAGAATTGAAGACCCAGAAATGAACCCACACACCTATGGTCACTTGATTTTTGACAAAGGAGCCAAAACCATCCAATGGAAAAAAGATAGCATTTTCAGCAAATGGTGCTGGTTCAACTGGAGGTCAACATGTAGAAGAATGCAGATCGATCCATGCTTATCACCCTGTACAAAGCTTAAGTCCAAGTGGATGAAAGACCTCCACATCAAACCAGACACACTCAAACTAATAGAAGAAAAACTAGGGAAGCATCTGGAACACATGGGCACTGGAAAAAAAATTTCCTGAACAAAACACCAATGGCTTATGCTCTAAGATCAAGAATGGACAAATGGGATCTCATAAAACTGCAAAGCTTCTGTAAGGCAAAGGACGCTGTGGTTAGGACAAAACAGCAACCAACAGATTGGGAAAAGATCTTTACCAATCCTACAACAGATAGAGGCCTTATATCCAAAATATACAAAGAACTCAAGAAGTTAGACCGCAGGGAGACAAATAACCCTATTAAAAATGTGGTTCAGGGCCTCAAGATCTCCATGCCAAGATCCAGGTCAGAAACGTGTATCTCCCAGCCTCCAGATCAGGATCAAAGGTGAGCCTTCCAATTCTGGATTGTAGTTCATACCAGATACAGTCAAGTTGACAACCAGGAATAGCCACCACAGGAAGGAAGCAGAGACACTGGATTCCACCCTCTGTAAAGAATAGGAAAAGACCGGAAGTCCCACACCCGCGGATCCCGGCCCGCAGCAGCTCTCTGCTCCCAGACCCGGTGAGAGAGAGACCCAACCGCCTGGTCAGGTGGGCACTCCTGAGGCTGCAGAGCGGAAGAGACCACCAACACTGCTCACCTCTGCCCACATCCCTGGCCCAAGAGGAAACTGTATAAGGCCTCTGGGCTCCCGTGGGGGAGGGCCCAGGAGCGGCAGGACTCCTGCCTGAGACACCGCAGGAACCTGAAAGAAACAGACAGGATAAACAGTTCTCTGCACCCAAATCCCGTGGGAGGGAGAGCTAAACATTCAGAGAGGCAGACAAGCCTGGGAAACCAGAAGAGACTGCTCCCTGCACACACATCTTGGACGCAGGAGGAAAAAGCCAAAGACCATCTGGAACCCTGGTGCAATGAAGCTCCCGGAAGGGGCGGCACAGGTCTTCCTGGTTGCTGCCGCTGCAGAGAGCCCCTGGGCAGCACCCCACGAGCGAACCTGAGCCTCAGGACCACAGGTAAGACCAAATTTTGTGCTGCAAGAAAGCTGCCTGGTGAGCTTGGGACACACGGAAGCAGAATTTCTCTATGACCGGGCACATTCTGTGTTTACCAGAAGTCCCACACCCGCGGATCCTGGCCCGCAGCAGCTCTCTGCTCCCAGACCCGGTGAGAGAGAGACCCAACCGCCTGGTCAGGTGGGCACTCCTGAGGCTGCAGAGCGGAAGAGACCACCAACACTGCTCACCCCTGCCCACATCCCTGGCCCAAGAGGAAACTGTATAAGGCCTCTGGGCTCCCGTGGGGGAGGGCCCAGGAGCAGCAGGACACCTGCCTGAGACACCAACGGAACCTGAAAGAAACAGACCGGATAAACAGTTCTCTGTACCCAAATCCCGTGGGAGGGAGAGCTAAACCTTCAGAGAGGCAGACAAGCCTGGGAAACCAGAAGAGACTACTCCCTGCACACACATCTTGGACGCCAGAGGAAAAAGCCAAAGACCATCAGGAACCCTGGTGCAATGAAGCTCCCGGAAGGGGCGGCACAGGTCTTCCTGGTTGCTGCCGCTGCAGAGAGCCCCTGGGCAGCACCCCACGAGCGAACTTGAGCCTCGGGACCACAGGTAAGACCAAATTTTCTGCTGCAAGAAAGCTGCCTGGTAAACGCAAGACACAGGCCCACAGGAACAGCTGAAGACCTGTAGAGAGGAAAAACTACACGCCCGAAAGCAGAACACTCTGTCGCCATAACAGGCTGAAAGAGAGGAAAACAGGTCTACAGCACTCCCGACACACAGGCTTATACGACAGTCTAGCCACTGTCAGAAATAGAAGAACAAAGTAACACTAGAGATAATCTGATGGCGAGAGGCAAGCGCAGGAACCCAAGCAACAGAAACCAAGACTATATGCCATCATCGGAGCCCAATTCTCCCACCAAAACAAACATGGAATATCCAAACACACCAGAAAAGCAAGATCAGGTTTCAAAATCATATTTGATCATGATGCTGGAGGACTTCAAGAAAGACATGAACACACTTAGGGAAACACAGGAAAACATTAATAAACAAGTAGAAGCCTACAAATAGGAATCGCAAAAATCCCTGAAAGAATTCCAGGAAAACACAATCAAACAGTTGAAGGAATTAAAAATGGAAATAGAAGCAATCAAGAAAGAACACATGGAAACAACCCTGGATATAGAAAACCAAAAGAAGAGACAAGGAGCTGTAGATACAAGCTTCACCAACAGAATACAAGAGATGGAAGAGAGAATCTCAGGAGCAGAAGATTCCATAGAAATCATTGACTCAACTGTCAAAGATAATGTAAAGCGGAAAAAGCTACTGGTCCAAAACATACAGGAAATCCAGGACTCAATGAGAAGATCAAACCTAAGGATAATAGGTATAGAAGAGAGTGAAGACTCCCAGCTCAAAGGACCAGTAAATATCTTCAACAAAATCATAGAAGAAAACTTCCCTAACCTAAAAAAAGAGATACCCATAGACATACAAGAAGCCTACAGAACTCCAAATAGATTGGACCAGAAAAGAAACACCTCCCGTCACATAATTGTCAAACACCAAACGCACAAAATAAAGAAAGAATATTAAAAGCAGTAAGGGAAAAAGGTCAAGTAACATATAAAGGGAGACCTATCAGAATCACACCAGACTTCTCGCCAGAAACTATGAAGGCCAGAAGATCCTGGACTGATGTTATACAGACCCTAAGAGAACACAAATGCCAGCCCAGGTTACTGTATCCAGCAAAACTCTCAATTAACATTGATGGAGAAACCAAGATATTCCATGACAAAAACAAATTTACACAATATCTTTCTACAAATCCAGCACTACAAAGGATAATAAATGGTAAAGCGCAACATAAGGAGGCAAGCTATACCCTAGAAGAAGCAAGAAACTAATCGTCTTGGCAACAAAACAAAGAGAATGAAAGCACACAAACATAAACTCACATCCAAATATGAATATAATGGGAAACAATAATCACTATTCCTTAATATCTCTCAATATCAATGGCCTCAACTCCCCAATAAAAAGACATAGATTAACAAACTGGATACGCAACGAGGACCCTGCATTCTGCTGCCTACAGGAAACACACCTCAGAGACAAAGACAGATACTACCTCAGAGTGAAAGGCTGGAAAACAACTTTCCAAGCAAATGGTCGGAAGAAGCAAGCTGGAGTAGCCATTCTAATATCAGAAAAAATCAATTTTCAACTAAAAGTCATCAAAAAAGATAAGGAAGGACACTTCATATTCATCAAAGAAAAAATCCACCAGGATGAACTCTCAATCCTAAATATCTATGCCCCAAATACAAGGGCACCTACATACGTAAAAGAAACATTACTAAAGCTCAAAACACACATTGCAACTCACACAATAATAGTAGGAGATTTCAACACCCCACTCTCTTCAATGGACAGATCATGGAAACAGAAACTGAACAGAGACGTAGACAGACTAAGAGAAGTCATGAGCCAAATGGACTTAGCGGACATTTATAGAACATTCTATCCTAAAGCAAAAGGATATACCTTCTTCTCAGCTCCTCATGGTACTTTCTCCAAAATTGACCATATAATTGGTCAAAAAACGGGCCTCAACAGGTACAGAAAGTTAGAAATAATCCCATGCGTGCTATCGGACCACCACGGCCTAAGACTGGTCTTCAATAACAGTAAGGGAAGAATGCCCACATATACGTGGAAATTGAACAATGCTCTACTCAATGATAACCCAGTCAAGGAAGAAATAAAGAAAGAAATTAAAAACTTTTTAGAATTTAATGAAAATGAAGATACAACATACTCAAACTTATGGGACACAATGAAAGCTGTGCTAAGAGGAAAACTCATAGCGCTGAGTGCCTGCAGAAAGAAACAGGAAAGAGCATATGTCAGCAGCTTGACAGCACACCTAAAAGCTCTAGAACAAAAAGAAGCAAATATACCCAGGAGGAGTAGAAGGCAGGAAATAATCAAACTCAGAGCTGAAATCAACCAAGTAGAAACAAAAAGGACCATAGAAAGAATCAAGAGAACCAAAAGTTGGTTCTTTGAGAAAATCAACAAGATAGATAAACCCTTAGCCAGACTAACGAGAGGACACAGAGAGTGCATCCAAATTAACAAAATCAGAAATGAAAAGGGAGACATAACTACAGATTCAGAGGAAATTCAAAAAATCATCAGATCTTACTATAAAAACCTATATTCAACAAAATTTGAAAATCTTCAGGAAATGGACAATTTCCTAGACAGTTACCAGGTATCGAAGTTAAATCAGGAACAGATAAACCAGTTAAACAACCCCATAACTCCTAAGGAAATAGAAGCAGTCATTAAAGGTCTCCCAACCAAAAAGAGCCCAGGTGCAGACGGGTTTAGTGCAGAATTCTATCAAACCTTCATAGAAGACCTCATACCAATATTATCCAAACTTTTCCACAAAATTGAAACAGATGGAGCCCTACCGAATTCCTTCTACGAAGCCACAATTACTTTTATACCTAAACCACACAAAGACACAACAAAGAAAGAGAACTTCAGACCAATTTCCCTTATGAATATCGACGCAAAAATACTCAATAAAATTCTGGCAAACCGAATCCAAGAGCACATCAAAACAATCATCCACCATGATCAAGTAGGCTTCATCCCAGGCATGCAGGGATGGTTTAATATACGGAAAACCATCAACGTGATCCATTATATAAACAAACTGAAAGAACAGAACCACATGATCATTTCATTAGATGCTGAGAAAGCATTTGACAAAATTCAACACCCCTTCATGATAAAAGTCCTGGAAAGAATAGGAATTCAAGGCCCATACCTAAACATAGTAAAAGCCATATACAGCAAACCAGTTGCTAACATTAAACTAAATGGAGAGAAACTTGAAGCAATCCCACTAAAATCAGGGACTAGACAAGGCTGCCCACTCTCTCCCTACTTATTCAATATAGTTCTTGAAGTTCTAGCCAGAGCAATCATACAACAAAAGGACATCAAAGGGATACAGATCGGAAAAGAAGAGGTCAAAATATCACTATTTGCAGATGACATGATAGTATATTTAAGTGATCCCAAAAGTTCCACCAGAGAACTACTAAAGCTGATAAACAACCTCAGGAAAGTGGCTGGGTATAAAATTAACTCAAATAAATCAGTTGCCTTCCTCTATACAAAAGAGAAACAAGCCGAGAAAGAAATTAGGGAAACGACACCCTTCATAATAGACCCAAATAATATAAAGTACCTCGGTGTGACTTTAACCAAGCAAGTAAAAGATCTGTACAATAAGAACTTCAAGACACTGAAGAAAGAAATTGAAGAAGACCTCAGAAGATGGAAAGATCTCCCATGCTCATGGATTGGCAGGATTAATATAGTAAAAATGGCAATTTTACCAAAAGCAATCTACAGATTCAATGCAATCCCCATCAAAATACCAATCCAATTCTTCAAAGAGTTAGACAGAACAATTTGCAAATTCATCTTGAATAACAAAAAACCCAGGATAGCTAAAGCTATCCTCAACAATAAAAGGACTTGAGGGGGAATCACTATCCCTGAACTCAAGCAGTATTACAGAGCGATAGTGATAAAAACTGCATGGTATTGGTACAGAGACAGACAGATAGACCAATGGAATAGAATTGAAGACCCAGAAATGAACCCACACACCTATGGTCACTTGATTTTTGACAAAGGAGCCAAAACCATCCAATGGAAAAAAGATAGCATTTTCAGCAAATGGTGCTGGTTCAACTGGAGGTCAACATGTAGAAGAATGCAGATCGATCCATGCTCATCACCCTGTACAAAGCTTAAGTCCAAGTGGATGAAAGACCTCCACATCAAACCAGACACACTCAAACTAATAGAAGAAAAACTAGGGAAGCATCTGGAACACATGGGCACTGGAAAAAAAATTTCCTGAACAAAACACCAATGGCTTATGCTCTAAGATAAGAATGGACAAATGGGATCTCATAAAACTGCAAAGCTTCTGTAAGGCAAAGGACGCTGTGGTTAGGACAAAATAGCAACCAACAGATTGGGAAAAGATCTTTACCAATCCTACAACAGATAGAGGCCTTATATCCAAAATATACAAAGAACTCAAGAAGTTAGACCGCAGGGAGACAAATAACCCTATTAAAAATGTGGTTCAGGGCCTCAAGATCTCCATGCCAAGATCCAGGTCAGAAACTTGTATCTCCCAGCCTCCAGATCAGGATCAAAGGTGAGCCTTCCAATTCTGGATTGTAGTTCATACCAGATACAGTCAAGTTGACAACCAGGAATAGCCACCACAGGAAGGAAGCAGAGACACTGGATTCCACCCTCTGTAAAGAATAGGAAAAGACCGGAAGTCCCACACCCGCGGATCCCGGCCCCCAGCAGCTCTCTGCTCCCAGACCCGGTGAGAGAGAGACCCAACCGCCTGGTCAGGTGGGCACTCCTGAGGCTGCAGAGCAGAAGAGACCACCAACACTGCTCACCTCTGCCCACATCCCTGGCCCAAGAGGAAACTGTATAAGGCCTCTGGGCTCCCGTGGGGGAGGGCCCAGGAGCGGCAGGACACCTGCCTGAGACACCGCAGGAACCTGAAAGAAACAGACAGGATAAACAGTTCTCTGCACCCAAATCCCGTGGGAGGGAGAGCTAAACATTCAGAGAGGCAGACAAGCCTGGGAAACCAGAAGAGACTGCTCCCTGCACACACATCTTGGACGCAGGAGGAAAAAGCCAAAGACCATCTGGAACCCTGGTGCAATGAAGCTCCCGGAAGGGGCGGCACAGGTCTTCCTGGTTGCTGCCGCTGCAGAGAGCCCCTGGGCAGCACCCCACGAGCGAACCTGAGCCTCAGGACCACAGGTAAGACCAAATTTTGTGCTGCAAGAAAGCTGCCTGGTGAGCTTGGGACACACGGAAGCAGAATTTCTCTATGACCGGGCACATTCTGTGTTTACCGGAAGTCCCACACCCGCGGATCCTGGCCCGCAGCAGCTCTCTGCTCCCAGACCCGGTGAGAGAGAGACCCAACCGCCTGGTCAGGTGGGCACTCCTGAGGCTGCAGAGCGGAAGAGACCACCAACACTGCTCACCCCTGCCCACATCCCTGGCCCAAGAGGAAACTGTATAAGGCCTCTGGGCTCCCGTGGGGGAGGGCCCAGGAGCAGCAGGACACCTGCCTGAGACACCAACGGAACCTGAAAGAAACAGACTGGATAAACAGTTCTCTGTACCCAAATCCCGTGGGAGGGAGAGCTAAACCTTCACAGAGGCAGACAAGCCTGGGAAACCAGAAGAGACTACTCCCTGCACACACATCTTGGACGCCAGAGGAAAAAGCCAAAGACCATCAGGAACCCTGGTGCAATGAAGCTCCCGGAAGGGGCGGCACAGGTCTTCCTGGTTGCTGCCGCTGCAGAGAGCCCCTGGGCAGCACCCCACGAGCGAACTTGAGCCTCGGGACCACAGGTAAGACCAAATTTTCTGCTGCAAGAAAGCTGCCTGGTAAACGCAAGACACAGGCCCACAGGAACAGCTGAAGACCTGTTGAGAGGAAAAACTACACGCCCGAAAGCAGAACACTCTGTCGCCATAACAGGCTGAAAGAGAGGAAAACAGGTCTACAGCACTCCCGACACACAGGCTTATACGACAGTCTAGCCACTGTCAGAAATAGCAGAACAAAGTAACACTAGAGATAATCTGATGGCGAGAGGCAAGCGCAGGAACCCAAGCAACAGAAACCAAGACTATATGCCATCATCGGAGCCCAATTCTCCCACCAAAACAAACATGGAATATCCAAACACACCAGAAAAGCAAGATCAGGTTTCAAAATCATATTTGATCATGATGCTGGAGGACTTCAAGAAAGACATGAACACACTTAGGGAAACACAGGAAAACATTAATAAACAAGTAGAAGCCTACAAATAGGAATCGCAAAAATCCCTGAAAGAATTCCAGGAAAACACAATCAAACAGTTGAAGGAATTAAAAATGGAAATAGAAGCAATCAAGAAAGAACACATGGAAACAACCCTGGATATAGAAAACCAAAAGAAGAGACAAGGAGCTGTAGATACAAGCTTCACCAACAGAATACAAGAGATGGAAGAGAGAATCTCAGGAGCAGAAGATTCCATAGAAATCATTGACTCAACTGTCAAAGATAATGTAAAGCGGAAAAAGCTACTGGTCCAAAACATACAGGAAATCCAGGACTCAATGAGAAGATCAAACCTAAGGATAATAGGTATAGAAGAGAGTGAAGACTCCCAGCTCAAAGGACCAGTAAATATCTTCAACAAAATCATAGAAGAAAACTTCCCTAACCTAAAAAAAGAGATACCCATAGACATACAAGAAGCCTACAGAACTCCAAATAGATTGGACCAGAAAAGAAACACCTCCCGTCACATAATTGTCAAACACCAAACGCACAAAATAAAGAAAGAATATTAAAAGCAGTAAGGGAAAAAGGTCAAGTAACATATAAAGGGAGACCTATCAGAATCACACCAGACTTCTCGCCAGAAACTATGAAGGCCAGAAGATCCTGGACTGATGTCATACAGACCCTAAGAGAACACAAATGCCAGCCCAGGTTACTGTATCCAGCAAAACTCTCAATTAACATTGATGGAGAAACCAAGATATTCCATGACAAAAACAAATTTACACAATATCTTTCTACAAATCCAGCACTACAAAGGATAATAAATGGTAAAGCGCAACATAAGGAGGCAAGCTATACCCTAGAAGAAGCAAGAAACTAATCGTCTTGGCAACAAAACAAAGAGAATGAAAGCACACAAACATAAACTCACATCCAAATATGAATATAATGGGAAACAATAATCACTATTCCTTAATATCTCTCAATATCAATGGCCTCAACTCCCCAATAAAAAGACATAGATTAACAAACTGGATACGCAACGAGGACCCTGCATTCTGCTGCCTACAGGAAACACACCTCAGAGACAAAGACAGATACTACCTCAGAGTGAAAGGCTGGAAAACAACTTTCCAAGCAAATGGTCGGAAGAAGCAAGCTGGAGTAGCCATTCTAATATCAGAAAAAATCAATTTTCAACTAAAAGTCATCAAAAAAGATAAGGAAGGACACTTCATATTCATCAAAGAAAAAATCCACCAGGATGAACTCTCAATCCTAAATATCTATGCCCCAAATACAAGGGCACCTACATACGTAAAAGAAACATTACTAAAGCTCAAAACACACATTGCAACTCACACAATAATAGTAGGAGATTTCAACACCCCACTCTCTTCAATGGACAGATCATGGAAACAGAAACTGAACAGAGACGTAGACAGACTAAGAGAAGTCATGAGCCAAATCGACTTAACGGATATTTATAGAACATTCTATCCTAAAGCAAAAGGATATAACTTCTTCTCAGCTCCTCATGGTACTTTTTCAAAAATTGACCATATAATTGGACAAAAAACGGGCCTCAACAGGTACAGAAAGATAGAAATAATCCCATGCGTGCTATCGGACCACCACGGCCTAAGACTGGTCTTCAATAACAGTAAGGGAAGAATGCCCACATATACGTGGAAATTGAACAATGCTCTACTCAATGATAACCCAGTCAAGGAAGAAATAAAGAAAGAAATTAAAAACTTTTTAGAATTTAATGAAAATGAAGATACAACATACTCAAACTTATGGGACACAATGAAAGCTGTGCTAAGAGGAAAACTCATAGCGCTGAGTGCCTGCAGAAAGAAACAGGAAAGAGCATATGTCAGCAGCTTGACAGCACACCTAAAAGCTCTAGAACAAAAAGAAGCAAATACACCCAGGAGGAGTAGAAGGCAGGAAATAATCAAACTCAGAGCTGAAATCAACCAAGTAGAAACAAAAAGGACCATAGAAAGAATCAAGAGAACCAAAAGTTGGTTCTTTGAGAAAATCAACAAGATAGATAAACCCTTAGCCAGACTAAAGAGAGGACACAGAGAGTGTGTCCAAATTAACAAAATCAGAAATGAAAAGGGAGACATAAGTACAGATTCAGAGGAAATTCAAAAAATCATCAGATCATACTATAAAAACCTATATTAAACAAAACTTGAAAATCTACAGGAAATGGACAATTTCCTAGACAGATACCAGGTACCGAAGTTAAATCAGGAACAGATAAACCAGTTAAACAACCACATAACTCCTAAGGAAATAGAAGCAGTCATTAAAGGTCTCCCAACCAAAAAGAGCCCAGGTCCAGACGGGTTTAGTGCAGAATTCTATCAGACCTTCATAGAAGACCTCATACCAATACTATCCAAACTATTCCACAAAATTGAAACGGATGGAGCCCTACCGAATTCCTTCTATGAAGCCACAATTACACTTATACCTAAACCACACAAAGACCCAACAAAGAAAGCGAACTTCAGACCAATTTCCCTTATGAATATTGACCCAAAAATACTCAATAAAATTCTGGCAAACCGAATCCAAGAGCACATCAAAACAATCATCCACCATGATCAAGTAGGCTTAATCCCAAGCATGCAGGGATGGTTTACTATATGGAAAACCATCAATGAGATCCATTATATAAACAAACTGAAAGAACAAAACCACATGATCATTTCAGTAGATACTGAGAAAGCATTTGACAAAATTCAACACCTGTTTATGATAAAAGTCCTGGAAATAATAGGAATTCGAGGCCCATACCTAAACATAGTAAAAGCCATGTACAGCAAACCAGTTTGTAACATTAAGCTAAATGGAGAGAAACTTGAAGCAATTCCACTAAAATCAGAGACTAGACAAGGCTGCCAACTCTCTCCCTACTTATTCAATATAGTTCTTGAAGTTCTAACCAGAGCAATCAGACAACCTAAGGAGGTCAAGGGGATACAGATCGGAAAAGAAGAAGTCAACATATCACTATTTGCAGATGATATGATAGTATATTTAAGTGATCCCAAAAGTTCCACCAGAGAACTACTAAAGCTGATAAACAACTTCAGCAAAGTGGCTGGGTATAAAATTAACTCAAATAAATCAGTAGCCTTCCTCTACACAAAATAGAAACAAGCCGAGAAAGAAATTAGGGAAACGACACCCTTCATAATAGACCCAAATAATATAAAGTACCTCGGTGTGACTTTAACCAAGCAAGTAAAAGATCTGTACAATAAGAACTTCAAGACACTGAAGAAAGAAATTGAAGAAGACCTCAGAAGATGGAAAGATCTCCCATGCTCATGGATTGGCAGGATTAATATAGTAAAAATGGCAATTTTACCAAAAGCAATCTACAGATTCAATGCAATCCCCATCAAAATACCAATCCAATTCTTCAAAGAGTTAGACAGAACAATTTGCAAATTCATCTTGAATAACAAAAAACCCAGGATAGCTAAAGCTATCCTCAACAATAAAAGGACTTGAGGGGGAATCACTATCCCTGAACTCAAGCAGTATTACAGAGCGATAGTGATAAAAACTGCATGGTATTGGTACAGAGACAGACAGATAGACCAATGGAATAGAATTGAAGACCCAGAAATGAACCCACACACCTATGGTCACTTGATTTTTGACAAAGGAGCCAAAACCATCCAATGGAAAAAAGATAGCATTTTCAGCAAATGGTGCTGGTTCAACTGGAGGTCAACATGTAGAAGAATGCAGATCGATCCATGCTTATCACCCTGTACAAAGCTTAAGTCCAAGTGGATGAAAGACCTCCACATCAAACCAGACACACTCAAACTAATAGAAGAAAAACTAGGGAAGCATCTGGAACACATGGGCACTGGAAAAAAAATTTCCTGAACAAAACACCAATGGCTTATGCTCTAAGATCAAGAATGGACAAATGGGATCTCATAAAACTGCAAAGCTTCTGTAAGGCAAAGGACGCTGTGGTTAGGACAAAACAGCAACCAACAGATTGGGAAAAGATCTTTACCAATCCTACAACAGATAGAGGCCTTATATCCAAAATATACAAAGAACTCAAGAAGTTAGACCGCAGGGAGACAAATAACCCTATTAAAAATGTGGTTCAGGGCCTCAAGATCTCCATGCCAAGATCCAGGTCAGAAACGTGTATCTCCCAGCCTCCAGATCAGGATCAAAGGTGAGCCTTCCAATTCTGGATTGTAGTTCATACCAGATACAGTCAAGTTGACAACCAGGAATAGCCACCACAGGAAGGAAGCAGAGACACTGGATTCCACCCTCTGTAAAGAATAGGAAAAGACCGGAAGTCCCACACCCGCGGATCCCGGCCCCCAGCAGCTCTCTGCTCCCAGACCCGGTGAGAGAGAGACCCAACCGCCTGGTCAGGTGGGCACTCCTGAGGCTGCAGAGCGGAAGAGACCACCAACACTGCTCACCTCTGCCCACATCCCTGGCCCAAGAGGAAACTGTATAAGGCCTCTGGGCTCCCGTGGGGGAGGGCCCAGGAGCGGCAGGACACCTGCCTGAGACACCGCAGGAACCTGAAAGAAACAGACAGGATAAACAGTTCTCTGCACCCAAATCCCGTGGGAGGGAGAGCTAAACATTCAGAGAGGCAGACAAGCCTGGGAAACCAGAAGAGACTGCTCCCTGCACACACATCTTGGACGCAGGAGGAAAAAGCCAAAGACCATCTGGAACCCTGGTGCAATGAAGCTCCCGGAAGGGGCGGCACAGGTCTTCCTGGTTGCTGCCGCTGCAGAGAGCCCCTGGGCAGCACCCCACGAGCGAACCTGAGCCTCAGGACCACAGGTAAGACCAAATTTTGTGCTGCAAGAAAGCTGCCTGGTGAGCTTGGGACACACGGAAGCAGAATTTCTCTATGACCGGGCACATTCTGTGTTAACCGGAAGTCCCACACCCGCGGATCCTGGCCCGCAGCAGCTCTCTGCTCCCAGACCCGGTGAGAGAGAGACCCAACCGCCTGGTCAGGTGGGCACTCCTGAGGCTGCAGAGCGGAAGAGACCACCAACACTGCTCACCCCTGCCCACATCCCTGGCCCAAGAGGAAACTGTATAAGGCCTCTGGGCTCCCGTGGGGGAGGGCCCAGGAGCAGCAGGACACCTGCCTGAGACACCAATGGAACCTGAAAGAAACAGACTGGATAAACAGTTCTCTGTACCCAAATCCCGTGGGAGGGAGAGCTAAACCTTCAGAGAGGCAGACAAGCCTGGGAAACCAGAAGAGACTACTCCCTGCACACACATCTTGGACGCCAGAGGAAAAAGCCAAAGACCATCAGGAACCCTGGTGCAATGAAGCTCCCGGAAGGGGCGGCACAGGTCTTCCTGGTTGCTGCCGCTGCAGAGAGCCCCTGGGCAGCACCCCACGAGCGAACTTGAGCCTCGGGACCACAGGTAAGACCAAATTTTCTGCTGCAAGAAAGCTGCCTGGTAAACGCAAGACACAGGCCCACAGGAACAGCTGAAGACCTGTTGAGAGGAAAAACTACACGCCCGAAAGCAGAACACTCTGTCGCCATAACAGGCTGAAAGAGAGGAAAACAGGTCTACAGCACTCCCGACACACAGGCTTATACGACAGTCTAGCCACTGTCAGAAATAGCAGAACAAAGTAACACTAGAGATAATCTGATGGCGAGAGGCAAGCGCAGGAACCCAAGCAACAGAAACCAAGACTATATGCCATCATCGGAGCCCAATTCTCCCACCAAAACAAACATGGAATATCCAAACACACCAGAAAAGCAAGATCAGGTTTCAAAATCATATTTGATCATGATGCTGGAGGACTTCAAGAAAGACATGAACACACTTAGGGAAACACAGGAAAACATTAATAAACAAGTAGAAGCCTACAAATAGGAATCGCAAAAATCCCTGAAAGAATTCCAGGAAAACACAATCAAACAGTTGAAGGAATTAAAAATGGAAATAGAAGCAATCAAGAAAGAACACATGGAAACAACCCTGGATATAGAAAACCAAAAGAAGAGACAAGGAGCTGTAGATACAAGCTTCACCAACAGAATACAAGAGATGGAAGAGAGAATCTCAGGAGCAGAAGATTCCATAGAAATCATTGACTCAACTGTCAAAGATAATGTAAAGCGGAAAAAGCTACTGGTCCAAAACATACAGGAAATCCAGGACTCAATGAGAAGATCAAACCTAAGGATAATAGGTATAGAAGAGAGTGAAGACTCCCAGCTCAAAGGACCAGTAAATATCTTCAACAAAATCATAGAAGAAAACTTCCCTAACCTAAAAAAAGAGATACCCATAGACATACAAGAAGCCTACAGAACTCCAAATAGATTGGACCAGAAAAGAAACACCTCCCGTCACATAATTGTCAAACACCAAACGCACAAAATAAAGAAAGAATATTAAAAGCAGTAAGGGAAAAAGGTCAAGTAACATATAAAGGGAGACCTATCAGAATCACACCAGACTTCTCGCCAGAAACTATGAAGGCCAGAAGATCCTGGACTGATGTCATACAGACCCTAAGAGAACACAAATGCCAGCCCAGGTTACTGTATCCAGCAAAACTCTCAATTAACATTGATGGAGAAACCAAGATATTCCATGACAAAAACAAATTTACACAATATCTTTCTACAAATCCAGCACTACAAAGGATAATAAATGGTAAAGCGCAACATAAGGAGGCAAGCTATACCCTAGAAGAAGCAAGAAACTAATCGTCTTGGCAACAAAACAAAGAGAATGAAAGCACACAAACATAAACTCACATCCAAATATGAATATAATGGGAAACAATAATCACTATTCCTTAATATCTCTCAATATCAATGGCCTCAACTCCCCAATAAAAAGACATAGATTAACAAACTGGATACGCAACGAGGACCCCGCATTCTGCTGCCTACAGGAAACACACCTCAGAGACAAAGACAGATACTACCTCAGAGTGAAAGGCTGGAAAACAACTTTCCAAGCAAATGGTCGGAAGAAGCAAGCTGGAGTAGCCATTCTAATATCAGAAAAAATCAATTTTCAACTAAAAGTCATCAAAAAAGATAAGGAAGGACACTTCATATTCATCAAAGAAAAAATCCACCAGGATGAACTCTCAATCCTAAATATCTATGCCCCAAATACAAGGGCACCTACATACGTAAAAGAAACATTACTAAAGCTCAAAACACACATTGCAACTCACACAATAATAGTAGGAGATTTCAACACCCCACTCTCTTCAATGGACAGATCATGGAAACAGAAACTGAACAGAGACGTAGACAGACTAAGAGAAGTCATGAGCCAAATCGACTTAACGGATATTTATAGAACATTCTATCCTAAAGCAAAAGGATATAACTTCTTCTCAGCTCCTCATGGTACTTTTTCAAAAATTGACCATATAATTGGACAAAAAACGGGCCTCAACAGGTACAGAAAGATAGAAATAATCCCATGCGTGCTATCGGACCACCACGGCCTAAAACTGGTCTTCAATAACAAGAAGGGAAGAATGCCCACATATACGTGGAAATTGAACAATGCTCTACTCAATGATAACCTGGTCAAGGAAGAAATGAAGAAAGAACTTAAAAGACTTTTTAGAATTTAATGAAAATGAAGGTACAACATACCCAAACCTATGGGACACAATGAAAGCTGTGCTTAGAGGAAAACTCATAGCGCTGAGTGCCTGCAGAAAGAAACAGGAAAGAGCATATGTCAGCAGCTTGACAGCACACCTAAAAGCTCTAGAACAAAAAGAAGCAAATACACCCAGGAGGAGTAGAAGGCAGGAAATAATCAAACTCAGAGCTGAAATCAACCAAGTAGAAACAAAAAGGACCATAGAAAGAATCAAGAGAACCAAAAGTTGGTTCTTTGAGAAAATCAACAAGATAGATAAACCCTTAGCCAGACTAAAGAGAGGACACAGAGAGTGTGTCCAAATTAACAAAATCAGAAATGAAAAGGGAGACATAAGTACAGATTCAGAGGAAATTCAAAAAATCATCAGATCATACTATAAAAACCTATATTAAACAAAACTTGAAAATCTACAGGAAATGGACAATTTCCTAGACAGATACCAGGTACCGAAGTTAAATCAGGAACAGATAAACCAGTTAAACAACCACATAACTCCTAAGGAAATAGAAGCAGTCATTAAAGGTCTCCCAACCAAAAAGAGCCCAGGTCCAGACGGGTTTAGTGCAGAATTCTATCAGACCTTCATAGAAGACCTCATACCAATACTATCCAAACTATTCCACAAAATTGAAACGGATGGAGCCCTACCGAATTCCTTCTATGAAGCCACAATTACACTTATACCTAAGCCACACAAAGACCCAACAAAGAAAGCGAACTTCAGACCAATTTCCCTTATGAATATTGACCCAAAAATACTCAATAAAATTCTGGCAAACCGAATCCAAGAGCACATCAAAACAATCATCCACCATGATCAAGTAGGCTTAATCCCAAGCATGCAGGGATGGTTTACTATATGGAAAACCATCAATGAGATCCATTATATAAACAAACTGAAAGAACAAAACCACATGATCATTTCAGTAGATACTGAGAAAGCATTTGACAAAATTCAACACCTGTTTATGATAAAAGTCCTGGAAATAATAGGAATTCGAGGCCCATACCTAAACATAGTAAAAGCCATGTACAGCAAACCAGTTTGTAACATTAAGCTAAATGGAGAGAAACTTGAAGCAATTCCACTAAAATCAGAGACTAGACAAGGCTGCCAACTCTCTCCCTACTTATTCAATATAGTTCTTGAAGTTCTAACCAGAGCAATCAGACAACCTAAGGAGGTCAAGGGGATACAGATCGGAAAAGAAGAAGTCAACATATCACTATTTGCAGATGATATGATAGTATATTTAAGTGATCCCAAAAGTTCCACCAGAGAACTACTAAAGCTGATAAACAACTTCAGCAAAGTGGCTGGGTATAAAATTAACTCAAATAAATCAGTAGCCTTCCTCTACACAAAATAGAAACAAGCCGAGAAAGAAATTAGGGAAACGACACCCTTCATAATAGACCCAAATAATATAAAGTACCTCGGTGTGACTTTAACCAAGCAAGTAAAAGATCTGTACAATAAGAACTTCAAGACACTGAAGAAAGAAATTGAAGAAGACCTCAGAAGATGGAAAGATCTCCCATGCTCATGGATTGGCAGGATTAATATAGTAAAAATGGCAATTTTACCAAAAGCAATCTACAGATTCAATGCAATCCCCATCAAAATACCAATCCAATTCTTCAAAGAGTTAGACAGAACAATTTGCAAATTCATCTTGAATAACAAAAAACCCAGGATAGCTAAAGCTATCCTCAACAATAAAAGGACTTGAGGGGGAATCACTATCCCTGAACTCAAGCAGTATTACAGAGCGATAGTGATAAAAACTGCATGGTATTGGTACAGAGACAGACAGATAGACCAATGGAATAGAATTGAAGACCCAGAAATGAACCCACACACCTATGGTCACTTGATTTTTGACAAAGGAGCCAAAACCATCCAATGGAAAAAAGATAGCATTTTCAGCAAATGGTGCTGGTTCAACTGGAGGTCAACATGTAGAAGAATGCAGATCGATCCATGCTTATCACCCTGTACAAAGCTTAAGTCCAAGTGGATGAAAGACCTCCACATCAAACCAGACACACTCAAACTAATAGAAGAAAAACTAGGGAAGCATCTGGAACACATGGGCACTGGAAAAAAAATTTCCTGAACAAAACACCAATGGCTTATGCTCTAAGATCAAGAATGGACAAATGGGATCTCATAAAACTGCAAAGCTTCTGTAAGGCAAAGGACGCTGTGGTTAGGACAAAACAGCAACCAACAGATTGGGAAAAGATCTTTACCAATCCTACAACAGATAGAGGCCTTATATCCAAAATATACAAAGAACTCAAGAAGTTAGACCGCAGGGAGACAAATAACCCTATTAAAAATGTGGTTCAGGGCCTCAAGATCTCCATGCCAAGATCCAGGTCAGAAACGTGTATCTCCCAGCCTCCAGATCAGGATCAAAGGTGAGCCTTCCAATTCTGGATTGTAGTTCATACCAGATACAGTCAAGTTGACAACCAGGAATAGCCACCACAGGAAGGAAGCAGAGACACTGGATTCCACCCTCTGTAAAGAATAGGAAAAGACCGGAAGTCCCACACCCGCGGATCCCGGCCCCCAGCAGCTCTCTGCTCCCAGACCCGGTGAGAGAGAGACCCAACCGCCTGGTCAGGTGGGCACTCCTGAGGCTGCAGAGCGGAAGAGACCACCAACACTGCTCACCTCTGCCCACATCCCTGGCCCAAGAGGAAACTGTATAAGGCCTCTGGGCTCCCGTGGGGGAGGGCCCAGGAGCGGCAGGACACCTGCCTGAGACACCGCAGGAACCTGAAAGAAACAGACAGGATAAACAGTTCTCTGCACCCAAATCCCGTGGGAGGGAGAGCTAAACATTCAGAGAGGCAGACAAGCCTGGGAAACCAGAAGAGACTGCTCCCTGCACACACATCTTGGACGCAGGAGGAAAAAGCCAAAGACCATCTGGAACCCTGGTGCAATGAAGCTCCCGGAAGGGGCGGCACAGGTCTTCCTGGTTGCTGCCGCTGCAGAGAGCCCCTGGGCAGCACCCCACGAGCGAACCTGAGCCTCAGGACCACAGGTAAGACCAAATTTTGTGCTGCAAGAAAGCTGCCTGGTGAGCTTGGGACACACGGAAGCAGAATTTCTCTATGACCGGGCACATTCTGTGTTAACCGGAAGTCCCACACCCGCGGATCCTGGCCCGCAGCAGCTCTCTGCTCCCAGACCCGGTGAGAGAGAGACCCAACCGCCTGGTCAGGTGGGCACTCCTGAGGCTGCAGAGCGGAAGAGACCACCAACACTGCTCACCCCTGCCCACATCCCTGGCCCAAGAGGAAACTGTATAAGGCCTCTGGGCTCCCGTGGGGGAGGGCCCAGGAGCAGCAGGACACCTGCCTGAGACACCAACGGAACCTGAAAGAAACAGACTGGATAAACAGTTCTCTGTACCCAAATCCCGTGGGAGGGAGAGCTAAACCTTCACAGAGGCAGACAAGCCTGGGAAACCAGAAGAGACTACTCCCTGCACACACATCTTGGACGCCAGAGGAAAAAGCCAAAGACCATCAGGAACCCTGGTGCAATGAAGCTCCCGGAAGGGGCGGCACAGGTCTTCCTGGTTGCTGCCGCTGCAGAGAGCCCCTGGGCAGCACCCCACGAGCGAACTTGAGCCTCGGGACCACAGGTAAGACCAAATTTTCTGCTGCAAGAAAGCTGCCTGGTAAACGCAAGACACAGGCCCACAGGAACAGCTGAAGACCTGTTGAGAGGAAAAACTACACGCCCGAAAGCAGAACACTCTGTCGCCATAACAGGCTGAAAGAGAGGAAAACAGGTCTACAGCACTCCCGACACACAGGCTTATACGACAGTCTAGCCACTGTCAGAAATAGCAGAACAAAGTAACACTAGAGATAATCTGATGGCGAGAGGCAAGCGCAGGAACCCAAGCAACAGAAACCAAGACTATATGCCATCATCGGAGCCCAATTCTCCCACCAAAACAAACATGGAATATCCAAACACACCAGAAAAGCAAGATCAGGTTTCAAAATCATATTTGATCATGATGCTGGAGGACTTCAAGAAAGACATGAACACACTTAGGGAAACACAGGAAAACATTAATAAACAAGTAGAAGCCTACAAATAGGAATCGCAAAAATCCCTGAAAGAATTCCAGGAAAACACAATCAAACAGTTGAAGGAATTAAAAATGGAAATAGAAGCAATCAAGAAAGAACACATGGAAACAACCCTGGATATAGAAAACCAAAAGAAGAGACAAGGAGCTGTAGATACAAGCTTCACCAACAGAATACAAGAGATGGAAGAGAGAATCTCAGGAGCAGAAGATTCCATAGAAATCATTGACTCAACTGTCAAAGATAATGTAAAGCGGAAAAAGCTACTGGTCCAAAACATACAGGAAATCCAGGACTCAATGAGAAGATCAAACCTAAGGATAATAGGTATAGAAGAGAGTGAAGACTCCCAGCTCAAAGGACCAGTAAATATCTTCAACAAAATCATAGAAGAAAACTTCCCTAACCTAAAAAAAGAGATACCCATAGACATACAAGAAGCCTACAGAACTCCAAATAGATTGGACCAGAAAAGAAACACCTCCCGTCACATAATTGTCAAACACCAAACGCACAAAATAAAGAAAGAATATTAAAAGCAGTAAGGGAAAAAGGTCAAGTAACATATAAAGGGAGACCTATCAGAATCACACCAGACTTCTCGCCAGAAACTATGAAGGCCAGAAGATCCTGGACTGATGTCATACAGACCCTAAGAGAACACAAATGCCAGCCCAGGTTACTGTATCCAGCAAAACTCTCAATTAACATTGATGGAGAAACCAAGATATTCCATGACAAAAACAAATTTACACAATATCTTTCTACAAATCCAGCACTACAAAGGATAATAAATGGTAAAGCGCAACATAAGGAGGCAAGCTATACCCTAGAAGAAGCAAGAAACTAATCGTCTTGGCAACAAAACAAAGAGAATGAAAGCACACAAACATAAACTCACATCCAAATATGAATATAATGGGAAACAATAATCACTATTCCTTAATATCTCTCAATATCAATGGCCTCAACTCCCCAATAAAAAGACATAGATTAACAAACTGGATACGCAACGAGGACCCCGCATTCTGCTGCCTACAGGAAACACACCTCAGAGACAAAGACAGATACTACCTCAGAGTGAAAGGCTGGAAAACAACTTTCCAAGCAAATGGTCGGAAGAAGCAAGCTGGAGTAGCCATTCTAATATCAGAAAAAATCAATTTTCAACTAAAAGTCATCAAAAAAGATAAGGAAGGACACTTCATATTCATCAAAGAAAAAATCCACCAGGATGAACTCTCAATCCTAAATATCTATGCCCCAAATACAAGGGCACCTACATACGTAAAAGAAACATTACTAAAGCTCAAAACACACATTGCAACTCACACAATAATAGTAGGAGATTTCAACACCCCACTCTCTTCAATGGACAGATCATGGAAACAGAAACTGAACAGAGACGTAGACAGACTAAGAGAAGTCATGAGCCAAATCGACTTAACGGATATTTATAGAACATTCTATCCTAAAGCAAAAGGATATAACTTCTTCTCAGCTCCTCATGGTACTTTTTCAAAAATTGACCATATAATTGGACAAAAAACGGGCCTCAACAGGTACAGAAAGATAGAAATAATCCCATGCGTGCTATCGGACCACCACGGCCTAAAACTGGTCTTCAATAACAAGAAGGGAAGAATGCCCACATATACGTGGAAATTGAACAATGCTCTACTCAATGATAACCTGGTCAAGGAAGAAATGAAGAAAGAACTTAAAAGACTTTTTAGAATTTAATGAAAATGAAGGTACAACATACCCAAACCTATGGGACACAATGAAAGCTGTGCTTAGAGGAAAACTCATAGCGCTGAGTGCCTGCAGAAAGAAACAGGAAAGAGCATATGTCAGCAGCTTGACAGCACACCTAAAAGCTCTAGAACAAAAAGAAGCAAATACACCCAGGAGGAGTAGAAGGCAGGAAATAATCAAACTCAGAGCTGAAATCAACCAAGTAGAAACAAAAAGGACCATAGAAAGAATCAAGAGAACCAAAAGTTGGTTCTTTGAGAAAATCAACAAGATAGATAAACCCTTAGCCAGACTAAAGAGAGGACACAGAGAGTGTGTCCAAATTAACAAAATCAGAAATGAAAAGGGAGACATAAGTACAGATTCAGAGGAAATTCAAAAAATCATCAGATCATACTATAAAAACCTATATTAAACAAAACTTGAAAATCTACAGGAAATGGACAATTTCCTAGACAGATACCAGGTACCGAAGTTAAATCAGGAACAGATAAACCAGTTAAACAACCACATAACTCCTAAGGAAATAGAAGCAGTCATTAAAGGTCTCCCAACCAAAAAGAGCCCAGGTCCAGACGGGTTTAGTGCAGAATTCTATCAGACCTTCATAGAAGACCTCATACCAATACTATCCAAACTATTCCACAAAATTGAAACGGATGGAGCCCTACCGAATTCCTTCTATGAAGCCACAATTACACTTATACCTAAGCCACACAAAGACCCAACAAAGAAAGCGAACTTCAGACCAATTTCCCTTATGAATATTGACCCAAAAATACTCAATAAAATTCTGGCAAACCGAATCCAAGAGCACATCAAAACAATCATCCACCATGATCAAGTAGGCTTAATCCCAAGCATGCAGGGATGGTTTACTATATGGAAAACCATCAATGAGATCCATTATATAAACAAACTGAAAGAACAAAACCACATGATCATTTCAGTAGATACTGAGAAAGCATTTGACAAAATTCAACACCTGTTTATGATAAAAGTCCTGGAAATAATAGGAATTCGAGGCCCATACCTAAACATAGTAAAAGCCATGTACAGCAAACCAGTTTGTAACATTAAGCTAAATGGAGAGAAACTTGAAGCAATTCCACTAAAATCAGAGACTAGACAAGGCTGCCAACTCTCTCCCTACTTATTCAATATAGTTCTTGAAGTTCTAACCAGAGCAATCAGACAACCTAAGGAGGTCAAGGGGATACAGATCGGAAAAGAAGAAGTCAACATATCACTATTTGCAGATGATATGATAGTATATTTAAGTGATCCCAAAAGTTCCACCAGAGAACTACTAAAGCTGATAAACAACTTCAGCAAAGTGGCTGGGTATAAAATTAACTCAAATAAATCAGTAGCCTTCCTCTACACAAAATAGAAACAAGCCGAGAAAGAAATTAGGGAAACGACACCCTTCATAATAGACCCAAATAATATAAAGTACCTCGGTGTGACTTTAACCAAGCAAGTAAAAGATCTGTACAATAAGAACTTCAAGACACTGAAGAAAGAAATTGAAGAAGACCTCAGAAGATGGAAAGATCTCCCATGCTCATGGATTGGCAGGATTAATATAGTAAAAATGGCAATTTTACCAAAAGCAATCTACAGATTCAATGCAATCCCCATCAAAATACCAATCCAATTCTTCAAAGAGTTAGACAGAACAATTTGCAAATTCATCTTGAATAACAAAAAACCCAGGATAGCTAAAGCTATCCTCAACAATAAAAGGACTTGAGGGGGAATCACTATCCCTGAACTCAAGCAGTATTACAGAGCGATAGTGATAAAAACTGCATGGTATTGGTACAGAGACAGACAGATAGACCAATGGAATAGAATTGAAGACCCAGAAATGAACCCACACACCTATGGTCACTTGATTTTTGACAAAGGAGCCAAAACCATCCAATGGAAAAAAGATAGCATTTTCAGCAAATGGTGCTGGTTCAACTGGAGGTCAACATGTAGAAGAATGCAGATCGATCCATGCTTATCACCCTGTACAAAGCTTAAGTCCAAGTGGATGAAAGACCTCCACATCAAACCAGACACACTCAAACTAATAGAAGAAAAACTAGGGAAGCATCTGGAACACATGGGCACTGGAAAAAAAATTTCCTGAACAAAACACCAATGGCTTATGCTCTAAGATCAAGAATGGACAAATGGGATCTCATAAAACTGCAAAGCTTCTGTAAGGCAAAGGACGCTGTGGTTAGGACAAAACAGCAACCAACAGATTGGGAAAAGATCTTTACCAATCCTACAACAGATAGAGGCCTTATATCCAAAATATACAAAGAACTCAAGAAGTTAGACCGCAGGGAGACAAATAACCCTATTAAAAATGTGGTTCAGGGCCTCAAGATCTCCATGCCAAGATCCAGGTCAGAAACGTGTATCTCCCAGCCTCCAGATCAGGATCAAAGGTGAGCCTTCCAATTCTGGATTGTAGTTCATACCAGATACAGTCAAGTTGACAACCAGGAATAGCCACCACAGGAAGGAAGCAGAGACACTGGATTCCACCCTCTGTAAAGAATAGGAAAAGACCGGAAGTCCCACACCCGCGGATCCCGGCCCCCAGCAGCTCTCTGCTCCCAGACCCGGTGAGAGAGAGACCCAACCGCCTGGTCAGGTGGGCACTCCTGAGGCTGCAGAGCGGAAGAGACCACCAACACTGCTCACCTCTGCCCACATCCCTGGCCCAAGAGGAAACTGTATAAGGCCTCTGGGCTCCCGTGGGGGAGGGCCCAGGAGCGGCAGGACACCTGCCTGAGACACCGCAGGAACCTGAAAGAAACAGACAGGATAAACAGTTCTCTGCACCCAAATCCCGTGGGAGGGAGAGCTAAACATTCAGAGAGGCAGACAAGCCTGGGAAACCAGAAGAGACTGCTCCCTGCACACACATCTTGGACGCAGGAGGAAAAAGCCAAAGACCATCTGGAACCCTGGTGCAATGAAGCTCCCGGAAGGGGCGGCACAGGTCTTCCTGGTTGCTGCCGCTGCAGAGAGCCCCTGGGCAGCACCCCACGAGCGAACCTGAGCCTCAGGACCACAGGTAAGACCAAATTTTGTGCTGCAAGAAAGCTGCCTGGTGAGCTTGGGACACACGGAAGCAGAATTTCTCTATGACCGGGCACATTCTGTGTTAACCGGAAGTCCCACACCCGCGGATCCTGGCCCGCAGCAGCTCTCTGCTCCCAGACCCGGTGAGAGAGAGACCCAACCGCCTGGTCAGGTGGGCACTCCTGAGGCTGCAGAGCGGAAGAGACCACCAACACTGCTCACCCCTGCCCACATCCCTGGCCCAAGAGGAAACTGTATAAGGCCTCTGGGCTCCCGTGGGGGAGGGCCCAGGAGCAGCAGGACACCTGCCTGAGACACCAATGGAACCTGAAAGAAACAGACTGGATAAACAGTTCTCTGTACCCAAATCCCGTGGGAGGGAGAGCTAAACCTTCAGAGAGGCAGACAAGCCTGGGAAACCAGAAGAGACTACTCCCTGCACACACATCTTGGACGCCAGAGGAAAAAGCCAAAGACCATCAGGAACCCTGGTGCAATGAAGCTCCCGGAAGGGGCGGCACAGGTCTTCCTGGTTGCTGCCGCTGCAGAGAGCCCCTGGGCAGCACCCCACGAGCGAACTTGAGCCTCGGGACCACAGGTAAGACCAAATTTTCTGCTGCAAGAAAGCTGCCTGGTAAACGCAAGACACAGGCCCACAGGAACAGCTGAAGACCTGTTGAGAGGAAAAACTACACGCCCGAAAGCAGAACACTCTGTCGCCATAACAGGCTGAAAGAGAGGAAAACAGGTCTACAGCACTCCCGACACACAGGCTTATACGACAGTCTAGCCACTGTCAGAAATAGCAGAACAAAGTAACACTAGAGATAATCTGATGGCGAGAGGCAAGCGCAGGAACCCAAGCAACAGAAACCAAGACTATATGCCATCATCGGAGCCCAATTCTCCCACCAAAACAAACATGGAATATCCAAACACACCAGAAAAGCAAGATCAGGTTTCAAAATCATATTTGATCATGATGCTGGAGGACTTCAAGAAAGACATGAACACACTTAGGGAAACACAGGAAAACATTAATAAACAAGTAGAAGCCTACAAATAGGAATCGCAAAAATCCCTGAAAGAATTCCAGGAAAACACAATCAAACAGTTGAAGGAATTAAAAATGGAAATAGAAGCAATCAAGAAAGAACACATGGAAACAACCCTGGATATAGAAAACCAAAAGAAGAGACAAGGAGCTGTAGATACAAGCTTCACCAACAGAATACAAGAGATGGAAGAGAGAATCTCAGGAGCAGAAGATTCCATAGAAATCATTGACTCAACTGTCAAAGATAATGTAAAGCGGAAAAAGCTACTGGTCCAAAACATACAGGAAATCCAGGACTCAATGAGAAGATCAAACCTAAGGATAATAGGTATAGAAGAGAGTGAAGACTCCCAGCTCAAAGGACCAGTAAATATCTTCAACAAAATCATAGAAGAAAACTTCCCTAACCTAAAAAAAGAGATACCCATAGACATACAAGAAGCCTACAGAACTCCAAATAGATTGGACCAGAAAAGAAACACCTCCCGTCACATAATTGTCAAACACCAAACGCACAAAATAAAGAAAGAATATTAAAAGCAGTAAGGGAAAAAGGTCAAGTAACATATAAAGGGAGACCTATCAGAATCACACCAGACTTCTCGCCAGAAACTATGAAGGCCAGAAGATCCTGGACTGATGTCATACAGACCCTAAGAGAACACAAATGCCAGCCCAGGTTACTGTATCCAGCAAAACTCTCAATTAACATTGATGGAGAAACCAAGATATTCCATGACAAAAACAAATTTACACAATATCTTTCTACAAATCCAGCACTACAAAGGATAATAAATGGTAAAGCGCAACATAAGGAGGCAAGCTATACCCTAGAAGAAGCAAGAAACTAATCGTCTTGGCAACAAAACAAAGAGAATGAAAGCACACAAACATAAACTCACATCCAAATATGAATATAATGGGAAACAATAATCACTATTCCTTAATATCTCTCAATATCAATGGCCTCAACTCCCCAATAAAAAGACATAGATTAACAAACTGGATACGCAACGAGGACCCCGCATTCTGCTGCCTACAGGAAACACACCTCAGAGACAAAGACAGATACTACCTCAGAGTGAAAGGCTGGAAAACAACTTTCCAAGCAAATGGTCGGAAGAAGCAAGCTGGAGTAGCCATTCTAATATCAGAAAAAATCAATTTTCAACTAAAAGTCATCAAAAAAGATAAGGAAGGACACTTCATATTCATCAAAGAAAAAATCCACCAGGATGAACTCTCAATCCTAAATATCTATGCCCCAAATACAAGGGCACCTACATACGTAAAAGAAACATTACTAAAGCTCAAAACACACATTGCAACTCACACAATAATAGTAGGAGATTTCAACACCCCACTCTCTTCAATGGACAGATCATGGAAACAGAAACTGAACAGAGACGTAGACAGACTAAGAGAAGTCATGAGCCAAATCGACTTAACGGATATTTATAGAACATTCTATCCTAAAGCAAAAGGATATAACTTCTTCTCAGCTCCTCATGGTACTTTTTCAAAAATTGACCATATAATTGGACAAAAAACGGGCCTCAACAGGTACAGAAAGATAGAAATAATCCCATGCGTGCTATCGGACCACCACGGCCTAAAACTGGTCTTCAATAACAAGAAGGGAAGAATGCCCACATATACGTGGAAATTGAACAATGCTCTACTCAATGATAACCTGGTCAAGGAAGAAATGAAGAAAGAACTTAAAAGACTTTTTAGAATTTAATGAAAATGAAGGTACAACATACCCAAACCTATGGGACACAATGAAAGCTGTGCTAAGAGGAAAACTCATAGCGCTGAGTGCCTGCAGAAAGAAACAGGAAAGAGCATATGTCAGCAGCTTGACAGCACACCTAAAAGCTCTAGAACAAAAAGAAGCAAATACACCCAGGAGGAGTAGAAGGCAGGAAATAATCAAACTCAGAGCTGAAATCAACCAAGTAGAAACAAAAAGGACCATAGAAAGAATCAAGAGAACCAAAAGTTGGTTCTTTGAGAAAATCAACAAGATAGATAAACCCTTAGCCAGACTAAAGAGAGGACACAGAGAGTGTGTCCAAATTAACAAAATCAGAAATGAAAAGGGAGACATAAGTACAGATTCAGAGGAAATTCAAAAAATCATCAGATCATACTATAAAAACCTATATTAAACAAAACTTGAAAATCTACAGGAAATGGACAATTTCCTAGACAGATACCAGGTACCGAAGTTAAATCAGGAACAGATAAACCAGTTAAACAACCACATAACTCCTAAGGAAATAGAAGCAGTCATTAAAGGTCTCCCAACCAAAAAGAGCCCAGGTCCAGACGGGTTTAGTGCAGAATTCTATCAGACCTTCATAGAAGACCTCATACCAATACTATCCAAACTATTCCACAAAATTGAAACGGATGGAGCCCTACCGAATTCCTTCTATGAAGCCACAATTACACTTATACCTAAACCACACAAAGACCCAACAAAGAAAGCGAACTTCAGACCAATTTCCCTTATGAATATTGACCCAAAAATACTCAATAAAATTCTGGCAAACCGAATCCAAGAGCACATCAAAACAATCATCCACCATGATCAAGTAGGCTTAATCCCAAGCATGCAGGGATGGTTTACTATATGGAAAACCATCAATGAGATCCATTATATAAACAAACTGAAAGAACAAAACCACATGATCATTTCAGTAGATACTGAGAAAGCATTTGACAAAATTCAACACCTGTTTATGATAAAAGTCCTGGAAATAATAGGAATTCGAGGCCCATACCTAAACATAGTAAAAGCCATGTACAGCAAACCAGTTTGTAACATTAAGCTAAATGGAGAGAAACTTGAAGCAATTCCACTAAAATCAGAGACTAGACAAGGCTGCCAACTCTCTCCCTACTTATTCAATATAGTTCTTGAAGTTCTAACCAGAGCAATCAGACAACCTAAGGAGGTCAAGGGGATACAGATCGGAAAAGAAGAAGTCAACATATCACTATTTGCAGATGATATGATAGTATATTTAAGTGATCCCAAAAGTTCCACCAGAGAACTACTAAAGCTGATAAACAACTTCAGCAAAGTGGCTGGGTATAAAATTAACTCAAATAAATCAGTAGCCTTCCTCTACACAAAATAGAAACAAGCCGAGAAAGAAATTAGGGAAACGACACCCTTCATAATAGACCCAAATAATATAAAGTACCTCGGTGTGACTTTAACCAAGCAAGTAAAAGATCTGTACAATAAGAACTTCAAGACACTGAAGAAAGAAATTGAAGAAGACCTCAGAAGATGGAAAGATCTCCCATGCTCATGGATTGGCAGGATTAATATAGTAAAAATGGCAATTTTACCAAAAGCAATCTACAGATTCAATGCAATCCCCATCAAAATACCAATCCAATTCTTCAAAGAGTTAGACAGAACAATTTGCAAATTCATCTTGAATAACAAAAAACCCAGGATAGCTAAAGCTATCCTCAACAATAAAAGGACTTGAGGGGGAATCACTATCCCTGAACTCAAGCAGTATTACAGAGCGATAGTGATAAAAACTGCATGGTATTGGTACAGAGACAGACAGATAGACCAATGGAATAGAATTGAAGACCCAGAAATGAACCCACACACCTATGGTCACTTGATTTTTGACAAAGGAGCCAAAACCATCCAATGGAAAAAAGATAGCATTTTCAGCAAATGGTGCTGGTTCAACTGGAGGTCAACATGTAGAAGAATGCAGATCGATCCATGCTTATCACCCTGTACAAAGCTTAAGTCCAAGTGGATGAAAGACCTCCACATCAAACCAGACACACTCAAACTAATAGAAGAAAAACTAGGGAAGCATCTGGAACACATGGGCACTGGAAAAAAAATTTCCTGAACAAAACACCAATGGCTTATGCTCTAAGATCAAGAATGGACAAATGGGATCTCATAAAACTGCAAAGCTTCTGTAAGGCAAAGGACGCTGTGGTTAGGACAAAACAGCAACCAACAGATTGGGAAAAGATCTTTACCAATCCTACAACAGATAGAGGCCTTATATCCAAAATATACAAAGAACTCAAGAAGTTAGACCGCAGGGAGACAAATAACCCTATTAAAAATGTGGTTCAGGGCCTCAAGATCTCCATGCCAAGATCCAGGTCAGAAACGTGTATCTCCCAGCCTCCAGATCAGGATCAAAGGTGAGCCTTCCAATTCTGGATTGTAGTTCATACCAGATACAGTCAAGTTGACAACCAGGAATAGCCACCACAGGAAGGAAGCAGAGACACTGGATTCCACCCTCTGTAAAGAATAGGAAAAGACCGGAAGTCCCACACCCGCGGATCCCGGCCCCCAGCAGCTCTCTGCTCCCAGACCCGGTGAGAGAGAGACCCAACCGCCTGGTCAGGTGGGCACTCCTGAGGCTGCAGAGCGGAAGAGACCACCAACACTGCTCACCTCTGCCCACATCCCTGGCCCAAGAGGAAACTGTATAAGGCCTCTGGGCTCCCGTGGGGGAGGGCCCAGGAGCGGCAGGACTCCTGCCTGAGACACCGCAGGAACCTGAAAGAAACAGACAGGATAAACAGTTCTCTGCACCCAAATCCCGTGGGAGGGAGAGCTAAACATTCAGAGAGGCAGACAAGCCTGGGAAACCAGAAGAGACTGCTCCCTGCACACACATCTTGGACGCAGGAGGAAAAAGCCAAAGACCATCTGGAACCCTGGTGCAATGAAGCTCCCGGAAGGGGCGGCACAGGTCTTCCTGGTTGCTGCCGCTGCAGAGAGCCCCTGGGCAGCACCCCACGAGCGAACCTGAGCCTCAGGACCACAGGTAAGACCAAATTTTCTGCTGCAAGAAAGCTGCCTGGTGAGCTTGGGACACACGGAAGCAGAATTTCTCTATGACCGGGCACATTCTGTGTTTACCGGAAGTCCCACACCCGCGGATCCTGGCCCGCAGCAGCTCTCTGCTCCCAGACCCGGTGAGAGAGAGACCCAACCGCCTGGTCAGGTGGGCACTCCTGAGGCTGCAGAGCGGAAGAGACCACCAACACTGCTCACCCCTGCCCACATCCCTGGCCCAAGAGGAAACTGTATAAGGCCTCTGGGCTCCCGTGGGGGAGGGCCCAGGAGCAGCAGGACACCTGCCTGAGACACCAACGGAACCTGAAAGAAACAGACCGGATAAACAGTTCTCTGTACCCAAATCCCGTGGGAGGGAGAGCTAAACCTTCAGAGAGGCAGACAAGCCTGGGAAACCAGAAGAGACTACTCCCTGCACACACATCTTGGACGCCAGAGGAAAAAGCCAAAGACCATCAGGAACCCTGGTGCAATGAAGCTCCCGGAAGGGGCGGCACAGGTCTTCCTGGTTGCTGCCGCTGCAGAGAGCCCCTGGGCAGCACCCCACGAGCGAACTTGAGCCTCGGGACCACAGGTAAGACCAAATTTTCTGCTGCAAGAAAGCTGCCTGGTAAACGCAAGACACAGGCCCACAGGAACAGCTGAAGACCTGTAGAGAGGAAAAACTACACGCCCGAAAGCAGAACACTCTGTCGCCATAACAGGCTGAAAGAGAGGAAAACAGGTCTACAGCACTCCCGACACACAGGCTTATACGACAGTCTAGCCACTGTCAGAAATAGAAGAACAAAGTAACACTAGAGATAATCTGATGGCGAGAGGCAAGCGCAGGAACCCAAGCAACAGAAACCAAGACTATATGCCATCATCGGAGCCCAATTCTCCCACCAAAACAAACATGGAATATCCAAACACACCAGAAAAGCAAGATCAGGTTTCAAAATCATATTTGATCATGATGCTGGAGGACTTCAAGAAAGACATGAACACACTTAGGGAAACACAGGAAAACATTAATAAACAAGTAGAAGCCTACAAATAGGAATCGCAAAAATCCCTGAAAGAATTCCAGGAAAACACAATCAAACAGTTGAAGGAATTAAAAATGGAAATAGAAGCAATCAAGAAAGAACACATGGAAACAACCCTGGATATAGAAAACCAAAAGAAGAGACAAGGAGCTGTAGATACAAGCTTCACCAACAGAATACAAGAGATGGAAGAGAGAATCTCAGGAGCAGAAGATTCCATAGAAATCATTGACTCAACTGTCAAAGATAATGTAAAGCGGAAAAAGCTACTGGTCCAAAACATACAGGAAATCCAGGACTCAATGAGAAGATCAAACCTAAGGATAATAGGTATAGAAGAGAGTGAAGACTCCCAGCTCAAAGGACCAGTAAATATCTTCAACAAAATCATAGAAGAAAACTTCCCTAACCTAAAAAAAGAGATACCCATAGACATGCAAGAAGCCTACAGAACTCCAAATAGATTGGACCAGAAAAGAAACACCTCCCGTCACATAATTGTCAAACACCAAACGCACAAAATAAAGAAAGAATATTAAAAGCAGTAAGGGAAAAAGGTCAAGTAACATATAAAGGGAGACCTATCAGAATCACACCAGACTTCTCGCCAGAAACTATGAAGGCCAGAAGATCCTGGACTGATGTCATACAGACCCTAAGAGAACACAAATGCCAGCCCAGGTTACTGTATCCAGCAAAACTCTCAATTAACATTGATGGAGAAACCAAGATATTCCATGACAAAAACAAATTTACACAATATCTTTCTACAAATCCAGCACTACAAAGGATAATAAATGGTAAAGCGCAACATAAGGAGGCAAGCTATACCCTAGAAGAAGCAAGAAACTAATCGTCTTGGCAACAAAACAAAGAGAATGAAAGCACACAAACATAAACTCACATCCAAATATGAATATAATGGGAAACAATAATCACTATTCCTTAATATCTCTCAATATCAATGGCCTCAACTCCCCAATAAAAAGACATAGATTAACAAACTGGATACGCAACGAGGACCCTGCATTCTGCTGCCTACAGGAAACACACCTCAGAGACAAAGACAGATACTACCTCAGAGTGAAAGGCTGGAAAACAACTTTCCAAGCAAATGGTCGGAAGAAGCAAGCTGGAGTAGCCATTCTAATATCAGAAAAAATCAATTTTCAACTAAAAGTCATCAAAAAAGATAAGGAAGGACACTTCATATTCATCAAAGAAAAAATCCACCAGGATGAACTCTCAATCCTAAATATCTATGCCCCAAATACAAGGGCACCTACATACGTAAAAGAAACATTACTAAAGCTCAAAACACACATTGCAACTCACACAATAATAGTAGGAGATTTCAACACCCCACTCTCTTCAATGGACAGATCATGGAAACAGAAATTAAACAGTGATGTCGACAGACTAAGAGAAGTCATGAGCCAAATGGACTTAGCGGACATTTATAGAACATTCTATCCTAAAGCAAAAGGATATACCTTCTTCTCAGCTCCTCATGGTACTTTCTCCAAAATTGACCATATAATTGGTCAAAAAACGGGCCTCAACAGGTACAGAAAGATAGAAATAATCCCATGCGTGCTATCGGACCACCACGGCCTAAGACTGGTCTTCAATAACAGTAAGGGAAGAATGCCCACATATACGTGGAAATTGAACAATGCTATACTCAATGATAACCCAGTCAAGGAAGAAATAAAGAAAGAAATTAAAAACTTTTTAGAATTTAATGAAAATGAAGATACAACATACTCAAACTTATGGGACACAATGAAAGCTGTGCTAAGAGGAAAACTCATAGCGCTGAGTGCCTGCAGAAAGAAACAGGAAAGAGCATATGTCAGCAGCTTGACAGCACACCTAAAAGCTCTAGAACAAAAAGAAGCAAATATACCCAGGAGGAGTAGAAGGCAGGAAATAATCAAACTCAGAGCTGAAATCAACCAAGTAGAAACAAAAAGGACCATAGAAAGAATCAAGAGAACCAAAAGTTGGTTCTTTGAGAAAATCAACAAGATAGATAAACCCTTAGCCAGACTAACGAGAGGACACAGAGAGTGCATCCAAATTAACAAAATCAGAAATGAAAAGGGAGACATAACTACAGATTCAGAGGAAATTCAAAAAATCATCAGATCTTACTATAAAAACCTATATTCAACAAAATTTGAAAATCTTCAGGAAATGGACAATTTCCTAGACAGTTACCAGGTATCGAAGTTAAATCAGGAACAGATAAACCAGTTAAACAACCCCATAACTCCTAAGGAAATAGAAGCAGTCATTAAAGGTCTCCCAACCAAAAAGAGCCCAGGTGCAGACGGGTTTAGTGCAGAATTCTATCAAACCTTCATAGAAGACCTCATACCAATATTATCCAAACTTTTCCACAAAATTGAAACAGATGGAGCCCTACCGAATTCCTTCTACGAAGCCACAATTACTTTTATACCTAAACCACACAAAGACACAACAAAGAAAGAGAACTTCAGACCAATTTCCCTTATGAATATCGACGCAAAAATACTCAATAAAATTCTGGCAAACCGAATCCAAGAGCACATCAAAACAATCATCCACCATGATCAAGTAGGCTTCATCCCAGGCATGCAGGGATGGTTTAATATACGGAAAACCATCAACGTGATCCATTATATAAACAAACTGAAAGAACAGAACCACATGATCATTTCATTAGATGCTGAGAAAGCATTTGACAAAATTCAACACCCCTTCATGATAAAAGTCCTGGAAAGAATAGGAATTCAAGGCCCATACCTAAACATAGTAAAAGCCATATACAGCAAACCAGTTGCTAACATTAAACTAAATGGAGAGAAACTTGAAGCAATCCCACTAAAATCAGGGACTAGACAAGGCTGCCCACTCTCTCCCTACTTATTCAATATAGTTCTTGAAGTTCTAGCCAGAGCAATCAGACAACAAAAGGAGATCCAAGGGATAGAGATCGGAAAAGAAGAGGTCAAAATATCACTATTTGCAGATGACATGATAGTATATTTAAGTGATCCCAAAAGTTCCACCAGAGAACTACTAAAGCTGATAAACAACCTCAGGAAAGTGGCTGGGTATAAAATTAACTCAAATAAATCAGTTGCCTTCCTCTATACAAAAGAGAAACAAGCCGAGAAAGAAATTAGGGAAACGACACCCTTCATAATAGACCCAAATAATATAAAGTACCTCGGTGTGACTTTAACCAAGCAAGTAAAAGACATGTACAATAAGAACTTCAAGACACTGAGGAAAGAAATTGAAGAAGACCTCAGAAGATGGAAAGATCTCCCATGCTCATGGATTGGCAGGATTAATATAGTAAAAATGGCAATTTTACCAAAAGCAATCTACAGATTCAATGCAATCCCCATCAAAATACCAATCCAATTCTTCAAAGAGTTAGACAGAACAATTTGAAAATTCATCTTGAATAACAAAAAACCCAGGATAGCTAAAGCTATCCTCAACAATAAAAGGACTTGAGGGGGAATCACTATCCCTGAACTCAAGCAGTATTACAGAGCGATAGTGATAAAAACTGCATGGTATTGGTACAGAGACAGACAGATAGACCAATGGAATAGAATTGAAGACCCAGAAATGAACCCACACACCTATGGTCACTTGATTTTTGACAAAGGAGCCAAAACCATCCAATGGAAAAAAGATAGCATTTTCAGCAAATGGTGCTGGTTCAACTGGAGGTCAACATGTAGAAGAATGCAGATCGATCCATGCTTATCACCCTGTACAAAGCTTAAGTCCAAGTGGATGAAAGACCTCCACATCAAACCAGACACACTCAAACTAATAGAAGAAAAACTAGGGAAGCATCTGGAACACATGGGCACTGGAAAAAAAATTTCCTGAACAAAACACCAATGGCTTATGCTCTAAGATCAAGAATGGACAAATGGGATCTCATAAAACTGCAAAGCTTCTGTAAGGCAAAGGACGCTGTGGTTAGGACAAAACAGCAACCAACAGATTGGGAAAAGATCTTTACCAATCCTACAACAGATAGAGGCCTTATATCCAAAATATACAAAGAACTCAAGAAGTTAGACCGCAGGGAGACAAATAACCCTATTAAAAATGTGGTTCAGGGCCTCAAGATCTCCATGCCAAGATCCAGGTCAGAAACGTGTATCTCCCAGCCTCCAGATCAGGATCAAAGGTGAGCCTTCCAATTCTGGATTGTAGTTCATACCAGATACAGTCAAGTTGACAACCAGGAATAGCCACCACAGGAAGGAAGCAGAGACACTGGATTCCACCCTCTGTAAAGAATAGGAAAAGACCGGAAGTCCCACACCCGCGGATCCCGGCCCCCAGCAGCTCTCTGCTCCCAGACCCGGTGAGAGAGAGACCCAACCGCCTGGTCAGGTGGGCACTCCTGAGGCTGCAGAGCGGAAGAGACCACCAACACTGCTCACCTCTGCCCACATCCCTGGCCCAAGAGGAAACTGTATAAGGCCTCTGGGCTCCCGTGGGGGAGGGCCCAGGAGCGGCAGGACACCTGCCTGAGACACCGCAGGAACCTGAAAGAAACAGACAGGATAAACAGTTCTCTGCACCCAAATCCCGTGGGAGGGAGAGCTAAACATTCAGAGAGGCAGACAAGCCTGGGAAACCAGAAGAGACTGCTCCCTGCACACACATCTTGGACGCAGGAGGAAAAAGCCAAAGACCATCTGGAACCCTGGTGCAATGAAGCTCCCGGAAGGGGCGGCACAGGTCTTCCTGGTTGCTGCCGCTGCAGAGAGCCCCTGGGCAGCACCCCACGAGCGAACCTGAGCCTCAGGACCACAGGTAAGACCAAATTTTGTGCTGCAAGAAAGCTGCCTGGTGAGCTTGGGACACACGGAAGCAGAATTTCTCTATGACCGGGCACATTCTGTGTTAACCGGAAGTCCCACACCCGCGGATCCTGGCCCGCAGCAGCTCTCTGCTCCCAGACCCGGTGAGAGAGAGACCCAACCGCCTGGTCAGGTGGGCACTCCTGAGGCTGCAGAGCGGAAGAGACCACCAACACTGCTCACCCCTGCCCACATCCCTGGCCCAAGAGGAAACTGTATAAGGCCTCTGGGCTCCCGTGGGGGAGGGCCCAGGAGCAGCAGGACACCTGCCTGAGACACCAATGGAACCTGAAAGAAACAGACTGGATAAACAGTTCTCTGTACCCAAATCCCGTGGGAGGGAGAGCTAAACCTTCAGAGAGGCAGACAAGCCTGGGAAACCAGAAGAGACTACTCCCTGCACACACATCTTGGACGCCAGAGGAAAAAGCCAAAGACCATCAGGAACCCTGGTGCAATGAAGCTCCCGGAAGGGGCGGCACAGGTCTTCCTGGTTGCTGCCGCTGCAGAGAGCCCCTGGGCAGCACCCCACGAGCGAACTTGAGCCTCGGGACCACAGGTAAGACCAAATTTTCTGCTGCAAGAAAGCTGCCTGGTAAACGCAAGACACAGGCCCACAGGAACAGCTGAAGACCTGTTGAGAGGAAAAACTACACGCCCGAAAGCAGAACACTCTGTCGCCATAACAGGCTGAAAGAGAGGAAAACAGGTCTACAGCACTCCCGACACACAGGCTTATACGACAGTCTAGCCACTGTCAGAAATAGCAGAACAAAGTAACACTAGAGATAATCTGATGGCGAGAGGCAAGCGCAGGAACCCAAGCAACAGAAACCAAGACTATATGCCATCATCGGAGCCCAATTCTCCCACCAAAACAAACATGGAATATCCAAACACACCAGAAAAGCAAGATCAGGTTTCAAAATCATATTTGATCATGATGCTGGAGGACTTCAAGAAAGACATGAACACACTTAGGGAAACACAGGAAAACATTAATAAACAAGTAGAAGCCTACAAATAGGAATCGCAAAAATCCCTGAAAGAATTCCAGGAAAACACAATCAAACAGTTGAAGGAATTAAAAATGGAAATAGAAGCAATCAAGAAAGAACACATGGAAACAACCCTGGATATAGAAAACCAAAAGAAGAGACAAGGAGCTGTAGATACAAGCTTCACCAACAGAATACAAGAGATGGAAGAGAGAATCTCAGGAGCAGAAGATTCCATAGAAATCATTGACTCAACTGTCAAAGATAATGTAAAGCGGAAAAAGCTACTGGTCCAAAACATACAGGAAATCCAGGACTCAATGAGAAGATCAAACCTAAGGATAATAGGTATAGAAGAGAGTGAAGACTCCCAGCTCAAAGGACCAGTAAATATCTTCAACAAAATCATAGAAGAAAACTTCCCTAACCTAAAAAAAGAGATACCCATAGACATACAAGAAGCCTACAGAACTCCAAATAGATTGGACCAGAAAAGAAACACCTCCCGTCACATAATTGTCAAACACCAAACGCACAAAATAAAGAAAGAATATTAAAAGCAGTAAGGGAAAAAGGTCAAGTAACATATAAAGGGAGACCTATCAGAATCACACCAGACTTCTCGCCAGAAACTATGAAGGCCAGAAGATCCTGGACTGATGTCATACAGACCCTAAGAGAACACAAATGCCAGCCCAGGTTACTGTATCCAGCAAAACTCTCAATTAACATTGATGGAGAAACCAAGATATTCCATGACAAAAACAAATTTACACAATATCTTTCTACAAATCCAGCACTACAAAGGATAATAAATGGTAAAGCGCAACATAAGGAGGCAAGCTATACCCTAGAAGAAGCAAGAAACTAATCGTCTTGGCAACAAAACAAAGAGAATGAAAGCACACAAACATAAACTCACATCCAAATATGAATATAATGGGAAACAATAATCACTATTCCTTAATATCTCTCAATATCAATGGCCTCAACTCCCCAATAAAAAGACATAGATTAACAAACTGGATACGCAACGAGGACCCCGCATTCTGCTGCCTACAGGAAACACACCTCAGAGACAAAGACAGATACTACCTCAGAGTGAAAGGCTGGAAAACAACTTTCCAAGCAAATGGTCGGAAGAAGCAAGCTGGAGTAGCCATTCTAATATCAGAAAAAATCAATTTTCAACTAAAAGTCATCAAAAAAGATAAGGAAGGACACTTCATATTCATCAAAGAAAAAATCCACCAGGATGAACTCTCAATCCTAAATATCTATGCCCCAAATACAAGGGCACCTACATACGTAAAAGAAACATTACTAAAGCTCAAAACACACATTGCAACTCACACAATAATAGTAGGAGATTTCAACACCCCACTCTCTTCAATGGACAGATCATGGAAACAGAAACTGAACAGAGACGTAGACAGACTAAGAGAAGTCATGAGCCAAATCGACTTAACGGATATTTATAGAACATTCTATCCTAAAGCAAAAGGATATAACTTCTTCTCAGCTCCTCATGGTACTTTTTCAAAAATTGAC
The DNA here is from genome assembly GCF_021556685.1 of Rattus norvegicus. Classification (NCBI taxonomy): domain Eukaryota; kingdom Metazoa; phylum Chordata; class Mammalia; order Rodentia; family Muridae; genus Rattus; species Rattus norvegicus. The sequence continues at coordinate 151,071,978 of NC_141554.1, read as the reverse complement.
CATATAATTGGACAAAAAACGGGCCTCAACAGGTACAGAAAGATAGAAATAATCCCATGCGTGCTATCGGACCACCACGGCCTAAAACTGGTCTTCAATAACAAGAAGGGAAGAATGCCCACATATACGTGGAAATTGAACAATGCTCTACTCAATGATAACCTGGTCAAGGAAGAAATGAAGAAAGAACTTAAAAGACTTTTTAGAATTTAATGAAAATGAAGGTACAACATACCCAAACCTATGGGACACAATGAAAGCTGTGCTAAGAGGAAAACTCATAGCGCTGAGTGCCTGCAGAAAGAAACAGGAAAGAGCATATGTCAGCAGCTTGACAGCACACCTAAAAGCTCTAGAACAAAAAGAAGCAAATACACCCAGGAGGAGTAGAAGGCAGGAAATAATCAAACTCAGAGCTGAAATCAACCAAGTAGAAACAAAAAGGACCATAGAAAGAATCAAGAGAACCAAAAGTTGGTTCTTTGAGAAAATCAACAAGATAGATAAACCCTTAGCCAGACTAAAGAGAGGACACAGAGAGTGTGTCCAAATTAACAAAATCAGAAATGAAAAGGGAGACATAAGTACAGATTCAGAGGAAATTCAAAAAATCATCAGATCATACTATAAAAACCTATATTAAACAAAACTTGAAAATCTACAGGAAATGGACAATTTCCTAGACAGATACCAGGTACCGAAGTTAAATCAGGAACAGATAAACCAGTTAAACAACCACATAACTCCTAAGGAAATAGAAGCAGTCATTAAAGGTCTCCCAACCAAAAAGAGCCCAGGTCCAGACGGGTTTAGTGCAGAATTCTATCAGACCTTCATAGAAGACCTCATACCAATACTATCCAAACTATTCCACAAAATTGAAACGGATGGAGCCCTACCGAATTCCTTCTATGAAGCCACAATTACACTTATACCTAAACCACACAAAGACCCAACAAAGAAAGCGAACTTCAGACCAATTTCCCTTATGAATATTGACCCAAAAATACTCAATAAAATTCTGGCAAACCGAATCCAAGAGCACATCAAAACAATCATCCACCATGATCAAGTAGGCTTAATCCCAAGCATGCAGGGATGGTTTACTATATGGAAAACCATCAATGAGATCCATTATATAAACAAACTGAAAGAACAAAACCACATGATCATTTCAGTAGATACTGAGAAAGCATTTGACAAAATTCAACACCTGTTTATGATAAAAGTCCTGGAAATAATAGGAATTCGAGGCCCATACCTAAACATAGTAAAAGCCATGTACAGCAAACCAGTTTGTAACATTAAGCTAAATGGAGAGAAACTTGAAGCAATTCCACTAAAATCAGAGACTAGACAAGGCTGCCAACTCTCTCCCTACTTATTCAATATAGTTCTTGAAGTTCTAACCAGAGCAATCAGACAACCTAAGGAGGTCAAGGGGATACAGATCGGAAAAGAAGAAGTCAACATATCACTATTTGCAGATGATATGATAGTATATTTAAGTGATCCCAAAAGTTCCACCAGAGAACTACTAAAGCTGATAAACAACTTCAGCAAAGTGGCTGGGTATAAAATTAACTCAAATAAATCAGTAGCCTTCCTCTACACAAAATAGAAACAAGCCGAGAAAGAAATTAGGGAAACGACACCCTTCATAATAGACCCAAATAATATAAAGTACCTCGGTGTGACTTTAACCAAGCAAGTAAAAGATCTGTACAATAAGAACTTCAAGACACTGAAGAAAGAAATTGAAGAAGACCTCAGAAGATGGAAAGATCTCCCATGCTCATGGATTGGCAGGATTAATATAGTAAAAATGGCAATTTTACCAAAAGCAATCTACAGATTCAATGCAATCCCCATCAAAATACCAATCCAATTCTTCAAAGAGTTAGACAGAACAATTTGCAAATTCATCTTGAATAACAAAAAACCCAGGATAGCTAAAGCTATCCTCAACAATAAAAGGACTTGAGGGGGAATCACTATCCCTGAACTCAAGCAGTATTACAGAGCGATAGTGATAAAAACTGCATGGTATTGGTACAGAGACAGACAGATAGACCAATGGAATAGAATTGAAGACCCAGAAATGAACCCACACACCTATGGTCACTTGATTTTTGACAAAGGAGCCAAAACCATCCAATGGAAAAAAGATAGCATTTTCAGCAAATGGTGCTGGTTCAACTGGAGGTCAACATGTAGAAGAATGCAGATCGATCCATGCTTATCACCCTGTACAAAGCTTAAGTCCAAGTGGATGAAAGACCTCCACATCAAACCAGACACACTCAAACTAATAGAAGAAAAACTAGGGAAGCATCTGGAACACATGGGCACTGGAAAAAAAATTTCCTGAACAAAACACCAATGGCTTATGCTCTAAGATCAAGAATGGACAAATGGGATCTCATAAAACTGCAAAGCTTCTGTAAGGCAAAGGACGCTGTGGTTAGGACAAAACAGCAACCAACAGATTGGGAAAAGATCTTTACCAATCCTACAACAGATAGAGGCCTTATATCCAAAATATACAAAGAACTCAAGAAGTTAGACCGCAGGGAGACAAATAACCCTATTAAAAATGTGGTTCAGGGCCTCAAGATCTCCATGCCAAGATCCAGGTCAGAAACGTGTATCTCCCAGCCTCCAGATCAGGATCAAAGGTGAGCCTTCCAATTCTGGATTGTAGTTCATACCAGATACAGTCAAGTTGACAACCAGGAATAGCCACCACAGGAAGGAAGCAGAGACACTGGATTCCACCCTCTGTAAAGAATAGGAAAAGACCGGAAGTCCCACACCCGCGGATCCCGGCCCCCAGCAGCTCTCTGCTCCCAGACCCGGTGAGAGAGAGACCCAACCGCCTGGTCAGGTGGGCACTCCTGAGGCTGCAGAGCGGAAGAGACCACCAACACTGCTCACCTCTGCCCACATCCCTGGCCCAAGAGGAAACTGTATAAGGCCTCTGGGCTCCCGTGGGGGAGGGCCCAGGAGCGGCAGGACTCCTGCCTGAGACACCGCAGGAACCTGAAAGAAACAGACAGGATAAACAGTTCTCTGCACCCAAATCCCGTGGGAGGGAGAGCTAAACATTCAGAGAGGCAGACAAGCCTGGGAAACCAGAAGAGACTGCTCCCTGCACACACATCTTGGACGCAGGAGGAAAAAGCCAAAGACCATCTGGAACCCTGGTGCAATGAAGCTCCCGGAAGGGGCGGCACAGGTCTTCCTGGTTGCTGCCGCTGCAGAGAGCCCCTGGGCAGCACCCCACGAGCGAACCTGAGCCTCAGGACCACAGGTAAGACCAAATTTTCTGCTGCAAGAAAGCTGCCTGGTGAGCTTGGGACACACGGAAGCAGAATTTCTCTATGACCGGGCACATTCTGTGTTTACCGGAAGTCCCACACCCGCGGATCCTGGCCCGCAGCAGCTCTCTGCTCCCAGACCCGGTGAGAGAGAGACCCAACCGCCTGGTCAGGTGGGCACTCCTGAGGCTGCAGAGCGGAAGAGACCACCAACACTGCTCACCCCTGCCCACATCCCTGGCCCAAGAGGAAACTGTATAAGGCCTCTGGGCTCCCGTGGGGGAGGGCCCAGGAGCAGCAGGACACCTGCCTGAGACACCAACGGAACCTGAAAGAAACAGACCGGATAAACAGTTCTCTGTACCCAAATCCCGTGGGAGGGAGAGCTAAACCTTCAGAGAGGCAGACAAGCCTGGGAAACCAGAAGAGACTACTCCCTGCACACACATCTTGGACGCCAGAGGAAAAAGCCAAAGACCATCAGGAACCCTGGTGCAATGAAGCTCCCGGAAGGGGCGGCACAGGTCTTCCTGGTTGCTGCCGCTGCAGAGAGCCCCTGGGCAGCACCCCACGAGCGAACTTGAGCCTCGGGACCACAGGTAAGACCAAATTTTCTGCTGCAAGAAAGCTGCCTGGTAAACGCAAGACACAGGCCCACAGGAACAGCTGAAGACCTGTAGAGAGGAAAAACTACACGCCCGAAAGCAGAACACTCTGTCGCCATAACAGGCTGAAAGAGAGGAAAACAGGTCTACAGCACTCCCGACACACAGGCTTATACGACAGTCTAGCCACTGTCAGAAATAGAAGAACAAAGTAACACTAGAGATAATCTGATGGCGAGAGGCAAGCGCAGGAACCCAAGCAACAGAAACCAAGACTATATGCCATCATCGGAGCCCAATTCTCCCACCAAAACAAACATGGAATATCCAAACACACCAGAAAAGCAAGATCAGGTTTCAAAATCATATTTGATCATGATGCTGGAGGACTTCAAGAAAGACATGAACACACTTAGGGAAACACAGGAAAACATTAATAAACAAGTAGAAGCCTACAAATAGGAATCGCAAAAATCCCTGAAAGAATTCCAGGAAAACACAATCAAACAGTTGAAGGAATTAAAAATGGAAATAGAAGCAATCAAGAAAGAACACATGGAAACAACCCTGGATATAGAAAACCAAAAGAAGAGACAAGGAGCTGTAGATACAAGCTTCACCAACAGAATACAAGAGATGGAAGAGAGAATCTCAGGAGCAGAAGATTCCATAGAAATCATTGACTCAACTGTCAAAGATAATGTAAAGCGGAAAAAGCTACTGGTCCAAAACATACAGGAAATCCAGGACTCAATGAGAAGATCAAACCTAAGGATAATAGGTATAGAAGAGAGTGAAGACTCCCAGCTCAAAGGACCAGTAAATATCTTCAACAAAATCATAGAAGAAAACTTCCCTAACCTAAAAAAAGAGATACCCATAGACATGCAAGAAGCCTACAGAACTCCAAATAGATTGGACCAGAAAAGAAACACCTCCCGTCACATAATTGTCAAACACCAAACGCACAAAATAAAGAAAGAATATTAAAAGCAGTAAGGGAAAAAGGTCAAGTAACATATAAAGGGAGACCTATCAGAATCACACCAGACTTCTCGCCAGAAACTATGAAGGCCAGAAGATCCTGGACTGATGTCATACAGACCCTAAGAGAACACAAATGCCAGCCCAGGTTACTGTATCCAGCAAAACTCTCAATTAACATTGATGGAGAAACCAAGATATTCCATGACAAAAACAAATTTACACAATATCTTTCTACAAATCCAGCACTACAAAGGATAATAAATGGTAAAGCGCAACATAAGGAGGCAAGCTATACCCTAGAAGAAGCAAGAAACTAATCGTCTTGGCAACAAAACAAAGAGAATGAAAGCACACAAACATAAACTCACATCCAAATATGAATATAATGGGAAACAATAATCACTATTCCTTAATATCTCTCAATATCAATGGCCTCAACTCCCCAATAAAAAGACATAGATTAACAAACTGGATACGCAACGAGGACCCTGCATTCTGCTGCCTACAGGAAACACACCTCAGAGACAAAGACAGATACTACCTCAGAGTGAAAGGCTGGAAAACAACTTTCCAAGCAAATGGTCGGAAGAAGCAAGCTGGAGTAGCCATTCTAATATCAGAAAAAATCAATTTTCAACTAAAAGTCATCAAAAAAGATAAGGAAGGACACTTCATATTCATCAAAGAAAAAATCCACCAGGATGAACTCTCAATCCTAAATATCTATGCCCCAAATACAAGGGCACCTACATACGTAAAAGAAACATTACTAAAGCTCAAAACACACATTGCAACTCACACAATAATAGTAGGAGATTTCAACACCCCACTCTCTTCAATGGACAGATCATGGAAACAGAAATTAAACAGTGATGTCGACAGACTAAGAGAAGTCATGAGCCAAATGGACTTAGCGGACATTTATAGAACATTCTATCCTAAAGCAAAAGGATATACCTTCTTCTCAGCTCCTCATGGTACTTTCTCCAAAATTGACCATATAATTGGTCAAAAAACGGGCCTCAACAGGTACAGAAAGATAGAAATAATCCCATGCGTGCTATCGGACCACCACGGCCTAAGACTGGTCTTCAATAACAGTAAGGGAAGAATGCCCACATATACGTGGAAATTGAACAATGCTATACTCAATGATAACCCAGTCAAGGAAGAAATAAAGAAAGAAATTAAAAACTTTTTAGAATTTAATGAAAATGAAGATACAACATACTCAAACTTATGGGACACAATGAAAGCTGTGCTAAGAGGAAAACTCATAGCGCTGAGTGCCTGCAGAAAGAAACAGGAAAGAGCATATGTCAGCAGCTTGACAGCACACCTAAAAGCTCTAGAACAAAAAGAAGCAAATATACCCAGGAGGAGTAGAAGGCAGGAAATAATCAAACTCAGAGCTGAAATCAACCAAGTAGAAACAAAAAGGACCATAGAAAGAATCAAGAGAACCAAAAGTTGGTTCTTTGAGAAAATCAACAAGATAGATAAACCCTTAGCCAGACTAACGAGAGGACACAGAGAGTGCATCCAAATTAACAAAATCAGAAATGAAAAGGGAGACATAACTACAGATTCAGAGGAAATTCAAAAAATCATCAGATCTTACTATAAAAACCTATATTCAACAAAATTTGAAAATCTTCAGGAAATGGACAATTTCCTAGACAGTTACCAGGTATCGAAGTTAAATCAGGAACAGATAAACCAGTTAAACAACCCCATAACTCCTAAGGAAATAGAAGCAGTCATTAAAGGTCTCCCAACCAAAAAGAGCCCAGGTGCAGACGGGTTTAGTGCAGAATTCTATCAAACCTTCATAGAAGACCTCATACCAATATTATCCAAACTTTTCCACAAAATTGAAACAGATGGAGCCCTACCGAATTCCTTCTACGAAGCCACAATTACTTTTATACCTAAACCACACAAAGACACAACAAAGAAAGAGAACTTCAGACCAATTTCCCTTATGAATATCGACGCAAAAATACTCAATAAAATTCTGGCAAACCGAATCCAAGAGCACATCAAAACAATCATCCACCATGATCAAGTAGGCTTCATCCCAGGCATGCAGGGATGGTTTAATATACGGAAAACCATCAACGTGATCCATTATATAAACAAACTGAAAGAACAGAACCACATGATCATTTCATTAGATGCTGAGAAAGCATTTGACAAAATTCAACACCCCTTCATGATAAAAGTCCTGGAAAGAATAGGAATTCAAGGCCCATACCTAAACATAGTAAAAGCCATATACAGCAAACCAGTTGCTAACATTAAACTAAATGGAGAGAAACTTGAAGCAATCCCACTAAAATCAGGGACTAGACAAGGCTGCCCACTCTCTCCCTACTTATTCAATATAGTTCTTGAAGTTCTAGCCAGAGCAATCAGACAACAAAAGGAGATCCAAGGGATAGAGATCGGAAAAGAAGAGGTCAAAATATCACTATTTGCAGATGACATGATAGTATATTTAAGTGATCCCAAAAGTTCCACCAGAGAACTACTAAAGCTGATAAACAACCTCAGGAAAGTGGCTGGGTATAAAATTAACTCAAATAAATCAGTTGCCTTCCTCTATACAAAAGAGAAACAAGCCGAGAAAGAAATTAGGGAAACGACACCCTTCATAATAGACCCAAATAATATAAAGTACCTCGGTGTGACTTTAACCAAGCAAGTAAAAGACATGTACAATAAGAACTTCAAGACACTGAGGAAAGAAATTGAAGAAGACCTCAGAAGATGGAAAGATCTCCCATGCTCATGGATTGGCAGGATTAATATAGTAAAAATGGCAATTTTACCAAAAGCAATCTACAGATTCAATGCAATCCCCATCAAAATACCAATCCAATTCTTCAAAGAGTTAGACAGAACAATTTGAAAATTCATCTTGAATAACAAAAAACCCAGGATAGCTAAAGCTATCCTCAACAATAAAAGGACTTGAGGGGGAATCACTATCCCTGAACTCAAGCAGTATTACAGAGCGATAGTGATAAAAACTGCATGGTATTGGTACAGAGACAGACAGATAGACCAATGGAATAGAATTGAAGACCCAGAAATGAACCCACACACCTATGGTCACTTGATTTTTGACAAAGGAGCCAAAACCATCCAATGGAAAAAAGATAGCATTTTCAGCAAATGGTGCTGGTTCAACCTGAGGTCAACATGTAGAAGAATGCAGATCGATCCATGCTTATCACCCTGTACAAAGCTTAAGTCCAAGTGGATCAAGGACCTCCACATCAAACCAGACACACTCAAACTAATAGAAGAAAAACTAGGGAAGCATCTGGAACACATGGGCACTGGAAAAAATTTCCTGAACAAAACACCAATGGCTTATGCTCTAAGATCAAGAATGGACAAATGGGATCTCATAAAACTGCAAAGCTTCTGTAAGGCAAAGGACACTGTGGTTAGGACAAACGGCAACGAACAGATTGGGAAAAGATCTTTACCAATCCTACAACAGATAGAGGCCTTATATCCAAAATATACAAAGAACTCAAGAAGTTAGACCGCAGGGAAACAAATAACCCTATTAAAAATGGGGTTCAGAGCTAAACAAAGAATTCACAGCTGAGGAATGCCGAATGGCTGAGAACACCTAAAGAAATGTTCATCACCTTATTCTTAAGGGAAATGCAAATCAAAGCAACCCTGAGATTTCACCTCACACCAGTGAGAATGGCTAAGATCAAAAACTCAGGTGACAGCAGATGCTGGCGAGGATGTGGAGAAAGAGGAACACTCCTCCATTGTTGGTGGGATTGCAGACTGGTAAAACCATTCTGGAAATCAGTCTGGAGGTTCCTCAGAAAATTGGACATTGAACTGCCTGAGGATCCAGCTATACCTCTCTTGGGCATATACCCAAAAGATGCCTCAACATATAAAAGAGACACGTGCTCCACTATGTTCATCGCAGCCTTATTTATAATAGCCAGAAAATGGAAAGAACCCAGATGCCCTTCAACAGAGGAATGGATACAGAAAATGTGGTACATCTACACAATGGAATATTACTCAGCTATCAAAAACAATGAGTTTATGAAATTCGTAGGCAAATGGTTGGAACTGGAAAATATCATCCTGAGTGAGCTAACCCAATCACAGAAAGACATACATGGTATGCACTCATTGATAAGTGGCTATTAGCCCAAATGCTTGAATTACCCTAGATCCCTAGAACAAACGAAACTCAAGACGGATGATCAAAATGTGAATGCTTCACTCCTTCTTTAAATGAGGAAAAAGAATACCCTTGGCAGGGAAGGGAGAGGCAAAGATTAAAACAGAGACTTAAGGAACACCCATTCAGAGCCTGCCCCACATGTGGCCCATACATATACAGCCACCCAATTAGACAAGATGGATGAAGAAAAGAAGTGCAGACCGACAGGAGCCGGATGTAGATCGCTCCTGAGAGACACAGCCAGAATACAGCAAATACAGAGGCGAATGCCAGCAGCAAACCACTGAACTGAGAATAGGTCCTCTATTGAAAGAATCAGAGAAAGAACTGGAAGAGCTTGAAGGGGCTCGAGACCCCAAAAGTACAACAATGTCAAGCAACCAGAGCTTCCCTGGACTAAGCCACTACCTAAAGACTATACATGGACTGACCCTGGACTCTGACCCCATAGGTAGCAATGAATATCCTAGTAAGAGCACCAGTGGAAGGGGAAGCCCTGGGTCCTGCTAAGACTGAACCCCCAGTGAACTAGTCTATGGGGGGAAGGCGGCAATGGGGGGAGGGTTGGGAGGGGAACACCCATAAGGAAGGGGAGGGGGGAGGGGGATGTTTGCCCGGAAACCGGGAAAGGGAATAACACTCGAAATGTATATAAGAAATACTCAAGTTAATAAAAAAAAATGTGGTTCAGAGCTAAACAAAGAATTCACAGCTGAGGAATGCCGAATGGCTGAGAAACACCTAAAGAAATGTTCAACATCTTTAGTCATAAGGGAAATGCAAATCAAAACAACCCTGAGATTTCACCTCACACCAGTGAGAATGGCTAAGATCAAAAACTCAGGTGACAGCAGATGCTGGCGAGGATGTGGAGAAAGAGGAACACTCCTCCATTGTTGGTGGGATTGCAGACTGGTAAAACCATTCTGGAAATCAGTCTGGAGGTTCCTCAGAAAATTGACATTGAACTGCCTGAGGATCCAGCTATACCTCTCTTGGGCATATACCCAAAAGATGCCTCAACATATAAAAGAGACACGTGCTCCACTATGTTCATCGCAGCCTTATTTATAATAGCCAGAAAATGGAAAGAACCCAGATGCCATTCAACAGAGGAATGGATACAGAAAATGTGGTACATCTACACAATGGAATATTACTCAGCTATCAAAAACAACGAGTTTATGAAACTCGTAGGCAAATGGTTTGAACTGGAAAATATCATCCTGAGTGAGCTAACCCAATCACAGAAAGACATACATGGTATGCACTCATTGATAAGTGGCTATTAGCCCAAATGCTTGAATTACCCTAGATCCCTAGAACAAACGAAACTCAAGACGGATGATCAAAATGTGAATGCTTCACTCCTTCTTTAAATGAGGAAAAAGAATACCCTTGGCAGGGAAGGGAGAGGCAAAGATTAAAACAGAGACTTAAGGAACACCCATTCAGAGCCTGCCCCACATGTGGCCCATACATATACAGCCACCCAATTAGACAAGATGGATGAAGAAAAGAAGTGCAGACCGACAGGAGCCGGATGTAGATCGCTCCTGAGAGACACAGCCAGAATACAGCAAATACAGAGGCGAATGCCAGCAGCAAACCACTGAACTGAGAATAGGTCCTCTATTGAAAGAATCAGAGAAAGAACTGGAAGAGCTTGAAGGGGCTCGAGACCCCAAAAGTACAACAATGTCAAGCAACCAGAGCTTCCCTGGACTAAGCCACTACCTAAAGACTATACATGGACTGACCCTGGACTCTGACCCCATAGGTAGCAATGAATATCCTAGTAAGAGCACCAGTGGAAGGGGAAGCCCTGGGTCCTGCTAAGACTGAACCCCCAGTGAACTAGTCTATGGGGGGAAGGCGGCAATGGGGGGAGGGTTGGGAGGGGAACACCCATAAGGAAGGGGAGGGGGGAGGGGGATGTTTGCCCGGAAACCGGGAAAGGGAATAACACTCGAAATGTATATAAGAAATACTCAAGTTAATAAAAAAAAAAATGTGGTTCAGAGCTAAACAAAGAATTCACAGCTGAGGAATGCCGAATGGCTGAGAAACACCTAAAGAAATGTTCAACATCTTTAGTCATAAGGGAAATGCAAATCAAAACAACCCTGAGATTTCACCTCACACCAGTGAGAATGGCTAAGATCAAAAACTCAGGTGACAGCAGATGCTGGCGAGGATGTGGAGAAAGAGGAACACTCCTCCATTGTTGGTGGGATTGCAGACTGGTAAAACCATTCTGGAAATCAGTCTGGAGGTTCCTCAGAAAATTGACATTGAACTGCCTGAGGATCCAGCTATACCTCTCTTGGGCATATACCCAAAAGATGCCTCAACATATAAAAGAGACACGTGCTCCACTATGTTCATCGCAGCCTTATTTATAATAGCCAGAAAATGGAAAGAACCCAGATGCCATTCAACAGAGGAATGGATACAGAAAATGTGGTACATCTACACAATGGAATATTACTCAGCTATCAAAAACAACGAGTTTATGAAACTCGTAGGCAAATGGTTTGAACTGGAAAATATCATCCTGAGTGAGCTAACCCAATCACAGAAAGACATACATGGTATGCACTCATTGATAAGTGGCTATTAGCCCAAATGCTTGAATTACCCTAGATCCCTAGAACAAACGAAACTCAAGACGGATGATCAAAATGTGAATGCTTCACTCCTTCTTTAAATGAGGAAAAAGAATACCCTTGGCAGGGAAGGGAGAGGCAAAGATTAAAACAGAGACTTAAGGAACACCCATTCAGAGCCTGCCCCACATGTGGCCCATACATATACAGCCACCCAATTAGACAAGATGGATGAAGCAAAGAAGTGCAGACCGACAGGAGCCGGATGGAGATCGCTCCTGAGAGACACAGCCAGAATACAGCAAATATAGAGGCGAATGCCAGCAGCAAACCACTGAACTGAGAATAGGTTCCCTATTGAAGGAATCAGAGAAAGAACTGGAAGAGCTTGAAGGGGATCGAGACCCCAAAAGTACAACAATGCCAAGCAACCAGAGCTTCCAGGGTCTAAGCCACTACCTAAAGACTATACATGGACTGACCCTGGACTCTGACCCCATAGGTAGCAATGAATATCCTAGTAAGAGCACCAGTGGAAGGGGAAGCCCTGGGTCCTGCTAAGACTGAACCCCCAGTGAACTAGTCTATGGGGGGAGGGCGGCAATGGGGGGAGGGTTGGGAGGGGAACACCCATAAGGAAGGGGAGGGGGGAGGGGGATGTTTGCCCGGAAACCGGGAAAGGGAATAACACTCGAAATGTATATAAGAAATACTCAAGTTAATAAAAAAAAAATGTGGTTCAGAGCTAAACAAAGAATTCACAGCTGAGGAATGCCGAATGGCTGAGAAACACCTAAAGAAATGTTCAACATCTTTAGTCATAAGGGAAATGCAAATCAAAACAACCCTGAGATTTCACCTCACACCAGTGAGAATGGCTAAGATCAAAAACTCAGGTGACAGCAGATGCTGGCGAGGATGTGGAGAAAGAGGAACACTCCTCCATTGTTGGTGGGATTGCAGACTGGTAAAACCATTCTGGAAATCAGTCTGGAGGTTCCTCAGAAAATTGACATTGAACTGCCTGAGGATCCAGCTATACCTCTCTTGGGCATATACCCAAAAGATGCCTCAACATATAAAAGAGACACGTGCTCCACTATGTTCATCGCAGCCTTATTTATAATAGCCAGAAAATGGAAAGAACCCAGATGCCATTCAACAGAGGAATGGATACAGAAAATGTGGTACATCTACACAATGGAATATTACTCAGCTATCAAAAACAACGAGTTTATGAAACTCGTAGGCAAATGGTTGGAACTGGAAAATATCATCCTGAGTGAGCTAACCCAATCACAGAAAGACATACATGGTATGCACTCATTGATAAGTGGCTATTAGCCCAAATGCTTGAATTACCCTAGATCCCTAGAACAAACGAAACTCAAGACGGATGATCAAAATGTGAATGCTTCACTCCTTCTTTAAATGAGGAAAAAGAATACCCTTGGCAGGGAAGGGAGAGGCAAAGATTAAAACAGAGACTTAAGGAACACCCATTCAGAGCCTGCCCCACATGTGGCCCATACATATACAGCCACCCAATTAGACAAGATGGATGAAGAAAAGAAGTGCAGACCGACAGGAGCCGGATGTAGATCGCTCCTGAGAGACACAGCCAGAATACAGCAAATACAGAGGCGAATGCCAGCAGCAAACCACTGAACTGAGAATAGGTCCTCTATTGAAAGAATCAGAGAAAGAACTGGAAGAGCTTGAAGGGGCTCGAGACCCCAAAAGTACAACAATGTCAAGCAACCAGAGCTTCCAGGGACTAAGCCACTACCTAAAGACTATACATGGACTGACCCTGGACTCTGACCCCATAGGTAGCAATGAATATCCTAGTAAGAGCACCAGTGGAAGGGGAAGCCCTGGGTCCTGCTAAGACTGAACCCCCAGTGAACTAGTCTATGGGGGGAAGGCGGCAATGGGGGGAGGGTTGGGAGGGGAACACCCATAAGGAAGGGGAGGGGGGAGGGGGATGTTTGCCCGGAAACCGGGAAAGGGAATAACACTCGAAATGTATATAAGAAATACTCAAGTTAATAAAAAAAAAATGTGGTTCAGAGCTAAACAAAGAATTCACAGCTGAGGAATGCCGAATGGCTGAGAAACACCTAAAGAAATGTTCAACATCTTTAGTCATAAGGGAAATGCAAATCAAAACAACCCTGAGATTTCACCTCACACCAGTGAGAATGGCTAAGATCAAAAACTCAGGTGACAGCAGATGCTGGCGAGGATGTGGAGAAAGAGGAACACTCCTCCATTGTTGGTGGGATTGCAGACTGGTAAAACCATTCTGGAAATCAGTCTGGAGGTTCCTCAGAAAATTGACATTGAACTGCCTGAGGATCCAGCTATACCTCTCTTGGGCATATACCCAAAAGATGCCTCAACATATAAAAGAGACACGTGCTCCACTATGTTCATCGCAGCCTTATTTATAATAGCCAGAAAATGGAAAGAACCCAGATGCCATTCAACAGAGGAATGGATACAGAAAATGTGGTACATCTACACAATGGAATATTACTCAGCTATCAAAAACAACGAGTTTATGAAACTCGTAGGCAAATGGTTGGAACTGGAAAATATCATCCTGAGTGAGCTAACCCAATCACAGAAAGACATACATGGTATGCACTCATTGATAAGTGGCTATTAGCCCAAATGCTTGAATTACCCTAGATCCCTAGAACAAACGAAACTCAAGACGGATGATCAAAATGTGAATGCTTCACTCCTTCTTTAAATGAGGAAAAAGAATACCCTTGGCAGGGAAGGGAGAGGCAAAGATTAAAACAGAGACTTAAGGAACACCCATTCAGAGCCTGCCCCACATGTGGCCCATACATATACAGCCACCCAATTAGACAAGATGGATGAAGCAAAGAAGTGCAGACCGACAGGAGCCGGATGGAGATCGCTCCTGAGAGACACAGCCAGAATACAGCAAATATAGAGGCGAATGCCAGCAGCAAACCACTGAACTGAGAATAGGTTCCCTATTGAAGGAATCAGAGAAAGAACTGGAAGAGCTTGAAGGGGATCGAGACCCCAAAAGTACAACAATGCCAAGCAACCAGAGCTTCCAGGGTCTAAGCCACTACCTAAAGACTATACATGGACTGACCCTGGACTCTGACCCCATAGGTAGCAATGAATATCCTAGTAAGAGCACCAGTGGAAGGGGAAGCCCTGGGTCCTGCTAAGACTGAACCCCCAGTGAACTAGTCTATGGGGGGAGGGCGGCAATGGGGGGAGGGTTGGGAGGGGAACACCCATAAGCAAGGGGAGGGGGGAGGGGGATGTTTGCCCGGAAACCGGGAAAGGGAATAACACTCGAAATGTATATAAGAAATACTCAAGTTAATAAAAAAAAATGTGGTTCAGAGCTAAACAAAGAATTCACAGCTGAGGAATGCCGAATGGCTGAGAAACACCTAAAGAAATGTTCAACATCTTTAGTCATAAGGGAAATGCAAATCAAAACAACCCTGAGATTTCACCTCACACGAGTGAGAATGGCTAAGATCAAAAACTCAGGTGACAGCAGATGCTGGCAAGGATGTGGAGAAAGAGGAACACTCCTCCATTGTTGGTGGGATTGGAGACTGGTACAACCATTCTGGAAATCAGTCTGGAGGTTCCTCAGAAAATTGGACATTGAACTGCCTTAGGATACAGCTATACCTTTCTTGGGCATATACCCAAAAGATGCCCCAACATATAAAAAAGACACATGCTCCACTATGTTCATCGTAGCCTTATTTATAATAGCCAGAAGCTGGAAAGAACCCAGATGCCCTTCAACAGAGGAATGGATACAGAAAATGTGGTACATCTACACAATGGAATATTACTCAGCTATCAAAAACAACGAGTTTATGAAATTCGTAGGCAAATGGTTGGAACTGGAAAATATCATCCTGAGTGAGCTAACCCAATCACAGAAAGACATACATGGTGTGCACTCATTGATAATTGGCTATTAGCCCAAATGCTTGAATTACCCTAGATGCCTAGAACAAATTAAACTCAAGACGGATGATCAAAATGTGAATGCTTCACTCCTTCTTTAAAAGGGGAACAAGAATACCCTTGGCAGGGAAGAGAGAGGCAAAGATTAAAACAGAGACTGAAGCAACCCCCAATCAGAGCCTGCCCCACATATAGCCCATACATATACAGCCACCCAATTAGACAAGATGGATAAAGCAAATAGTGCAGACTGACAGGAGCTGGATGCAGATCGCTCCTGAGAGACACAGCCAGAATACAGCAAATACAGAGGCGAATGCCAGCAGCAAACCACTGAACTGAGAATAGAACCCCTATTGAAGGAATCAGAGAAAGAACTGGAAGAGCTCGAGGGGCTCTAGACCCCATATGTACAACAATGCCAAGCAACCAGAGCTTCCAGGGACTAAGCCACTACCTAAAGACTATACATCACTGACCCTGGACTCTGACCTCATAGGTAGCAATGAATATCCTAGTAAGAGCACCAGTGGAAGGGGAAGCCCTGGGTCCTGCTAAGACTGAACCCCCAGTGAACTAGACTGTTGGGGGGAGGGCGGCAGTGGGGGGAGGATTGGGAGGGGAACACCCATAAAGAAGGGGAGGGGGGAGGGGTATGTTTGTCCGGAAACCGGGAAAGGGAATAACACTCGAAATGTATATAAGAAATACTCAAGTTAATAAAAAAAAAAGAAAAGTCATCTGTGATATAAATCAATAAAAGTTACCCCCATGAATCAGCATATTTTATCTTTTCAATTTTAGTCAATCTATGACTAGTATGCATTTTATACTGCTTAATGTCAATTCCAGAGGTTTTGTTTTGGGTAATCAATAATGAATACCAGTTTTTTCTTCAAGAAGAAAAATAATGGGAATTGTCAGCAATTGCAAGTTATCCTATTTAATAGTTCTTTTTTCTATTTTAATTATTCTGTTAACTATAGTAACACTTTGGGTACACTGCCAAGTTCTTATTGAATAACAAGCTAACCGGTCTCATTTTCTACCAGTATCTGCCACCCCCCCCCACAAAATCAGAATTATTATTCATCTCCAAAGTTTATTGTTATAGTAAATAGAATTTACTCCAAACAATTCTGAAACTTCTAAATCATTTGCATGATACTAATACAAACACATTATTAAGAAACTCTAGCTTTGTTATCATTTTTCCACAGAAATAATTCAACCAAGTATTGCTTTGTTTTTGTATATGTGGTTGTCCCTGTTCTCACAAGGTACCTTAGATGGGAGTTACACTTTCAACGACTTTCCCAAAATGAGCAAGGAAATCACCCAAATGTCCATGTACATACACAGAATGTTTGTGTGTAGGTAAGGTTTAACTGTAGCTCAAAGAAAATCTAACTGCTAGAATAGGAAATAGCTATAAAATTCATTACCATTTTTATCTGGCATTTTGACTTTTTTCTATTTATGACTTTTCAATTATTATTTGTATTATTAAAAAGCATTATCTCCATTTTGACCTATTTTCTTTCCATTATGGATTTGTTAAATCCATATGTTCTTTTGTCTCTGTAGTATAAAAAAAAAGAAACTTCCCAACAGACTTACTTATGAAACTCTTCTCTCACTCCACATTATTGGCCTTGTATATAGGAATGTTTCGAAAACGTTCTCCTTCAAAGTTTGTGTAAATATTTTCCCACATCAACTGTAGTTGCTTATTATCCTCAAGGGGTATACACTTCAGAAGAACAGAAATTGTGTTCTACTTTTTGTGTTTAAGTACTTATTACTTTGATATATATTGGCACATAGTGAAATTTTAGTTTTTCTGTACACTGTATAAGCTTAGATGGAATACAGTCTCATGACTTTTACATCTATTTAGAGTGACACAAAACATGTAAGAATTATAGCATTTATGTGGCAGTGACTGCTCCATACAGAGCAGTGAATTAGACGTTATTATCAGTTCTATTTATTGATCATGGTTATGAAGGAACAGAGATCTGACTGATTTGTTTTACATTTCACAAAAAGTACTGGGTTTGAACTTAGAATAATGACTTATAAAGTCCATGCTCTGAAGTGCAACATTATACTTCCTCTTTAAGTTCAACATAGCAACACTAACTGACTAACAAAATGAGGATTTTTATTTAACAAGATCAGTACATCCAGTGTCTGCCATTCTGAATAAGAAGGAACTTAAACACACTGCAGTGAGGTATACATGCTTTGATAAATGAGGGGATAGCAGGATAGATTATTGATATTTTTCTTTTGCATTGTTTTTGTAAATAACATTTTAAGCAGAAGCATCTATGAATATTATGCATTATAATTCTTTTTGATGCAGCTACTATGAATACTTTCTGGAAGACAAAGGAGTTCACTTGTGAAATCTCATTCAGCATGTAGTATAATAATCTCATGCCTTAGTACTTATACTGTTGCTTTAAAGGCTGATTTTAATGTATTTATGAAGTAATCACATAGAATAAAAAACATTTCATACTTCTCTTTGGAGACATCATACCACTTAGCAGAAAGAAAGGTCAGCAACTTTTGCCATGAGTTAGAGCAAGAGTCCATAAAGGAAAAGGAAAGTCTGAGATCAAGCTCCCACTTAGATATTTCTTTTCTCATGTGTGAAAATTTAACAGTTCTCAAAAAACTACTGTTACAGCGTGTTTGGATAGAGCTTTAGTAGAACATGTATTCACAGAAGAAGTTTCTTTGATGAATTAAATAAATTTGCTTTCAAGAATATCTCTAGTTCTTTTCAAATCAAGTATTTCCAGAACATATTTGTTAAGTACTGATGTACTGGTCTCATCTTTCCTTTCTTCAGTAAAAAGTGACTTGATATGTAGATTCCACTGGAACATGAAAACCATTTTTAAAATCTCAAAACAGAAAGTAAATATTTTAAGATTACAAGTTCAGAATGGTTGAAATAAATGCAGAATTTTAAAAATATAAAGGAGAGAATGTATTTTAAATATATCAATTAAAAATGTGAGTTTTTTTTATAGAGAAGATAAAGTTGAGGGACTAATTTAAGTAAAATTTCAAAGGAGGGAAATTAGATGAAAAAGTCTAATTCCCCAGCTGGGAAATGTCTGCAGATATAGCAAATACTTACTCAGCAGGTCTCTATTTTTATCCAAGCAGCTTGCCAAGAAATACAGTGGCTGCAGTTTTCTCTCATCTCTTATGTGAGCTGCAACGCAGCTAGGAATTCTGAAAATGGATGCCCATCCTTTAATGTGCCTGAGTGGGCGATGGGTAACATGCAGGTCAGCAGATTTGCCTCTAGCTCGCTACTGTGGGAATTGGCCCAGTTAAAAAAGGCAAACTGGGTTAGGTCTGGGTTGACAATATATTGCTACTATTTGAATATGCTTCATCAACCACAAGTCTAAACTCTCTTAGAAAATCAGTGTGCTATATCCTGGCTTTCTGTTTGTCTTAGAAAGCAATTCTGTAGGTGCATATTTTCCTGGGAGATCCAAGAATGTTATGTTCTAAAAAGTCACTATGTACACTTTATACCGTATATGATAGTGCTAT
Organism: Rattus norvegicus; assembly: GCF_021556685.1. Taxonomy (NCBI): domain Eukaryota; kingdom Metazoa; phylum Chordata; class Mammalia; order Rodentia; family Muridae; genus Rattus; species Rattus norvegicus. The sequence goes on along the minus strand of NC_141554.1, from coordinate 151,052,642 downwards.
ATCAAGTATACCTTAACTATCCTAGTACTTTTCTAAATGAAAGCCAAGCCAATTCGTGTTTCAGGTCCAAATGTGAGATTCCTTTTAGTACTCAGGTTTATGTTGCAATATCCACAAAGCCCTTACAGAGGTTTGCATTAAGCAGTATTATGCTCTCCTCAGTTTGTTGAACTGTTTTAGGTCACAGTGAAAGACCATTAACTAAAATGCATTCTACTAGTTTATGTTATGTACTAGTTCATGTTATGTATGAGTTTATCTAGCCAACTATACCAGGATATTCTTGAGATTCCTATTTCATATTACTTTTATGTTATTTACAATGTAATTAGCTACATAATATATATTGACATGTAAACATGAAAACATCAAGTAACAATACTGAGTACAATCCATAGTTATTAGTTAAGTTTTGAAGAAATAAAACTTAAAAGGTGATAATAATTATTAAGAATATACTGTTAGAAGCTGCACCGATAAAGTCTCAGCAACATGATTGCCTGAATATATGCTGAACATAGACAACAACAATAGACATGTCTAGTGGATGGGAAATATAGACTCTGAGGCCTCAACCCTACACCAAGAACCCTCTTCCTCAAGGAAAATCACCCTAGTTGGTTATTCAGAATTAAAATTTCAGCCCTGAAAATATTATATAGCCTGAACAGTTCATAGTAAGGAATGTGTGTATACACACACACACACACACACACACACACATATATATATATATATATATATATATATATACATATATTGATAAATGTAACTGCAATTAATTGAAAAAAACAGGCCATACATTTAAAAGAGAATAAGCAGGTAAACATAGAGGGTTTTGTGGAAGGAAAAGAGAGGAATGATAAAATTATATTACAATCTCAAAAATGAAAGAAAAAGGACTATACCAAACACTGATATATTGTATGCAGTTTATACTACTTCATCCAACACTTATGGAAATTAAATGTGATTTATAGTGTCATATTCTATTTGGAGATGGAATAATAGCGGCACATAGCAGTCATATAGCTTCCCAAAAAAGATGTTTCATAAAACTGGCATTTTAAAAGTTTCTCTTGAAATTAAGAGGGTAATTCAAAAGGACTGCTTTGAATTTAAGTCTATCCTTGGTTATATGATGAGACTTTCTTCATTTTGTTTTACTTTATTTTATTTTATTTCACTATGTCGCTAGTTCCAGGCTAATTATAACAAGTTAGGAATGTGATGGAAAATATATATTTAGAGGCAATATTATTTAAGTATGTTACTTACTTGTATTATTCTTTGAAACTTTTTCTTTTTATTTTTCTTTTCATTTAAACTAAAAACCAAAAAAAGAAAAAAAGCTCTTAGACTTTGAAATGTTCTAAGTAGAAAAAAATCCTTGATATTCATGCTATAATGCAAATCAGACTTGTTTGTTTTTAATAATTTTATTTTTCTTGGATATTTTATACATTTCAAATGTTATCCCCTTTCTCCTGTCTCCCATACTCCCTCTCCCTCCCCCTGCTTCTATGAGGATGCTCTTATTCCTATTCACCCACACCAACCTCAGCAACCTGGCCTTACCCTACACTCGGGAAACGAGCCTTCACAGGACCAAGGGCTTTCCCTTCTATTGATGCTGGACAATGCCATCCTCTGCTACATATGTGGCTCTTGTCCTGGGTCCCTCCATGTGTACTCTTTGGTTGATCATTTAGTCCCTCGGGGCTGTGGTGGAGTTTGGTTGATTGATATTGTTCTTTCTATGTTGTTACAAATTCTTTCAGCTCTGTTAGTCCTTTCTCTAACTCTTCCATTGGGGTCCCCCTTGTTCATTCCAATGATTAGCTACAACCATCTTCATCTGTATCAGTAAGGGTCTGGCAGAACCTCTCAGGAGACATCCATATCAGGCTCCTCTCAGCAAGAACTCCTTGGCATCAGCAATAGTGTCTGGATTTGATGGCAGCATATGGGATGAATCCTCAGGTGGGGCAGTCTCTGGATGGCCTTTTATTCAGTGCCTGCTTCACTCTTTGCTCCTGTATTTCTTCCTATGAATATTTTGTTCTCCCATCTGAGGAGGAATGAAACATGCACATTTTAGTCCTCTCCTTGGGCTTCATATGGTCTGTGTATTTTTCTTGGGTATTTCCAAGTTTTTGAGCTAATATCCACTTATCAGTGAGTGCATGCCATTTGTGTTTTTCTGTGCCTGGGTTACCTTATTCAGAATGATATTCTTTTGCTCCATCTATTTGCCTAAGGATTTCATGTAGTTATTGTTTTTGATAGCTGAGTAATATTCCATTGTGTAGGTGTACCACATTTTCTGTATCCATTCCTCTGTTGAAGGGCCTCTGGGTTCTTTCCAGTTTCTGGCTATTATAAATAAGGCTGCTATGAACATAGTGGAGCACGTGTCTTTTTTATATGTTGGGGGATCTTTTGGGTATATGCCCAAGAGAGGTATAGCTGGATCCTCAGGCAGTTCAATGTCCAATTTTCTGAGGAACCTCCAAACTGATTTCCAGAGTGGTTGTACCAGTCTGAAATCCCACCAACCATGGAGGAGTGTTCCTCTTTCTCCACATTGTCACAGAGACTCTGGGATAATACAATGTAAGAAATCAACAATATTATTTACAGTAAGAGACTAATGCTAAATAAGAAAATGTAAAAATAGCATGTTCTTATAAGCCTTTAAAATATTAGCATTTTGAATTAGATAAATGTTTTATGTATTAAAAATAATTAAAAATGAGAAAATAGGTATGAGAAACCACCGGAACCTAGAGGGACCGACCGGATAAACAGTTCTCTGCACCCAAATCCCGTGGGAGGGAGAGCTAAACCTTCAGAGAGGCAGACACGCCTGGGAAACCTGAAGAGACTGCACTCTGCCACATTACTGATTCCAGAGGAAAATGCCAAACACCACTGGAACCCTGGTGCATGGAAGATTCCGGAAAGGGCGGCGCAGATCTTCCTGGTTGCAGCCGTCATGGAGAGCTCATAAGCAACAACCCACGAGCAAACTTGAGCCTCGGGACCACAGGTAAGACCAACTTTTGTGCTGCAAGCGACCTGCCTGGTGAACTCAGGACACAGGGAGGCAAAATTCCTCTAGGACCGGATGCTTCCGGTATTTAGCTGGAGTCCCAAACCTTCGGATCCCTGCCCGCAGCAGCTCTCTGCTCCAAAACCCCGTGGGAGAGAGCCCTCACCGCCTGGTCAGGTGGGCACTCCTGAGACTGCGGAGCAGAAGAGACCACCAACACTGCCCACCCCTGGCCACATCCCTGGCCCAAGAGGAAACTGTATACGGCCTCTGGGTTCCCTTGGATAAGGGCACAGGAGCAGGAAATCCACTGCATCTGAGACACCGCTGGAACCTGAAGGGACCGACCAGATAAACAGTTCTCTGCACCCAAATCCCATGGGAGGGAGAGCTCAACCTTCAGAGAGGCAGACATGCCTGGGAAACCAGAAGAGACTGCACTCTGCACACATTACTGATTCCAGAGGAAAACACCAAACACCATCTGGAACCCTGGAGCAGGGAAGCTCCCGGAAAGGGCAGCACAGATCTTCCTGGTGGCTGCCGCCTCAGAGAAATCAAAAGCAACACCCCACGAGCAAACTTGAGCCTCGGGACCACAGGTAAGACCAACATTTCTCTTGCAAGCGACCTCAAGACACAGGCCCACAGGAACAGCTGAAGACCTGTAGATAGGAAAAACTACATGCCCGAAAGCAGAACACTCTGTCCCCATAACTGGCTGAAAGAAAACAGGAAAACAGGTCTAAAGCACTCCTGACACACAGGCTTATAGGGCAGTCTATCCACTGTCAGAAATAGCAGAACAAAGTAACACTAGAGATAATCTGATGGCGAGAGGCAAGCGCAGGAACCCAAGCAAAAGAAAGCAAGACTACATGGCATCATCGGAGCCCAATTCTCCCACCAAAGCAAACACGGAATATCCAAACACACCAGAAAAGCAAGATCTAGTTTCAAAATCATAATTGATCATGAGGCTGGAGGACTTCAAGAAAGACGTGAGGAACTCCCTTAGAGAAACACAGGAAAACATTAATAATTAAGTAGAAGCCTACAGAGAGGAATCGCAAAAATCCCTGAAAGAATTCCAGGAAAACACAATCAAACAGTTGAAGGAATTAAAAATGGAAACAGAAGCAATCAAGAAATAACACATGGAAACAACCCTGGACATAGAAAACCAAAAGAAGAGACAAGGAGCTGTAGATACAAGCTTCACCAACAGAATACAAGAGATGGAAGAGAGAATCTCAGGAGCAGAAGATTCCATAGAAATCATTGACTCAACTGTAAAAGATAATGTAAAGCGGAAAAAGCTACTGGTCCAAAACATACAGGAAATCCAGGACTCAATGAGAAGATCAAACCTAAGGATAATAGGTATAGAAGAGAGTCAAGACTCCCAGCTCAAAGGACCAGTAAATATCTTCAACAAAATCATAGAAGAAAACTTCCCTAACCTAAAGAACAAGATACCCATAGGCATACAAGAAGCCTACAGAACTCCAAATAGATTGGACCAGAAAAGAAACACCTACCGTCACATAATAGTCAAAACACCAAATGCCCAAAATAAAGACAGAATATTAAAAGCAGTAAGGGAAAAAGGTCAAGTAACATATAAAGGCAGGCCTATCAGAATCACACCAGATTTTTCACCAGAAACTATGAAAGCCAGAAGATCCTGGACCGATTTCATACAGACCCTAAGAGAACACAAATGCCAGCCCAGGTTACTGTATCCTGCAAAACTCTCAATTAACATAGATGGAGAAACCAAGATATTCCATGACAAAACCAAATTTGCACAATATCTTTCTTTAAATCCAGCACTGCAAAGGATAATAAATGGTAAAGCCCAACATAAGGAGGCAAGCTATACCCTAGAAGAAGCAAGAAACTAATTGTCTTGGCAAAAAAACAAAGAGAAGAAAAGCACACAAACATAACTTCACATCCAAATATGAATATAACAGGAAGCAATAATCACTATTCCTTAATATCTCTCAACATCAATGGCCTCAACTCCCCAATAAAAAGACATAGATTAACAAACTGGATATGCAACGAGTACCCTGCATTCTGCTGACTACAGGAAACACATCTCAGAGACAAAGACAGACACTACCTCAGAGTGAAAGGCTGGAAAACAACGTTCCAAGCAAATGGTCGGAAGAAGCAAGCTGGAGTAGCCATTCTAATATCAAATAAAATCAATTTTCAACTAAAAGTCATGAAAAAGGGATAAGGAAGGACACTTCATATTCATCAAAGGAAAAATCCACCAAGATGAACTCTCAATCCTAAATATCTATGCCCCAAATACAAGGGCACCTACATACGTAAAAGAAACCTTACTAAAGCTCAAAACACACATTGCACCTCACACAATAATAGTAGGAGATTTAACACCCCACTCTCATCAATGGACAGATCATGGAAACAGAAATTAAACAGAGATGTAGACAGACTAAGAGAAGTCATGAGCCAAATTGTCTTAACAGATATTTACCGAACATTCTGTCCTAAAGCAAAAGGATTTACCTTCTTCTCAGCTCCTCATGGTACTTTCTCCAAAATTGACCATATAATTGGACAAAAAACGGGCCTCAATAGGAAGAGAAAGATAGAAATAATCCTATGCATGCTATCAGACCACCATGGCCTAAAGCTGGTCTTCAATAATAATAAGGGAAGAATGCCCCTATACGTGGAAATTGAACAATGCTCTCCTCAATGATAACCTGGTCAAGGAAGAAATAAAGAGAGAAATTAAAGACTTTTTAGAATTTAATGAAAATGAAGGTACAACATACCCAAACTTATGGGACACAATGAAAGCTGTGCTAAGAGGAAAACTTATAGCGCTGAGTGCCTGCAGAAAGAAACAGGAAAGAGCATATGTCAGCAGCTTGACAGCACACCTAAAAGCTATAGAACAAAAAGAAGCACATACACCCAGGAGGAGTAGAAGGCAGGAAATAATCAAACTCAGAGCTGAAATCAACCAAGTAGAAACAAAAAGGACCATAGAAAGAATCAACAGAACCAACAGTTGGTTCTTTGAGAAAATCAACAAGATAGATAAACCCTTAGCCAGACTAACGAGAGGACACAGAGAGTGCGTCCAAATTAACAAAATCAGAAATGAAAAGGGAGGCATAACTACAGATTCAGAGGAAATTCAAAAAATCATCAGATCTTACTATAAAAGCCTATATTCAACAAAACTTGAAAATCTGCAGGAAATGGACAATTTCCTAGACAGATACCAGGTATCGAAGTTAAATCAGGAACAGATAAACCAGTTAAACAACCCCATAACTCCTAAGGAAATAGAAGCAGTCATTAAAGTCTCCCAACCAAAAAGAGCCCAGGTCCAGACGGGTTTAGTGCAGAATTCTATCAAACCTTCATAGAAGACCTCATACCAATACTATCCAAACTATTCCACAAAATTGAAATAGATGGAGCGCTACCGAATTCCTTCTACGAAAGCACAATTACTCTTATACCTAAACCACACAAAGATCCAACAAAGAAAGAGAACTTCAGACCAATTTCCCTTAGGAATATCAACGCCAAGATACTGAATAAAATTCTTGCAAACCGAATCCAAGAGCACATCAATACAAACATCCATCATGATGAATTAGGCTTCATCCCAGACATGCAGGGATGGTTTAATATATGGAAAACCATCAACATAATCCATTATATAAACAAACTGAAAGATAAAAAAAAAAACACATGATCATTTCATTAGATGCTGAGAAAGCATTTGACAAAATTCAACACCCATTCAGGATACAAGTCCTGGAAAGGACAGGAATTCAAGGCCCATAAGTAAACATAGTAAAAGCCATATACGGCAAACCAGTAGCTAATATTAAACTAAATGGAGAGAAATTTGAAGCAATCCCACTAAAATCAGGGACTAGACAAGGCTGCCCACTCTCTCCCTACTTATTCAGTATAGTATTCAAAGTTCTAGCCAGAGCAATCAGACAACAAAAGGAGATCAAAGGGATACAGACTGGAAAAGAAGAAGTCAAAATATCAGTATTTGCAGATGATATGATAGTATATTTAAGTGATCCCAAAAGTTCCACCAGAGAACTAGTTAACCTGATAAACACCTTTAGCTAAGTGGCTGAGTAAAAAATTAACTCAAATAAATCAGTAGCCTTCCTCTACACAATAGAGAAACAAGCTGAGAAAGGAATTAGGGAAACGACACCCTTCATAATAGACCCAAATAATATAAAATACCTTGGTGTGACTTTAACCAAGCAAGTGAAAGATCTGTATGGTAAGAAGTTTCAGCCTCTGAAGAAAGAAATTGAAGAAGTTCTCAGAAGATGGAAAGATCTCCCATGCCCGTTAATTGGCAGGATTTATATAGTAAAAATGGCCATTTTACCAAAAGCGATCTACAGATCCAATGCAATCCCATCAAAATTCCTTTCCAATTCTTCATAGAGTTGGAAAGAGAAATTTGCAAATTCATCTGGAATAACAGAAAACCCAGGATAGCTAAAATTATCCTCAACAATAAAAGGACTTCCAGGGGAATCATTATCCCTGAACGCAAGCAGTATTACAGAGCAATAGTAATAAAAATTGCATGGCATTGGTACACTGACAGGCCGATAGACCATTGGAAGAGAATTGAAGACCCAGAAATGAACCCGCACAGCTATGATCACTTGATTTTTGACAAAGAGCAAAGGAACCAAAATCATCCAATAGAAAAAAGATAGCATTTTCAGCAAATGGTGCTATTTCATCTCCATGTCAGCATGTAGAACACAGATCAATCCATTCTTATCACCCTGTACAAAGCTTAAGTCCAAGTGGATCAAGGACCTCCATATCAAACCAGATACACTTAAACTAATAGAAGAGAAAGTGGGGAAGAATATCAAATACATGGGCACGGGAGATAATTTTCTGAACAAAACACCAATGGCTTATGCTCTAAGATCAAGTATGGACAAATGGGGTCTCATAAAACTACAAAGCTTCTGTAAGGCACAGGACACTGTTGATAGGCCAAAATGACAACCAACGGATTGGGAAAAGATCTTTACCAATCCTACAACTCATAGAGGGCTCATATCCAAAATATATAAAGAACTCATGAAGTTAGACTGCAGGGAGACAAATAACCCTAATAAAAATGGGGTTCAGAGTTAAACAAAGAATTCACAGCTGAGGAATGCCAAATGGCTGAGAAGCACCTAAAGAAATGTTCAACATCTTTAGTCATAAAGGAAATGCAAATCAAAACAACCCTGAGATTCCACCTCACACCAGTCAGAATGGCTATAATCAAAAACTCCGGTGACAACCGATGCTGTCAAGGATGTGGAGAAAGAAGAACACTCCTGCATTGTTGGTGGGATTGCAGACTGGTACAACATTTCTGGAAATCATTCTGGAGGTTCCTCAGAAAACTGGACCTTGAACTACCTGACGACCCAGCTATACCTCTCTTGGCCATATACCCAAGAGACTCCCCAACTTATAACAAAGACACATGCTCCACCATGTTCATAGCAGCCTTATTTATAGTAGCAAGAAGCTGGAAAGAACCCAGATGCCCTTCAACAGATGAATGGATACAGAAAATGTGGTATATCTACACAACGGAATACTACTCAGCTATCAAATACTATGACTTTATGAAATTCATAGGAAAATGGATGGAAGTGGAAAATACCATCCTGAAGGAGGTAACCCAATCACAGAAAAACACACTTGGCATGCACTCATTGATAAGTGGATATTAGCCCAATTGCTAAAATTACCCTAAATGCACAGAATGAATGAAACTCAAGAAGGATGACCAAAATGAGGATGCTTCACTCTTTCTTTAAAAGGAGAACAAAAATACCCTTGGGAGGGGATAGGCAGGCAAAGTTTAGAACAGAGACTGAGGGAACTCCCATTCAGAGCCTGCCCCACATGTGGTCCATACATATACAGTCACCAAACTAGATAAGATGGATGAAGCAAAGAAGTGCAGGCCGACAGGAACCAGATGTAGATCTCTCCTGAGAGACACAGCCAGAATATGGCAAATACATAGGCAAATGCCAGCAGCAATCCACTGAACTGAGAACAGGATCCCCAGTGCAGGAATCAGAGAAAGGACTAAAAGAGCTGAAGGGGCTTGAGACCCCATATGAACAACAATGCCAACCAACCAGAGTTTCCAGAGACTAAGCCACTACCCAAAGACTATGCATTGACTGACCCTGGGCTCCAACCTCATAGGTAGCAATAAATAGCCCAGTAAGGGCACCATTGTAAAGGGAAGCCCTTGGTTCTGCCAAGGCTGGACCCTCAGTGAACAGGATTCTTGAGGGGAGGGTAGCAATTGGGGGAGGATTGGGAGTGGAACACCTATATACAAGGGGAGGGGGAGGGGCTATGTATGTGTTGGCATTGAAACCGGGAAAGGGAATAACATTTGAAATGTTAATAAGAAATACCCAATTTAGTAAAGATGAAAAAAAGAAGTTAATCACACCCAAGAAAAGACAAAAAAATAATATCAGACCAACAAAATTAAGAGAAGGAAAACACACACACACACACACACACACACACACACACACACACACACCATGTAAGCAGGCATGTATACATGCACATCATTATAACTACCACCACCACCACCATTAATAACAAAATAAGAGTAATGAACAAACACTCATTGGTATCTTTGAATGTCAGTCATCTTAATTCCACTATAAGAAGACACAGACAAACAGAATGAATGTAAATACAGGATACATCCTTATCCTGCATACAACAAACATACCTTAAAATTCAAGATATGTATCAACTCAGAATAAAGGGCTAGCAAAAGATATTCCAAGCAAATTGACTTCAGATACAAGCAGGTTTACCCATTATACTATCTGAAAGATAGATTTCAGGGCAAAACTAATCAAAAGAGATAGGGAAGGACAACACAAACTCCTCAAAGGAAAAATATACTAAAATGGCATTCTAATTATTAACTTCTAAGCAACAAACACAGGGTATCCAAGTACCTAAAATAACAAACAAAACAATAGCACATGTGTAGCTTAAATCACAATACTCTGCTCTTGCCAATAGATCATCTAAATCAAAACTAAAGAGGATGTTGGATCCAACTGATATTTTAAGCCAAAGAGACCTAACAGATTTAGCCAACATTTCACCCATACATACACACAAAAGAACCTTCTTATCAACACCTTATGGAATTTTCTCCTAAACTATTCTTTTACTCTAATACAAAGCATGTTTCAACTCAAGAAAATTGGAATAACTCTAGGCATCTTATCAGACTACCATGGACTAAAGCTGAATTTCAATAACAACAGATGGCATATAAACTCATGGAAACTGAACAACTCACTACTGAATGAAACATGTGTCAAGACATAAACTAGTAAATAAATTAAAAGATTTCAAAAATTGAATGAAAATAAGTATACAACATTTCCAAATTTATGAAACACCATGAAAGCGGTTCTAAGAGACAACATTCAGAGCACTAAGTACATTAAAAATCGAAGAGATCATATACTAATATTTAACAACACACTTTAAAACTCTAGAACAAAAAGAAAATAAATCATACCTAAGAGGAGTAGAGTGTAAGAATGATCAAACTCAGGACTGACATCAATAACCTAGAAAACAAACAAAATGAATACAAAGAATCAATCAAACACAGTTGCTTTTTTTATTTTTGCAAATTATAACCCTTTATTTTTTTAATTGGATATTTTTATTTACATTTCAAATGTTTTCCCCTTTCCCCCACCCAACCACCCACACTGCTTCCTAACTCCCTGCCCTGACATTCCCTTATACTGGGGGGTCCAGCCTTGGCAGGAAAACTAATGATTGACAAACTTATCCAAATTACCCAAAAGACTAAAGGTCTGCTTCTGCCCTTGAGCTATTCAGGCACCATTACTTACTGAGCTGGACTGGAAGGAATGAACCTTAACAGGATGGGTGGCTGGCATGAGTGCAGGAAAAATAGTTTTCTCTACAGGTAGTTTTCAGTGAAGTAGCTCTCCTTTCTTGGGGATAATAAGGGCTATATAAACCTTGAGTGGGTAGGGTTTTTGAGGGGGGTAAGTGTACATTATTAGCTACAGCTGAGATGCTAGGAATGGTTCATTTGCATGAAGAATAATTCCAGGTGTTTTTTTGGACATGTCTTTACAGGGACAGAGGAAGTTTAACTTGTAATTTGGCCATCAAGCTACTCTTCAAGGGTGACTTACATGGGAGTCTTAAGACTTTCATGCACTGGGACATGTGGGTCCAGAGAAAGGAGGAAAACTGTCCGAGGATGAGATTTTTTCAGTGTTTGGACATGTGTCAACACCACTCTTGCTCTAGACAGTCTTCCCCACCCATACAGCTTTCTGGACCCATATCTCCCACTTTTAGTTTTAGAAACGGAAGATGTAATCATTGTCATCAGTGTCTTATGTTTGAAACAGTTTGGTAATCAACCAGAACCTGATTTTCAGTGATTTTTGTAATACTACTATTCTGCTGTTTTACAAATTGGTTAAGACAGGGTTAGAGGAAAAGTAGGTGTCCAAGGCTAGTACGGAAGACAAAAAGACAAGCTACCAGAAGATTTGAGCACGTGGGATAGGGTAGTACATGGGGTAGGGATGTTGGGTGCATACCTTGCCTTGAAATCTCACCAGAGAACTTTGAACATGTTTTATTCCACAAGCCCTGATTCACTGATATAGAAACAGCATTCTTTCCCCAACACAGTTCAAGTCCCTTCCTGTTCCTATTCAGCAGTCATTTTAAGTCCAGACCTCCATGGTTTTAGAAAACAACTCCTGCCTGCTAGGAGGGCAATCTATCACTGGAGTGACCTAAGATTGTCCATGTTGGAAACCTGGCCAACACCTGGCAGACAATATACAACCTGAACCCAGGACTGTGAGATAAATGTCTCATGTACTACTGACTGAACTAGCAATTGCACTAAAATCATGAAGAAGAAAAGATTGTCCAGTTTTTACATACCTATTCAATACAACATTTGAAGTTTTAGCTAGAGTAATGAGACAACTGAGATCAAGAGAATTCCATTACTTTTCATAGGTGATGTCTGTGAAGTCAACTCATCTGAAGTCATTTTCTTTGTTTTAATTATGTTTCTTTGTAATCTCATACGTTATATTACATTTATTATCATCCCCCAAATATGCACATATGTTGATAGTAACATATGATTATTTATACAAATTTAAACATAAAAAAGAAAAATTACAAAATGTAATATAATGGAGACAACACATGATACAGCTTGCATGTTGCAATCAGAATACTATGTTGTAGAGTGGTTTTATTTCTCTTTTCAAGTGGGTTCCAGGGAAAAAACAGATGGCCAGTCTCTCATGATAAATACTTTTTCCTGCTAACCTATCTTGTTAGCCCAACATCATGGTACTTCAATAGTACTAGCACTTCTTTATTTTTATAAAACAGCTTCATTCAAAATCTGGTTTCTCTTCATTTCAGCACAGGTTGTCTATGCAAGCAATGTATTTATTCTTGTTTTTTATTTAACATGAGAATGCTTTTATTATACATTAAGTTTAGATGGATAAATTTTCTTATTTCATGATTTCTAGTTGATAAATGAATTTTATTATTTTGAGTACCATTCAACTCTTTAATGGATTCTTCTATTTTATTTTATTTTATATTTTATTTTACATTATTTTCATCCTGGCCATTTTTCCCCTCCTTCCTCTATTCCTAGTCTCTTCTTTCCACTTCTGCTCTGCCTCTCCCATCCATTTCTCCTCTATTTCTCTTTTTAAAAGAGCAGGCCCCAGATAGATAATCAATCAAATATGGTGTATCAAGTTTCATATGACTAAGTACCTCCCCTCATATTAAAATGAACAAAACAACCCAGTGTGAGGAAAATGACCCCAAATGCTTGCAAAAGAGTCAGAAATAGGCCATGCTCCCACTGTTAAGTTACATAAGAATACCAAGCTATATAACTATAACCTAAACACAGGGGGCTTAGGTCAGACACATGCAGGCTCCTTGGTTGGTGGTTCAGACTCTGTGTGACCCTCTGAGCAAAAGTTATTAGTTGATTTTGTGTATTTTCATGTGGTATACTTGAGCCCCTCGGGACCTATAATCCTTTCTGCCCCTACCCCAGAGGATTTCTCAAGATCTACCTAATGTCTGTCTGTGGGCCTCTGTACTTGTTTCTGTGAGTTGCTGGATGAGGTGTCATGGATGACAACTGGCTAAGACCCAATTTATAAGTGTAGAGGGAGAGACTAGAGACAACTGGAATTGGGGTACATCTTGGGGACAACCTAGAAACCTAGTGAAATTGAAACACTGAGGAATTTAAAAGGGTGACCCTTACCGACAGTGCTGACAATGGAGGATATGAACTCTGAACCCCTGAACTGGCCATAAGCATTCAAGACTTCCATTGAAGGACACCAACCCAGCCACAAAACTTTCAACCCACAATTTGTCCTGTCTCCAAGATTTGCCCCAGTAAAGGTGGAGCAGAAGTTGTGGGTATAGCTAACCAATGGCAGCTTGAGACCCATGCCATGGGAGGGAGCCTACTCCTGACATTGTGTGGATAACCAGGTGCCAGTGGCTGGCTATTCAAGAAACCTAGACTAGAACTAAACAGGACTGGGCAACACCAACAAACAATACAAAAAGTCAATAAAATGATGATTAATGAGATTCTTCTATTTGTAATAATGTATATCATAATGTAATTGGGATTCCCTTATAATTTTTGATTCTGTATGTCTTGCTAGATCAAACTCTCATTTTTTTGTTCTTTCAGCATTCTGCTTCAGATGTATCTGTCTATAGAATTCTGTTTATCTTAACTGGAGGTATTTTATTTGATTCATTAAGTATGCTTTTCTTATTTATTTCTAACCCATCCATTTTTCTTTCTGTATGTATTACTATTATTCCATGTTGTTGTTGTGTTTAATGATGCCTCAAATTTCTCTCACACTTGATTTTTTTTCTATGCTCTTCAGGTTGGATACTTGGTCGTTGGTAAATCTCAAATTATCTGAGTGCTGTTTATTTCTACTAACAATTCATATATAATGTCAATGTCCTACTGTATTATTTTTTATCTAAATGAATATTTCCCTTTTGTTTATAGAGAGTAAAATATGATTATTTAATAGTATAGGATATACTGCAATATTAGATAAGAAATTGCTCTCAAACCTCTACACACATTGAATTACATTCTAATACTGGGCAAAGAAAACACTATGAGAAAGTTACTTTGTCCTCATTTGCTCTGAAAGTGAAGCAATATTGTTACTGATTTCTTTCTGAAAAAAATAGATTATAGGAACAAAAATTATATTTAGAGACATTGAGAATTTCAGTTTCATCCCACAGGCATTTTGCTGAGATTGACATACATCCCATTGTATTAGAGATCAAATAATCTCAAGCAACAATATAAAAATGTATAAATGAATAATCATGGGGTCTGTAGAGAAATCTGTCACTCCATTCACATCTACACCATCCTTTAAAGTTATCAACCAATTGCACCCTCTTACATATTCAATGGAAGTTTACTTATGCAGAACAATAAAGCAACATTTAACTTTAAGGCTGGAACAATGTCATCTGACAAAAGAAAGTTAAAAGCAAAAACCAAAAATGGAGAAACAGCAGAGCCACTGCTATCTATGTCACCCAATATATAAGAGTTGAAGAATACTGACTCATAGCAGCAACCATTTAATCAGTTTTTAACCTGGCCATCAATCAGTGATCTATAACCACTTCCCTGTACTTCCTTCAAGCTGTCTCTGTTCCCCTATTCCTTGACTTAAATAGCTGGAAAAAGGGAGGATTTTTTTAACTTAATAGTGTTATTTTTATTACTGTCCACTAATTCTTTCCTCTGTGTGCAGATGGAATTGTATTTCTTGGTCTTGGTGTTGATGAGTAAAACTGCAACTATTTCTGGCAAACTTAATTGTGTGTGACTCTTAATACATCTCACTATGGCAATATATATGATAATTTTTCAGGTACTAGCTATTCCATCAGAATACTATCAGAGTAATGACTATGACAAGAACTCTCAGTCAACCTGAAATAAAGCAATATCAAGAACAAATACTAATCTTGGCAATGTCATATTAAAGTACTCAGGGTTTTAAGTTTCTGTTAATATGCCGGATATCTTAGTTTAATTTACAAATGTAAATAGCTAGTTCTTACCAGAAAGCCTTAGTAATCTAAGTTGCAGTTACTTTCTAAAATGTTGGTACATGCAACTAGTCCTGATTAAATAATAAAATGTTTCTCCTACTCAGCTGAAGGTTGATGAATTTCCTGGTTGCCCTTCATACAGATGGAGGATAATTCCAGTTGCAATACAATGATAGAAACATAGGTTTTACAAGTAAAATATCAATTTTTATTTGCATTATAACTATGATGTATTTTAAAAGGTTCAAGGTAGTATAATTTGAAAAATGTATCAGTTACCCAATTGTGTCAATTTTATGCCTTTTTTATTGTTTATATTGAGAGAGAGAGAGAGAGAGAGAGAGAGAGAGAGAGAGAGAGAGAGAGAGACAGACAGGCAGACAGAGAGACAGAGAGACAGAGAGACACACACGGAGAGAGAACCAAGTAGGGAAGGTAATATGTACTTGCTAATGGAAATTTCTGGAAGAAATTGATGCTATAGTGTGAAACTTAATTTCTTCTTAGACATGCCTTATGAATTGATATCAAGATCTTATGTTGATTCAATAAAGTACACATACATTAATGAAGATAATTACTTTATTTGCAAGGTAGGAAAAATAAATTTACAAATCCAGAAAAAAATGAGTATGATGACTATTTTCCTTGGTAAACTTATTAATAAAGCAACTTCTGCTAGGATATTTTCCAAAACATAAATTTTACCACATTACTTTCTTGGTAATAAGCCTTCTGTAAACTTCTACCTTAATACAGATTTAACCTTCCTTAGCCACAAATATATCCTAATATGAAATATTTTATTTAGCCCTTCTCTCCCCATAAGTGCTGTAACTGCATCAAGAAAACACTGATATTTTTAGGCAGCGTGTTGATTCCATGATTGTAACACATTTTTGACACTATGATTTAGCTCTTATTTCCTGTGATGTTCATTCCCTGATTTTCTCCAGAGTAAAGACTTTGTTCTTTAAGCCACATTTCCTCAATGAAACATATCCCAATTTCTCAGAAATCAGTCATTCCTATATGCAGGTAGCTCTGTGGTAATATACTCCATTATGCTATTTTTATCTACTTCTCTCTGAAAATAACAGATGAAATTCTTGAGGTAAAAGTTTATACGATTCGTCTCTTTTAGCAAGTGACTGCCTCAGAGCATTTTCTCCCAGAATTTATAGATAAAAACAATGTTCTGTCAAAAAGAAAGAGAATGGGTGATATAATAGATGAATAATAGGTTGTAATATATTCTCTTTTTATTATAAAAAAACTTTGTTTCCTATAAAATATGATTATATTTTAGATTATTATTTCCCTGAGTCATTGTATGGCCTCATGGTTTTTTCTTTTCTTATTTGATTATTATTTTAGTTGCACCTTGAGTTTGAATGCTTCATGTTTTTAAAAGCAGAAGAGTCCAAAATTTATTTTTATGTGGATTTTGAAAGGAAAGGTAACTTCTTATATAACTCATGAAATGTGTAACTCCTTCTACTTTGATCTTGAAGGTAATTAACCATTCAAATGAAAATGCATGTAAAAGAACACTGTTAGGGTTTCTATTGCTATGATGATGCACCATGATCAAAAGTAAATTGGAGAAGTAATGGTTTATTTTGCTTTCTCTTCTATATCATGGTTCATCAAGAAGGCAGTACAGGAACACAAACAGGACAGGAACCTGGAGACAGGAGCTGATGCAGAGGTCATGGAGGACTGCTGCTTATAGGCTTGCTCTCCATGGCTTTCTCAACCTAATTTTTATTGAACCCAGGACCTGAGCCGGAATATATTTATACCCACAGTGGGCTGGGCCTTCTTCCACCATTCACCAATGAAGAAAATTCCCACAGCCTGATCTTATACAGACATTTGTTCATTTTTCCTTAGACATTTCTAGCCTGTGTGAAGTTGACATAAAATTCACAAGGCCACAAACAAATGGGGGGGGGGTGAGATCCCATGCTTTCTGATTCTCATTGCTATCCTATTTCTAAAGGAATTTTCAATTGGAGAAATACATCTGATTACTTACACTCATCTATGTTATTGTAAAAGTCAATTCAAAAGGTAGAGAGCTTGAGACAAACATAAAATGAATAGTTGTAAGTTGTATTCTGACTCTGATAAATCAAAGTTGAATTTACTGTGTAAATGATTTTTAAAGCGGAAGAGGTCATGTTATTGTTTTGAATTTTACAACTTTTTTATTTATATGGTTTTACAGAAGGTTAAATAAAATTACTACATGTATTACTACTTAGAAATTGCTTTCATTTCATTCGTAATATTTTTTGAAAATAATAATTCAAGATGCATCTGTTGAAGTGTAGGGAGCCGTATTGGATTTGGGCCTGGCCACTTTGTGACTGTATGGCTCAAAGTGGCTACGTGACTCTGGGCTGTATGGCCATAAAATCTTGAGATTGTTGGACAAAAGCCTTTCCCATGAATTTACGGCACAGGAAGAAAATAATCACGGAATGGTTTCAGCCAGAGCAAATACCATGTATCTCCTGAGCAAACACCCAGTGTCTCCACCGCATGACCCCTGCTGAGCCCGGCTGAGGAATGTGGAACCTACACACCTGGACCACACCTGGGTGGTGATCAATTCGCTCCTGCCTTTACTTTCTCAGCCTTTGCCCTTGAGATTTAGGCTGGTCTTCTGTGATTTCTCCCTAATTAATTCAGGTCACATAGTTGGTCTTTTGTTACCGAAGTCACCAGCCAGGAAGTCAGGAGCCAGGGTTTCCCACTGTGCTTCCCAGATAATTTCTACCTGGGGAACTTGGGTATATAAGTGGTGAATAAAGCTACAGGAGTCTCTCTCTTCCTCTCCTGGCTTGACATGAATAACCTGTGTGTGTGTGTGTGTTTCTTTAATACCGCAGGCTTTTGTCCGATTCTCAGTACCATGTCGGTGCGGGCATGGGCCACCGACATTGAAGATTTTAATTAGTCACTGTTTTTTATATCTATAAGGAATTTAACACCCAAAAATTCACTAGTAGTGAAGGGTAAGTTTCTGTCTTTTATTGCATCGCCATCCTGACCCAGTTATATTAGTGTTACAGAGTCCAAACATAATTTCAAGTAAATGAGAGAAAGAGAGAGATATTTAAATTTAAATTTTAATTGCCAAAGAAAAAATCGAAAAAAAACCTGTAGTACTATAGATGATAAGCTTTCAAAACTAGGGCCAGTTGGTGTTGGGAACCCCTGCTATTAAAGTCATAGTCCACCATGGTCAGATTCCTTCCATTCCTAGTCTTCACCCCCATGATGAAAAAACACATGACTTAGAGATGGAAAAAATAGAAAAAGCAGAGTGGAACATGTGCAGTGGAGTTTGTGAAACTGGGACTCTAAGGGATGCAACAGTGAGAAGGACCAGGGCGATACAAGTGGCCTGAGATGCTGCCAAGTCTGTGGAGAGACAAGGTTCCATTCTCATGCCCCATATCAGGGGTTGAGGTTCTACTACAGGTGAGCTCTGAGTTGATGTCCACTGTATGACCTACCACCAAAGGCCATACAGATATCCATGCATGTTGATGTGTACAGGCTGATCTTAGTGGCTTGAGTAGCCACTGGAGGTCATAGTGATGTCTAGGCCTGTGTTGCCACTAAGTGCCATGTCTAGGTTCACAGACCTGCTGCATCTAAGTTCTATGGTTATTATCTATGTCCCATGCTACCACCAAAGGACATAGAAATAAATGTTTGTGGTCTTTGTTGAATCCTGAAGCCATGTTGTTATCTATGGGCTGTGCTACCATTGAAGAGCTTGACTGGGTCCTTGGGCCTACTACAGCAGGAGCCTGTGTTTGTGGTCTGTGTTGTATTAGGAATATGAGGAAAAAAATGAATGGAATTTACTGAAAATTGTTATCTAAAGTTTTATTTTTGTCTTAAAATATATGTCAAGGGATGTGTTTTGAAAACCAGTCATATAACTAGTAAGACATACCCAGAAAATTTTGAAATAGTATTATTGAGAATCAGGTTCCTGATTTTTTTAAAAAACAGACTTCAAGCCTGAGCAAATCTTGTATCAGTTATAACTTCTGTTTATTCTGAGAATAATATCTGTTCTATTTCTCCCATGTCTAACATGGCCATCTAAGAACATTATCTTTCTGGGGAACATCTTCTGTTATTTGTGTAAGAATTGAAAGAAGACAGTTGGTACTAAGACATTAAGGAATTAAAGAATTTGGTAATTATTGCTTAATTCTTCTATGTGAGATAGTGTTTTGAGTTCAGTATCCCACCTAAGGTGAATACCAGTTTAACTATGACAAAGCATTATATAAATCCATCAGGTGAGCAACAGAGACTCAGTCAGAAAAAATGAATTTATGAAATTTAACATGACATAAAAATGTGAGTCAGACCTCTTAACAAATCTATGTTCAAAACCTAGTGTTGGTATGAAAAATACTTCCTTAGAACAATTTTCAAAAAGTTAAACTTTTATACATCATTTTCCCTACCACAAACACTGGGTAGATATAAAAAAGTACTCTTCCTAAAGAAGATAATATACCAATGAATGAATGTAAATAAAGAAAGGGATGACATAGCTAAGATTTCTTGAGGATATATACAGTTCTTCTGGCAGAAGTCATTGAGAAATGAGATGTTCTGGAAGAAAACATGGCACTTGGCATTATCATCAGTTAAGAATGAAAGGAAGAAAACATGGAGTGGGATTTCAAACAAAAACACAAATTTGCAATGCAGACAAATGAGCACAAATATTCTTGCAGCACATGTTGTAATTCAGGTAATTGATAATGGATTAACAGAATCAATAAACATTCTATTTAAAATGAATTGAAGCCTCTCTATTTCACTTTTATTCTAAGTAAAATCCATTGTAATATGTAAGCAGCATGTGATTCTTCATCATCTGTATGACTATATCCAGTTGTGAATTTGTAAAAGCATATTTCTGGAAAGTCACAGACCTACTATATTGGTCTTTCAACATGAGGTATGAGAAAAGATATGTATATTTGTGTATACATGTATGTGTGTGTGTACATGTATGTATACATATATATATATACATATATATATATATATATATATATATATATATATATATATATATATACACACATATTGGGTTCTTTGTCAGCCAGTAAAATATATTTAAACTGATAGTTTATATTAATTTCAGTATTTGTTTAGCAGAACATGGGGAATAAAAGGATTTATACAGAATAGATAGCAAGCAAACTGTCAAAATCAAATCTAATTTCAAAATTACACATTTTCTCTGAGATAGTTGTTTGACAGTTACTTAAAGAACAACCTATAGAAAAATTCAGATAGTGTCTGTTGACTTCTATGCCTACTATGATCATATTCACCTTATTTGAAGCAATGAATACCAACTTCTCAGGATATCCAATGTCTCAGGAAAGTTATAATAAAGAGAAATTTCCCATTACATGCGTTTTCTGTAAACATTGAGATGCTAGGTGATACTGGTTGAGAAATGATGATGTGTTCTTTTAGTCAAATTTATCATACTTTTTTATAAAAGTCTATGGCTAATAACAAGTAGAACACGTCTTCTTTCACAAGCAATCCTTTGTATAAGGGCTTTGGGAGTGTTCATTTTTATGTTATCCTGATACCTGCTTCTCTATACTATGAACTTATTGATCTAGCACTAATATTTTATATAGCTATTTAACTTAGCAAATTCTTGTCTTGCATGTAAATAGCGTGCTTCTAATGCAATCTGATCTTCTTTGTAGAAAAGATCTTGTGAAGTCCTGAAGAGACTCATGCTCAAAAAGTTTCTACTTCTGATTTGCTATTCTGCTATCACTATCTTGAAATTCTTAATAATGTATGAGCAAGAGTTCTCATATTTTGATTTCATACAAGTCCTGCACACAATTCCTACATAATACAGAATTTCGAATACCCTCTACAGTCCATGCATTTCTTCTGGGAAACTATCAGATTTGTTGTCATATCACCTCTCACACACTAGAATACCCTGAAAAAAAAACCAACTTAATGGGGAAAAATCACCTATGACCTCTATTACCTTGTCCTATGAATATTGTAGCAATATAGCAGCCACCATACCCATAAATTACTTATTGCAGATGGCATGATTGCCTCTATTCATGTTTGAATTCTTTTGCACTTTATAGCCTAAGTCATTTTGATCCTATGTTCAGGCCTACTTTACCCTTACACTCTTCCTATTCATTCAGAGTGTGTGTGGGGGAAAGAGAGAGAGAGAGAGAGAGAGAGAGAGAGAGAGAGAGAGAGATCTTAGGCCTTTGAACTCTGTCCTTGTTCTGATAACCCTGTAACTCTTAGGATCTATATCATGACTAACAATAGCCAAGAATGTTTAGAACTAAATATGTTTAGCTACCATACCCCAAATTGATTTCCTGACTATAACAGAATCTAATCTAGGAGCAAATTTCCAAGCTTACTAACATTTGTTAAAAGGACAATTATTATTAATAATCAGGCACAAATAAGTTCATAACACCTCTTTCATACACTCAATTAATTCTGATTTGCCTGCTTTTGTATGGTCGCACCTTCAAAATAAAGATATAGGGACTCAAGAAAAAGAATCCATTTAAGAGAATAGGAGTCATTCTAATTATTTAAAGGAATATTTTACTGAAAAGATTAATTTACACAGATAATAAAATAGCTCAACTGTCAGACTCAATAGTGCAAAAACTAGGGATTAAGCTACTATGCTGGGAGAGGAGAAGATATAGTAGTTCTGGGCTCTGGAATGCACAATAATTTGTTTTTGAAAGCTAGTGAGACCTGGATTAAAAATCTTATGACTAGCAAAGACAATTTTATTTTGTTTTTAAACCTGGCACATGAATATTTGCACTTAATCTGTAAAATATCTTATTATATATACATATCCTGAATGTTAACATTTCAACAGTAGTAATATGTTTCTAATGTCTACTATGCTAACTGGTCAGCTCCTTTCTCCTGTGCTGCTCATAAAGACAACTAAAATTCCAAAAGGTCTTTATGACTGCATGGGCTTTCTGATGAGAATGCTGTCAGACAAATATCTGAGATCTAATGTTTTATGTAAAATATTAATTACTTCTCAAGTATGCTTTATTTTAAAAATTGTTTTTCATCTCCTACCTATAGTCATAACTCATCATTATCTCCTTATTTCCATTTATTAAACATCTCCAGGCAATGGCAACCCTCATATATCTCAAGGATATCTTTCTGTATGCTTGAGAAGATGGCTATTTCAGTCTTTTGAATCCATTCACACTCTCTGTCTAATTGATCATAACCTATTTCAACAAAAGTCTCATTCAAACTTTGCTTTCATTGTGCCTATATTGCAAGAGTTCTGAGACACACAACAATTGCTCAGGAGGAAGGGACAGAAGGATAATAATTTAATAACCTAAAAGTTAGCATTATGAAATTACCTGGAAATATAATATAAATGGATAGTGAAATTATTATTACTTTAATAGGACAATAATAAACCTCCATGAGGAAACAGACCGGATAAACAGTTCTCTGCACCCAAATCCCGTGGGAGGGAGAGCTAAACCCTCAGAGAGGCAGACACGCCTGGGAAACCAGAAGAGACTGCACTCTGCACACACATCTCGGACGCCAGAGGAAAACACCAAACTCCATCTGGAACCCTGGTGCACTGAAGCTCCCGGAAGCGGCAGCACAGATCTTCCTGGTTGCTGCCACCGCGGAGAGCTCTTGGGCAGCACACCTCGAGCAAACTTGAGCCTCGGGACCACAGGTAAGACCAACTTTTCTGCTGCAAGAGACCTGCCTGGTGATCTCGGGACACACAGAGGCAGAATTCCTCTAGGACCGGGCACCTCCTGTGTTTACCCGGAGTCCCAAACCCGCGGATCCCGGCCCGCAGCAGCTCTCTGCTCTCAGACACCGTGGGAGAGAGACCCAACCACCTGGTCAGGTGGGCACTCCTGAGGCTGCAGAGCGTAAGAGACCACCAACACTGCCCACGCCTGCCCATATCCCTGGCCCAAGAGGAAACTGTATAAGGCCTCTGGGTTCCTGTGGGGGAGGGCTCAGGAGCGGCAGGACCGCTGTGTCTGAGACACCGCCTGAACCTGAAGGAAACAGACCGGATAAATAGTCCTCTGCACCCAAATCCCGTGGGAGGGAGAGCTAAACCCTCAGAGAGGCAGACACGCCTGGGGAACCAGAAGAGACTGCACTCTGCACACACATCTCGGACGCCAGAGGAAAACACCAAACGCCATCTGGAACCCTGGTGCACTGAAGCTCCCGGAAGCGGCAGCACAGATCTTCCTGGTTGCTGACGCTGCAGAGAGCTCGAGGGCAGCACCCCACGAGCGAACTTGAGTCTCGGAACCACAGGTAAGACCAAATTTACTGCTGCAAGTGACCTGTCTGGTGAACTCAAGACACAGGCCCACAGGAACAGCTGAAGACCTGTAGAGAGGAAAAACTACACGCCCGAAAGCAGAACACTCTGTCGCCATAACAGGCTGAAAGAAAACAGGAAAACAGGTCTACAGCACTCCCGACACACAGGCTTATACGGCAGTCTAGCCACTGTCAGAAATAGCAGAACAAAGTAACACTAGAGATAATCTGAGGGCGAGAGGCAAGCCCAGGAACCCAAGCAACAGAAACCAAGACTGCATGGCACCATGGGAGCCCAATTCTTCCACCAAAAGAAACATGGAATTTCCAAACACACCAGAAAAGCAAGATCTAGTTTCAAAATCATATTTGATCATGATGGTGGAGGACTTCAAGAAAGACGTGAAGAACTCCCTAAGAGAACAAGTAGAAGCCTACAGAGAGGAATCACAAAAATGCCTGAAAGAATTCCAGGAAAACATAATTAAACAAGTAGAAGCCCATAGAGAGGAGTCACAAAAATCCCTGAAAGAATTCCAGGAAATCATAAATAAACAAGTAGAAGCCCATAGAGAGGAGTCACAAAAATCCCTGAAAGAATTCCAGGAAAACACAATCAAACAGTTGAAGGAATTAAAAATGGAAATAGAAGCAATCAAGAAATAACACATGGAAACAACCCTGGATATAGAAAACCAAAAGAAGAGACAAGGAGCTGTAGATACAACCTTCACCAACAGAATACAAGAGATGGAAGAGAGAATCTCAGGAGCAGAAGATTCCATAGAAATCATTGACTCAACTGTCAAAGATAATGTAAAGCGGAAAAAGCTACTGGTCCAAAACATACAGGAAATCCAGGACTCAATGAGAAGATCAAACCTAAGGATAATAGGTATAGAAGAGAGTGAAGACTCCCAGCTCAAAGGAGCAGTAAATATGTTCAACAAAATCATAGAAGAAAACTTCCCTAACCTAAAAAAAGAGATACCCATAGGCATACAAGAAGCCTACAGAACTCCAAATAGATTGGACCAGAAAAGAAACACCTACCGTCACATAATAGTCAAAACACCAAATGCTCAAAATAAAGAAAGAATATTAAAAGCAGTAAGGGAAAAAGGTCAAGTAACAAATAGAGGCAGACCTATCAGAATCACACCAGACTTTTTGCCAGAAACGATGAAGGCCAGAAGATCCCGGACCGATGTCATACAGACCCTAAGAGAACACAAATGCCAGCCCAGGTTACTGTATCCTGCAAAACTCTCAATTAACATAGATGGAGAAACCAAGATATTCCATGACAAAACCAAATTTACACAATATCTTTCTACAAATCCAGCACTACAAAGGATAATAAATGGTAAAGCCCAACATAAGGAGGCAAGCTATACCCTAGAAGAAGCAAGAAACTAATCAGCTTGGCAAAAAAGAAAGAGAAGAAAAGCACACAAACATAACCTCACATCCAAATATGAATATAACAGGAAACAATAATCACTATTCCTTAATATCTCTCAACATCAATGGCCTCAACTCCCCAATAAAAAGACATAGATTAAGAAACTGGATATGCAACGAGGACCCTGCATTCTGCTGCCTACAGGAAACACACCTCAGAGACAAAGACAGACACTACCTCAGAGTGAAAGGTTGGAAAACAACTTTCCAAGCAAATGGTCTGAAGAAGCAAGCTGGAGTAGCCATTCTAATATCAGAAAAAAATCAATTTTCAACTAAAAGTCATCAAAAAAGATAAGGAAGGACACTTCATATTCATCAAAGAAAAAATCCACCAAGATTAACTCTCAATCCTAAATACCTATGCCCCAAATACAAGGGCACCTACATACGTAAAAGAAACCTTACTAAAGCTCAAAACACACATTGCACCTCACACAATAATAGTAGGAGATTTCAACACCCCACTCTCATCAATGGACAGATCATTGAAACAGAAATTAAACAGAGACGTAGACAGACTAAGAGAAGTCATGAGCCAAATGGACTTAACGGATATTTATAGAACATTCTATCCTAAAGCAAAAGGATATACCTTCTTCTCAGCTCCTCATGGTACTTTCTCCAAAATTGACCACATAATTGGTCAAAAAACGAGCCTCAACAGGTACAGAAAGATAGAAATAATCCCATGCGTGCTATCGGACCACCACGGCCTAAAACTGGTCTTCAATAACAATAAGGGAAGAATGCCCACATATACGTGGAAATTGAACAATGCTCTACTCAATGATAACCTGGTCAAGGAAGAAATAAAGAAAGAAATTAAAGACTTTTTAGAATTTAATGAAAATGAAGGTACAACATACCCAAACTTATGGGACACAATGAAAGCTGTGCTAAGAGGAAAATTCATAGCGCTGAGTGCCTGCAGAAAGAAACAGGAAAGAGCATATGTCAGCAGCTTGACAGCGCACCTAAAAGCTCTAGAACAAATAGAAGCAAATACACCCAGGAGGAGTAGAAGGCAGGAAATAATCAAAATCAGAGCTGAAATTAACCAAGTAGAAACAAAAAGGACCATAGAAAGAATCAACAGAACCAAAAGTTGGTTCTTTGAGAAAATCAACAAGATAGATAAACCCTTAGCCAGACTAACGAGAGGACACAGAGAGTGTGTCCAAATTAACAAAATCAGAAATGAAAAGGGAGACATAACTACATATTCAGAGGAAATTCAAAAAATCATCAGATCTTAGTATAAAAGCCTATATTCAACAAAACTTGAAAATCTGCAGGAAATTGACAATTTCCTAGACAGATACCAGGTACCTAAGTTAAATCAGGAACAGATAAACCAGTTAAACAACCCCATAACTCCTAAGGAAATAGAAGCAGTCATTATAGGTCTCCCAACCAAAGAGAGCCCAGGTCCAGACGGGTTTAGTGCAGAATTCTATCAGACCTTCATAGAAGACCTCATACCAATATTATCCAAAATATTCCACAAAATTGAAACAGATGGAGCACTACCAAATTCCTTCTATGAAGCCACAATTACTCTTATACCTAAACCACACAAAGATCCAACAAAGAAAGAGAACTTCAGACCAATTTCCCTTATGAATATCATTGCAAAAATAATCAATAAAATTCTGGCAAACCGAATCCAAGAGCACATCAAAACAATCATCCACCATAATCAAGTAGGCTTCATCCCAGGAATGCAGGGATTGTTTAATATATGGAAAACCATCAACGTGATCCATTATATAAACAAACTGAAAGAACAAAACCACATGATCATTTCATTAGATGCTGAGAAAGCATTTGACAAAATTCAAAACCCCTTCATGATAAAAGTCCTGGAAAGAATAGGAATTCAAGGCCCATACCTAAACATAGTGAAAGCCATGTACAGCAAACCAGTTGCTAACATTAAACTAAATGGCGAGAAACTTGAAGCAATCCCACTAAAATCAGGCTCTAGACAGGTTGCCCACTCTCTCCCTACTTATTCAATATAGTTCTTGAAGTTATAGCCTGAGCAATCAGACAACAAAAGGAGGTCCAGGGCATACAGATCGGAAAAGAAGAAGTCAAAATATCACTATTTGCAGATGATATGATAGTATATTTAAGTGATCCCAAAAGTTCCACCAGAGAACTACTAAAGCTGATAAACAACTTCAGCAAAGTGGCTGGATATAAAATTAACTCAAATAAATCAGTAGCCTTCCTCTACACAAAAGAGAAACAAGCCGAGAAAGAAATTAGGGAAACGACACCGTTCATAATAGACCCAAATAATATAAAGTACCTCGGTGTGACTTTAACCAAGCAAGTAGAAAATCTGTACAATAAGAACTTCAAGACACTGAAGAAAGAAATTGAAGAAGACCTCAGAAGATGGAAAGATCTCCCATGCTCATGGATTGGCACGATTAATATAGTAAAAATGGCCTTTTTACCAAAAGCAGTCTACAGATTCAATGTAATCCCCATCAAAATACCAATCTGATTCTTCAGAGAGTTAGATAAAACAATTTGCAAATTCTTCTGCAATAGTAAAAAACACAGGATAGCTAAAACTATCCTCAACAATAAAAGGACTTGAGGGGGAATCACTATCCATGAACTCAAGCAGTATTACAGAGCAATAGTGATAAAAACTGCATGGTATTGGTACAGAGACAGACAGATAGACAAATGGAATAGAATTGAAGACCCAGAAATGAACCCACACACCTATGGTCACTTGATTTTTGACAAAGGAGCCAAAACCATCCAATGGAAAAAAGATAGCATTTTCAGCAAATGGTGCTGGTTCAACTGGAGGTCAACATGTAGGAGAATGCAGATCGATCCATGCTTATCACCCTGTACAAAGCTTAAGTCCAAGTGGATCAAGGACCTCCACATCAAACCAGACACACTCAAACTAATAGAAGAAAAACTAGGGAAGCATCTGGAACACATGGGCACTGGAAAAAATTTCCTGAACAAAACACCAATGGCTTATACTCTAAGATCAAGAATCAACAAATGGGATCTCATAAAACTGCAAAGCTTCTGTAAGGCAAAGGACACTGTGGCTAGGACAAAACAGCAACCAACAGATTGGGAAAAGATCTTTACCAATCCTACAACAGATAGAGGCCTTATATCCAAAATATACAAAGAACTCAATAAGTTAGACCGCAGGGAGTCAAATAACCCTATTAAAAAATGGGCTTCAGAGCTAAACAAACAATTTACAGCTGAGGAATGCCAAATGGCTGAGAAACACCTAAAGAAATGTTCAACATCTTTAGTCATAAGGGAAATGCAAATCAAAACAACCCTGAGATTTCACCTCACACCAGTGAGAATGGCTAAGATCAAAAACTCAGGTGACAGCAGATGATGGCGAGGATGCGGAGAAAGAGGAACACTCCTCCATTGTTGGTGGGATTGCAGACTGGTAAAACCATTCTGGAAACCAGTCTGAAGGTTCCTCAGAAAATTGGACATTGAACTGCCTGAGGATCCAGCTATACCTCTCTTGGGCATATACCCAAAAGATGCCTCAACATATAAAAGAGACACGTGCTCCACTATGTTCATCGCAGCCTTATTTATAATAGCCAGAAAATGGAAAGAACCCAGATGCCCTTCAACAGAGGAATGGATACAGAAAATGTGGTACATCTACACAATGGAATATTACTCAGCTATCAAAAACAACGAGTTTATGAAATTCGTAGGCAAATGGTTGGAACTGGAAAATATCATCCTGAGTGAGCTAACCCAATCACAGAAAGACATACATGGTATGCACTCATTGATAAGTGGCTATTAGCCCAAATGCTTGAATTACCCTAGATCCCTAGAACAAACGAAACTCAAGACGGATGATCAAAATGTGAATGCTTCACTCCTTCTTTAAATGAGGAACAAGAATACCCTTGGCAGGGAAGGGAGAGGCAAAGATTAAAACAGAGACTTAAGGAACACCCATTCAGAGCCTGCCCCACAAGTGGCCCATACATATACAGCCACCCAATTAGACAAGATGGATGAAGCAAAGTAGTGCAGACCGACAGGAGCCGGATGTAGATCGCTCCTGAGAGACACAGCCAGAATACAGCAAATACAGAGGCGAATGCCAGCAGCAAACCACTGAACTGATTATAGAACCCCCGTTGAAGGAATCAGAGAAAGAACTGGAAGAGCTTGAAGGGGCTCGAGACCCCATATGTACAACAATGCCAAGCAACCAGAGCTTCCAGGGACTAAGCCACTACCTAAAGACTATACATGGACTGACCCTGGATTCTGACCTCATAGTTAGCAATGAATATCCTAGTAAGAGCACCAGTGGAAGGGGAAGCCCTGGGTCCTGCTAAGACTGAACCCCCAGTGAACTAGACTGGTGGGGGGAGGGTGGCAATGGGGGGAGGTTTGGGAGGGGAATACCCCTAAGGAAGTGTAGGGGGGAGGGGGATGTTTGCCCGGAAACTGGGAAAGGGAATAATACTCTAAATGTATATAAGAAATACTCAAGTTAATAAAAAAAATAAAAAAATAAACCTTCATATCTTCACCCTAGAATGCGGGAAACACAATAAAGGTATGCTTCTAAATTTATCAGTAAAAGTGACTCTTTTAATGAATATTTTATCACATTGAAATTAATTAAATTTCAACCAACAGTTTCCTTTCTTTTTAATTGGCATATTTTGCTATATGATATTTTGTTTCCTTTACATTTCAAGTTTTCTTTTGTATTAATTTATGCTTTCAAATATATTATTAAATGTGTATGCTGTAATTAAATGTATGTTCTTTGAACTTTAACTTAATTTAGTAATATGTTCTAGATGAACAACCATTTCATTTCTTACTTTGTATGAAGGTATGACTCTGTATTTTTAATTGTTAGTTCCGTACCAGCAGAGAAGTAAATATTTTCAGGATTTGGTATTGCAATTTCTATGGCTTATCATAAGGGTTTTTATTTTGTAAATATTTGTTCTTGCTCACTGTCCAAAGGCAATCTAGAAATGTATCAGTGGCTGTCTTGCTTCTGATTGACTGTAATTAAGCTCTGATGGCCAATAGGTGGGGCAGAAGGAAGGAGGGCAGAACTTTTTAGCAGAAAAATGACTTGGGAGGAAGAAACAGAAATGAGAGAATCAACTGTAGACAGAGAAAGGGACAGATACTGACCAGAGCAGAAAAAGGTATAGAGCTAGCTAGCCATGTGGTGTGTCATAGGCTAGAATGATGGGTTAAGTTTAAACGGTAGCTGAGATATTGCCCCAGCAAAAGACCTAAGATTAAATCGAAAGTCTCATGCTATTGTTTACTTATCAGATGGGTCTATAAACCCCACACCCAAATAAGCACATATATCATTTCAAAATTTTGATATAGGTGAGTACAAAGGGAAAAGTATAGTTGCATAAAAACCTAAGAAACTTATATTAGAGTCATGAATCCATAAGGCAGATTTACTTAATCAATAACAACCATCAAAAGAAAAACTTTTGTAATATGAGGTTACATAAACTAGAGAATCAAGGATATTATACGTTCTTGGTGTAGTTGTTATTGGTTTGCATTAGGTTTAGTGACCAGGGCTCAAGTGTAAAAATCAGAAGCTACTCAAAACCAACATTGCCAGTGGTCCACCATTTATACTGTACTTACAATTCTTTACAATTCCCCCACTGTGAATATCCCCTCACCCTGTATCTGCAGGTTTAGATACATCCTCTCACTCTGAGACCACACAAGGCAGTCATATGATACATATGTGCCAGAGGCCTCAGACCAGCATGCATTTTCTCTTTGTTGGGTGTCTCAGTCTCTGGCAGGTCTCGGGGTCCAGGTTACTTGACATTGTTGATCTTCCTGTGGGGTTGGCATCTTCTCGAGGGCCTTAAGTCTTTATACTAAGTCTTCTATAGGTGTCCGCAATCTCTATCCAATATTTGACTCTATATATCAGCATCTATTTCAGTTAGCTGCTGGGCAGAGCCTTCAAGAGGACAGCTATGCTAGGCTCCTGTCTGTTAGCACAACAACAATAGTGTCAGGAATTGGTGCCCCTGGGATGGGTCTCAAGTTCAGTTGTTTTTAACAGCTGAGTATTATTCCATTTTGTCAATGAACCACTTTTTTGTATCTATTCTTCAGTTGAGAGATGTTTGCATTGCTACCAGTTTTTGTTTATCAAAAAATGAACTTGCTATAATAGAAAATATGTCCTTTTGGTATGGTAGAACATCTTCTGGGCACATGCCTAGGAAGAGTATATCTGGGTCTTCAGGTAGAAATATTTCCAATATTCTAAAAAAACATCAGCTTGATTTTTGGAGTGGTTGTACAATCCTTCAGCAATGGAGGAATGTTCGCTTTGCTCCACATCCTTGCCAGAATGTGTTATCCCTTGAGTTTTTGATCTTAGCCGTTTTGATTGTGGAAGGTAGAATCTCAGGATTATTTTGATTTGCATTTTCCTGATGAGCAAGGACTTTGAACATTTCTTTAAGTGCTTCTCAGTCATTCAAGATTCCTCAGTTGAGAATTCTCTGTTTAGCTCTGTACCCCATTTTTTAAATTAGGTTATTTCATTTCTTGAAGTCTTCTTGAGTTCATTATATATTATGGATATTAGTGATCTATCAAATGTAATAATGGTCTTTTCCCAATCTGTAGGCTACTCTTTTCTCTTATTGTCAGGGTCCTTTTTCCTTGTAGAAGCTTTGCAGTTTTATGAGGTTCCATTTATCAATTGTTGATCTCAAAGCATGAGCTATTGGTGTCTGTTCAGGTAATTTTCTCCTAGGCCAATGTGTTCAAGGCTACTTTCCACTTTCTCTTCTATTAGATTCAGTGTATCTGGTTTATGTTGAGGTCCTTGTTCCACCTGGACTTCTGCTTTATGCAGGTAATGAATATGAATCTACTTGCATTCTTCTGCATTTAGACAGCCAGTTAGACAAGTACCAAATTTTGAGGATGCTTTCTATTTCCCATTGTATGGTTTTGGCTTTGTCAAAAATCAAGTGTCCATATGTGTGTCAGTTTATTTGTGGGTTTTTAACTACACTCCACTGCTCAACCTGACTGTTTCTCTACCAATACCATGTAATTGTTCATCACTATTGCTCTGTAGATATCAGTACCCTCCTCTGTGTTGCATTATTGATTAATACACTCAAATCATCCAGCTGGTGGTTCATTGCCACTCACCCAATATTCTGGATTTCCAAAAGACATACACACACACACACACACACACACACACACACACACACACACACACACACACAGAGCCTGATGTTTAATATGCCTAAATCAGCTTAAAGGCTGGATCACGCTCAAACTTCCATGTTTCTAATATTTCCCCTACAATATGCCTGAATTATTACTTACTAAAATCTGTATTCTATCTTTCCTACCCAAGACCCAATCAGGGAATATAAAATATCTTGGTAAATCTTACCAAGCAAGTAAAAGTTCTGTATGACAAGAACTTCAAGTCTCTGAAGAAAGAAATTGAAGATTACCTCAGAAGATTGAAAGATTTCCCATGCTCACGGATTGGTAGTATTAACATAGTGAAAATGGCTATCTTACCAAAAGCAATATACAAATTCAATGCAATTGCCATCAAAATACCAACACAAATAATTACTGATCTTGAAAGAGTAATTCTCAACTGCAAATGGAAAAACAAAAGATATATGAAAACCCAAACCATTTTCATACTCTGGAGGGATCACCATCACTGATCTCAAGCTGTACTATAAAGCATTTAATTTCATTTAAAAATACTGATTATACTTCTATGTATTATAGTCCTCTTTATATAACGGAAAAATAGATTCATTCTGTTCTGTATTATTTTCAAAGACACGTCAATCTCTAAGTTTGTCATTCTATTTCAACCAACAGATATGAGCATTTCTTAACCATTCCTTTGTGTTAGATTTGAGTTCTAGGTATTGTCATATAAGTCTAGGCCAAGTTGAAATGTCTAAGATATAGGGATGTTATTGGTGGTACATCTTAATCTAAGGGAAAGAGTAGATGACACCATCACTAGCAGACAGTCTGGAAAGAGAGAAAAATTCCTTTCCTCCGATTTTTGTTCTCTTTGGGCCCTAGATTGATGAGAATGTGTTTTCTTATACTGGGCATTAAAATCTATATTACTGAGTTCAGCAAACTAAATGTTTACTCTTTTCCTAAAAAACATACTTGATCATACTCTTAATCTAAGCACTATTCCTTAATGTAACACTTAAAATTAAGAAACACACACACACTCATACACACACACACACACACACACACACACACACACACACACGTTTTAAACTTTAAGTCATTGGGTAAGTGTGAATCCTATAAATTTACTTTGCTCTTCCTTAAATAACTAACTTTGGGTTTATTTTATGTAACTGAAGTAAGGGGTGGAGTAGAGGCAAACTGTAGCTTCCTTGAGAATACCGCTCTATTTCAAAACAAATTTTCTTTTACAAATGAACATAGTGCAATCTATTTATAGTCTTAGTTATCCATACTTATCATTGATTGCTACCTAGTGGTATATATCTAATGGTATATATTATACATTTAAATAATTAAGTAACATATATTAGTGTGTATATATTGAGCTCTTGTGTTATGTCATATTTTATATTTTGAATGTTTTCTTCTTGAAAATATATTTGTTACATAATAATCTTGGACATAAAAAATAATAGTAAATGAATCATCCTTGGAACTGACAAATCACTAGTGTCTTATGACTTCTTATTCAGATTATTTTTTACAGCATCAATGATGATATTCTCAATGGATCAGCATAACAAAGCAGAAGATTAGGTGAAAAAAATTGTTTGATCCAGCAGTACTTGAATGATGTTTTAGTACTGTAGAGGTTTCTGTTAAGTACTAAGGAGATAAAATAATCTGTATTTCCTTAAGACTGAATCCTTGCTACCTTGGGATATACGTATTACTTCTTGGTATCTTTTGAAAATAATTAGCTCAGCATTTATTGATTGTAGTTCAAATCAGAAAGTCGTTGGAATTTAACAAACAGATGTAAAAAGTTAAAATTCTTTTGTGAAATTACTGAGAAACAGCAAAAGATGAATACTTAAAAAATAAGCAAAAAATAAAAGTATGGTGAATATGTAAGGAACTGGCATTAGTGCCTATATTCTAAAGAGACACTTGTTTCTCTCAATCTGTCAGACTACTGAAACCGTGAACTTTGAAGAAATTAAAATTTTCTCCAGGAATCTCATGCATTAGAGAATGAAAATGTCCCAGCCATAGGAGGAACTTGTACCTAACACCCTTTCAGATTATCTTAGAAAATGAGACTGAAGTCCAGATAATTATGGATCGGGTTTAAGGAGGACAATATATTGACTTGGACAGCATATATTCATATCTTGGTCCTTTAAACGTTAATCTCAATTTGATGTCTGGAATATAGGGTATGGGGGCATTTGCAAGGTCTCTTTGTTCCTTTTTACAGTTTGATACATCAGAGAAATTTCCACTTTCTCATTTTCATTATTAATTTGGTTCCTTTAATTGGTTCACTGAGGATGTCTGGAGAGACATGGCTTGAAGTACAAGTCATAAGCATCAAGTTTGAGAAAAGATATAGCAAAATTTCAGTGTTCCATTTACAGTAGTTTTCTAAACTGAGTTTAATTTCTATAACAGACAAATTTCTAATGTTGATCAATAAGACAGTCACTGTTTATTTCATCATTTCTATGTGATACTACCTGCTAATCCTATCTTTTCCTTCCCATTTAGCATTCTAACTGTCCTGCTCCCATTTAGTGTTGTACTGAGTTTATCTGTAGGATAGTTTGTATTGTGCTGATCAATTTTTCTCTGGAATAGTTATTCATAAGCCATTTTCTGTTTCCATTATCTTTCTGGGTTTTGCTTTTGCCTACTTATACCAAATGCAGTCTTTCTTTAGTATGGTGCTATCTTGGTTATTTATGATTCAGTATGGTTTAAATGGGTTGCTTTCCTAATGAAATTTTCTAATGAAATTTTGCATGAACAATGGAAAGGTATCTTCAGTATTTTCTGTATGCCTTTTTCCCATTGTCCCTGTGGCTTTAGCTCATAGGTTCTAGCTGCTTTGCCTACCTTTTTTATTTTTCTGTAGAGGAATGCATTCTTTTATAAAATGAACATGATTTAAAAAACACAGCAAAACATTGTGTTTTTCACTTTACTATTACTGCTATTACACTTACAGTAATAGCAATATTTTATGAAATATTTGTGCCACACACAATTTGAGACACATTATACTGATGATTAGTTGGGTGTTTCAGCTCTTAAAGAAAAAAATAATCTTAAAACAAATCCTTTACAGTTGATTTGAAAAGTCCATAACTTTGTGTGGCGGTTTGAATAGGAGTAGCCCCCATAGACTCATGAGTTGATCCATAAGGATTGTCACTACTAGGAGGTATGGCTTTGTTGGAGTAGGTATGTTTTTTTGAAAGAAGTGTGTCACTAGGGGGTGGGCTTTGAGTTCTCAGAATCTCAAGCCAGTTCCCTTCCTGCTGTTTGAAGATCCAGATTTAGAACTTAGTTATTTCTTCAATGCCATGTCTGCCTTCATGCTTCCATGCTTCCTGCCATGATAATAATGGACTAAACTTCTGAACTGTAAACCAGGCCCAATTAAATGTTGGGGAACTTCTCTATTAAAGTTGCAGTCCCCCATGACCAGATGCCTTTCTGAGCTTAGCAAATAATGGGAGTCTCCCTTTCTTAGTGGGGTTTCCCAGTCTTTGCCTCTGTCTGGAAAGTGTCTTTTTGGATAATGTCTCTGAAAACAGGTGGCTGCACTTGTATGAAAAGTGACTCAGTATGCACCTCCTTTGATGGCTTCCACCTACATAATAACTAGGTGGCTTATTATAACTAATCAACTTTTCCCACTCACCCTATGCCATGATCACTTATTCCTTTCCAACCATACCCCTAAAAAGTCCTTATATACCTTATGCCTGAAACAATGAAGTAGACTCGTTTAGTTCTAATGTCTTCTGAAGGCCATTCCATCATTCCTATGGCCATCCAAACCCTGCTCTCTGTCTCTGCTCCCTTTGTCCTCTCAGACTGGTGGCCAATAGCATCCAGGAAGATTGGAGAGTGGGCAGATGATGTTTTCCTTTATAAGAGGTGCTATAGTCATGGTGTCTATTCACAGCAATAGAAATGCTAACTAAGAAAGCAATGGGTACCAGAAATGTGGACGTTGCTGTAATGGGCATGATCATGGTTTTGTTTAAAGGAATTTAGACTTTAGATCTTTGAATTCAGAAAGCAGTGACGTGCTTAAAATAGAGATTAATGAGACATACTAGTAGGAGCTGGGAGATGGTGGTACTGAGAGTTATTTAAATTGTGGAGACCCAGGTCAAGAGGTTTCAGAGAAAAGAATCTGTGATCTAGGGATTGTTCTTGTGATGCGTTACTGAAGAACGTGGCTGCTTTTTATGTTTGTCTAAAAGGAACTGCCTGAAGATAAATTGAAAAGGTTTAGATTAGTTGCATTGGAAAAGAAAATTTCAAAACAGTCTAATATGGACTATATCATGGGGTTAATAGTGCCCACTCTTACGAGGGAGGATCTACAATGAAAAGGAACAAGTTGAGCAAGAAAAAATATAGAATGTACAGTTCAAGGAGAAAGGGGTCATCAGGAAGTGGAATAGAGCTAAACACTGTTTTCAAGGGAATAAACAGATTAAAGAAAAGACTAAATGTAATGAAGGGAGTAGAGGACTCTATGTAAGACCCACTAACATGCAGATGAATTTACCACTTGTGAAAAGAAATTAAAGAAGAGCCCAATAGATCTGGTTATAGTGGTGCACAACTTTACTGCTAGAACTCAAAAACCAAAGGCTAGCAGATCTCTGAATTTTTGGCGAGGCTGGTCTACAGAGTGAGTTCCAGGACAGCCAAGTTTAGACAGTGAAGGAAACCACTGAAAACAAAAAGCTGATAAAGATGTAATTGAACAGGAGGGGACATGTTCCAATCCAAGCAAGCAGAAGAACTTGGCAGGTTTGCTTTTGTAATTCTGGGTTTAAAGTCAAGAATAGAAGTCACTGTTGCCAGGCATATGTCAGGGGTGTCCCTGCATGGAGGCCTGGAGACATCATTGTGTAAACCTGTGAAGGTAGAGCCTGGATTGACTTGGTGACCCCAAGAATTTAAAGATGTCAGAGCTCTGTAATATCTGCCAAAGAAAACTGCTTGTAGAGAGTGGAACCAGTTTAAGAGAAAGAAGTGTACTGCAGTCAACAAAGCTGCACAGAGTTGGAAATCTCAAAAGCAATTTGACATCAGACTTGCAGTTTGGAATTTTCCCATGCTAGTTTTTGTTCTTGCTTTGCTCCAATACTTCCTCACTATGCTCCTTTTTCTCCCTTTTGAGTAGTAATTTATATTCTGTGCCATTACATGTTGGCAGTATATGATCTGCTTTTTGATTTTGATTTTATAGGGGATTATAGTTAAGATATTGCATGTATCTCAGAAGTGACTTTGAACTTTGGACATTTAAACAAGCTTCAAGCTATTATAGAATATGGAGATTTATGGTTAGACTATGGTAGATATGGAGGCGAACTTGGTGGAGGGAGAAATGGGATGGAGATACAAGCACCATTGGCTCCTGCAACTCCTTTAGGATCCTTGCTCTACTCATGGTACTCAATCTAAGATGTCTTCCAGAACACCAGTAAGAAGGAATAAAGGATCAAAGACCAGGGCAATGGCGTCTTCCACATCTTCAAGGACATTTCTCCAGGTGATTGACTCCTTCCCTATAGAGTCTTTGACATGTGAAATAGATTTGGTAGGACAATGTGTTTATGTCCAGTTTGGTCCTTAGTTACATAACTGAACCTGAAAAACTGTATTATAAGATTGTATACTGAACAATAAAGTTAGATCTGCACTCTGATGCTGGTCTCCACAGTATGATCCAGGACATCTCATGGGCTCTACCTCCAGTTTCTCCCCTATTTCCTGATTCCTATTCCCACACTGGAATGAATGAATATCTGTTTTATGTTATGGCTACAGTACTATTGGAGTTTAATATTATGGTTTGAATAGGAATGGCCTGTATAGACTAATGTGTTTGAATACTTGGCCCATAGCAAGTGGCACTATGAGAAGATGTGGCCTTATTGGAGGAGATTTGCTTTTGTTGGAAGAGATATGTCATTAATGGGTGGGCTTAGACATTACAAGCTTGAGCCAGGCTTAGTAGATCACTGTTTTTTCCTGCTGCATGGAGATACAGATGTAGAACTCTCATCTCTTCAATGCCATGTCTGCCTTTATGCTGCAATGTTTCCTGCCATGACAAAAATGGACTAAACTTCTAAACTGTAAGCCAGCCACAATTAAATGTTTTCCTTTATAATAATTGCTGTGGTCATGGTGTCTCTTCATAGCGATAGAAATCCCAACTAAGACACTTGGTTACTTTTTAAGGTTATATTTCTTTTTCAGACTGTGTCCCACTCTTCTATCTCAGTCTGATGCCAAATTCATGGAAATCATCCCGTCTCCACCTACAAATTGGTGGGATTGTAGAAGTGATCTATCATAGTTGGTTCCTTGGGTAACTTAATTCCACTTTCACAAATTCCAGTCATGGCTGTTCACATCATAGGAAAGTTTTAGATTTCACTACTTTCAATATCAGGGATGGGCACTGCATCTTTTATTAGCAAAGATCGCCATTGCAATCTTCATATATATAATACCCTATCGTTCATATGTGGGATTCCTAAGGAAAATGGTTGGTTCTGCTCAGTTTATACTGTAAGATAATAGAGATATATGAAATAATTACTGTTTGATTCTATATTCTTATTGGCTAGTTCTAGGTCACTTATTTAAAGGTAAGCAGAGTTGGTCTCAACCATATTTCATGAACTGTGTTACCAATAAGAAAAATATTTCTGTGAAGAGAAGAAAAATACATATATCTATTAAATAAATTAATAATTTACTTTAATGTTTGTGACAGTGTTTTTATATAAATACTAACAATTTCATAAATATGAATTGAGTCCCATGAAATCAGCTAACACACTAATGGTTCCATGAATGGTTTTAGTCTCTCAAATGATATAGATTATTCCCCATTCTTTTTTTTTGTTTGTTTTTGATTACTTGTTTAGATGTATATTCGACTAAAATATTATGTGGAGGCTAATTAAAAGAAATAACTTCTATGCTCCTTAATACTATTCATTTTTATTTTTTAAAATTTTAATAGGTTTGATGGTATGATACTTTCCATAAAATCAATAAGAATCTCCAATGTTGTATCATACTCAAGGGGTAACTTCAATTTTACAATAATTCTTTTTGTTAGTTGTTTTACCTATTTCATTCTCCATTTGAGAATTAAAGCACAACAAACCATGCAAATTCAATTCCTTAATTTCTTTATTCTACTGTTTACTTGTCCTCTGTCTTCAACTGCATCATTGTGTCAGCTCAGTAGCATTTAATGATTGTATTTGCAATTCACTCTATTTCCGTAGTTACTGTGGTCCTCTTTACATAACCTTAATATGTAGAATTTTTCAGCTTTTTGTTCTTTATTCTCTTTCTTATTCTATAGTCTTCAGTTTGTTCCAGGTATTTGTAATAACATACTATAAGAAGAAACTAACTAGAGTGAATATATAAACATTCTTCTACAACCATCAGTGTACAAAAATGAGCTTGTCAAGCTAATAAATAATATTCTTACTGACAAATCCATTAAATTTTAAATTTTGATCCATATTATTGCACGTTTTGAGTATGACAACTGACCATTCCCCTTTTTGATTTAAACGTTCATAGATTTTTAGCATAAACAACACTTTATTCTCATTTTACATATCCATAATAGATTATTCCACATATGCCAGTTTTATTAATGACCATATAAATACTGATGAATTTCTTAAATTTAGATGCTCAGCCTTTCAAGTGCTATACTTAGCATTCTCATACTATATTCAACTGCTGATTAATTCTGTCCAGTTGGAAGTAACATAATCATTTTAATGTTATGTCCAATGGTTGAGTTATTCTTAAATCAGTGTTTCTATAGATATGTAAAAGCCAGGGAGTGTCACATGCATACATTTATGCTGGATTGTATACCAAAAACGAAGAAAACAAAAGAAAAAAGGCCTAGATATTTTATATCCATCATCAATCACTTTCGTTCTACCCATAAACATTACTATTCCTAAAAGAAAACTATTTCTTGAGTGTATTTCAATGAATGTCTGCAGGATAAGCCTCTGCTTTTTCTCACACATTTTGCCATAATATTTTCATTTCTACTTATTCCCATTGTTGGTTCTTGTAGTATATTCCATGTACAGGTTATTGAGTGATGCTTTACCATCTATATAGGGCATTTATGTGCAGAAACTCCTGTTATTCTACCCCTTTGGTGGTTTACCCTGGAGTTATCTGTATTTTGATGCAAATTCCGCTGCCTCAAGGACAGCTACCTAATCATGTACTCAGGACTCACCAGAACCTTCTCCCCATTTAATTTGTAAAATACAGGTGAAGGCAGGTACAGGATAGAAGGAGGCCTGTTATTGGAGGAGAAGGAAGGATGGGTGGGAGAAAAGTTTGAAGGAAGAGCAGGAGACTGGAATGAAAAGGAGGAAGAGATAGAAGGGAGAGGGAGAGAAGCCATGGCAGGACAATATGGCAGGTGACGTTAAGGTACATGCCACTGTACCTTTACAGGTTGTTATAAGTATTCTTCAGGGATGGATGTGTACAGAGCTTTGTATGTTTATGTGAGCAATTATACCTTATCAATTGGGTCAAAGGTTATTGTGTTGTGTGTTCTTTTATGTGACAATTTGAGTGTAGGAAATCATGTGGCAGCTGGAGACACTGGGCCACCCCCCGCGGAGTTGGGATGTGTTTCCGCCAAGATATCTAGCAGATATCTTGGGGTTTTGTGGAGCCAGATTTAGAATGGGATGAAAGATAACAGTTTTTATTTTTTATATTTTTACAGCAACATACCCCTACCCATGGGTTCAGTCTGACAAAGCCCTTAAAAGTCTTACCACTATCTATTCTCCATGCTCTGTCATATCCCTTTCTCCAAATTCATATATATGGACTCTTTAATTTCTCTTTTATGAGCAACATTTTGTTTCTTAATATACTTCCCAGTGAGCCAAAAGACATCTATTATTTCTCCATATATGCGTCTTAATTAGTTTCCTTTTATGATGTGTCAATGTAAATGTCTCTGATATCTGGTACAGCTTATAACGAAAACAGACATCACTGAAAGCAGTTAACACACAATATTTAACATGGGAAATGAGGTGCTTACAAATCAATTGGAGGAGTGGAAATTAAGATAACCAAGAAGGCTACTATTATTACAGTTTGGTTCATTTTAGTTTTCAGAGATTGTGAAGTTGGTGCCTCCTCCCACACAATTTCTTATCCTTTGGTTCTTACAGCAGGAATTGTTGACCAGGGGAAAAAAGAAAAAAAGAAAAACATAAAGAAAAACGACTACCAGAAAATATAGTCATGATAGTCTTTTGTGTGACAGACTTTTTCCAGGGAGATAAAATATAAAAACTTTTACCAACCCCAGATATGGAATTAACAACAGATCAAATCATGAATGTCACCAAAACTCCAACTTGTTGAACAAATTAGTTGTACTAGGGTTTCTTACAGAACCTGAAGGAACTCAAAAGACACCTGTATCACCAAAGTCCACCCTAGCATGGGTGAGAGCTCACAATAGCTAGGAACCTGGAGCACACTGCACAGCCTGCAGGCAGCTCAGTGGATTGAAGAGTGTTCTTTACAGCTTGATCAGTTTCTCTGAGCTGCTTCAAGATAGTTCAGCTAGTTTTAGCTTTTTTTTCTTTAAATTGGTTGGTTTCTCCTACTTTGGGGCCACTTGGGTATTCTTTGTTTCTTTATAGATTGACTCATCAGAGAAGAATTATCAGCAGTCTTTACTGTTTAAATACTTTTTGGAACTGCAGAGCCTTTTGAATCTAGTTAGTTTCAGGAACTTCCCAAAACTGTTTTGAGTTGCTTAATTTTTGTCATAATGGAGCATGTCCTCAGGATAGTGTGTCACTCCCATTTTAGAACATCCTGTTATTCACTTGCTTGTAAACACCCTATCTTAAAATATCCTGTAATTGTACTTACCCTCAAAGTAAGAAGGTTTTAATTTAACCTGTATAAAACTCCTACAAAACAAGGCCAGCTAGTATTGAGTTAAAATAAACTTTAATAAATACACATAATCAGGGAAGCTCATTTCAAAACTAAAGTGATAAACCGGGTGGCCTGTACTTCTCCTCTGCTTTCTAAGTGACAAGACATGATATCCATTGGTAGAACTTAAGTTGGGTTATGAAGAGTTCTGACAATGTTGTGTTGAGAAAAAAAATCAGGGAAATAGCTCCAAGTTTTAAGAGTCAGTAGTTCTATTCTCTCTGAAGCATTATGTAATTTTAGATGTGTAATGGACTTTATTTCATATTTTCCCCTTCAGACTTATGCACATGATCACATGAAAAATGTCCACTGATAGAGACTAGTGAAATAAATATCACAGATAATGTAGAGATATAAATTAGCAAATAAAAATTACTCCGAGTTTAGATTCTATGATGAGAAAACCAAGCTCTTCAATAGTTAGGGTTATACTGATAATTTACAGTACTAGGAATATTCAGAGACATAATGTTACAGCTCTTAAGATTACTTAAGTTCACTTACACTCTAAAAAGAATAGGCTATGTGAGAAACCCAGCTTGCAAGCTCATGCTCCACTCAGCCATCTTCAGCTAAAAGAAAGAGAAATTTTCAGTATTGATACTTCATAGTTTATGAGATTTATTCATGACTTCTTTTACTTCAAATCCAGTTCTCCTTATAAATTCTCAAATTATATCAGTTAAAAAGTTTCTGCCTTGCATTGAAGACCTGAAGACCTGTTCCATTCCTCTTTTTGTTGCTGTTGTTATTGTTGTTGTTTTATTAAGCAAAAATGAGACCAAAGATATATGTAACATCCTCTCTCTGAGATCATTGAGGACATAACTCTATTTAACAGGTTACTGTGATATAAATCTTTCTTATTTAGTAGAGTTTCATATTGAAAGAGAGATTGATAAAATTTACTCCTCCCACCTAAGAGAGACTCCATATTTTTAAAACAAATATTTCTTGATCTAGTCACTTATATTATCATTTCAGTCTCTGGCAAGTGAAACTGTATTCATTTTTTTCACTCTTTTTATGAGACCAAATTTTTAGATTCTACATAAAAGTGAAATCATGTACTGTTAATTTTTCCACATTATTAAAAAATATATTCTTTTCTCATATAATAAACATTGATTAGTTCCCCTCCCTCTACTCCTTCCAGTTCTGCCTCACCTTACCTTCCATCTGGATCCAATCCCATTCTATCTGTTTAGAAAATGAACAGGCACAGAGAGAGGCAGGTAGATCAGTGGAATAGAAATGAAGCCTCACAAATGAACCAACACACCTATGGTCAATTGATCTTTGACAAAGGAGCTAAAACCATCCAATGGTAAAAACGATATCATTCTCCACAAATGATGCTAGTTCAACTAGAGGTCAGCATTGTAGAATAATGCAAATTGACCCATTCTTATCTCCTTGTTCAAAGCTTAAGTCCAAGTGGATCAAGGACCTCCACATCAAACCACATACACTCAACCTAATAGAAGAAAGAGTGGGGAAGAGTTTCGACCACATGGGCACTAAGGAAATTTTTCTGAACAAAACACCAATGACTTATGCTCTAAGATAAAGATTCAACAAATGAGACCTCATAAAACTGCAAATGACACTGTCATTAGGACAAAATGGCAACGAACACATTGTGAAAATATCTTTACCAATCCTACATCTGATAGAGGGCTAATATCCAAAATATTCAAAGAATCCAAGAAGTTAGACTCCAGAGAACCAAATAACCCTATTAAAAATGGTTTACAGAGCTAAACAAAGAATTCCCAGCTGAAGAATGTTGAATGGCTGAGAAGTAACTAAAGAAATGTTCAACATCCTTAGTCATCAGGGAAATGCAAATCAAAACAAACCTGAGCTTCCACATCACGCCAGTTAGAATGGATAAAATGAAA
Source organism: Rattus norvegicus (assembly GCF_021556685.1). Lineage (NCBI taxonomy): Eukaryota > Metazoa > Chordata > Mammalia > Rodentia > Muridae > Rattus > Rattus norvegicus. The sequence continues at coordinate 151,008,092 of NC_141554.1, read as the reverse complement.
AACTCAGGTGACATCAGATGCTGGCTAGAATCTGGAGAAAGAGGAACACTCCTCCACTTTTGGTGGAATTAGAAGCTGGTACAACCACAATGGAAATCAGTCTTGTGGTTCCTCAGAAAATTAGACATTACTCTCTCTGAGGACCCAGCTATACCTTTCCTGGTTATACACCTAAAAAATGCCCCAACATATAACAAAGACACATGCTCCACTATGTTAATAGCAGCCTTTTTTAAATAATATTCAGGAACTGGAAAGAAACCAGAATTCTTTCACAGAGGAATGGATACAGAAATTTTGGTACATCTACACAATAGAGTACTACTCACATGAGAACCCTGTTAGAAATAGCAGGTTACCACCCTGCCTGGCGTTAGGACAGATAAGGAAATGGTCTAAACAGGGAACCACCCTGCCTAGGATGAGGACAAAGAGGGAAGTGACTGGAGGGTGGGGACAATGCCAGGAAATACCACAAATTCCACAAGATGGGCAGGACAGGACTAAATGAAGGAGAAAACCTTCCCATTTGAGTTGACCAATAATTTTAAATGTTGTTCAGGGTAACCATTCGCAGTGGTCCAACACAGGTGATCACTGAATTCCCCAGCAAAATGATTATAAAAAGTGTGTGCTTTATGAGCTCGGGGTCTCCTCTTGCCTGCGTGCTGGGGAACCCCAATGTACATTGGAACAATAAAACTCTTGCAGATTGCAGCGATTCTGGTGTCTGTGGCCTTAATGAGTGGGGGTCTTCCGACGGCCTCTTACACTCAGCTACCAAAACAATGACTTCAGGAAATTCATAGGCAAATGGATTGAACTACAAAATATCATCCCAAGTGAGGTAACCCAATCACAGAAATACACACTTGGTATGCACTCACTGATAAATGGATATTAGTCCAAAAGCTTGAATTATCCAATATATAATCCACAGACTATAGGAAGCTCAAGAAGGAGGACAACCAAAGTATGGATGCTTCACTCATTCTTAAAAGGGAGAAAAAATATTCATAGGAGGGGATATGGAGGCAAAGGTTGGAGCAGAGACTGAAGGAGCAGCCCAACATGTGGCCCATATATATATATAAACAGCCACCAAAACTAGATAAGATTGATGAAGCTAAGAAGGCATGCTGACAGGAACTGGATATAGATGTATCCTGAGAGACACAGCCAGAACATGTCAAATACAGACAAGAATGCTAGTAGCCAACCATTAAACTGAGAACAGAACCCCAATGGAGGAATTTAAAAAAAGGATTGAAAGAGCTGAAGGGGCTTGCAACTTCATAAGAACAACAATGCCTACCAACCAGAGCTACCAGGGACTACACCACTACACAAAACTATATATGGACTGACCCATGGCTCCAACTGCATATGTAGCAGAGGATGGCCTTTTTGGGCACCAATGGGAGAAGAACCCCTTGGTCTTGCCAAGGTTGGACCCCCAGTGTAAAGGAATGTCTCGGGGGACAATAAGAGAGTTGGATGGGGTGGGAAACAACCTTATAGAAGAAGGAGAGAGGGAGGAAATAGGGGGCATATGGATAGGTAACGATGAAAGGAAATAGAAGTTCAAATGTAAATAAAACATATACAATGAAAAATGTAAAAAAAAGATGATGAATAGGCTTCTAAGGCATAATAATAAAATAAAATATGATAAAAAAAATCTAGCATATCAGGATAAGAAAAAACGAACAGAGGGAAAAGAGCCTAAGAGAAGTCATAAGAAGCAAAGACTCAACTCATTCACAGACTTGGGATCCCCATAAAAACACTAAACTAGAAGTCATAACATATGCCGGCCCCTACAGGCCATCTGCTTTCTGCTTCATCCTCAGTAAGCTTATATGTACTTTTTTCAGTTGATTAAGAGGGCCTTATTCTCCATCCCCCTCTGGTTTTTCTGTTCTTTCAACTTCCTTTTCCTTGGGATTCTCTAAGTTCTGAAAGAGGTATTTGATGAAAACATTCCATTTAGAGTTGTATATTCCAAAGTCTCATTTTCTCTGTCTCTCTCTCTCTGTCTCTGCCTCTGCCCCATCATGTATCTCTCTCTCTCCCTCTTCCTCTCTCTCTCTCTCTCTCTCTCTGCCTAGTGTCTCACAAATAAAATTAAAATAATTATATTAATTTAAAAATAAATTCAAGCAGAATAGACATAAATGTTATTAGATGAACTATGGAATATTTAGTTAAATTTATAATAATTCACTTGATGGGGCTGGGGATTTAGCTCAGTGGTAGAGCGCTTACCTAGGAAGCGCAAGGTCCTGGGTTCGGTCCCCAGCTCCGAAAAACAGAACAAAAAAAAATAATAATTCACTTGATATAGGCTTTTCCTCTCTTTTCTAAAATGTTTATCATAAATTCAAAAATTAGTGTAACAATAAGTGAAAACCCTAAAGTAGTTTTACATATTTCTCAGAGTTGAAGATATGAGACACTCACTTATATATACTGCAGCAATAAATATTTCTACATTTTTAAAGATTTATTTATTTTATCTACATGGGTATTTCATCTGCATGTATGTCTACATCTCAGAAGGTATCCTGTTCAGGATGGTTGTGAGTCACCATGTAGGTGTTGAGAGTTGAATTGTTGAATTCCAGACCTCTGGAAGAGTAGCCAGTGCTCTTAATCATGGAGTTCCAGATTGCACTTCTACATTTTTGAATAACTATTATCTTATTTGTCAATTTTTGATATATGCTAAAATGATCAAGAAAATTCTTATTTAAAAGGTTGAGAATAAAACCCATAATGCACAATATCAGTGCCCATAGGTAGCATGCAGAGAAAGGTATAAATCCTACTGGACTGTAAATACTGCCTCAGCATTCTTCATAGCTACTCTGAATATCTAATTTCTACTGCCTTCTTCTGCCCTGAAAGTGACTGTAATGTGCAGTCTCATTGTACATCAATGAAACATCAAAGGAATTGGTCTTCTACATAGTTTTATACTTTAGATATAATTAACACTTGCTATTTTTTTATTTCAGGATATAATATGATAATTCAATATATTTGCACAGCATATAATGAAAAAGTTGGAGGAATTAGTATCTTTATTATTTCTGGCATTCATCATTCCCTACCTATTTATTAAATGTCTTTTACATTGTGGAAATATTTCAAGTTGTGCCAGAATTACTTTAAGGACGAAGAAGGCTTTAAAAATTATTGTGATATATCTAAGATAGGAAATAATAAATGCAGCTTATAATTTATTTAATAAGGGTAAAAACCCTGCATTTTTTATTTAATTTTAAGACATATTTTCAACATGTAATACTGGCTGTACTGTAACTAACTGTGTAGGCCTGGCTGGTTTTGCACTCACAGATATCTGCCTGATTCTTCCTCACAAGTGCTTGAATTAAAGCCAGGTACCACCACTATGCCTGGCAAAGGCTAGGAATTTTCAATATTTAAGCAACTTTGGTAAATAAAAGTTAGTAGTATGGAATAGTGCTTCCAATGGACTATTTTTAGATGCTGAGGCTTTTTTCTCCTTTAAAATCAAAATTGCTGCTAATATTTAAATAAAATTGAAAACACTGAAAAGATGATAAAAGAAAAAAATGTCAATTTCATAACCTTTCCACTCCTTAAATGTAAATCATGCCAAGCTATGGTCTCTTAATTTCATCACTGTAATAGTATATATTCTCAGCCATTTGAGATAGTGTTGTATAGACAATTTAAATATTTTTATTTTCTCACTTAAGATTATATGATACACTTGATGTCATATAGCCAACTTACTACAATGATTTTGCTTAAATTTTTTTTCTATGAGAGGAAGACTTTCAGAATTATGAAGACTAGTAAAAGTAAATGGTTCAAAGCCTCTAGGTATTGTTCAGCTTTAGAAGCAATTAGGCCTTCCTGAAGTGTCAGAGGGGCCGAGTCATCTATAGCTGGCAAATTAGCATCTTATTAAGCAGAAGTCAATTTTTAGGTAATTTGCCCCCTGGCACCCCACATATCAGGCAGTACAAGCACCTCTTTATTTACAGAGGCATACAAGTGGGCACTGACAAATTGATAGAATAATATGCGTTCCAGGGCTGCCATCCTCAAATTATTGTGAAGCTTTGCTGAAAAAGAAAGAGTTCTAGAATGGTAAGGACATAAATCCTGTTATTGAGAATTGTCTTTCTCTAAAAGTTTATGGTTGTGGTGTAGAGCCATTTTTCTCCAGGACTTACATTTGACTGAATTCCACATGTCATCCCAAAGAAGTATTTTATTTTCATTTTCAATTCAGTCATAAATTTCTAAGAACACTCTCTCAGGAGGTAAATTAAAATGTGATAATAGCACAACTGTGCCTCTGCACTTAAAAATACTATATATTAAATATGCAGGGACATACTTTGGAAAAGAACATGATTACTCTAAACCTTGTCAGATTTGCAGTTGTGTTGCTACCAATCTGAAATCTTCTGTCAACAGTAAATACTTTAGTCTTTTTGGATCAGTTGCTGAGGGGTAACCTTTACTTTATAATGTTGTAATGACAGCAAGTTACCACCTTATAGATATCAGACCAAATCAAAACAGTCACATTTCTCTTCTAAGGCACCTTATTTTCTAAATCAAAGGATATTATATTTTTATATGATTAAGACAACTTTCAAGGAAGTGCTTCTAAAGCCATAGTATAGCAGTCATTCTTCCTCTATAACCAGGTAACTTACTTTAGATAACAGCCAATGTATTAATTAACATAACAATGGTGTGTGATAAGTGACCCAGATATTATAATTTCCACCTACAATTTAAACCTAAGGCAAGTCATAATAGCAGTACAGGTAATGACTTGTTTTTTCAATAGTGGTATTAAAGAAGAATTATTGAAGAATTCTTAAAGTATTGACATGAAAGCAATAATTGAAATGATAGAAATAGTTGTTAGAACAAAATGCCTGTCAATAGAACCTATTTTTTTCTACTAGAAATAAAGTGAAAAGAATGATTGGAATTCTGAGAAAATGAGAAGCTGTTCATAGTTTCCACTCTATTTTAAAAAATTTCTTGAACTTTAGTGCATCACCTTGTTTCTGATGGAGAGAAAATGTGAGAGAAATAAAAGATGTTAAAAATCAAATAACTAGAGTTAATGTTTCTAAATATATACTTCCACAGAAAAATAGGATAACAATTAAATGGGCATTAAAACATTAATACGTAATTTTAATCACAACTAGTATCTGTAAGATACAAAAAAAAAAACAAAACAAGCAACTGGTTATTTGCATAGTGTTGATTAAAGAAACAAGATATGGATCTGCATTCTTGGAGGAAAACCAATAACCCAAAGGTTGTCACTCAGGAAGGACTACAATATATCTGCAATTGAACTGGTATCGGTGTAATATACACAGGGCTTTCCAACAAGTGTAAATAATGCACACCTTGTTTTCAGTAGGCTGTTCTTTGTCCGATTAAGTTTTTTTTTTCATTTTACATTCAATTTCAGCTCCCCTTCCTAGGCCCACCTCACACAAGCACACCCGCCATCCTCCCTCCCCTTTTCCTCTGAGAATGGAGAGGCCTCTTTGGATGACAACCCACTGTGGCACAGCAAGTTACTGCAGGACTAGGCACATCTTTTCCCACGGAAGCCACTCAAGGGAGCCCAGTTAGGGGAACAAGGTAAATATCCAAGGACCCAAGAAGTTATACTCCAGAAAAGCAAATAACCCCATTAAAAATGGGATACAGAACTAAATAGAGGATTCTTAACTGAGGAATCTCAAATGACTAATAAGGATTTAAAGAAATATTCAGCATCCTTAGACATCAGGGTAATGCAAATCAAAACAACCCTGAGATTCCACCTAACACCAGTCAGAATGGCTAAGATCAAAAACTCAGGTGACAACAGATGCTGGTGAGGATGTGGAAAAAGAGGAACACTCCTCCATTCCTGGTGGGATTGCAAGATGGTACAACCACTCTGGAAATCAGTCTGGCAGTTCAACAGAAAATTGAACATACTACTACCTGAAAACTCAGCTATACTATTCCTGGGCATATACCCAAAAGATGCTCTAACATATAACAAGGACACATGTTCCACTATTTCATAGCAGCCTTATTTACAAATCGCCAGAAGCTGGAAGCAACCTAGATGTGCCTCAACAGAAGAATGGATATGAAAAATGTGGTATATTTACACAATGGAATATTAATAGTCAGCTATAAAAAAAGAGTGGCTTCATGATATTCTCAGGCAAGTGGACGGAACATCATCCTGAGTGAGGTAACCCAAATCAAACACACACACACACACACACACACACACACACAGACACACACACACACTATATATATATATATATATATATATATATATATATATATATTCACTGATGAGTCTATATTAGCCCCAAACCTTACAATGCCCATGATACAACCAACAGACCATATAGAGTTTAGAAGGAAGGAAGACCAGGGTGTGGATGTTTCAAAACTATATTCAGGGGGGAACAGGAAGATTGTTATTGGTAAAGGTAGGAGGGACCTAGGAGGGAGGAGGAGTAATAAGGGTGTAGTATCAGGTACTGGTGGGGACAGGAGAGAGTTTCAGAGGGTCAGGAAATCGAATACAAATATGTACAGGGGTGAGGAGCTGGTGATAGCCACTGGAGGGTCCCAGACTCCAGGGAATCGAGAGGCTCCCAGGACTTAACAGGGATGATTTCAGTAGAGAAGATAGAACCTTTAGAGACCACCTCCAGTAGATAGGCATGCCCTCTCTGTGGTGAGATGGGACCACACACACCCATCTCAAAGTTTTTAATCCAGAAATGTTCCTACCCAAGGAACAACTGGGACAAAACATGGAGCAGTGACTGAAGCAAGTCATCCAAGTTCTGCTCCACCTGGACATCTATCCTGTCTGCAGACACCTAATCCAACACTGTTGCTGTTGCCCAAGAAGCATTTTCTGACAGGAACCTGGTATGACTGCTCCTTGGGAGGTTCATCCAGCAACTGAACAATATAGGTGTGGATGCTTGGAGCCAATCATTAGAGTGAGCTCAGGGACCCTGGTAGATGAGCTGGCAGAAGGACTGGAGGAGCTGAGGGGTAGGAAGAACAGCATCAACTGAATGGACCACCCAGTGCTCCCAGGGACTAGACCACCAACCAAGGAGTGTAAAGGGAGGGATCCATGGCTCCAGATACATAGGTGCAGAGAATGGACTTGTCTGACATTGATGGGAGGCAAGGCCCTTGGTCTTATAAAGGTTTGATGCCCCAGCATAGGGGGATGCTTGAAGAGTGGAGTGGGAAAGAGAGGGGAGCATCATCATAGAGGCAAAAGGGAGAGAGGAGAGGGATGTTGTGGGATCAGGAGTACTTGTGGAGGGATAGCAGGGAAGTAGGGTGTCATTTGAAAAGTAAACAAATGTAATGAGTAATTAAAAGTAAAAAGGCATGCAAAAGAGCAGAGATAGCCCCCACTCCCATTTGCATGAAGACCAAGCTGTATATCCATTACATATTTGTGGGAGTTTAGGTCCAGTCCATATATCCTCTTTAGTTGGTTGTTCAGTATCTGGGAAGTACCAAGGTTCCAAGTTAGTTGACTCTGTTGGTCTGCTTATGGAGTTCTTTTTTTTTTTTTTTTAATTAACTTGAGTATTTCTTATATACATTTCGAGTGTTATTCCCTTTCCCGGTTTCCGGACAAACAAACCCCTCCCCCTCCCCTTCTTTATGGGTGTTCCCCTCCCAATCCTCCCCCCATTGCCGCCCTCCCCCCATATACTAGTTCACTGGGGGTTCAGTCTTAGCAGGACCCAGGGCTTCCCCTTCCACTGGTGCTCTTACTAGGATATTCATTGCTACCTATGGGGTCAGAGTCCAGGGTCAGTCCATGTACAGTCTTTAGGTAGTGGCTTACTCCCTGGAAGCTCTGGTTGCTTGGCATTGTTGTACTTTTGGGGTCTCGAGCCCCTTCAAGCTCTTCCAGTTCTTTCTCTGATTCCTTCAATAGGGGACCTATTCTCAGTTCAGTGGTTTGCTGCTGGCATTCGCCTCTGTATTTGCTGTATTCTGGCTGTGTCTCTCAGGAGCGATCTACATCCGGCTCCTGTCGGTCTGAACTTCTTTGCTTCATCCATCTTGTCTAATTGGGTGGCTGTATATGTATGGGCCACATGTGGGGCAGGCTCTGAATGGGTGTTCCTTCAGTCTCTGTTTTAATCTTTGCCTCTCCCTTCCCTGCCAAGGGTATTCTTTTTCCTCATTTAAAGAAGGAGTGAAGCATTCACATTTTGATCATCCGTCTTGAGTTTCGTTTGTTCTAGGGATCTAGGGTAATTCAAGCATTTGGGCTAATAGCCACTTATCAATGAGTGCATACCATGTATGTCTTTCTGTGATTGGGTTAGCTCACTCAGGATGATATTTTCCAGTTCCAACCATTTGCCTACGAATTTCATAAACTCGTTGTTTTTGATAGCTGAGTAATATTCCATTGTGTAGATGTACCACATTTTCTGTATCCATTCCTCTGTTGAAGGGCATCTGGGTTCTTTCCATTTTCTGGCTATTATAAATAAGGCTGCGATGAACATAGTGGAGCACGTGTCTCTTTTATATGTTGAGGCATCTTTTGGGTATATGCCCAAGAGAGGTATAGCTGGATCCTCAGGCAGTTCAATGTCCAATTTTCTGAGGAACCTCCAGACTGATTTCCAGAATGGTTTTACCAGTCTGCAATCCCACCAACAATGGAGGAGTGTTCCTCTTTCTCCACATCCTCGCCAGCATCTGCTGTCACCTGAGTTTTTGATCTTAGCCAATCGCACTGGTGTGAGGTGAAATCTCAGGGTTGTTTTGATTTGCATTTCCCTTATGACTAAAGATGTTGAACATTTCTTTAGGTGTTTCTCAGCCATTCAGCATCCCTCAGCTGTGAATTCTCTGTTTAGCTCTGAACCCCATTTTTTAATAAGGTTATTTGTTTCCCTGCGGTCTAACTTCTTGAGTTCTTTGTATATTTTGGATATAAGGCCTCTATCTGTTGTAGGATTGGTAAAGATCTTTTCCCAATCTGTTGGTTGCCGTTTTGTCCTAACCACAGTGTCCTTTGCCTTACAGAAGCTTTGCAGTTTTATGAGATCCCATTTGTCGATTCTTGATCTTAGAGCATAAGCCATTGGTGTTTTGTTCAGGAAATTTTTTCCAGTGCCCATGTGTTCCAGATGCTTCCGTAGTTTTTCTTCTATTAGTTTGAGTGTGTCTGGTTTGATGTGGAGGTCCTTGATCCACTTGGACTTAAGCTTTGTACAGGGTGATAAGCATGGATCGATCTGCATTCTTCTACATGTTGACCTCCAGTTGAACCAGCACCATTTGCTGAAAATGCTATCTTTTTTCCATTGGATGGTTTTGGCTCCTTTGTCAAAAATCAAGTGACCATAGGTGTGTGGGTTCATTTCTGGGTCTTCAGTTCTGTTCCATTGGTCTATCTGTCTGTCTCTGTACCAATACCATGCAGTTTTTATCACTATTGCTCTGTAATACTGCTTGAGTTCAGGGATAGTGATTCCCCCTGAAGTCCTTTTATTGTTGAGGATAGCTTTAGCTATCCTGGGTTTTTTGTTATTCCAGATGAATTTGCAAATTGTTCTGTCTAACTCTTTGAAGAATTGGATTGGTATTTTGATGGGGATTGCATTGAATCTGTAGATTGCTTTTGGTAAAATGGCCATTTTTACTATATTAATCCTGCCAATCCATGAGCATGGGAGATCTTTCCATCTTCTGAGGTCTTCTTCAATTTCTTTCCTCAGTGTCTTGAAGTTCTTATTGTACAGATCTTTTACTTGCTTGGTTAAAGTCACACCGAGGTACTTTATATTATTTGGGTCTATTATGAAGGGTGTCGTTTCCCTAATTTCTTTCTCGGCTTGTTTCTCTTTTGTATAGAGGAAGGCAACTGATTTATTTGAGTTAATTTTATACCCAGCCACTTTGCTGAAGTTGTTTATCAGCTTTAGTAGTTCTCTGGTGGAACTTTTGGGATCACTTAAATATACTATCATGTCATCTGCAAATAGTGATATTTTGACCTCTTCTTTTCCGATCTGTATCCCTTTGATGTCCTTTTGTTGTCTGATTGCTCTGGCTAGAACTTCAAGAACTATATTGAATAAGTAGGGAGAGAGTGGGCAGCCTTGTCTAGTCCCTGATTTTAGTGGGATTGCTTCAAGTTTCTCTCCATTTAGTTTAATGTTAGCAACTGGTTTGCTGTATATGGCTTTTACTATGTTTAGGTATGGGCCTTGAATTCCTATTCTTTCCAGGACTTTTATCATGAAGGGGTGTTGAATTTTGTCAAATGCTTTCTCAGCATCTAATGAAATGATCATGTGGTTCTGTTCTTTCAGTTTGTTTATATAATGGATCACGTTGATGGTTTTCCGTATATTAAACCATCCCTGCATGCCTGGGATGAAGCCTACTTGATCATGGTGGATGATTGTTTTGATGTGCTCTTGAATTCGGTTTGCCAGAATTTTATTGAGTATTTTTGCGTCGATATTCATAAGGGAAATTGGCCTGAAGTTCTCTTTCTTTGTTGTGTCTTTGTGTGGTTTAGGTATAAGAGTAATTGTGGCTTCGTAGAAGGAATTCGGTAGGGCTCCATCTGTTTCAATTTTGTGGAATAGTTTGGATAATATTGGTATGAGGTCTTCTATGAAGGTTTGATAGAATTCTGCACTAAACCCGTCTGGACCTGGGCTCTTTTTGGTTGGGAGACCTTTAATGACTGCTTCTATTTCCTTAGGAGTTATGGGGTTGTTTAACTGGTTTATCTGTTCCTGATTTAACTTCGATACCTGGTATCTGTCTAGGAAATTGTCGATTTCCTGAAGATTTTCAAATTTTGTTGAATATAGGTTTTTATAGTAAGATCTGATGATTTTTTGAATTTCCTCTGAATCTGTAGTTATGTCTCCCTTTTCATTTCTGATTTTGTTAATTTGGACGCACTCTCTGTGTCCTCTCGTTAGTCTGGCTAAGGGTTTATCTATCTTGTTGATTTTCTCAAAGAACCAACTTTTGGTTCTGTTGATTCTTTCTATGGTCCTTTTTGTTTCTACTTGGTTGATTTCAGCTCTGAGTTTGATTATTTCCTGCCTTCTACTCCTCCTGGGTGTATTTGCTTCTTTTTGTTCTAGAGCTTTTAGGTGTGCTGTCAAGCTGCTGACGTATGCTCTTTCCTGTTTCTTTCTCCAGGCACTCAGCACTATGAGTTTTCCTCTTAGCACAGCTTTCATTGTGTCCCATAAGTTTGGGTATGTTGTACCTTCATTTTCATTAAATTCTTAAAAGTCTTTAATTTCTTTCTTTATTTCTTCCTTGACCAAGTTATCATTGAGTAGAGCATTGTTCAATTTCCACGTACATGTGGGCCTTCTTCCCTTATTGTTATTGAAGACCAGTTTTAGGCTGTGGTGGTCTGATGTCACGCATGGGATTATTTCTCTCTTTCTGTACCTGTTGAGGCCCGTTTTTTGACCAATTATATGGTCAATTTTGGAGAAAGTACCATGAGGAGCTGAGAAGAAGGTATATCCTTTTGCTTTAGGATAGAATGTTCTATAAATATCTGTTAAGTACATTTAGCTCATGACTTCTCTTAGTCTGTCTAAGTCTCTGTTTAATTTCTGTTTCCATGATCTGTCCATTGATGAGAGTGGTGTGTTGAAATCTCCCACTATTATTGTGTGAGGTGCAATGTGTGTTTTGAGCTTTAGTAAGGTTTCTTTTACGTATGTAGGTGCCCTTCTATTTGGGGCACAGATATTTAGGATTGAGAGTTCATCTTGGTGGATTTTTCCTTTGATGAATATGAAGTGTCCTTCCTTATCTTTTTTGACTTTTAGTTGAAAATTGATTTTTTCTGATATTAGAATGGCTACTCCAGCTTGCTTCTTCTGAACATTTGCTTGGAAAGTTGTTTTCCTGCCTTTCACTTTGAGGTAGTGTCTGTCTTTGTCTCTGAGGTGTGTTTCCTGTAGGCAGCAGAATGCCGGGTCCTCGTTGCATATCCAGTTTGTTAATCTATGTCTTTTTATTGGGGAGTTGAGGCCATTGATGTTGAGACATATTAAGGAATAGGGATTATTGCTTCCTGTTATATTCATATTTGGATATGAGGTTTTGTTTGTGTGCTTTTCTTCTCTTTGTTTTGTTTCCAAGCTGATTAGTTTTTTGCTTCTTCTAGGGTATAGCTTGCCTCCTTATGTTGGGCTTTACCATTTATTATCCTTTGTAGTGCTGGATTTATAGAAAGATATGGTGTAAATTTGGTTTCGTCATGGAATATCTTCGTTTCTCCATCTATGTTAATTGAGAGTTTTGCAGGATACAGTATCCTGGGCTGGCATTTGTGTTCTCTTAGGGTCTGTATGACATCAGTCCAGGATCTTCTGGCCTTCATAGTTTCTGGCGAAAAGTCTGGTGTGATTCTGATAGGTCTGCCTTTATATGTTACTTGACCTTTTTCCCTTACTGCTTTTAATATTCTTTCTTTATTTTGTGCGTTTGGTGTTTTGACTATTATGTGACGGGAGGTGTTTCTTTTCTGGTCCAATCTATTTGGAGTTCTGTAGGCTCCTTGTATGCCTATTGGTATCTCATTCTTTAGGTTAGGGAAGTTTTCTTCTATGATTTTGTTGAAGATATTTACTGGTCCTTTGAGCTGGGAGTCTTCACTCTCTTCTATACCTATTATCCTTAGGTTTGATCTTCTCATTTAGTCGTGGATTTCCTGTATGTTTTGGACCAGTAGCTTTTTCCGCTTTACATTATCTTTGACAGTTGAGTCAATGATTTCTATGGAATCTTCTGCTCCTGAGATTCTCTCTTCCATCTCTTGTATTCTGTTGGTGAAGCTCATATCTACAGCTCCTTGTCTCTTCTTTTGGTTTTCTATATCCAGGGTTGTTTCCATGTGTTCTTTCTTGATTGCTTCTATTTCCATTTTTAATTCCTTCAACTGTTTGATTGTGTTTTCCTGGAATTCTTTCAGGGATTTTTGTGACTCCTGTCTATGGGCTTCTACTTGTTTATTTATGTTTGCCTGGAATTCTTTCAGGGATTTTTGCGATTCCTCTCTGTAGGCTTCTACTTGTTTATTAATGTTTTCCTCTGTTTCTCTAAGGGAGTACCTCATGTCTTTCTTGAAGTCCTCCAGCATCATGATCAATTATGATTTTGAAACTAGATCTTGCTTTTCTGGTGTGTTTGGATATTCCGTGTTTGCTTTGGTGGGAGAATTGGGCTCCGATGATGCCATGTAGTTTTGGTTTCTGTTGCTTGGGTTCCTGTGCTTGCCTCTCGCCATCAGATTATCTCTAGTGTTACTTTGTTCTGCTATTTCTGAGAGTGGCTAGACTTTCCTATAAGCCTGTGTGTCAGGAGTGCTGTTGACCTGTTTTCCTGTTTTCTTTCAGCCAGTTATGGGGACAGAGTGTTCTGCTTTCGGGCGTGTAGTTTTTCCTATCTACAGGTCTTCAGCTGTTCCTGTGGGCCTGTGTCTTGAGTTCACCAGGCAGGTCACTTGCAGCAGAAAAGTTGTTCTTATCTGTGGTCCCGAGACTCAAGTTCGCTCACGGGGTGCTGCCCACGAGCTCTCTGTGGCGGCAGCAACCAGGAAGTTCTGCACTGCCGTTTCCGGGAGCTTCTGTGCACCAGGGTTCCAGATGGCGTTTGGTGTTTTCCTCTGGCGTCCCAAGATGTGTGCAGAGTCCAGTCTCTTCTGGTTTCCCAGGTGTGTCTGCCTCTCTGAAGTTTTAGCTCTCCCTCCCATGGGATTTGGGTGCAGAGAACTGTTTATCCGGTAGATCCCTTCAGATTCTGGCGGTTTCTCAGATGCAGCGGTCCTGCTGCTCTTGGGCCCTCCTCCACGGGAACCCAGAGGCCTTATACAGTTTCCTCTTGGGCCAGGGATGTGGGCAGGGGTGGGCCGTGTTGGTGGTCTCTTCTGTCTGCAGCCTCAGGAGTGCCCACCTGACCAGGCGGTGAGGTCTCTCTCCCACGGGGTCTGGGAGCAGAGAGCTGCTGCGGGCCGTGATCCGCCTAGTTAAGTATTCTTGATTGCTTAAATAACTGTAACCAGGTTTAGGATTACAGTTGAACCCTGTTGCAACCAATATATAGGATTCAAACATCCATGTGTCACTCAGCCCAAATGTTTTGTGGATCCTTAAATACAAAGCTCTGCTTATTCTGCCTTTCCTCTTATTTGCATAGTTTTTCTACACTTACTACAAATAATTAATTATTAGAAGGTAATGTAGAGTAACTTTGGCTAGCTTTTTGTCAACTTGCTACAAGTTAGAATTCTATGGGAAAAGGAAACTCAGTCAAGAATATATTTCCACATATCCTTATTTGTAGGCATATTCTTGGGGGCATTTTCTTGATTAATGATTGATGTGGGAAGTCCTCGCTCAATGTGAGCATTGCTACCTATGAGCTCAGGATCTTTTATGATGTATAAAATCAAGATGAACAGGTTGTGGTCAGTTAGCACAGTAGGCAGTATTCTTTCATGGTTTCTGTTTCAGGTCCTGCCTCCATGTTCCTACCCTGACTTTCTTCAGTGATGAATTGTAATGTGCATGTATAAACAAAACAAAAACCAATAAAAAACAAAAAAATATAGCAATAACAACAATAACCCTTTATTCCTCACAATTCTTTTGGACCTCATATTTTACCACAGGAATGGAAACCTTAACTAAGACAGGTTTCTTTAAAAGACTATACAGTGATTGAATAGAGGCTTACATTAAGGCCCTGTGCTGCTCAGTATGGTCATGTTGTCATTATAAAGAAACACAAGGAATTCAAATCTTTTTTATTTATTGCCAGAGTTCAGGATTCAAATTTCTAATGTACTAAGTCTTAAGACAAAGGTATCTGTCATCAAAATGAGATATAAGTGTTTGATTCACAAAGGAAGCAGGGACCCTATTGTATCATGCTGCTCCAAATGTTCTTACTACTAGCTATGGGAACAAGATGCATTCCCTAGTTCCTTATCTGTAATGGTATAGATTAAGTCAAATATTTAAAGCCATTTCAATAGTATACTAAATAGAAAATAATGGGTAATACAATTGCTAATATCACTATCATTTCTGAAATTTCATTCTTTTTGTTGTTGCTCTCAAGTCTTCACAATGTGTAAAACAGGTGTATAGTCAGATAGTACAGACGAAAGTTTGTCATTTATAAATATTTCATTCTAGAAAATTATTAAATCCCCCCAGTTTCGAATTTTGTTTGAACATAAGATATTTTTGTCGCTACTTCACTGATTCGTGGGTTAATATTTGTGTAGTCTTAAGTGAGATATATTTATATGTGCTTTCAGCATAACAGTATTCACTGAAACAAACCTATTATATTTAAAGTTAGTAGTTTTATTTAGATGCTGTCTCCAAGTGCCTCATTAAGGCTCTTTTAGAGATAACATTTTTCAAATCCCACACTGTACCTGTATAATTCACTTGGCATATTTTTGAATGTCTTAATAAAGTGTCCCTTGTGTGCTGGTTAAATATGTTTATTAGTTTGATAATATTTTTGTCTCATTGTTTGCTCAAATATGCATCTAAACATTGCTATAAATGTAATTTAGGGGTTGGGGATTTAGCTCAGTGGTAGAGCGCTTGCCTAGGAAGCGCAAGGCCCTTGGTTCGGTCCCCAGCTCCGAAAAAAGAACCAAAAAAAAAAAGGTAATTTAGCAGTATTATTAACACAAATATGGAGCTGATTGCAAGTAAAGTTTATTTCCAATAATGTGGATGGAGTTCATGTAATCAGTTGTAGGTCCTAGTAGCAAAAATGAAGGTATTTTTTGAAGAAGGAATTCTATTTCAACATTTTAGCACAGATACTTTTCTATCTTTCTTATGCTTCCAGATAATCAGTTGTCCAGACTTTCACCCTGTCCATTTTGGCAAGTGTATGAATATATTCCTCAGAGGAAGTAAATAATATATTTTGCATTATAGATTTTTTCTTCCAAAAATGTTGGTTTTTGTTTGTTTTTTTGCTATTGAAAATTCTATCTAATAGGCCTTCAGTCTATTTTGAAGTGGATTCTTGAAAAAAGTAGCTTTCTTTTGGTTGCTATGAAAGTTCTGCTGAGGACTTTATCTGAGCTTCTGATATTTCTCTTGAGTAATGGGGAATGAGCAGCTCTAGTGCTGTGGCTGATGTGCTCATGACTTTGTTTTTTTGTTTTCTCTTCTGAAATTTAGCCTTTCATTCTCCTTTCACAGTCAATTTACTATTCCCTATAGCCTCTCACTTCAAATTTACCACTCCTCTTCGCCATACCTCCTGGGAGTTTCCACTCTGGTAGCTTTCTATTTTCTTTCCCATCCTTCCTCGTGGCTATCTTGTCTTCCACACTCATTAATCATGGAGATCATTTTACAAATCAGCCTGAGAGGAACCTCACAGTCATTGGACAATAGCAAAGGAAAAAGCTCAATGTAAGAACTTTACAACAAGATCTTTCAATATTGCATCACTGATTTTCTATCCCCTGGACAATTTGGAGGAAATTACAGATTTGTTAACAGTCTGCAGGCATGTGGGGAGGTTCAAAGAATTAGATGTAGGGCTCCTGGGAATCCCAAGGGCCTTAATAAACTATGCCAAGCCGTTCATTACAGCAGGAGCTGCCATCTCCTCTGTTCCTGAACAAAGTGCTTGATTGCTTAACCACGGATATCGGTATCCTAAGAAATTCTTATCCACTACAGCAGGTACTTCTCACAGAAGCCAATTAATTAAACTAGTTTTCCAGCTGATATATTGATGTATTACCACTGTTTCAGGAGTGTACAAATTAGAAGCATATTGTGTCTGATGGCCTGGTCATCTCTCACTGTTGACTCTAATTTGCTAGAGAGGTTGAAGGAGAGAAAAACGAAACCCAAAACCAAAACCTAAGGAGAGGTGTGATAAGTAGTAACCTGTGAATGATGCATAATTTTCCTATACCATGTGACCAAACGGGTGTTATTTATCTTTACCACAATTAAAGATCAGAGAAATCCTATGAAAAGATTTTAGTATTGTCTCGGTTTTATATGTCGGGAACTACCTTCAGAAGGGCTGAATTACATTCTTAAAGATATAGAGCTAGTAGATGCAGGAACTAACAGTGATAAACAAACAGAAAATCACAATAGTAACATCAGTGTTTTGATTCTCCACACAACAGATTAAGTTTTCTGTGGATCTGGTAACCTGTTTTCTTTTTCTTTTCATTGGATATTTTATATATTTACTTTTCAAATGTTATCCCCTTTCTGGGTTCTTCCCTATTCTGCTCCCCTTCCCATGCTTCTATGAGGATGCTCTCCCTCCCACCCACCCACTCCCACCTCGAGACCCTGGCATTCCTCTACATAGGAGAAATGAGCATTTATAGGGCTAAGGGGCTCTCCTTCCATTGATGTCTGACAAGGCCATCCTCTGCTACGTATGTGGCTGGAGCCATGGGTGCTTCCACGTGTATTCTTTGGTTGGTGGTTTAGTTCCTGGAAGCTCTGGGGTGTCTGACTGGTTGATATTGCTGTTCTTCCCTTTGGATTGCAAAATCCCTTAGTTCCATCAGTCCTTTCTCTAACTCCTTCATTTTGGTCCCTATGCTCAGTCCTATGGTTGGCTGCAAACATCTGCCTCTGTATTTGTCAGTCTCTGGCAGAGCCTCTCAGGCTCAATATCAGGCTTCCATCAGCAAGCACTTTTTGGCATCAGCAATAGAGACTAGGTTTGGTGGCTGTATATGGGATGGATCTTCATGTAGAGCAGTCTCTGGATGGCCTTTTCTTCACTCTCTGCTCCACTCTTTGTTCCTGTATTTCCTTCAGACAGGAGCAATTCTGGGTTAAAATTTGGGAGATGGATGGGTGGCCTCATTCCCAACTGGGTTTTGGGGGCTTGCCTAACCTCTCAATATGGTCTCTACAGGTTCAACCTCCTCTTTATTGGGTTTTTCAGCTAATCTCATCCCTGTTGGGTCCTGGGAGCCTCTTGCTTTCCTGGCTTCTGGGACTTGCTGGTGGCTTCCCCCAGTTTACCATACCTCATTGTTTTACCTTTGTTCAAATTCCTGACCCTCTGTGCCCTCTTACTTTTTTCTTTCCTTCTGTAATTCATGTCACATTAAGGAGTTCTTTTTTACCTGTGATAATAGATTATCCTCTGTAGATCTTTCATTCTTTTGTATAGATTCCAAATACTAAAGGCTGTACTGAATCACAGTGATAGCAAAATGAATACACTTGCAAACTTCCCATAGTAGGAGGGGCAAGGTCCATCATAAAGTACTAGAAAGATTGCTGCCTACTTTCTTGTTGTATTTGATGAAGTCAAAGATCTTTGAAGTGCAGATGCTTTGATTCCAGCTGCTCTATAGAAGATCCTGCTAGGGTCCTTTGAAGTAAGTATACCTACTGCTCCCTATTTATAGGACAAGGAAGTGCTAACATAGTCTGGGAAGGCCAGGGGCTCAGTTAGGTGGCTGTTGCTAGATCTGGGTGAATCTGTAGTAAAAGACAAAGTACAGGTGCATGGAAAAACAGATATGATATATTCTAAAAGGTTAAATTTCACAGCATGTAGTAACTTGCTGAAACTGGATATAAAAGGAAAGGCAGGCGTTGGGGATTTAGCTCAGTGGTAGAGCGCTTGCCTAGGAAGCACAGGGCCCTGGGTTCGGTCCCCAGCTCCGAAAAAAAAAAGAACCAAAAAATAAATAAATAAAAGGAAAGGCAGTTTTAGGATGATTCATTAATTCACATTGGTTGAAATTGAGAGTAAGAGTTCCATTCAGTTTAAAAACACAGGAATGGGGACATGTACTTTAGTTCCACCGCATAAAGATCTGAAAAGCCATGTTAGGAAAACAAGTTAGGTACATGAAACAGAATAAAAAAAGATGAAGAAGCAGAAATAAATGAGGTATGTCTATAAAATAACTCATGGATGAGAATGATTGTGGGATGACATTCACATGATAATACATATCAAAGTATATAGTAAGTCTAGTAGTGTAGGCAGGGACTAGATCCAGAAGAGGTTCAGTTCCACTAAGGACATTTGCTGACATAATTAAGAGAAACACATTTTTGTGAGTATAATGTATTTTTAATATAATGTGAATTTTAAAGTTAAGTTACTCGATTACAAGAATTTTAATTTAGAAAATCCTGAGTTTGGTACAAAGAGCATCATTGAAATGTGGATAATGCAACTGGTGGAAATGTTGAACTAGGATGGTAATTGGGACAGTAACTTGGGTCAAGGACAAGGGTAACAAAGATAAAAATGTCTGGCATTTGAGAAATCATGTAGAAACATACTACTATAGAGTGTTCGAAAATACAACAGGAATCAAAATGCAATCAGTAAATAATAAGGGAGACCATTTCCCAGCTAGAAACTTTCTACATGAATTATTTTCTCATACACTGTGTCTTGATTATAGTTTTTCTCCCTCTACTCTTCCCACATCCTCACAACCTCTCTTACTATGAACATACATTTCTTTTTCTTTTTTTTGTCTCTTATTAGAAAAGCACTAACTTCTAAGAGTTAGTAACAAAACCTACAAAATAAAATATATGATAAAATTAAACAGAAGCCATCATATCAAAGTTGAGTAAGACAAACCAGCAATAGAGACCAGTAAGGCACAAAATCTCCCTTTTGTTCACGCATGCACAAGTCCCCTAAAAACCCAAAACTGAGGAATAATACATACACTGAGGGCCTCATGATGACTTCAGCAGTTTCTAATTTTACTTCTTCAGTATCTGTGTGTTTATATGAGCTTTGTTGAGTTGATGTAGAGGTCCTGGTTTTCCTAGAATTTTCTATTCCCTCTGACTCTTTTAGTCTTTCTCCCTCCTCTTCTGAGGAATCCCTGAGCTGTAAGGGGAAGCAAATAATTCAAATTAAAGTGGGGTATAGATCCAAATGAAGAATTATAAATAAAGAAAATGGAAACATCTGAGGGACACGTAAAATGTTGAAATCTTTAGCCATCTGGGAAATGTAAATCAAAATTACTTTACAATTTTGTCTCCCCCTCACCAGAATGAGTAACATCAATAACACAAGTGACAGTTCAAGTGGAATTAAGTTACAGTCCACTGCTGGTAGGAGTGTAAACTTGTACAGTCACTATGGAAATCAGCATGACAGTTCCTCAGAAAGCTGAGAATAGATCTACCTCAAGATACATCTATACCACTCTTAGGCACATACTCAAAGGATGCTTCATCATACCACAAGAACGCTTGTTCATTGCTGCACTATATTCACAAGAGCTAGAAGTTGGAGACAAACTAGGTGTGCTACAACTAGGCATGTTATGCCATCAACTAAAACCTCCTGTGCCAGTAATTGGTTACATCTTTTTGGGACATTTTTCCAATGTGGTCTCAATAAAACCAGCCAAACATTACAGGCTGTTATTAAGACTACTAGTTACTCTCCCTAATGTGATGGTAAGTCCCTACCACTTAACACTTATGTCATTCTACACAGAGAAGTCAAGTTACTGTCCTAGTAGAAGTAGAAGCTTCACCACCTACTGACTACCATTTATAGTACTTAAAAGTAATCTGTATATACCAGAGGAGAAAGATAAACATCAATACCACCAGCTACATATTCTGTAACCTATAGCAGCTTCCTGCCCTCAAGACATGATGATGCAATAGAGGCATAAATGTTATAAGAAATCACCCATATCTGACACTGCTAAAATAGCCAAGAACCTAAAACTAGATAGATCATGAATCTATGAGAAAACCTGCTAGTATCATTCTGATAAATAAATATTGCAATAAAATAACTTCTAATGACATACTACTATACCAAAAGATCAGAGGACTACTCATCTCTCATCACAGAAACTTCTTTTGGCATTATATGGAAATTAACAAAGAGATCCACAACTGCACAATTTGTAGCGAATGTGAGGTTTTGTAGTCATCAGTGCCAGAAAGTGTGTCTTCATCAACCATTTACCCTCAAGCCTCAAGGTTCTATACAGAAAAGATGAAAAAGTTAAAAGAACCAGAGGTGACTGATGACTGTAAAGGAAGAGGATCTTTCAATTACATCAGAATAAATGCACACATGAACTTACAGAAACTGTGGCAGTACGCATAAGACCTACACAGGTTCAGGACATATGAGTTTCCATATGAGGGACATATAAACATAAGATCTCATCTTTGCCTAACAAAGAAGCAATTAAAAAACCCTGGGAAAGAAAAGAAAAAATATTTTCTTCAGTAGAATAACACTGGGTATGCCAAACATACTTTAGTGCAGGCCCCATGTTCAGGCATAGCTGGCCAAGACAAGAATCAACTCAGTGGTATTTTGTAGACTGTCTTTCCCCATTTGATTTTGTTTTAGCATTATCGTGCATTTCTTTAGATTGTTTAAATTTTCATTTTGATGTTGAGTTTTTGTGTTGTTTGGTTTTGCTTTTGTATGTTTCAGATTTTCTGTTTGTTTTGTTTCGTTTGTATAATCTTGGAGGAATTGTTGGAGGGGAAAATATGACCAAAATACATTGTATGGAAAACATTTTTTATAAAAGAAAAATGACTGCAATAGTATATTTTAAAAAACAAAAAGGGAAAAGTTTGCTCATGAGTAAAGTGTAGAAAAGAGGAAATATAATAATCTAAGATTATTTCTGTTTTCAGATGGGGCAACTACATTGATGAAAGTATCAATCAATAAGATGGTTTAGTATATGTTTCTGTCACTACAGATCATACTATAAGAAATGCTGTAGAATATACAGCAAAAAATTAATTTCCACACTACAAAATATTGCTTTGAATACCTACTCTTCCACTTAGGCAGATGTTAAACTTAACTGTATCCCAATTTATCTACTTTCATAGGTTGAAGATTTACTTGTAACAATATTCAGCAACATTAATCACAATCTAATACTTCAGAACTCCACTTGTTATATAGACATAGTTGGCTTTTATCTTACTGCTTTGAAATTTAAGGGACTATCTACCACTATTCACCAAATGAAAGACCCATATTAAGTGTTTAAATTAAGTAACATTTCACTTTGGAAATAATTGTATTGTTTTAGTCATTTTACTTTTAAAGTGTGCATTTTTAGGAAAAAGGAAAATTTTACTAAATTAGTATTTTTAATATACATTTATTTTATTTATATAAATATAAATTACAGATGGTTATGATCCACCATGTGGTTGCTGGGAATTGAACTCAGGACCTCTGGAAGAACACTCACTTGTGCTCTTAACCCCTGAGCCACCTCTCCAGCCCCTAAACTAATATTCTTAACAACTTCTATGTAATATAGTTAATACTGATATATATATATATATATCAATTAAATGAATCAAATCCAAATCCAAATATAAATTCAGATTTCTAAAGACAATGAGAGGACAAAGCATCTGACAAGCTACACACACACACACACACACACACACACACACACACACACACACACACACACAATCTAATGGTCTAAGGCCTCAAGGACATCTCTTTCTTTAGGCCATCATTAACAATAAACAACACAAAATAGACATTTGTACATGTTATATGCAGATAACTGGCATGGTGTTGACCTAAGGCATATACTAAAAATAAACATTTTCTTTTGTCATTGACATGCTGATTGATCATATTTACAGAATGCAAGATTATGTTTCCTCACTCCCATGTTTGTCTTATAACATTAACAACTTAGGTAACATTGCATCTAAAAGTAAGGCTATTTATTCAATATTTTATACTTATCTCTTATATTTTGTTTCTACTATTAATGTCTTCTATTTTGTGATATTTTAACAAATAATTAATATTAAGTAACAAGGACATGGTCCTCTTGTCATAATCAGTCTTCTTGTCATAATGTGATGTAGATGTCACTTTTACTTTCTTGTAGTAATTGTTGTCTTGAAGACTTACAGCCTCAGTTGGCTAACCTAAGTCTTGGAAGCTTCTAGCTTCCATGAAATATAATCTAGGCCTGGATTGTTTCATCCTTTAAGCCTTACTGTTGAATAAACACATTCTGTCTGATTTATTCTGAGCTCTGGATTCAGTCTAGCTTCTCTCACTTTCTTACTGAATTAATCTGCTTGGCCTCATAATAACTCTGACAATCTATTTTATTCTAGTTCCTAATCATTTTCTGCCTTGTGACAAGGACCTTCCCCTAATGAATAAAGATTTCAGAGGGCCAATCACTGGGCGAGGAGTAGGCAGGACTTCCAGGTTGGAGGAGGAAAGAGAGGAGGAGAAAAGGAACTTGTGGCTTTTTGGACAGGGTTAGCTTGGGGTACAAGATGTAACGAACTAGAAGTCCTATTAGATGGCAGACCCATTCGAATCTGTTACCAAATATTTAATTTAGAATGGCTTACTAATTAGGATGTTAGTTGTTGTGCCCAGTGACTGTGTTATCTGTTGATTCTGAACTAAGATGTATGGTGTTTTCCTTCATGCGTAGCGACTTAACTGAATTCCAGAGAAAGGTAAGGTGCACCCTAACCAGCTACAGAATTTGGATGCGTGGGGCTGGCATGGTAGCAGCCTGCCATGGGAACTTAGCAAATCTGGTTGGAGAGATATCAGAGCAAAGGGTCAGAGACTCTGCCAAGATAAGAACACCATGCTTTTGCCATGTGGCCCACCTGTGTCCGCAATAGTGAGTGATAGTGCCAAGTTTTAGTATTTCCAGCAATACTGCCTCACTCTGTCTTTCCTGTGTCTAGCATGTTCTCTGTAATCTGTCTCTCTATAATTGTCCTGGTTAAAAAAAAAAAAACTCCTCTCTCTCTCTCTCTCTCTCTCTCTCTAAAACTCTTCTCTCTCTCTAAAACTCTTCTCTCTCTCTCTCTCTCTCTCTCTCTCTCTCTCTCTCTCTCTCTCTCTGTGCTATTCTCTTCAGTAGTTCCCCTTTCCTCTCATTTCTCATGAAAGCTGAACATATCCTACTCCATCAAATCTTTTTTAAATTGATCACTTTGTTAATTAGATACCACCCTTGAATACAGGTGCTTCCTTCTATAAACTTGATTTACATTGATTGTTTGGGAGTAAAGATGTATAATACCAATGGCTTCCACCAGGCCTGCTCTACCACAAAAATCCAGAGTAAATATCCCCCGTTTCCTTGACCAACCAGTCCCCCAGGACATTGCTAGAAGCCCTAAACTGCTTGCTTTCCTAACCCCACAGCACTATAGTCCAACCAACATTCTACCTGCCATCACCAGGAGTGCACCACGATAAATATCCAGGTTAGATCCTTCTCCCTGCCCACCATGTTTCTTGGGGCACACACAGCTGCTCTGAGAAATACAGTGTCCCTTGAATTTCACTGTCTATCATAAGGCTCCCTAAAGAGGCTTTCTTCACCAGGAACATTCAGGTTAGGACTGCATTCCTGACACCTGCTAGACTAGGAACATCCATGGACAACCAGATGACTGAAGGCCACAAAAGAATACAATTAACAAGAACCTGGGGAATATAATCCCTTTAGAGCACAGTAAATACTATATATCCTAACCCAAGCAAAACACAAGAAAATAACCTTAAATCCAATCTTATAAATATGAGAGGCCTATAAAGAAGAAATTAATATATCCCTTAAATACAGGAAAATACAATCAAAACAGATGAAGAAAATAAATAAAACTGTTGAAGACATGAAAATACAAATAGATGCAAAAAAGAAAACACAAAGTGAGGAAAGCTTGGAGATAGAAAACCCATGGAAGAGAACAGGAACAGCAGATCAGAATACAGAAGATGGAAAAGGGAATCTCAGGTATAGAAGTTACAATAAAAGAAAATGTTTAATATAAAAAAATCCTGATATAAAACACGCAGGAAATCTCAGAACCATGAAAAGACATAATCTAAAAGTAATAGGAATAGAAGGTGATGAAGAGTCCTTTCTCTAAGGCCCACAAAACATTTTCAACAAAATCATAGTAGAAAATTTCCCCAACCTAAAGAAGGAGATGCATATAAGTATGTAAGAAGTATATAGAACACCAATGAGATTAGACCAGAAAAGAAAATCTTCCTATGACATTATAATCAAAGCAGTAAATATGCAGAACAAAGAAAACTATTAAAAGCTGAAAGGGAATAAAGCCAAGTAATATACAAAGGCAAAACTACCAGAATTATATCCTGCTTCTCAACAGAATTGCTAAAAACTAGGAGAGCCTGAACAGATGTCTTACAGCCTTTAAAAAACACAGATGCAAACCTAGACTATTATATCCAACAAAACTCTCAATCACCACAGATGTAGAAAACAAGATATTCCATGACAAAAATAAATTTAAACAATATCTATCCAGCCCTACAGAATGTAGTAGAAGGAAAACTTCAACCCAGTGAGGATTACTATACCCAAGAAATCATAGGAAATAAATAACTCTATACCAGCTGAAACAAAATAAAGGAAACACACACACACACACACACACACACACACACACACACACATTAAAATCACCAATATCAAAGTAACAGGAATCAGCATTCATTGATTATTAATATATCTCAAAATCAGTGGACTCAACTTCCCAATAAAAAGATACAGGCTAACAAAATAGATGAAGAAACAGGATCCATTATTCCTTTGCATACATGAAACTATACATCACCAACAGATAAACACTATCTCAGAGTAAAGTACTGAAAAAAATTTCTAGTCAGACAGATGCAAGAAGTAAGCTGGATCAGACACTGTATATCTAAAATCTAAAAAAAAAATAGAATTTCTATATCTAATATGTAATAAAATAGACTTTCAACCAAAATTAGTAAAAGGAAATGCGGAAGGATACTACATATGTATCAAAGGAACAATCCACCAGGATGACATCTCAATTCTGAACATCTATACCAAATGCTAGGGCACTCACTTTAATAAAAGATACATTACTGAAGCTCAAATCACATATTGAACCACACAGATTAATATTGGGAGATGTCAGTGTGCCACTCTCACCAATGGAAAGGTCATCAAGACAAAAACGAAACAGAGAAAGAATGAAACTAAATGACCTTTTGGATCAAATGGAACTAACAGATATATCTACAGATCATTTCACACAAACTCTAAAGAACATGCCTTCTCAGAACTTCATGAAGCCATCTCTAAAACTAGCCATATAGATGGTCACAAAACAAGCCTCAACAGATACAAGACAATTGTAATATTTCCTTGAATCTCCTCAGTCCACTGTGGATTAAATCTGGATATCAACAACAAAAACAACTGAAAGTCCACAAACTCATGGAAACTCAACAACCCTCTACTCCGTGATCATTGGGTCAGGGAAAAACAATGAAAGAATTTGAAAACTTGTAAGAATTCAATAAAAATGAAGCTATAAGACTCCAAAATTTATGGGACACACTGAAAGATGTGTTAAGAGGAAAGTTCATAGCACTAAGTGCCTTCATAAAGAAATTGAAGAGATCTTGTAGTACCAACTTAACAGCATACCTGAAAGCTCTAGAATAAAAAAGAAGCAAACATACCCAAGAGGAATGACAGGCAGATAATAGTCAAATCAGTGCTGAAATCAGTCAGAAACTAAGACCAATTCAAAGAAGCAAGGAAACCAAGAGCTGGTACTTTAAGAAGACAAACAGATAGACAAACCCTGAGCCAAACTAACTAAAAAGAAGACAGACAGAATCCAAATTAATAAGACAGACAGAATTCAAATTCACAAAGTCAGAAATGAAAAAGGAGATATAACAGACATTGAGAAAATTAGTTCTTAATTCAAAAGCCTCTAGTCCACAAAATTGGAAAATCTACTCAAAATGAATATTACTGACCAAAGGTAAATTATGACCAGGTAAACTGTAAACAGCCCTATAACCCCTAAGGAAATAGAAGCAGTCATTAAAAGTCCCCCCTCCCCCCAAAACAGCCCAGCAGCAGATGGTTTTAGAGCAGAAAGTCCCCAGATTTTCACAGAATAGCTAATATCACTACTCCTTAAACTAGTCCACAAAATAGAAACAAAAGGAACACTGCAAAACTGATTTTATGAGGCCACATTCACATTAATTCCTAAACCACACAAAGAGATTCAACAAATAATTTCACACAAATTTTCCTTATGAACATTGATGCAAAAACATTCAATAAAATACCAGCAAATCAAATCCAAAAACACATTGAAAATATTATACATCATGATCAAGTAGGCTTCATCCCAAGTATGCAGGGTTGAGACACTATATTAAAAATCCATCAATGTAAACCACCATGTAAACAAATTGAAAGAAACAATAACATGACCATATCATAAGATGCTCACAAAGCCTTTGCCAAAATCCAACACCCCTTAATGTTAAAAGAGTTGCAGAAATCAGGGATGTATGGTGCCTACCTAAACATAACAAAAGCACTATATTGCAAGAAGATAGTCAACATCAAATTCAATGGAAAGAAACTGTAAAATTTCCACTAAAGTCAGGGACAAAACAAAGCCGGTCACTCTTTCGCTATTTGACATGGTACTTGAAATTCTAACTGGACCAATAAGATAAAGGAGACCTTTAGACCTTTAGATCTAACTGGACCTTTAGATAAAGGAGATCAGGGGAACTTAAATTAGAAAGGAATACATCAAATATCACTATTTGCAGATAATAAGATAATATATATCAGTGACCCCTAAAGTTCTATTAGAAAACTACTGCAGGTGATAAACACCTTCAGAAAAATGTGTGGAATGCCAAGCAACCAGAGCTTCCAGGGACTAAGCCACTACCTAAAGACTATACATGGACTGACCCTGGACTCTGACCCCATAGGTAGCAATGAATATCCTAGTAAGAGCACCAGTGGAAGGGGAAGCCCTGGGTCCTGCTAAGACTGAACCCCCAGTGAACTAGATTGTTGGGGGGAGGGCGGCAAGAGGGGGAGGATGGGGAGGGGAATACCCATAAAGAAGGGGAGGGGGGAGGGGGATGTTTGCCTGGAAACCGGGAAAGGGAATAACACTCGAAATGTATATAAGAAATACTCAAGTTAATAAAAAAAAAAAAAAGAAGAAAGAAAAAGAAAAAAAAAGAAAAGGGTGTGGATAAAAAATTAACTAAAACAACAAAAACTATCCACCCAAACCGAAAAACAACAAAAGTGTAGTAATAGCCCTCCTTTATACAAACAATAAATGGGCTGAGAAAGAAGTTTGACAAACAACACCCATTACAATAGCCATAAACATAAAAAGCAAGAAGTTAGATACCAACAACCCAAATCCAATGTCAAATGTGGTATATGGAATTAAATAGAGAATTCTCAACAGAGGAACCTCTAATGGCAGAGAAGCACTTAAAGAAATGTTGAATGTCATTAGTCATAAGGGAAATGCAAATCGAAACAATCCTGAGATTGTATCTTAACACCTGTCAGAATGGCTAAGATCAAAAACTCAAGTGACAACATTTGGTGTTGAGGATGTGCAGCAAGGGGACCATTTCTCCATTCTTAATGGGAATACAAAATTGTCCAAAGAGTCTGGAAATCAATAGGACAGTTCTTCAGAAAATTGGAAATAGTTCTACTTGAAGATCCAGATATATTACTCCTGACCATGTACCCAAAAGTTTCTTCACTATACCACAAGGATATGTGCTCCACTATGTTCACAGCAACTTTAATCATAATAGTCAAAGATTGGAAACAACTTAAATGTCTCTCAACTAAAGAATGAATAAAGAAAATGTGGTATGGGGTTGGGGATTTAGCTCAGTGGTAGAGCGTTTGCCTAGCAAGAGCAAGGCCCTGGGTTTGGTCCCCAGCTCCGAAAAAAAAGAAAAAAAAGAAAAAAGAAAACGTGATATGTCTAAACAATGAATGCTATTCAGCTATTACAAATAATGACATCATGAAATTCTAGGCAAATGGATGGAACTAGAAAAATCATCCTGGGTGAGGTAACATAGACTCAGAAAGACATCTATTATAAATACTCACAAGTGAATATTACCTTCAAAATACTGGATAGACATGCTGTAATCCACAGACCCAAACAAAGTAAGAAGAAGGGTCCAGGGAGAAAGTGTGATTCTTACTTAGAAGGGAAAAGAAAATAGTCATTGAATGTAGATGGAGGGAGTGACTTGGGAAGGGAGTAATGAGAGAAATGGCCTGGGAGTGATAATGGAAGTCAGTGGGGTTCCAGGAGCCTGTCTGAACCCTGATTCTCTCTGGATGGGTACCCTGGGCAAGCATCAGCCAAGACAAAACTTGGGTCTGCAAGGGTAAATTTACTTATTATTAAGGGTTACTTATTTTTACTTTCTTGACCCGTAGTTATTTTGTATCTAGAATAAGGTGGCTTCAAAAGATTAACACCCAATTGTTAAAGAGCAGAGGGTTTAGTAAAGGAGTTCTTTGTTATTTTCTCCACTGGTTCTTGGTGCTCTAGTGCCTTAAGCTGGGAGTTTATTAACTCCTTGTCAGCTAAAGAAAGTCAAAGAAAGAAATACTCACTTTGCAAAGAGAAAGTAATCTTTATTTCTAAGATAAGGGGAGAGGGCTACTTTCTACTGCCATTAAGAAAAATACTGTGTCTATTCATTAAGACAAAACACATTCATCAGTTGTCATTGTTCTTAGTTCTTATTCTTTCTCAGGATACATGATTACATGGTATTGCAAGCATCTTTGTTCAAAAGTACACAATTTCAAACATAAATTCAAATCACAAGTAGCTAGGTCCTCAGGCAGTAGTACTCTGTCCAATTTTCTAAGGAACCCCTAGACAGATTTCCAGTGTGGTTCTACCAGCTTACAATTCTACCAAAATGGAGGAGTGTTCCTCTTTCTCCACATCCTCGCCAGCACCTGTTATCATTTGAGTTTTTGATCTTAGCCATTCTGACTGGTATGAGGAAGAATCTCAGGGTTGTTTTGATTTGCATTTCCCTGATGACTAAGGATGTTGAACATTTCTTTAGGTGTTTCTCAGACATTCGCTATTCCTCAGTTGAGAATTCTTTGTTTAGCTCTGTACCCCATTTTAATAGGGTTATTTGGCTCTCTGGAGTTTATCTTTTTGAGTTCTTTGTATATATTGGATATTAGCCTTCCATCTGATACAAGATTGGTAAAGGTCTTTTCCCAATCTGTTGGTTGCCATTTTTTCCTATTCACAGTGTCCTTTGCCTTACAGAAGCTTTGCAATTTTATGAAATCCCATTTGTCTATTGTTGATCTTAGAGCATAACCCATTGGTTTTCTTTTCAAGAAATTTTCCCCTGTGCCCGTGTATTCAAGACTCTACTTAACTTTCTCTCCTACCTATTACTTTCAGTGTATCTGGTTTTATGTGGAGGTCATTGATCCACTTGGATTTGAGCTTTGTACAAGGAGATAAGAATGGATCGATTTTCATTCTACGTGCTGACCTCCAATTGATCTAGTACCATTTGTTGAAAATGCAATCTTTTTTCCACTGGATGGTTTTAGATCCTTTGTCAAAGATCAAGTACTCATAAGTATGTCAGTTCATTTCCGAGTCTTCAATTGCTTCAACATATAACAAGGACACATGTTCCACTATGTTCATAACAGCCTTATTTATAATAGCTAGAAGTTGCAAAGAACCCAAATGTCCTTTAAGAGAGGAATGGATACAGAAAATGTGGTACAGTTATACTATGGAATATTACTTAGCTATTAAAAACAGTGATTTCTTAAAATTCTCAGGCAAATTAATAGAAATAGAAAATATCATGTGTGAGGTAATCCAATCACAAAAAAACACATGATATTCATTCACTAATAAGTGGATATTAGCCCAAAACCTCAAAGTACCTATGATACAATTTATAGACTACATGAAGCTCAGGAAGAAGGAAGATTAATGTGTGGATGCTTCAGTCCTTCTTAGAAGGTGGAACAAAAATTCTCACAGAAGGAAATACGGAAATAAAGTGTGGAGCAGAGACTGAAGGAAAGGTGATCTAGAGACTGCCATACCTGGGGATCCAACCCACACAAGCTCACCATTCGCAGACACTATTGGGGATGCCAAGAAGTTCATGCTGACAGGAACTTGGTATAGCTGTGTCCTGAGAGGCTCTGCCAGAGCCTGACAAATACAGAGGCAGATGCTTGCAGCCAACCATTGGACTGAAAGCAGGGTCCCCAGTGGAGGAGAAAGGACTGAAGTAGCTGAAGGGGCTGGCATACCCTGAGGAAGAAAAGCAATAACAACCAACCAGACACCCCAGAGTTCCCAGAACCTAAACCATCAACCAAAGAATACACATGGAAGCACCCATGTCTTCAGTCATATATGTAACAGAGGATGGCTTTGCCAGACATCAATGGGAAGAGAGTCCCTTAGCCTTATAAAGGCTCATTTCCCCTGTGTAGATGAATGTCAGGGTCTTGAGGTGGGAGTGGGTGGGTGAGTGGGAATGGGAGCATCCTCAGAAGCAGGGGGAGGTGGGTTGGAATAGGAGGTTTCCAGAGGGGAAACTGGCAATGTGAATAACATTTGATATGTAAATAAAGAAAATATACAATGAAATCTATTTAAAAAGACAAAAGAAAATACAAAAAATCAAATCATAAGTTGAATGAGATGTGACAACAGAGATGTTTACATGTGCTTCCATTAAGATTAGTTATCTAACTAAACATTTATTATCTGTCATTAGTTACACAGGATCAATAGTGTAAAACAATAATTTTATATCTAAGTTAGCACTGTTTGTCAAGAAGCAAATCATCTGCCTTATGTTTCATTATTATCGAAGTTTTGTATAGATAAACCAGATTATATTTTATTTTTTGTCCTTGCATCTACAATAAAGTACTCTTTTCCTTTTATGACCTTTAGTTATTGCATAATGGTTTTACAACTTGCTTAAAAGGAATGTTTTCCCTGATCATAAATTAATTTCAAAACCTGCTTTCTATCCTACAGTAATTAGCTTGTGACACATGAAGTTTTACAAAGCCCTAATTACAGCATTTCCTATAGAGGGCTCAAAAAATCCCTTGTGTAAGTTTAGAAATTCTATAGAATCCTTATTAGGAATTATGAAATCATCTTTTTTTAACATAGCATCACTACAAGATAGTACATTTTTTGATCTGCAGAATAACTTCAGGGTGGGAAAATGCCCAGGCATTTATATTTTACTATATAATAGTGACAGGAAAGGCATATCAGCAATGTATCAATCCTGAGATGAGCTTTCTGAAATACTTGCAATTCAGAATATCCAGTGCATCCTTGCAAAATGATGCGTCATCTCTAGGAAAGCTCACTTGTATTTTCTTCTTCTAGATTAGCACCTGACATGTAGGGGACATCTCTTGAACTAGATGGAAACCGGAGACCAGGGAAGGTATGGGGAATTTATAGGGGTAACCCTAGCTAAGACTCCTACCAGGGCACATATCGAGATTGAAGTGACCACCACCTATAGCCTGGCAGGACTTCCAGTGGAGGAGGGCATCATCAATCCACTCATAAAGCCTTCTACTCAAAATTTGTCCTGTCTACAAAATGTGCAGGGATAAAGATGAAGCAGGCATTGAAGGATTGGGCAATCAATGACTGGCTCAATTTGATACCCATCCCATGTATAAGAGTCAATCCCTGAAGTAATTAATGATACTCTCCTCTGTTTGTAGATATGCGCCTAGTATAACTGCCTCTTGAGAGGCTTCATACAGTAGCAGTTGGAAACAATTATGAAGACAGCTAAATATCAATTAGAGCTTTTGGAGTCTTGTGGGAGAGTGTGGGATGTAATTGTGCATGCTGGAGGGGTCAAGGACACTATAAGAAGACTTGCTCACAGAGGCTCACCGAGACTGAACCACCTATTAAATAAAGTGTATGCAGGGAGTGGATCTAGGCCCCCTACATGTTTGTAGCAGATGTACCACTTGTTCTTTATATGGGCTACCTATCAATTGGAGTGGGGGCTTTGTCTAATTCTGTGGCCTTGACCTGCCATTGAATCCTCTTCACCTAACTGGTCTGCCTATTTGGGGCTCAGTGGAAGAGGATGCACTTAGTTCTGCTGCTGCCACTAGATGTCCTATGGCAGAGTGATGCCCAAGGGGGTCTTCCTCTTCTCTGAGGATAATGAAAGGGTATAATTGGGGGAGGGATTTGTAAGGACAGTTGGGTAGGAGAAGGGAGAGGGTGGGCTGGGATTGGGATCAGAATGTAAAGTGATTAAACAGAGAATTAATGGAAAAAATGAAAATGAAGAAAAACAGTTATGCACAAAAGTGTGTCTGTATTCCAGCAAGAGGTATTACAGGTGTATGCTAAAGGCTGAGTTACACACAACTAGAAACAGTTTTTCCCAGTAAATATCTCCATCTCTGTACTCATAGTGTAATCAAATATCCTGCAATAAGATGGAACATAAATGACAGAAAGGGATACAGATTAGATGACTTAGTGGGGTAGCCATGATTGTCCTTCATTTTAAGGCAAATTGAAATATATGTTTTCTCACTGTGTCATTTTCAAATCATCAATATCAAAAAGTTTTAAAATTCCTTAGGATGTTGGCTAGGATTGGTTCGTTTTGAGATACCCATCTAATTAGTAAAATACTTTCCTTATTCATTACTATCAAGTAGGCAAATATATGTAATTATTTGAATGCAAAGATTCTATTAGCTTTTATTTTAGGCCACAATAATGACATCACCTATATATTGATCATCCATACATTTTTTTGATAAATTAGTGCCACCTGTATTTCCCTGGAATACTGAATCCTGAATGTCAAAGGTAGTAAATATTTTATTGGAATAGAATTGTGAATACTAATGGAAAAGTGAAGTTTGAACTAGCTTTTACCAAAGAGCAATAATTTATACTTTTATATTTTTAAGAACTTTTCTCCGTATGATGCTTTACTTTGAAACCGAACTATATAATTTTCATGCATTTAAAGACTGAATTTTTTTTCATTTAAAGAAAGTAAAAGCTGAACTGGAGAGATACCCTAACAGTTAACAGTGCTGTTACTCTTACAGAACAAGTGGATTAAATTCCTAACCTAATGTGGTGGCTTAAAACCATCTGTAACTCCAGTTTCCGAGAATCTGATGCCCATTGTTGGGACTCATAGACACCTGGAACATCATACTTGTTTTACAGATATGCATGCAGGTAAAACATTCAGCATAAAATAAAAAATATTGTAACATAAGAGAAAAATAAAAAACTCTCTTGCTCTTGTTCTCTTTCTCTTACCCTCTTCCCCCTTTCTCTTCCTATCCCCCTTCTCTCTATGAGCTCATGTCCTGCCACTATTCTTCTCTTTCTCTACATCTCCTTTTCTCTCTCTCTCTTTTCCCTGTCTTACCCCCATTGTCTCCACCATTCCAATAAACCTCCTCCATGTGAAAAAAAAAGAGAAAAATAAGAATAATTTATAAACCCAGAGTTCTTGAATAAATCAATTTTTTGTTAAATAATTAATACCATTTAATTTATACTACTGGCAAATATTTTCAGATTCAAGTACTAGTGTCCTTACACTAAAATTTATAAGAGGGTCAATATAAGAATTATACAATTCACAAGATATTAGATATATTTAAAGACGTGCATGTACATTGAGGGGAGGGAATATAACTTGGAAGTACTGTACAAGACTGGGTTCTGAAAATCATAAGGTCGTTGTAAGTGGGACTTTAAATAAAATTATTTAATGTAGGCACAAATGTTCTGATATTTTCAATATCATAAATGTGTCCCGAAAGAAAGAAAGCTAATAAAGAAGTTGACTGGATGTGTCAGAACATATGATAATTCATACTTTTCAGATAGTTTTAAAAATTCTCTGAATAATGAGTCACATATTTTGAAAGAATGGCTACTGCTGCAATGCATATACACATTATAGAAATCCTGAGAAGAGGAGAAGCTGATAGAAATACAAAGAGAATCTTTGTTGACATGATTACTAAAAAATTGAACTTCACAAAAGAAGTTAGAGAAGCTGCAGTAGCTACCAGTCAGACTGCTGTTCTTTAGGTTTGGAAGTGAATCTGCTGAGGCACAAGGTCAGGACTACATGAAGATAAACAAATAAACACAAAAGACTACATGAACACTACCTGAGGATCCAGCTATCCCACTCCTGGGCATATGCCCAAAAGATGCTCCAACATATAACAAAGACACATGCTACACTATGTTCATAGTAACCTTATTTTTAATAGCCAGAAGCTGGAAAGAACCCAGATGCCCTTCAACAGAGGAATGGATACAGAAAATGTGGTACATCTACACAATGGAATATTACTCAGCTATGAAAAACAATGACTTTATGAAATTCATAGGCAAATGGTTGGAACCAGAAAATATCATCCTGAGTGAGGTAACACAATCACAGAAAAACACACATGGTATGTACTCAGTGATAAGTGGATATTAGCCCAAAAGCTGGGATTACTCAAGGTACAACCCACAGACAACATGAAGCTCAGGAAAAAAGACCACTAAAGTGTGGCTGCTTCAGTCTGAGAAGAGGGAACAAAAATATTCATAGGAGGAGATAACAGAGACAAAGTTTGGAGCAGAGACTGAAGGCATGGCCATTCAGAGACTACCTCACCCAGGGATCCAGCCCATATACATACAGTCACCAAACACAGACAATATTGCAGACGCCAAAAAGTGCTTGCTGATGGGAGCCTGATATAGCTGTCCCCTGAGAGGCTCTACTAGAGCCTCAAAAATACAGAAGCAAATGCTTACAGCCAACCATTGTACTGAGAATGGAGTCCCTGTTGGAGGAATTAGAGAAAGCATTGAAGGAACTGAAGGGGCTTGCAACCCCATAAGAGCAACAATATCAATGAATCACAGCTTCCGTACTAAACCACTACCCAAAGACCATACGTGGACAGACCCATGGCTTCAGTTGCATATGTAGCAAAGGATGCCCTTGTTGGGCACCAATGGGAGGAGAATCCCTTGGTCCTGTCAAAGGTCGACACTCCCTCTCCCCCCAACCAGTGTAGGGGAATGTCAGGGCAGGGAGGCAGGAAGGGGTGGGTAGATGGGTGGGAGAACACCCTCATAGAAGAAGAGTGAGAAGGGATGGAAGATGGGATATAGGGTTTATGGATGGGAAACCAGGAAAGGGGATAACATTTGAAATGCAAATAAAAAAATCCAATAAAAATAGCAAAAACACAAAAAAGAGAATAGATGAATAGATAGATGGCAGGTTCAGAGAATGAGTATTAAGAAGGGCAGAAAACTGTTGTATAAGTAACATCAACGATGTGAACTATCAGAATTAAGACTCCTTGCAATGGTTTGAGTGCTAATGGCTCTCACAGCTGCATATATCTGAATGCTTGTTCCTTCTGTTAGTAGAATTATTTGAGAAGTATTAGGAGATAAAATGTTTTTGGATTAGTTGTGTAACAGTGGATAGGCTTTGTTTCAAATGCAAGTGATATTTCCAGTTAGCCCTTTTTCACCCTGCTTCCTATGTAAGATGTTAGCTCTAATATAATTCCTGATTGCCTGCTGTTGTGCTATCCTCCATGATGATCATGGATTCTAACCCTCTGGAACTGTGAAAATCAAATTAAGAATTTCATCTTATAAGTTACTTTGATCATGCTGTCTTGTCACAGCAATTAAAAAGTATAGCTAATACAAAACTTGGTACCAGGAAATGGGCTTTTCTGTGGCAGTCTGACTCTGCTACTTTTTGGAGTAATGAAAAGGCATTGGAATTTGGACTAGGAAACTGATTTAATGCTATATGCAGGTCTTAAGGGTTATCCTATTAGGAGTTTGAAAGGAAATAATTCTGAGAGCAGTATTGAGGCCCAGATGAAGAGATGCAGAAAGAAAAGTATTAGCAATGAGACTAAAAACAATTCTGATATTTAGGCAAAGAAGGTTGCTTGGGACTATGAGATCCCAGGAAAAGGCATTGGTGAAGGTACAACCTTAGTTGGGGAAGTAGCCCAAACCCTTTGGAGGAGCCCAGAAGATCATATATGGATACCAGATATTTG
This sequence comes from Rattus norvegicus, assembly GCF_021556685.1. Lineage (NCBI taxonomy): Eukaryota > Metazoa > Chordata > Mammalia > Rodentia > Muridae > Rattus > Rattus norvegicus. The sequence goes on along the minus strand of NC_141554.1, from coordinate 150,970,876 downwards.
CAGAAGAAGCTGTGAAGTAGACGTTTCCTTGGATACGCCAAGATTTTAGATATGCCAAAGTTGTGAGGTGTCTGCTGAGGAAAGCTGCTAAGGAAGTAAAACCAGCACAAGAGGAAGAATTGTTCTGCAGTAAACAAGGCTAAAATGAGTTGGACATTAGACATGGAGATCCAAAATTTGGAGTATTCTCAGGTGGTTTTTGGTCTTGCTTTAGTCCACTATTTCCTCACTATGATGTTTTATAATGGTAGTGTACATCCTGTGTTGTGGAAAGTGTGGGATCTCCTTTTGATTTTGATTGTATAGGTGACTACATTTAAGAGAGTGAATGTATCTCAAAAGAGACTTTCAACTTTGGACTTTTAAACATTGTTCAGTTTGTGATAGTCTATGGGGTCGTTTGATGTTGAACCAAATATATTTTGCATTATGTTGTGGCTAGGTATGACCTTCCATAGACTCATGTGTTTGAACAAGCCTATGTGTTCCAAAAAAATGAGTGGAGTGTGCTGTTTGAATTAGCTTGGCCCATGGGAAGTGGCACTATTAGCGGGTGTGTCCCTGTTGGAATAGGTGTGGCCTTTTGGAGATTAGGTGTCCTTGTGGAGGCAAGTTTTGAGTTTTCCTAGTGCTCAAGCTCTGCTATTTGACAAAGAGATCCTTCTCCATGTTGCCTGTACAAGAGTTTCCTTCTGATTGTCTTAGGCTCAAGATGCAGAATTTTTAAATCCTTCTGCAGTACCATATCTGCATGGATCTTGTTATGCTTCTATAAATATGAAAATGAACTGAACCTCTGAGACTGTAAGCCAGCCTCAAGTAAATGCTGTCCTTTATAAGAATTGACTTGGTCATGGTGTCTCTTTATTGGAACAAAACCCTAACAAAGATGAGGAGGAAGAGCATTAACTCTTCTGATATATGCCACCTTCCACACCAAATCATGACTATTGAATTATTTAGCTTTGTCAACTGAGAATACACCTATATCTCAACATCTCCAGCCTACACTGCAGATATTTTTAGACTACCCTACCTGTATTATAGAAGCTGATCTGGCAAATACCCTTTGTAATATACATTCAATCCATCATAACTGTTCTTCTAGAGAGCCCTGCTGCAATATATTTACCATGTGGAGATTGTTTTAAAAATAGCTATTTCTAAGAGAATGTTGCAGAAAGGAGAAAGTCCTTCCTACTTTTTCAGATATTGCAATTTGCCTAGATGGGACCAGAAATTTCATCTTAAAAGACATTAGCAATTTTCCTAAAGAAAAGTAATAGAAAATAACATGATAGAATAGTAGCAAGTGAGGTAGGAAATATGCTACCTTTGCCAATGCAAGTGAAAATTAGCCTTTCCAATTCTATGTTTCACAGAATGTGCCTGAAATAGGAAAGGGAGAGATGTTCCTAAGAGAACAGTTTCTATTCTTCAATTAAGAAAAAAAATTGAAGATACATTGAAAAAATTTCCACATAAATCCACATATTTGTCAGTGCCTGGTGGAGAATGGGTGCACAAAAAAGAAAACACACAAATAGGTGGTAGAGTCAAAGGTGAGGATTCATTTCAGTGCTTTACCTTTCTGATAACAGAAAATATAGAGGCACTAACAACTATGAAAGAGCATAATTAAAAATAAAAAATGCATTCTTATGTCCACTTAAGGTTTCTCTTGCTATTTGGCTTACAGTTCTAATGCATCATCATTTGGAATTTGTAGTTCTTATTCTTTTCCCTTTCTTTCATTCTTCCCTTCTTCTTTTATTTCCCCCATCCTTTTTCTTTCTTACTTCTGTCCTTTCTAATTAAGAGTTATTTCAGGGAATGGAAATTTGAAGAGTCTATAAGACAGCATCCAAAGTAAAGCAGGCACTTGAAATTATTAGTTTTCTACCTGAATACTGCATTCCCACCACTCAGTGTTTCCTCTTATGTTGTCTTCCTTCTTGTTTTGGCTGATGTATCAGATCAAATCAGGATATGATATATGTGAACTGAAATACAATTTTGTGTGAAGAGTACTCTGCAGGCTTGGATTTTTTCTCTGAAAGTTCATTCTTCCACATTAGCTTGTTCTGAATACTATTTTCTGAAAGGAATTTACAACTTCTTCGGTAGAAATTAACATTTCATTTGTTAATTTGTTCAATGCACTTGCTAAGTGGGTAGTCTGTGACATACATTGTTCTAAATGCTGAGAACTTAATGATGAATAAATTGTATCCTTGCCAACAAGGATCTATGTCCTGTGAAAGTTTAAATAAACTCACTTTCAGAATTACCTCTGGACACCATGATTTATTTTTGTACAGTGGACATAACCACCATTTTAATTATCTTATTCTGACTTGAGTGTTTCTTATTTAATGAAACCAAAATATAGCCATTGGAATCCTGTCCATGTGTTTGAACAATTCACAAAAAATTATCTTTGCCAAAATATTGTAAAAACTTGTTTACTCAATTAGAATTCAGAGTATAATTCAAAAGTTTAATTTTAGAATGTATGAATTTTAATTAATTATATGCTAAGATTTCCCCTGAATTTAATTGTAAGCTAACATATATCTTTCCCAATGTTTTCTCATAAGTAGATGCATTTTTGTTTGTTTTTTGTTTGTTTGTTTTCTTCTAAAAATTTAGAAGAATTGACTCTTGAACTCAATTAAAATTTTGGACTTTTACAAATTATAAATTCATTTCAATCTCTGTTTTAAATAAATGCCATTGTATAAATCTAAGGAGGTTAAATATTACTCTTATTTTGTAATATTTGTGTAATATTATAATAGTCTTTTTAACAATAACTGCCATATTTGGTTTATGTTGTTTGTTAAATACTATCCTGGTTCCATATTATGTTATTTAGCTTTCAGAGAAAGTCTGAAAACAATTTCATTTTACATATTAAATGTCTGAAATAATTGAGTTTAAAGGATGATATTTTCACTGTAGAAGTCACTCAATTCTATGTTGTAACTTATAGAATGATGACCATATTATTGATACAGTTCTACTATATTTAAGTTAATATGACACTTGATGAAACAGAGGAGGAAATATCCATTAAAAGATCTGTTTTTCCTTCTTAACAACAAAGAACAATTTGAAGGCTTCTGACATAAAATTCCTCAGAAAAGAAAACAGCTATTCAATAGATGAAAAGCATGGGATTTATTTGTTCAGTAAATTTTGATGAAATCTTGAGGTTGGTCAAATTATGAATAGCATTTAAAAGACACACTCACCAACTCTGATATACTATGAAATACCTGTGACTTCTTAGTGTTGACCTCCCTTCCTGATGAATGGAAATGCTGACTTTCAGTTAGAAGTCATTTACTATGAAAACAAGACATCATTTTTCCCTGTAGAACTTAACATATAAAAGCTTTCAAGTCCTTGGTCTGCCTGGAACCTGTGGTTATGACAGTCAGGCTTTGGGGATGGGGACAACTTCAGAACCCCTATTCTACAGGATCTAAGGCTTAGATCAACTTCCCTAAAAGACACAGAGGCATGGAACTTGATGACATTGAGCCCATCAATTTACTAATATAATCAATTTGAAAGTTAATAGAAAATTTACATATTTTTAATATTTGAAATCTATTCCATAAGTATTCTTCAACTGCCTTCTTTAACCACATATTTAACTAGTTTTGTATTATCAGCATAACTAGAAAATATTGATTTTAAAAATAGATCATTTCATAGAACATGGTTATATTTTTAATTTAGTATTCATACTCACTTTTATTTCTAAAAATGTGAAGCATCATGAATAAGTCTGCATTTCACATATATGTTTCTAAAAGTACTTGAAGGCATAGTGCAAATTGTTATTCCACTAAGATTCTCTTGTAAATATGCCATTTGTATGCATTGATGCCTGTGGGTTTTTTTTTTTCATTTAATTGTAGTTGATAACAGCATTACATATAGGTGCACTAGAGATGTAAAGTTCTACGGTGACTTGATATGTCAGGGCTGGTTGGTAAAGTGGGGAAGTACTCTGGAAGTGGGGGAACAAGGTAGGGAGGTAGGACTGGGAAGAGAGAAGGAAGGGGGCCTGTGATTGGGATGCAACGTAAATGAATGAATGAATGAATGAATGAATGAATAAATAAATAAATAAATAAATAAATAAATAAATAAATAAATAAGAAAAGGAAGAAAATGAAACTATCCTGGAGAGTTCAGATTGATTTGGAGTTTCAGATTGGTTCTAAGAGAATGTTCCTTATCTAAGCCTATCTCAAATAAATGCTTGGTCATTGTGTTCTACCAAAGGACACTGCCCAGTTTTGGTCTAATTCTTAACTAAATGATAGCTATAAGCTATTACAATTCTTTAAAACTCCTATTCGAATAAATGCTATAAAATCAAGTTTTCACTCTTATAACTTCCCATAAAAAAATTCATTCACTTTTTGACATGTGTAAATTTTAATGCTTTCTGTTTTTGCTGCATTGTAAATATTCAGGTCTTCTGAATAAACCACCCAAAGACAAAAAAATCCCATCAATTTTCTGCAAAATTGTTACACGTAATTTTACATTTCTGAAGGTATCAAGCTACATGTTTCTCAATATAGATTGGTGATTGATTGATTGATTTTTGAATATATGTCTTACATGCTTATGAACAGTATATACCTGGGTAAATGCAAAGATGGAGTTCATCCTCAACATTGGTGTTTCTTTCAATTATTACCCTTCTTAATTTTGAGAGAGGATTTCTTCTGAAATGTAGAGCTCATAATATATACTAGATTGCTTGACATGCCCATCCCAGGAATATTTGGTTTTTACATCTTCTGTAGTTCTCCTACAGCTTTTTTTACTGGGAACTTGGAATTTGAAGTTAGAGCCTCAAGCTTCTCATTGTCTCCCATTGGTTATTACTTAAACTTTCTTCATATTCATATCTAGATGCAACATAAAGGTCTTAACTCAGCTGAAAATTCTATTAACTACACTAGAATAGCGTACATTAGAACATACATGTTCTATTTACCAGTATTAAGGACATATTTTCAACTAACTTACATAAATTTAATATTTTGTTGATATTAATCCTTTATAAGATGAAGGCTGAAGGAAGCCCTTATGATTTTTTTCTCCATCTTTATTAACTTGGGTATTTCTTATTTACATTTCAATTGTTATGCCCTTTCCCGCTTCCCAGGCCAATATCCCCCTAACCCCTCACAATCCCTTTCTATATGGGTGTTCCACTCCAAATCCTACCCCCATTACCGCTCTCCCTCCAAGAATCCCGTTCACAGGGGGTTCGTCTTGGCAGGAACAAGGGCTTCCCCTCCAACTGGTGCTCTTCCTAGGGTATTATTGCTACCTATGAGGATGTAGCCCAGTCCATATATATAGACTTTGGGGAGTGGCTTAGTCCCTGGAAGCTCTGGTTGGTTGGCATTGTTGTTCATATGGGGTCTCAAACACCTTCAAGCTCTTTTAGACCTTTCTACGATGCCTTCAACGGCGGTCTCGGTCTGAGTTCAGTGGTTTGCTGCTGGCATTCACCTATGTATTTGCTGTATTCTGGCTGTGTCTCTCAGGAGAGATCTACATCCGGTTCCTATCAGCCTGCACTTCTTTACTTCATCCATCTTATCTAATTGGGTGGCTGTATATGTATGGGCCACCTGTGGGGCAGGCTCTGAATGGGTGTTCCTTCAGCCTCTGTTCTAAACTTTGACTCCCAATCCCCTCCCAAGGGTATTCTTGTTCCCCTTTTAAAGAAGGAGTGAAGCATTTACATTTTGGTCATCCTTCTTGAGTTTCATGTGCTCTGTTCAAGCATTTGGGCTTTTATCCACTTATCAATGAGTGCATACCATGGGTGTTTTTCTGTGATTGGATTACTTCACTCAGGATGATATTCTCCAGTTCCATCCATTTGCCTACGAATTTCATAAAGTCATTGTTTTTGATAGCTGAGTAATATTCCATTGTGTAGATGTACCACATCTTCTGTATCCATTCCTCTGTAGAAGGGCATCTGGGTTCTTTCAAGCTTCTGGCTATTATAAATAAGGCTGCTATGAACATAATGGAGCATGTGTCTTTGTTATATGTTTGGGCATCTTTTGGGTATATGCCCAAGAGAAGTATAGCTGGGTCCTCAGGTAGTTCAATGTCCAATTTTCTGAGGAATCTCCACACTGATTTCCAGGATGGTTGTACCAGTCTGCAATCCCACCAACAATGGAGGAGTGTTCCTCTTTCTCCACATCCTTGCCAGCAGCTGCTGTCACAAGAGTTTTTGATCTTAGCCATTTGGACTGGTGTGAGGTGGAATCTCAGGGTTGATTTGATTTGCATTTCCCTTATGACTAAAGATGTTGAACATTTCTTTAGGTGTTTCTCAGCCATTCAGCATTCCTCAACTGTGAATTCATTAGCTCTGAACCTCATTTTTTAATAGGGTTATTTGTCTCCCTGCAGTCTAACTTTGTGAGTTATTTGTATATTTTGGATATAAGCCCTCTATAACTTGTAGGATTGGAAAAGATCTTTTTCCAATCTGTTGGTTGCCATTTTGTCCTAACAACAGTGTCCTTTGCCTTACAGAAGCTTTGCAGTTTTATGAGATCCCATTTGTAATTCTTGGTATTAAAGCATAAGCCATTAGTGTTTTGTTCAGGAAATTTTCTCCAGTGCCCATGTGTTTGAGATGCTTCCCCACTTTTTCTTCCATTAATTTGAGTGTATCTGGTTTGATGTGGAGGTCCTTGATCCACTTTGACTTATGCTTTGTACAGGGTGATAAGCATGGATTGATCTGCATTCTTCTACATGCTGACCTCCAGTTGAACCAGCACCATTTGCTGAAAATGCTATCTTTGTTCCATTTGATGGTTTTGGCTCCTTTGTCAAAAATCAAGTGCTCATAGGTGTGTGGGTTCATTTCTGGGTCTTCAATTCTGTTCCATTGGTCTATCTGTCTGTCTCTGTACCAATACCATGCAGTTTTTATCACTATTGCTCTGTAATACTGCTTGAGTTCAGGGATAGTGATTCCCCCTGAAGTCCTTTTATTGTTGAGGATAGTTTTAGCTATCCTGGGTTTTTTGTTATTCCAGATGAATTTGTAAATTGTTCTGTCTAACTCTATGAAGAATTGGGTTGGAATTTTGATGGGGATTGCATTAAATCTGTAGATCGCTTTTGGTAAAATGGCTATTTTTACTATATTTATCTTGCCAATTCATGAGCATGGGAGATCTTTCCATCTTCTGAGATCTTCAATTTCTTTCTTCAGAGGCTTAAAGTTCTTATCATACAGATGTTTAATTTGCTTGGTTAAAGTCACAGCAAGGCATTTTATATTATTTGGGACTCTTATGAATGGTATCATTTCCCTAATTTCTTTCTCGGCTTGTTTCTCTTTTGTTAGAGGAAAGCTACCAATTTATTTGAGTTAATTTTATACCCAGCCAATTTGCTGAAGGTGTTTATCAGGTTTAGTAGTTCTCTGGTGGAAATTTTGGCATCACTTAAGTATACAATCATATCGTCTGCAAATAGTGATATTTGGACTTCTTCCTTTCCAATCTGTATCCCTTTGATCTCCTTTTGTTGTTTGATTGCTCTGGCTAGGACTTCGAGAACTATATTGAATAAGTAGGGAGAGAGTGGGCAGCCTTGTCTAGTCCCTGATTTTAGTGGGATTGCTTCAAGTTTCTCTCTGTTCAGTTTAATATTAGCTACTGCTTTGCTGTATATGGATTTTACTATGGTTAGGTATGGGCCTTGAATTCCTGTTCTTTCCAGGACTTTTATCATGAAGGGGTGTTGAATTTTGTCAAATGCTTTCTCAGTATCTAATGAAATGATCATGTGGTTTTGTTTTTTCAAATTGTTTATATAGTGGATTACGTTGAGGGTTTTCCATATATTAAACCATCCCTGCATCTCTGGAATGAAGCCTACTTGTTCATGATGGATGATTGTTTTGATGTGCTCTTGGCATCAGTTTGCAAGAATTTTATTGAGTATCTCTGCATCGATATTCATAAGGGAAATTGGTTTGAAGTTCTCTTTCTTTGTTGGGTCTATGTGTGGTTTAGGTATAAGAGTAATTGTGGCTTCATAGAAGGAATTCGGTAGTGCTCCATCTGTTTCAATTTTGTGGAATAGTTTGGATAGTATTGGTATGAGGTCTTCTATGAAGGTCTGATAGAATTCTGCACTGAACCCATCTGGACCTGGGCTCTTTTTGGTTGGGAGACTTTTAATGACTGCTTCTATTTCTTTAGGAGTTATAGGGTTGTTTAACTGGTTCATTTGTTCCTGATTAATTTCGGTACCTGGCATATGTCTAGGAAATTGTCCATTTCCTGAAGATTTTCAAGTTTTGTTGAATATAGGCTTTTGTAGTAGGATCTGATGGTTTTTTGAATTTCCTCTGGCTCTGTTGTTATGTCTCCCTTTTCATTTCTGATTTTATTAATTTGGACACACTCTCTGTATCCTCTCGTTAGTCTGTCTACTACTGTTTATCTAACCTGTTGATTTTCTCAAAGAACCAGCTTTTGGTTCTATTGAGTCTTTGTACAGTCCTTTTTGTTTCTACTTGGTTGATTTCAGCTCTGAGTTTGATTATTTCCTGCCTTCTACTCTTCCTGGGTGTGTTTGCTTCTTTTTGTTCTAGAGCTTTTAAGTGTGTTGTCAAGCTGCTGATATATGGTCTCCTGTTTCTTTCTGCACGCACTCAGAGTTAAGTGTTTTCCTCTTAGCACAGCTTTTATTGTGTCCCATAAGTTTGGGTATGTTTTACCTTTATTTTCATCAAATTCTAAGAAATCTTTAATTTCTTTCTTTATTTCTTCCTTGACCAGGTTATGATTGAGTAGAGCATTATTCAACTTCCATGCATATGTAGGTATTCTCTCCTTATTGTTATTAAATATGAGCTTTACCCCATGGTGGTCTGATAAGACTCATGGGATTATTTCTATCTTTCTGCATCTGTTGAGGCCTGTTTTATGACTGATTATATATTCAGTTTTGGAGAAAGTACCATGAGGTGGTGAAAAGAAGGTATATCCTTTTGTTTTAGGATAAAATGCTCTATAGATATCTGTTAAGTCCATTTGTTTCATGACTTGTCTTAGTCTGTCTATGTCTTTGTTTAATTTCTGTTTCCATCATCTGTCCATTGATGAGAGTGGGGTGTTGAAATCTCCTACTATTATTGTGTGAGGTGCAATGTGTGCTTTGAGCTTTAGTAAGGTTTCTTTTACGTATGTAGGTGCCCTTGTATTTGGAGCATAGATATTTAGGGTTGAGAGTTCATCTTGGTGGATTTTTCCTTTGATGAATATGAAGTGTACTTCTTTATCTTTTTTGATGACTTTTTGTTGAAAATCTATTTTATTCGATATTAGAATGGCTACTCCAGCTTGCTTCTTCAGGCCATTTGCTTGGAAAGTTGTTTTCCAGCCTTTCACTCTGAGGTAGTGTCTGTCTTTGTCTCTGAGGTGTGTTTTCTGTATGTAGCAAAATGTTCGTTCCTCATAACGTATCCGGTTTGTTAATATGTGTCTTTCTATTGGGAAATTGAGTCCATTGATTTTGAGAGATATTAAGTAATAGCAATTTTTGCTTCCTGTTATATTTGTGTTTGGATGTGAGATTATGTTTGTGCTTGTCTTCTCTTTTTTTTGTTGCAAAACGATTAGGTTCTAGCTTGTTCTAAGGTGTAGCTTGCCTCCTTTTGGGTTGGGCTTTACCATTTATTATCATTTGTAGGGCTGGATTTGTAGAAAGATATTGTGTAAATTTGGTTTTGTCATGGAATATCTTGGTTTCTCCATCTATGTTAATTGAGAGTTTTGCTGGATACAGTAACCTGGGCTGGCATTTGTGTTCTCTTAGAGTCTGTAATGACATGTGTCTAGGATCTTCCGACTTTCATAGTCTCTGGTGAGAATCCTGGTGTAATTCTGATAGGTCTGCCTTAATAGGTTATTTGACCTTTTTCCCTTACTGCTTTTAATATTCTTTCTTTGTTTTGTGCATTTGATGTTTTGACTATCATTTGATGGGAGGAGTTTCTTTTCTCACCCAATCTATTTGTAGTTGTGTAGGCTTCTTGTATGCCTATGGGTATCTCTTTCTTTAGGTTAGGGAAGTTTTATTCTCTGATTTTGTTGAAGATATTTACTGGTCCTTTGAGTTTGGAGTCTTCACTCTCTTCTCTACCTATTATCCTTAGGTTTGAACTTCTCATTGAATCCTGGATTTGTTGTATGTTTTGGGCCAGTAGCTTTTTCTGTTTTACATTATCTTTGACAGTTGTGTCGATGATTTCTATGGAATCTTCTCCTCCTGAGATTCTCTCTTCTATCTCTTGCATTCTGTTGGTGATACTTGTATCTACGGCTCCTTGTCTCTTCCTTTGGTTTTCTATATCCAGGGTTGTTTCCCTTTTTGGTTTCTTTTCTTTTTTTTTTTTCTTTTTTTGTTGTTTTTGGAGCTGGGGACCGAATCCAGGGCCTTGCGCTTGCTAGGCAAGCGCTCTTCCACTGAGCTAAATCCACAACCCCTCCTTTGTGCTTTCTTTATTGCTTCTACTTCCATTTTTAATTCTTTCACCTGTAATTCTTTCAGGGGTTTTTGCATTTCTTCTCTATAGTCTTCTTCCTGTTTATTTGTGTTTTCCTGCATTTCTCTAAGGGAGTTCTTTATGTCTTTCCTGAAGTCCTCCATCATCATGATCAAATGTGATTTTAAATCTAGGTCTTGCTTTTCTGGTGTGTTTGGATATTCAGTGTTTGCTTTTGTGGGAGATTTGGGTTCCAATGTTGCCATGTAGTCTTGGTTTCTGTTGCTTGGGTACTTTGTGCTTGCCTCTTCCCATCACATTGTCTCTGATGTTACCTTGTTCTGCTATTTCTGACAGAGGTTAGAATGTCCTATAGGCCTGTGCATCAGGAATGCTGTAGAACTGTTCTCCTGTTTTCTTTCAGCCAGTTATGGGAACAGATATTTCTGCTTTTTGGCATGTAGCCGTTCCTGTCTACTGGTCTTCAGGTTTTCCTGTGGACATGTGTCCTGAGTACACCAGGCAGGTCACTTGTAGCAGAAAAGTTGGTCTTATCTCTCGTCCAGAGCCTGGAGTCTCTTCTCAGTTCCGAGTTTCAACTCTCTGTGAGGGCAGCAACCGGAAGGGCCTACCCCACCTTTGCTTGGGACCCTGTGCACAAGGGGTTCAGATGGCACTAGGCGTTTTCTTGTAGTGTCAGAAATGTGGGCAGAGAGTAATCTCTGGCTTCCTAAGTGTGTCTGCCCCTCTGAAGTTCTAGCTCTCCCTCCCACGGGATTTGGGAGCAGAGAGCTGTTTGACCAGGTCCCTTCAGATCCGGGTGGTGTCTGTACAGCAGCGTTGAGTGCCCTAATCTTCCTGTTCCCAGATGTCCTATATAGTTTCCTTTTGGGCAAGAGATGTGGACAGGGGTGGGCAGTGCTGGCGGTCTCTCCTGCCCTGCAGTCTCAGGAGTGCCCACCTGTCTGAGTGGTGGTGAGCTCTCTCTCCCACAGGTTTTGGGAGCAGGGAGCTATGGGCCGGGATGAACAAGGTTCCGCCCTTATGATTCTTTCTTTCTTTCTTTCTTTCTTTCTTTCTTTCTTTCTTTCTTTCTTTCTTTCTTTCTTTCTTTTTTTATTATCTTGAGTATTTCTTATATACATTTCGAGTGTTATTCCTTTTCCTGGTTTCTGTGCAAACATCCCCCTCCCCCCTCCCCTTCTTTGTGGGTGTTCCCCTTCCCTCTCCCCCCCTTGTCGCCCTCCCCCCAACAATCTAGTTCACTGGGGGTTCAGTCATAGCAGGACCCAGGGCTTCCCCTTCCACTGGTGCTCTTACTAGGATATTCATTGCTACCTATGAGGCCAGAATCCAGGGTCAATCCATGTATAGTCTTTAGGTAGTGGCTTAGTCCCTGGAAGCTCTGGTTGCTTGGCATTGTTGTACATATGGGGTCTTGAGCCCCTTCAAGCTCTTCCAATTCTTTCTCTGATTCCTTCAACGGGGGTCCTATTCTCAATTCAGTGGTTTGCTGCTGGCATAAGCCTCTGTGTTTGCTGTATTCTGGCTGTGTCTCTCGGGAGAGATCTACATCCGGCTCCTGTCGGCCTGCACTTCTTTGCTTCATCCATCTTGTCTAATTGGATGGCTCTATATGCATGGGCCACGTGTGGGGCAGGCTCTGAATGGGTGTTCCTTCTGTGTCTGTTTTAATCGTTGCCTCTCTATTCCCTGCCAAGGGTATTCTTGTTCCTCTTTTAAAGAAGGAGTGAAGCATTCACATTTTGATCATCTGTCTTGAGTTTCATTTGTTCTAGGCATCTAGGGTGATTCAAGCATTCGGGCTAATAGCCACTTATCAATGAGTGTTTTTCTGTGATTGGGTTACCTCACTCAGGATGATATTTTCCAGTTCCAACCATTTACCTACGAATTTCATAAAGTCATTGTTTTTGATAGCTGAGTAATATTCCATTGTGTAGATGTACCACATTTTCTGTATTCATTCCTCTGTTGAAGGGCATCTGGGTTCTTTCCAGCTTCTGGCTATTATAAATAAGGCTGCAATGAACATAGTGGAGCACGTGACTTTTTTATATGTTGGGGCATCTTTTGTGTATATGCCCAAGAGCGCCCTTATGATTCTTACTCCTTATTTTATTATACCTGGAAAACAGAACTAAATAAAAATGTATCTAATGTTTTTGAAATTAAACAACACAACTGGAATTTCACAATATTGTTCATTTTATTATTGTTTTCTCAGTGTATTGTGTGTGAGAGAGTGTTCTAAACATGCTGCACTATCTCTCTCTATATATATCTATCTATCTATGATCTATCTATCTTTGAAAACATTTCTACTCATTGGTCATTCTACTTTAGAAATAATAGTGATAATTGATTTTTTCTGCAATTGCTGATTTAGAATTCAGACATGATTAAATATCATTATTATTGAAATAAGTGAAATTGTTCCAACTACTTGTTAATAATTTTAATCAATTAATTGAGGTTGGTTGAATATCTAGTTAATTTATTGGCTCCAAAATAGTCTGCTAAGTTTGAATTTTTATTTTTATGTCTCCGTATTTCACTTTGAAGTTTTGTTTATTTAAATGATGTTTATTTAATCAACACAATATTATTTGCATTTCCCTTTGAAAAAAATGTTTTTCTACTCTATTTTCAAAGAATTTTACATTTATGCCTTGCCATGTTAAAAACAATAGTTACTTGTAGCAAATATGGTCATTTCAAGCCAGTTGATTATTTCTGTTGCCATCCTTTGGATATACTCTCAACCTTGTCATTGCTGTGCCCATGTCCACAATACACATTCACCCAGGATTTCACTCACTCAGAGGGCTTCTTCTGATCTACATCTCTAACTAAAACAACTATGTATAAAGTGATCAGTTTAAGGTTATATAAGAGATTCTTGAAGTTTTTTGTTTCTTGTACATACTTCTATGTGGTCATATTTAGACAATCTCAAACAACGGAGGGCAAAAGTGGTGAACATTGCCTTAGAAAAAGATTCATTGAGTTGGAAGGAGATATTTAATATTCTCAGACATCTTCTTGTCATCTGCTACTGCTTCAGATCTTATTTTCTCCTTGGCCTTTAGTTGGAAATCACTTCTACATATTGATGGTGATGATAGCTATTTCTGAGATTTTACAAGCCTTCTAATTTTTCTGTTCAATGATCCTCCCAATAAGAAATTAGTGCTCATAGAAAACTAAATGGTTTTCTGAGGAGTTCTGAACTGGGATTTTTTTAAGTACTGAAACTTTACTCTTGTTCTTTTTTTCACCAGCCCTACTCTAAACTGGAGGCGGGTCACAGGATTTTTCCAACTGATGTTTGTTCATCTTTCCTGAGTTATTTCTAGAGTGGATGCAGATAAGGTTTATACAGCTACACCAAACAGAGGAGAGCAGATTCTTGAAAACATTTACATTTTCTACTTTCTGGTGCTTATATCCTTTGTGGTAGCTTTATGTTTTCTGTTTTTTTAATAAAACAGATGTTTAGTATATTCTGATGACAATAGTCACTATTGTGAATGTATATGCTTCCTGTTATATGCCCATTTAAACTTTGTATCTATTTAAGTTTTCTTTTCCCTGTGGTTTTTGGAAGCAATGAAATAACCACACAAAGTTTACAAAATTTTCAAAACTACTATAAACTGCTACATTTTGTCTGTTATTAAATACTACTATCAAATGAAGGACCTCAAAATGTTTAAAATTCTTATACTGAAACTTTTTGATCCTAATATTCCTATGCACATAAATACATTTATTTGAAGTAATAAACTCAATAATAATTAGATGACTTTCTTGCAAGAACTTTGTGGTAGATGTTACCAAAGTGGAGTATAGGGCTACAGAGATGGCTTAGTAATTAAGAACATGGACCGGTCTTGCAAAGGACCAGAGTTTGTTTCCCAACACCTGTATCAAGGGGCTCACAACACTCTAGAACCCATCACCCCCCAACTGATTTTCACAGACAACTATATTCATGTTCAGATATCTACACACAGATATACACATAAATAAATTTTAAGAGAAAGAAAGTTGGAATAAGTTTAAAAAATAAAAAGGTATGAAATATGAAATATAGCAAAGGCTTTCCAAGTGTGGGGAAATGTGGAATGGACCATACTTGACATAGACAACTATGGAAAGCATTGACCACCCAAATTTTTTATATAGCAACCTTGTTTTTATTGTTAGTTGTATATATCAGAAATTCTAAATAATGTTGGTTATTAAATTCTCCTTGAATTTTTTGAAAATAAACTTTTATGGTGTAGTTATGGAATAATTTAACAATAAATGTAGAAATTTCACATAATCATATTCTAGAATTAATGCTTCAGGACATTTCTGTGTACCTATTTATTCATCTTTTATCAGTAGTCTATAATGTTGCCATAACCATGGTAATAAATTTTCTTATATTTAAGTGTTATTAAATATATTTATAGTAGATTTCTGGAATACATTTTTAACTTGTGTATTGGCTTATTATATAAATTTGTTTCATAATATTGTATTTCAGGTCTAGTTATGATGCTATATTTATAAGTATATTTTATTTTTTGTGACTATATTTTACACATAATTACGGCTATGTGAACTTCAAATTGCAAATTTTAACATCATACAAAATATTTTAGTTGGTTAATTAAGTACATCTTAATGACGGACTAAATGATATTTAACTTTTGTAATTGTAATTCAACTAATATTTTGATAATACCAATGAAGTGATTAAACATTTCTAAAAATCGTAATGAATAAAAGCAGTGTGGTTATTCATATATGCCTTTTTGGATTTGACTTAATTAGTATGGAACAAGATTTATCTCTTGAATAATTATGTTTCAAGTAATATTTTTTAAATGCATCAATTGAGCTCCAGGCAGTCACTGGACCTGATTAGTCAGAAAACTTATCTGGTGATTCTTGCAATTTTGCTTTTGGGTAATTTGTAAATTGATTAAATTCTCTTCTTATCTATGTGGCCTCGGGCACATTTTCCCCCTAGCTGAAGGACAAATCTAACACATGCACCTGACTGGATTAGACTGAGAGAAGTAGAGGCTTTTCCCAATTGACCTTAATGCTCTTTGTAAGTGACTGGAATGTCCTCCCTGCCATAAAACTGTGACTGATTACTGACAGTGTGCTTTCCGGGTGAAGTGAGCAGAGGAATGCAGCTCGGTTAAGTTGCATGAGTCTTTTTCTTAACATATTAGTAATTTATTTATAACAGACAACTTCACAATTTTAAACAGTATATTGTGAACACATTCATCTCTATCATCTTTTCCTCTACCCCCCAACTCCAAATGACCCCTTCTTTTACAAGGTTGCCCTGCCCCTACATTCATCTCTTTTATATGCATACATGGCTTATGCAGATAATCACAGTTGCTGTGTTTTCATGATTGCCATAACCATTCTCTGTCCAAAACATAGCATTTCATGGTACACTGCAGCTCCCACATTACTTCCATTCCTTCTTCTATGAGTAACATAGATATAATATGTAAGGCTGAACATTTTTCAGTTACTTATTCCCTGCACTTTGACTAGTTCTATATCTGGGCACTAACTGTATAAAGACATTTTTTTTCTGATGGAGACTGAATTGCACAAGACTGTGTGTGTAAATATAAACATTAGAAGGCTGTTTAACTGTATGTCAGTTTAACAAATATTAGAAGTAGGCATGCTGCTATTACTTATGACCTTCTAACAAAGGCTTTGGATCAGTCTTCCTGTGGAGTAAATTTCAGATCCAATCAAGAAGTGGTTGTTTATTCTTGTAACAGCCATGCTACTGTAATTCAACAGTAGAAATTTCTTGCATATGAGGTTGATATTCTAGCACACAGGTCCAAAACTGGAAGAAGTCAATGGTGATTTTCTCCTCCAATAGCCTGCACTTTCCTACTTTGTGTTAGCAAACAAAGAATCAGGGTCTTGGTTGATTTATCTGCAGTGGCTTTAAGAAGAATTACCAGCCCACATATAGACATATTGCTTACTCGTTAGGAAGTGAAACTAATTGATACGATTAAAAGGATTAGGGGCTGTGGTCTTACTGAAGGAAGAGTGTCATATAGATGCCTATGCCAGACCGAGTCCCTCTCTGCTTGCAGATCAGGATGTAGCCCTCAGTTCCAGCACCATTCTCCCTACCGTGCTTCCTGCCATAGTTGGTAATGGACTAACACTTTGAAACTGTCTATAAGCCCCCAATTAGTTGACTTATTTTGTAAGTGTACCCTTGGTCATGCTGTCTCTTAATAGCAAATGAAGAGTGATTAAGACATACATATATAAAGTCTATGAGTTGCATATCAGTCTTGATTCTTATTTTCTGATTTACGTGGCACCCTCAACAGGGCAAGAGGCATAGACATCTTATGATAGGCAGAAGAGAAGAATATTCAGCTTTACTGGAGAAATCAGTGTGTTCTCTCTCTCTTTCTCCCTCTCATATACAAACATACAAATACAAAACCACATATACACAGTATGCTCTAACTTTTGACAAAGCACATATATCTTAAAATGCTAAACATTTTAATGTCTAATTTCTGTTGAACAAATAATTATACTCAAATTGAAACTGTGATTAAAACAAATAAACCAATAGAACTCGTAGTTACTGACTGTCACTGGTCCTTGTTTACTATCCCAGAAAGCCCTGACTTCCCTAAACCTCCCATTTAGGATATACTGAGAACTTGGCTAGTGTACGATTTTAAAAATATCTGTTTTTCCAGAGATAACACTTTGGTTTATTATTGATTTGTATCTTTGTCTGTTCCTCAAAGATTCATTGTGCCTTGAATGGGAAGATTCTCAATGATGGTGAACTGCAGAATTATAGTACTACCCCAATCCTGTGTTTGTGTTTCCAATTTTCCTTGTTAACTATGCCACTAATTTCATCCACACATACATTTGAAATTGTTTTATAGCTGATCTTTTCTATTCACTGGCTGTGTTGTTATACTTTAAAAAGCCTCTCTTTCTTGTGAAGCAGGAATGGGTACCATCTGTTTAAAACAGAAGCAAAGGAAATAACATGATAGATTAGGGAAAGTATGTATCTGTAATTGCTTCTATCAGTGTTGTAGCAGTATGTTGTTCTTCACATCTACCAATGTTACTCAGACCTGGAGCAAATAGTTCTGGTCAACTTAATTGGCATGAAAGTACTACCCATGTTAACTGCTGGTTACCACTTAATCATACTAGTTTCTCTTCATAGAAGAGTCTCCCTGTTAGCATCAGCCATTATGTTGTTCCTCACTTTATGTTGAAGTTCCTTGGCATTTCAGTTCTTTTTGGAACATCTGTATTTTCTAATATTAACTCAACTTTGATACACTAATCATTTATTTGAAAATTTGTGTGCATCCTCTTCATTTAAAAAGGAAGTCAAACTCTATTCATCAGCATGTATCTTATACAGTTGATCGATGTTTTGAAATTCTCTTTGTCTCTGAATTGGATGATTGGATTAGACTGGACTTGTCCCTGGTTTTCCTCTTATGTTGGTGATTATGTCTCAATTGCCTCTTTGTTCCTTTCCTTTTGTGCATAATTCATAAATATTCATGTTTCTATTGATTCTGTCACATATTCTCTATATATCCCAATACTATTCCTTGAGTCATGTTACCTTCTGTCAATGTATAATTTTTCAATGTTGTAATAAATTAGAAAGCTGTATTTATATTCCAGGTCTTTTTCTGAACCTCAGTGAAACCTCTTTACAGATACCAGTTGCTCCTATCAGATATTATCATGAGATTTATATTTCAAAATGGTTAATGGAGTCAGTTAATATACTTCAACTATTGTAATAGAAAAAAAAATCTGTCTTCCTGGGGAAAAAAGTGGATTCATGGCTAATGGGGAAAAATGCTGGGAAGTAAATTGCATTTTCCACTGAAAATACATGCACAAAGCCAGAATCTTTAATGTGAATGTTTAGGAGTAGGACTTTGTGTTTAGATTTAAGTGATGACATAAGAGTAGAGTTCTAATCCAGTTTTGTTGAGTGCCGTGTGTCTTTCTCTTTCTCTCCAACCTTTCCTTCCCATTTCCCATTAACACAGCCATAAGGCAGCATCTTAAAAACAAACCACTGACCATATTGGCATTAGCACATGAGCTTAGACTTCTATACTCTACATTTACACTGAGTGATCCATGTACTTGATGTCATTTGAACACATTTAACTCCCCAGTATAAAAGTAGACCTTATGTTTTCCCTTTAAGTTCTCAGTGGGCGTACGTAGGCATTACTACCTATGCTATAAACTGATTCCATTAGGGGGCTCTGGTTCTTTGAGTGGTACCATAATCCTACTATATAATTGAACTTGGCATTTTATTCATCTTTGACTTTTTTTTTTACAATTTTAAATTATTTTTCAATTTATATTTTATTGGATATTTTTATTTACATTGCAGATGTTATTCTCTTTCTCAGTTTCCTGACTGTAAGCCCCATATCCACTCTCCCTTCCTCTTTTTCTATATGGGTTTCTGCCCTACCACCCTCTCTTTTCACCTCCATGCCCTGACATTCCCCTACACTGGGGGGATGCAGCCTTGGGAGGACCAAGGGCTTCTCCCCTCATTGGTGCCCAACAATACCATCCTGTGCTGCATATGCAGCTGCAGCCATAGGTCTGTCCATGCATACTCTTTGGATGGTGGTTTAGTCACTAGGAGCTCTGGTTGATTGATACTGTTTTTTTATGGGGTTGCAAACCCCTTCAGCTCATTCAATCCTTTCTCTTACTCCTCCAATGGGGACCCCATTCTCAGTTCAGTGGTTTGCTGCTAGCATTCACCTCTATATTTGTCAAGCCCTGGCTGAGCCTCTCAAGGGACTGCTATATCAGACTCCTGTCAGCATGCACTTCTTGGCTTCATCAGTATTGACTAGGTTTGGTGGCTGTATATGTATAGGCTGGATCCCTAGGTGGGGCAAGATCTGAATGACCGTTCCTTCAGTCTCTGCTTCAAACTTTGTCTCCATATTTCCTCCTATGAAAATTTTTGTTCCTCCCTTTAAGAAGGACTGAAGCATCTGCACTTTGGTCATCTTTGTACGGTTTAGGTAAAAGCGTAAAAGAGCTGAAGGGGCTTGCAATCCCATAAGAACAACAAAGCCAACTAAACAGAGCTCCCAGGCACTAAACCACTTACCCAAAGACTACACATGGACTGACCCAGGGCTCGAAATGCATAGGTAGCAGAGGATAGACTTGTTGGGCACCAGTGGAAAGGGGAAGCCCTTGGTCCTGCCAAGGTTGAACCCCCAGTGCAGAGTAATGTCAGGGGTTGGCAAGAGGAGGTGTATGGGGG
This sequence comes from Rattus norvegicus, assembly GCF_021556685.1. Lineage (NCBI taxonomy): Eukaryota > Metazoa > Chordata > Mammalia > Rodentia > Muridae > Rattus > Rattus norvegicus. The sequence continues at coordinate 150,950,888 of NC_141554.1, read as the reverse complement.
ACATCATTTGGGGGTTAGGGAAAGGATAGGGGGTTTATGGACAGGAAACCAGGAAATAGAATAACATTTGAAATGTAAATAAAGAAATATATCCAATAAAAAAAGGAGAAAGGAATTGGGTAGTGCTCTGTTTGTTTCTATATTGTGGAATAATTTGGACAGTATTTGTATTAGGTCTTCTATGAAGGTCTGATAGAATTCTGCACTAAACCCATCTGATTCTGTGTTTTTTAAATAACTGCTTCTATTTGTTTAGGAATTATGGGACTGTTTAGATGGTTTATGCGATCTGGATTTAGCTTTGGTACCTGGTATTGTTAAATAAATTTTCCATTTCATCCAGATTTTTAATTATGCTTGAATATAGGCTATAGCAGTAGGATCTGATGATTTTTTGAATCTCCTCAGATTCTGTTTTTATGTCTCCCTGTTAATTTCTGATTTTATTAATTTGGATAAACTCTCTGTGTCCTCTGGTTAGTCTGGATAATGGTTTATCTGTCTTGTTGATTTTCTCAAAGAAACAGCTCATGGTTTTGTTGATTCTTTGTATAGTCATTTTTGCTTCTACTTGGTTGACTTCAGTCCTGAGTTTGATTATTTCCTGCCTTCTACTCCTCTTGGGTGTATTTGCTTCTTTTTGTTCTAGAGCATTTAGGTGCTCTGTCAAGCTGCTAATGTATGCTCTCTCTAGTAGCTTTTTGGAGGCAATCAGGGCTATGAGTTTTCCTCCTAGCACCACTTTCATCATGTCCTATCAGTTTGGGTATGTTGTGCCTTTATTTTTAATAAATTATAAAAAGTCTTTAATTTCTTTATTTCTTCCTTGGCCAAGTTATCATTGAGTAGAGCATTGCTCAACTTCCATGTATATGTGTGCTGTCTATATTGTTGTTATTGAAGACCAGTCTTAGTCTGTGGTGATCTGATAGGATATATCGGATTATATCAATCGTTTTATATATGTTGAGGCCTGTTTTCTGACAGATTATATGGTCGGTTTTGGAGACGATATCATGAAATGTCAAGAAGAAGGTATATTTTTTTGTTTTAGGATGAAATGTTCTATAAATATCTGTTAAATCCATTTGGTTCATAACTTCTGTTAGTTTCTCTGTGTCTCTGTCTTGTTTCTGTTTCCATGATCTGTCCACTGATGAGAGTGGGGTGTTGAAATCTCCTACTATTATCGTGTGAGGTGCAACGTGTGCTCTGAGCTTTAGTAAGGTTTCTGTTATGAATGTAGGTGCCTTTGCTTTGTTCATCTTGGTGGATTTTTCCCTTTGATGAATATGAAGTGTACTTCTGTATCTTTTTTGAAAACTTTGGGTTGAACTTTGATTTTATTCAATATTAGAATGGCTACTCCAGCATGTTTCTTGGGACAATTTGATTGGAAAATTGTTTTCCAGCCTTCTACTCTGAGGTAGTGTCTGTCTTTGTCACTGAGGTATGTTTCCTTTATAAAGCAAACTGCTGGGCCCTCTTTATATATCCAGTCTGTCAGTCTATGTTTTTTATTGGGGAATTGAATCCATTGGGGTTGAGAGATGTTAGGAACAAATATTGTTTGTTTCCTGTTATTTTTGTTGCTAGAGGTGGAATTATGTTTGAATGGTTTTCTTCTTTTGGTTTTGTTGCAAGGGGATTACTTTCTTGCTTTGTCTAGAGTGTAGTTTCCCTCCTTGTGTTGGAGTTTTTCACCTATTATCTTTTGTAGGGCTGGATTTGTAGAAAGATACTGTGTAAGTTTGGTTTTGTCATGGAATATCTTTGTTTCTCCATCTAAGTTAATTGAGATTTCTGCTGGATATAGTAACCTTGGCTGGCATTTTTGTTCTCTAATGACATCTGTCCAGGATCTTCTGGCTTTCATAGTCTCTGGTAAGAATTCTGGTGTAATTCTGATAGGTCTGCCTTTATATGTTACATGACCTTCTTCTCTTACTGCTTTTAATATTCTTTCTTTGCTTTGTGCTTTTGGTGTTTTGAGTAATGGGAGGAATTTCTTTTCTGGTTCAATCTATTTGGAGGTCTGTAGGCTTCTTGTATGTCTATAGGCATCTCTTTTATTAGGTTAGGGAAGTTTTCTTCTATAATTTTTTGAAGATATTTACTGCCCCATTTAGTTGGGAGTCTTCACTCTCTTCTATATCTATTATCCTTAGGTTTGATGTTCTCATTGTATCCTGTATTTTCTGGATGTTTTGGGCCAGGAGCTTTTTTTGATTTACATTATCTTTGATGGTTGTGTTGATGTTTTCTATGGTATCTTCTGTACCTGAGATTCTGTCTTCTATCTCTTGTATTCTGTTGGTGATGCTAGCATCTATGACTCCTTCCCTAGGTTTTCTATCTCCAGGGTTGTCTCCCTTTGTGCTTTCTTTATTGTATCTATTTCCATTTTTAAGTACTTGATGGTTTGGTTCAATTCCTTCACCTGTTTGATTGTGTTTTCCTGTAATTCTTTAAGGGATTTTTGTATTTCCTCCTTAAGGACTTCTACTTGTTTATGTGTGTTGTCCTGTATTTCTTTAAAGGAGTTATGTATGTCCTTCTTAAAGTCTTCTATCATCATCATGAGATGTGATTTTCAGTCCAAATCTTTTTTCCAGTGTGTTTGGATATCCAGTATTTGCTTTGGTGGGAGAACTAGGCTCTCGTGATGCCAAGTAGTCTTGGTTTCTGTTGCTTATGTTCCTGTGCTTGCCTCTTGCTATCAGGTGTTTCTGGTGTTAGCTTGTCTTGCTCTGTCTGAGAGTTGCTTGACAGTCCTGTAAATCTGTGTGTCAGTACTCCTGAAGATCTATTTTCTTTGTGCCAGATCTGAGTACAGTGAGCTGTGGGAGTGGGCCCACTCAGGGTGCAGGCAAAAACTGGAAAAGTCCTATCCCAGAGTGTTTTTTTGTGTTCTGAGCCCACCAGCCGGGTCACTTGGAGCAGAAGAGTTGGTATTACATCTGCTCTCAGGTGTGTTAGTACTCCGATTGCCTGGTATTCAGCTCTGGATGCAAACAGAAACCAGAAGAGTCCTGCCTCTGACTGTTTCTAGGTTCCTGTGCCCAGAGGGCACAGAGGGTACTAGGTTGGTTCCTTTTGGGCCAGGAATGTGAGAGAAGTAGTTGTCTCTTCTGAGTCTCAGGATTTTCTGCACTTCTGAGAGTACAGCACTCTTTCTCCCATCTTTGTCTTGTATTTGAGAATTCTTTCATCAAAATCTCCTTTCCAGAAAACTATTTGTATTCTTTTCTTTTTACCGAATGATCATTGAGATCCCACACAGGTTATGACTTTCTCCCAAATTTAGGGTGCAGAAAAGTTTTTCTTTTTATAAAGAAGTGGTTTACCAAATTATTACAGGACCATAAGAGGTTTTTCATTCTATTTGTACAATGAAAACAAAAAACATTATAGATTAGATAATTTATACAGAGCAGAACTTCACTACTTAAAACTATGGAGACTAGAAAGGTCAATATCAAAGTGTTGATATCTTCAGGGTCTCATCAGGATTAGTTTAGAAGGCTATTGTTTTGCTGTCATCTGCACATTGTTGAAAGAACAAGGCATCTCTCTTCAACCTTCTTTTGTAATCTCTTTTATAAAGGTAGAACACTCTTAATTGCTACGCAACTCCTCCTTTAATCCTACAAGATTGATAATTAATTTTCAGTGCAGGTTTGAGGACATTTTCGAAATATAGCATTGGCTAATCACAAGGAATAATGTAGGAACCTAAATCTAGCTGTCAAAACAGTAAGAAAAAAAGGATTTGAAAGAGAATGAATTATGTACATCAGGTTCCTCTAGAGAACATTTATTAAGTGAAGGAATAAAACAAGTGCATTGAATTGTCAAAATGAACAAGCAGGGAGATACTTCTGCCAGGGTTCCTCATTGACCAAACACAAATGGAACACAAAGGACTGAACTTCTTATGTGTATGATCCGTACAGATCTGTCTGACCAAGAACAAGCTGGATAAAAATGGATAAAAATAGACAGAGAGGTATATATTAAAGTACATTTTACAACATGTGTTTTCACACTTGTTCTTTCTACTGCTAAGATAAACACCAAGACTATAAACAACTTGGGGAGAAAGGTGATCATTTCATCTAATCATTGTAGTCTGTCACTGACAGAAATCAAGTAATAATTCAATGTAGAAACCTAGATGTTAGAGCTGAAACCATGGATGAGTGCTGTTTATTTCCTTCATCTCCATAGCTTTATTTGCTTGCATCCTTATACCGCCCAGTACAACCTGCCTTGAGGTAAGACTAAACTAGTAGGGCTGCTCCCTCCCACATCAATCATTAACAAAGGAAATGTCCCACAGCCTTATCCACAGGTCAATCTGATAAAGGGATTTTCGCAACTGAGATTCTATCTTCCTAGTTATGTCAAGTTTCATGTAAAATTGACAAAAACTAACCAGCACAGTCTGTATATACTGGGGAGTTTGCTTTCCTTAAAAATGCAAAAATACTATGAGAAAATGTTTTCATTTTAATCCCAAGTGTGGGATATAGGGCTGCTTGAGATTGTCCACAGTAACTGATTATGGTTTACCTCACTCTCTGGGAGGACATGGTTCTGCCAACTGCAGAAAGTTTTTGCAAGTTTGTGATGTTTGGAAATATGGGATTTTTTTTAGAGGATATATAATTGCTAGGGCCCTAAGTGTTGGGGAGCTGTTGGTTGTTGGTCATTAGTTGATTGCTGTTTTCCGATGTTTGTTTCATGCAGAAAGAAGAAATAACAAAAAGAAATTGGATATCCTGATGGCAAAGAGCAAACTTTCCCACAAAACTTGGTACGCCTAAACAGAAATAAGTAGTCTATTGATAATATCACCCAACTTAAAGTGGAAACTTATGGGTTCTTTGTAAAGTCAGTTGTGTTGGATAGTGTTTTCCCGGGGCAAACATGTGAAGGAATATTTCACTGAGGTGAACACAGGTGAAAAGATATTTTCCTGAACCAACCATGTGAAAGGACACATGAAGGATTTGCTTAAAATTTTCCCCTCTGTCTCTGTTTCTCTGTATCTGTCTGTCTCTGTTTCTCTGTCTCTCTGTCTCTGTCTCTCTCTCTGTCTGTCTCTGTCTCTGTCTCTGTCTCTCTCTGTCTCTGTCTCTCTCTGTCTCTCTCTGTCTGCCTCTCTCTCTCTCTCTCTCTCTCTCTCTCTCTCTCTCTCTCTCTCTCTCTCTCTCTCTTTCCCTGGTATTTGTTCTATCTTTATCTCCTTAATTTCTTTCTCTTGCTATAAACTACCTTGAAACTCATTCTGTTTTGCAGGTTTGGGGGATTTCTTTTTCTTTTTTTTCCTTTTTCTTTTTCTTTTTCTTTTCTTTTCTTTTCTTTTTTAACTTGAGTATTTCTTATTTACATTTCGAATGTTATTCCCTTTCCCCGTTTCCGGACAAACATCCCCCTAAACCCTCCCCCTCCCCTTTTTTATGGATGTTCCCCTCCCCATCCTCCCCCCATTGCCGCCCTCCCCCCAACAATCACGTTCAGTCTTAGCAGGACCCAGGGCTTCCCCTTACACTGATGATCTTACTAGGATATTCAATGCTACCTATGAGGTCAGAGTCCACGGTCAGTCCATGTATAGTCTTTAGGTAGTGGCTTAGTCCCTGGAAGCTCTGGTTGCTTGGCATTGTTGTTCATAAGGGGTCTTGAGCCCCTTTGAGCTCTTCCAGTTCTTTCTCTGATTCCTTCAACGGGGGTCCTATTCTCAGTTCAGTGGTTTGCTGCTGGCATTCGCCTCTGTATTTGCTGTATTCTGGCTGTGTCTCTCAGGAGCGATCTACATCCGGCTCCTGTCGGTCTGCACTTCTTTGCTTCATCCATCTTGTCTAATTGGGTGGCTGTATATGTATGGGCCACATGTGGGGCAGGCTCTGAATGGGTATTCCTTCAGTCTCTGTTTTAATCTTTGCCTCTCTCTTCCCTGCCAAGGGTATTCTTGTTCCCGTTTTAAAGAAGGAGTGAAGCATTCACATTTTGATCATCCATCTTGAGTTTCATGTGTTCTAGGCATCTAGGGTAATTCAAGCATTTGGGCTGATAGCCACTGGTTTGGGGGATTTTAATATTGAATTTTGCCATAGACTCAGATATTTGAGCACTTGGTTCACAGTTAGTGGTGCTGTTTGGAGAGTTTTGGGATCATTAGGAGGCATGGCCTCTCTAGAGGAAGTAGATTGGGGGGGAGGGTCTTTAAGCGTTCATACTCTTGCCCCACTTCCAGGTCCTCTTCCTTCCAGGCCCTTCCAAGTTTCTGCTTCTTGATGTGAGGAGCCAGATTCCTACTGCAGTCACCTGCTGCCTGCCACTCATTCCCTTTATATCCTCCCCATCTGCAACTCTACATCAAAATAAACTCCTTCTGTAAGTTGTCTTTGCTCATGACATTTTATGATAGTAACAGATAAGTAACTAATACCATCATTTTCACTAATACTGATTATCTTTTCTTTGTACTTTATTTATATGCCAATTCAAGTTTCATTTAAAATCTATGCTACCTAAATGTCATAAATTACATATACTGATATGGTTAAGTTTGATTTCATAAATGATATAACTGTACGAAAGAAATTTAGAATAAAAAAGAAAATAAAGAAAATAAAGTATTTCTATCCCTTTATTACAAGTAAATACTATTCTATGAAGAGATAATATCCCAGAATTTGATGTATAGTATCATTATCTATTGAATTGCACCTATTTGGCATGGGCTTCATGACTACATTCTTTTCTAGTTGTCACTATCTACAAACATCATTAACATTTCTTACATATTTAGATTTTAAGAATGCATATGTTGCTGATTTTTGTCTGCATGAACACTCTCTTAAACTCATTGACCTGTCTATGACTTCTTGATAGTGAAACAGCTCCTTGTTTTTATATGTTATTAGTATTTGAAATTGGAACAGATAATTGCTAATTTGATTAACATAATGTCTATTCTCAAAATGAAATGCATGTCCTAAGGAGTCAGGAAATAGCTTCATGATATAGAAGACCTGATTATTGACTACTAAGTAATTAATAGCAATAAAAATGAGCCAAATTACTACATAATTTCAAGTAAAAATCAGTAAACTTTGCTTGTATGAATACAAAGCATATATTCTTCTATGTTTCTGAGTTAATTTTGTTAATTTTCTATGTCAAATGTAGTATACTTGATCTTAAAAATCTGGACATGAACATCTTTTATCACTTTTATTTAAAACTATCAAAATATACTCTAACTGTAATTTTTAAGTGTACTTTTTATGGTGTTTTTTATAATGCTTTAACTCCCTTTTAGCTCACCACCCACAAGAGTGGGGAAGAAAGGATATGGGAGAAGTAAAGTGGCTTTGAAATGGTTTTTTGGAGCAACTCCCATCTGTCTTGCCTGAAAAATGGCAGTTCAGTTCACAGATCAGCAGCAACTCCTTGATCTATTCAAACACTTCATTAATACACAAGCAGTCCAGTTTGTAGAGTCAGGATAGCAAACAAGAATCAGGAGAGACAGACAGGCCTCAGCCTCAGGACAAATCAACAGGAGGGACAGCAGGAGAAGTTCTCAGTTGTGCTTCTCTCAGTTACCAATAAACATTGAATAGCTAGCTGCATAAACAAGCAAAGCTCAGCCTCTTCCACCATCCATCAACTACTTCCAAACATCAAGTGCTCTTTATGGGTCTTGCATCACCACTTATCTTGCCTCAGAATGTGCTCCTCTCTCAGCTGACATCACTACCAGTCAGCCTGAGTCTGGTGAAGCAGCAAGAAAAGGCAGTGCACCAAGAGAAATTTCTTGTTGTGTTTCTCCCTATGGAATTCTGACAAATGCAGCTCAACTATGCGATGTAAGGCAGACCAATACATGAATGTTATAAGAGAGGAATCCTCCATCAACTCTCCTTTCACATGCTTGGTTTAGTAGAACATCCTTCCACCTCTGTCTGCTTTAGTGTAATGTCCCTTCAAGAGTCTGTCTTCGTCTATCACCTGTGTCCACTTAAGGAAAGCATTCCTTTATGTTTTTGCCCCAGCAAAAGACCATCCAACACATCTGAATTTACAAAGTACCCTTACATTTGCACTTTAATATAGATATTTGGATATATATTAATTTCTTTAAATAATTTCTGCATAGGCAATTTCAATACTAAAAAAAATCATGTTGGTTATTTACCTCTGATTTTATCTGTTTTACATTTTTATGAAAAAGTTTAAGTTATTGTCACTCTTCATAGTGTTAACTAATCAATACTTCTAAATGCATTAGATTACGATTTTTTTTGGGGAGGTTGTTTTGTTCTGTTTTCTTTTCTTTTTTTTTTCTTCCTTTTTTTCTTTATTAACTTGAGTATTTCTTATTTACATTTCAAATGTTATTCCCTTTCCCGGTTTCTGGGCCAACATCCCCCTAACCTCTCTCCCTCCCCTCCTATATGGGTGTTCCCCTCACCATCCTCCCCACATTTCCGCCCTCCCCCCAACAATCATGTTCACTGGGGGTTCAGTCTTAGCAGGACCCAGGGCTTCCCCTTCCACTGGTGGTCTTACTAGGCTATTCATTGCTACCTAGGAGGTTAGAGTACAAGGTCAGTCCATATATAGTCTTTGTGTAGTGGCTTAATCCCTGGAAGCTCTGGTTGGTTGGCATTGTTGTTCATATGGGGTCTCGAGCCCCTTCAAGCTCTTCCAGTCCTTTCTCTGATTCCTTCAACGGGGGTCCCGTTCTCAGTTCAGTAGTTTGTTGCTGGCATTTGCCTATGTATTTGCTGTATTCTGGCTGTGTCTCTCAGGAGAGATCTACATCCAGTTCCTGTCGGCCTGAACTTCTTTGCTTCATCCATCTTGTCTAACTGGGTGGCTATATATGTATGGGCCACATGTGGGACAGGCTCTGAATGGGTGTTCCTTCAGTCTCTGTTTTAATCTTTGCCTCCCTATTCCCTGCCAAGGGTATTGTTCTCCTTTTAAAGAAGGAGTGAAGCATTTGCATTTTGGTCATCCGTCTTGAGTTTCATGTGTTCTGTGCATCTAAGGCAGTTCAAGCATTTGGGCTAATAGCCGCTTTTCAATGAGTGCATACCATGTGTGTTTTTCTGTGATTGGGCTACCTCACTCAGGATGATATTTTCCAGTTCCCTACATTTGCCTATGAATTTCATAAAGTCATTGTTTTTGATAGCTGAGTAATATTCCATTGTGTAGATGTACATTTTCTGTATCCAATCCTCTGTTGATGGGCATCTGGGTTCTTTCCGGTTTCTGGCTATTATAAATAAGGCTGCTATGAACATAGTGGAGCACGTGTCATTTTTATATGTTGGGGCATCTTTTGGGTATATACCCAAGAGAGGTATAGCTGGGTCTTAGGATGTTTTAAAACACATTTTTCAGTCTCTAAATTGGGAAACAAAATCTCTACTTTGTTTTACGGAAATATTCCCATCCTGAATTTTACTGATATGCATTGTTCCGTGTTTATCATGGATTTTCTGAAAGTTAGGGGTTAAACCTGGAAGCATGATTTGCATTTTGGGTAAGAATGCTTCAGGTATGATTTGGTATATTGTAACAAATGATACTTAGTATCCCATTGTTCCATTTTTAGTGATGGTTACATTGGTGAACACCTTTAGGTTTATCAGCCAGAATGCTCTGCTTTTAACTTTCAATCAATATTTAATTTATTGGTTTTTAGCAAGTTTTATTATTGTTATTCTGTTCAATTCATGGTTCTTCTATTATTTTACAGTTCAGTCATTACGCCCCTCCTGGACTGCCCTCCCACAGTTCCTTATCTCATTCTTCCTTCCCCTTGTCACCACGAAGATGTCCCCACCTGCACCCCCACCTCCATTCCCCATTCCCCAACCCCAAACCTGCCAGGTCTCCCCAATCCTTGGAGCCTGAACATTAGACTCATGCATCTTCTTTCACTGAGGCCAGGCCAAGTAGTCTTCTACTATATATGTGTCAGGTGTCTCGGATCAGCTAGTGAATGGTGCCTGGTTGGTGGCTCATTGTCTGAGAGATCTCAGGGATCTGGGTTAGTTGAGAATACTGGACTTCTTATGGGGTCACCCTCCTCCTCAACTTCTTCCAGTCTTTCCCTAATTCAATCATAGGGGTTCCCAACTTCAGTCTATTGTTTGGGTGTAAGTGTCTGTATCTGCTTCCGTCTTCCTCTTTGTCAGCTGTTTGTTGGGGCTCTTGGAGGGCAGCCATGCTAGGCTTCTGTCTATTAGCACACCATAGCATCAGTAATAGTGTCAGAGCTTGGAGCCTTCCCTAAGAGATGGATTCCAATTTGGGCCTGTCTGTAGACTTCCTTTCCCTCGGTCTCTTCTCCAATTTTGTCCCTGCAGTTCTTTTAGACAGAAACAATTCTGGATCAGAGATGTTGACTGTGGAATGGCATCCCTATTCCTCCTCTTGAAAGTTTTAAATAAGAAAGTTTATCTATTAAATTATATTTTTACTCAGAGTTTTATGGGGCTAACAAAAATATGATATTAGCCATTCTAAAGGAACATTTTTGTTAGCCTGATAAACTCTAAGTAGGGTAATTCTTATTCTAATCCTTTGGAGTTTCCTCAGTAGGGGATTATTTATAGTTCCTAACTATTGAATATATCAGAAAAGTTCTAGTTTCATACGGGTCCCAGCCTGTGGGTCCAAATGCTTCTATAGAAATTTGTTTTCAGGCACTCCTGGGGCTGCAGAGCAGAAGAGACCACCAACACTGCCCACCCCTGCCCACATCCCTGGCCCAAGAGGAAACTGTATAAGGCCTCTGGGCTCCCGTGGGGGAGGGCCCAGGAGCGGCAGGACCCCTGCCTGAGACACCGCCGGAACCTGAAGGAAACAGACCGGATAAACAGTTCTCTGCACCCAAATCCCGTGGGAGGGAGAGCTAAACCTTCAGAGAGGCAGACAAGCCTGGGAAACCAGAAGAGACTGCTCTCTGCACACACATCTCAGACGCCAGAGGAAAACACCAAAGGCCATCTGGAACCCTGGTGCACTGAAGCTCCCAGAAGGGGCGGCACAGGTCTTCCTGGTTGCTGCCGCCTCAAAGAGCCTGTGGGCAGCACCCCGCGAGCGAACTTCAGCCTAGGAACCACAGGTAAGACCAACTTGTATGCTGCAAGTGACCTGCCTGGTGAACTCAAGACACAGGCCCACAGGAACAGCTGAAGACCTGTACAGAGGAAAAACTACACGCACGAAAGCAGAATACTCTGTCCCCATAACTGGCTGAAAGAAAACAGTAAAACAGGTCTACAGCACTCCTGACACACAGGCTTATAGGGACAGTCTAGCCACTGTCAGAAATAGCAGAACAAAGTAACACTAGAGAAAATCTGATGGCGAGAGGCAAGCGCAGGAACCCAAGCAACAGAAACCAAGACTACATGGCATCATCAGAGCCCAATTCTCCCACCAAAACAAACATGAAATGTCCAAACACACCAGAAAAGCAAGATCTAGTTTCAAAATCATATTTGATCATGATGCTGGAGGACTTCAAGAAAGACGTGAAGAACTCCCTTAGAGAAACACAGGAAAACATTAATAAACAAGTAGAAGCCTACAGAGAGGAATCGCAAAAATGCCTGAAAGAATTCCAGGAAAACATAAATAAACAAGTAGAAGCCCATAGAGAGGAGACACAAAAATCCCTGAAAGAATATCAGGAAATCGGTTGCTGCCGCTGCAGAGAGCCCCTGGGCAGCACCCCACGAGCGAACCTGAGCCTCGGGACCACAGGTAAGACCAAACTTTCTGCTGCAAGAAAGCTGCCTGGTGAGCTTGGGACACGGAAGCAGAATTTCTCTAGGAGGCACGGTCTGTGTTTACCGGAAGTCCCACACCCGCGGATCCCGGCCCGCAGCAGCTCTCTGCTCCCAGACCCGGTGAGAGAGAGACCCAAACGCCTGGTCAGGTGGGCACTCCTGAGGCTGCAGAGCGGAAGAGACCACCAACACTGCTCACCCCTGCCCACATCCCTGGCCCAAGAGGAAACTGTATAAGGCCTCTGGGCTCCCGTGGGGGAGGGCCCAGGAGCGGCAGGACTTCTGCGCCTGAGACACCGCCGCCGGAACCTGAAAGAAACAGACCTGATAAACAGTTCTCTGCACCCAAATCCCGTGGGAGGGAGAGCTAAACCTTCAGAGAGGCAGACAAGCCTGGGAAACCAGAAGAGACTGCTCCCTGCACACACATCTCGGACGCCAGAGGAAAAAGCCAAAGACCATCTGGAACCCTGGTGCACTGAAACTCCCGGAAGGGGCGGCACAGGTCTTCCTGGTTGCTGCCGCTGCAGAGAGCCCCTGGGCAGCACCCCACGAGCGAACCTGAGCCTCGGGACCACAGGTAAGACCAAATTTTCTGCTGCAAGAAAGCTGCCTGGTGAACTCAAGACACAGGCCCACAAGAACAGCTGAAGACCTGTAGAGAGGAAAAACTACACGCCGGAAAGCAGAACACACTGTCCCCATAACTGACTGAAAGAGAGGAAAACAGGTCTACAGCACTCCTGACACACAGGCTTATAGGTCAGTCTAGCCACTGTCAGAAATAGCAGAACAAAGTAACACTAGAGATAATCTGATGGCGAGAGGCAAGCGCAGGAACCCAAGCAACAGAAACCAAGACTGCATGCCATCATCGGAGCCCAATTCTCCCGCCAAAACAAACATGGAATATCCAAACACACCAGAAAAGCAAGATCTAGTTTCAAAATCATATTTGATCATGATGCTGGAGGACTTCAAGAAAGACATGAACACACTTAGGGAAACACAGGAAATCATTAATAAACAAGTAGAGGCCTACAGAGAGGAATGGCAAAAATCCCTGAAAGAATTCCAGGAAAACACAATCAAACAGATGAAGGAATTAAAAATGGAAATAGAAGCAATCAAGAAAGAACACATGGAAACAACCCTGGATATAGAAAACCAAAAGAAGAGACAAGGAGCTGTAGATACAAGCTTCACCAACAGAATACAAGAGATGGAAGAGAGAATCTCAGGAGCGGAAGATTCCATAGAAATCATTGACTCAACTGTCAAAGATAATGTAAAGCGGAAAAAGCTACTGGTCCAAAACATACAGGAAATCCAGGACTCAATGAGAAGATCAAACCTAAGGATAATAGGTATAGAAGAGAGTGAAGACTCCCAGCTCAAAGGACCAGTAAATATCTTCAACAAAATCATAGAAGAAAACTTCCCTAACCTAAAAAAAGAGATACCCATAGGCATACAAGAAGCCTACAGAACTCCAAATAGATTGGACCAGAAAAGAAACACCTCCCGTCACATAATTGTCAAAACACCAAACGCACAAAATAAAGAAAGAATATTAAAAGCAGTAAGGGAAAAAGGTCAAGTAACATATAAAGGGAGACCTATCAGAATCACACCAGACTTCTCGCCAGAAACTATGAAGGCCAGAAGATCCTGGACTGATGTCATACAGACCCTAAGAGAACACAAATGCCAGCCCAGGTTACTGTATCCAGCAAAACTCTCAATTAACATTGATGGAGAAACCAAGATATTCCATGACAAAACCAAATTTACACAATATCTTTCTACAAATCCAGCACTACAAAGGATAATAAATGGTAAAGCCCACCATAAGGAGGCAAGCTATACCCTAGAAGAAGCAAGAAACTAATCGTCTTGGCAACAAAACAAAGAGAATGAAAGCACACAAACATAACCTCACATCCAAATATGAATATAAAGGGAAACAATAATCACTATTCCTTAATATCTCTCAATATCAATGGCCTCAACTCCCCAATAAAAAGACATAGATTAACAAACTGGATACGCAACGAGGACCCTGCATTCTGCTGCCTACAGGAAACACACCTCAGGGACAAAGACAGACACTACCTCAGAGTGAAAGGCTGGAAAACAACTTTCCAAGCAAATGGTCAGAAGAAGCAAGCTGGAGTAGCCATTCTAATATCAAATAAAATCAATTTCCAATTAAAAGTCATCAAAAAAGATAAGGAAGGACACTTCATATTCATCAAAGGAAAAAACCACCAAGATGAACTCTCAATCCTAAATATCTATGCCCCAAATACAAGGGCACCTACATACGTAAAAGAAACCTTACTAAAGCTCAAAACACACATTGCACCTCACACAATAATAGTGGGAGATTTCAACACCCCACTCTCATCAATGGACAGATCATGGAAACAGAAATTAAACAGTGATGTCGACAGACTAAGAGAAGTCATGAGCCAAATGGACTTAACGGATATTTATAGAACATTCTATCCTAAAGCAAAAGGATATACCTTCTTCTCAGCTCCTCATGGTACTTTCTCCAAAATTGACCATATAATTGGTCAAAAAACGGGCCTCAACAGGTACAGAAAGATAGAAATAATCCCATGCGTGCTATCGGACCACCACGGCCTAAAACTAGTCTTCAATAACAATAAGGGAAGAATGCCCACATATACGTGGAAATTGAACAATGCTCTACTCAATGATAACCTGGTCAAGGAAGAAATAAAGAAAGAAATTAAAAACTTCTTAGAATTTAATGAAAATGAAGATACAACATACTCAAACTTATGGGACACAATGAAAGCTGTGCTAAGAGGAAAACTCATAGCGCTGAGTGCCTGCAGAAAGAAACAGGAAAGAGCATATGTCAGCAGCTTGACAGCACACCTAAAAGCTCTAGAACAAAAAGAAGCAAATACACCCAGGAGGAGTAGAAGGCAGGAAATAATCAAACTCAGAGCTGAAATCAACCAAGTAGAAACAAAAAGGACCATAGAAAGAATCAACAGGACCAAAAGTTGGTTCTTTGAGAAAATCAACAAGATAGATAAACCCTTAGCCAGACTAACGAGAGGACACAGAGAGTGCGTCCAAATTAACAAAATCAGAAATGAAAAGGGAGACATAACTACAGATTCAGAGGAAATTCAAAAAATCATCAGATCTTACTATAAAAACCTATATTCAACAAAATTTGAAAATCTTCAGGAAATGGACTATTTCCTAGACAGATACCAGGTATCAAAGTTAAATCAGGAACAGATAAACCAGTTAAACAACCCCATAACTCCTAAGGAAATAGAAGCAGTCATTAAAGGTCTCCCAACCAAAAAGAGCCCAGGTCCAGATGGGTTTAGTGCAGAATTCTATCAAACCTTCATAGAAGACCTCATACCAATATTATCCAAACTATTCCACAAAATTGAAACAGATGGAGCCCTACCGAATTCCTTCTACGAATCTACAATTACTCTTATACCTAAACCACACAAAGACACAACAAAGAAAGAGAACTTCAGACCAATTTCCCTTATGAATATCGACGCAAAAATACTCAATAAAATTCTGGCAAACCGAATTCAAGAGCACATCAAAACAATCATCCACCATGATCAAGTAGGCTTCATCCCAGGCATGCAGGGATGGTTTAATATACGGAAAACCATCAACGTGATCCATTATATAAACAAACTGAAAGAACAGAACCACATGATCATTTCATTAGATGCTGAGAAAGCATTTGACAAAATTCAACACCCCTTCATGATAAAAGTCCTGGAAAGAATAGGAATTCAAGGCCCATACCTAAACATAGTAAAAGCCATATACAGCAAACCAGTTGCTAACATTAAACTAAATGGAGAGAAACTTGAAGCAATCCCACTAAAATCAGGGACTAGACAAGGCTGCCCACTCTCTCCCTACTTATTCAATATAGTTCTTGAAGTTCTAGCCAGAGCAATCAGACAACAAAAGGAGATCAAAGGGATACAGATCGGAAAAGAAGAGGTCAAAATATCACTATTTGCAGATGATATGATAGTATATTTAAGTGATCCCAAAAGTTCCACCAGAGAACTACTAAAGCTGATAAACAACTTCAGCAAAGTGGCTGGGTATAAAATTAACTCAAATAAATCAGTTGCCTTCCTCTATACAAAAGAGAAACAAGCCGAGAAGGAAATTAGGGAAACGACACCCTTCATAATAGACCCAAATAATATAAAGTACCTCAGTGTGACTTTAACCAAGCAAGTAAAAGATCTGTACAATAAGAACTTCAAGTCACTGAAGAAAGAAATTGAAGAAGACCTCAGAAGATGGAAAGATCTCCCATGCTCATGGATTGGCAGGATTAATATAGTAAAAATGGCCATTTTACCAAAAGCAATCTACAGATTCAATGCAATCCCCATCAAAATACCAATCCAATTCTTCAAAGAGTTAGACAGAACAATTTGCAAATTCATCTGGAATAACAAAAAACCCAGGATAGCTAAAGCTATCCTCAACAATAAAAGGACTTCCGGGGGAATCACTATCCCTGAACTCAAGCAGTATTACAGAGCAATAGTGATAAAAACTGCATGGTATTGGTACAGAGACAGACAGATAGACCAATGGAATAGAATTGAAGACCCAGAAATGAACCCACACACCTATGGTCACTTGATTTTTGACAAAGGAGCCAAAACCATCCAATGGAAAAAAGATAGCATTTTCAGCAAATGGTGCTGGTTCAACTGGAGGGCAACATGTAGAAGAATGCAGATCGATCCATGCTTATCACCCTGTACAAAGCTTAAGTCGAAGTGGATCAAGGACCTCCACATCAAACCAGACACACTCAAACTAATAGAAGAAAAACTAGGGAAGCATCTGGAACACATGGGCACTGGAAAAAATTTCCTGAACAAAACACCAATGGCTTATGCTCTAAGATCAAGAATTGACAAATGGGATCTCATAAAACTGCAAAGCTTCTGTAAGGCAAAGGACACTGTGGTTAGGACAAAACGGCAACCAACAGATTGGGAAAAGATCTTTACCAACCCTACAACAGATAGAGGCCTTATATCCAAAATATACAAAGAACTCAAGAAGTTAGACCGCAGGGAAACAAATAACCCTATTAAAAAATGGGGTTCAGAGCTAAACAAAGAATTCACAGCTGAGGAATGCCGAATGGCTGAGAAACACCTAAAGAAATGTTCAACATCTTTAGTCATAAGGGAAATGCAAATCAAAACAACCCTGAGATTTCACCTCACACCAGTGCTATTGGCTAAGATCAAAAACTCAGGTGACAGCAGATGCTGGCGAGGTTGTGGAGAAAGAGGAACACTCCTCCATTGTTGGTGGGATTGCAGACTGGTAAAACCATTCTGGAAATCAGTCTGGAGGTTCCTCAGAAAATTGGACATTGAACTGCCTGAGGATCCAGCTATACCTCTCTTGGGCATATACCCAAAAGATGCCTCAACATATAAAAGAGACACGTGCTCCACTATGTTCATCGCAGCCTTATTTATAATAGCCAGAAAATGGAAAGAACCCAGATGCCCTTCAACAGAGGAATGGATACAGAAAATGTGGTACATCTACACTATGGAATACTACTCAGCTATCAAAAACAACGAGTTTATGAAATTCGTAGGCAAATGGTTGGAACTGGAAAATATCATCCTGAGTGAACTAACCCAATCACAGAAAGACATACATGGTATGCACTCATTGATAAGTGGCTATTAGCCCAAATGCTTGAATTACCCTAGATCCCTAGAACAAACGAAATTCAAGACGGATGATCAAAATGTGAATGCTTCACTCCTTCTTTAAATGAGGAAAAAGAATACCCTTGGCAGGGAAGGGAGAGGCAAAGATTAAAACAGAGACTGAAGGAACACCCATTCAGAGCCTGCCCCACATGTGGCCCATACATATACAGCCACCCAATTAGACAAGATGGATGAAGCAAAGAAGTGCAGACCTACAGGAGCCGGATGTAGATCGCTCCTGAGAGACACAGCCAGAATACAGCAAATACAGAGGCGAATGCCAGCAGCAAACCACTGAACTGAGAATAGGTCCCCTATTGAAGGAATCAGAGAAAGAACTGGAAGAGCTTGAAGGGGCTCGAGACCCCAAAAGTACAACAATGCCAAGCAACCAGAGCTTCCAGGGACTAAGCCACTACCTAAAGACTATACATGGACTGACCCTGGACTCTGACCCCATAGGTAGCAATGAATATCCTAGTAAGAGCACCAGTGGAAGGGGAAGCCCTGGGTCCTGCTAAGACTGAACCCCCAGTGAACTAGTCTATGGGGGGAGGGCGGCAATGGTGGGAGGGTTGGGAGGGGAACACCCATAAGGAAGGGGAGGGGGGAGGGGGATGTTTGCCCGGAAACCGGGAAAGGGAATAACACTCGAAATGTATATAAGAAATACTCAAGTTAATAAAAAAAAAAATAAAAAATAAAAAAAAAATAAAAAAAAAAAAAAGAATATCAGGAAATCATAAATAAACAAGTAGAAGCCCATAGAGAGGAGTCACAAAAATCCCTGAAAGAACTCCAGGAAAACACAATCAAACAGTTGAAGGAATTAAAAATGGAAATAGAAGCAATCAAGAAAGAACACATGGAAACAACCCTGGATATAGAAAAACAAAAGAAGAGACAAGGTGCTGTAGATACAAGCTTCACCAACAGAATTCAAGAGATGGAAGAGAGAATCTCAGGAGCAGAAGATTCCATAGAAATCATTGACTCAACTGTCAAAGATAATGTAAAACAGAAAAAGCTACTGGTCCAAAACATACAGGAAATCCAGGACTCAATGAGAAGATCAAACCTAAGGATAATAGGTATAGAAGAGAGTGAAGACTCCCAGCTCAAAGGACCAGTAAATATCTTCAACAAAATCATAGAAGAAAACTTCCCTAACCTAAAAAAAGAGATACCCATAGGCATACCAGAAGGCTACAGAACTCCAAATAGATTGGACCAGAAAAGAAACACCTCCTGTCACATAATAGTCAAACCACCAAACGCACAAAATAAAGAAAGAATATTAAAAGCAGTAAGGGAAAAAGGTCAAGTAACATATAAAGGCAGACCTATCAGAATCACACCAGACTTCTCACCAGAAACTATGAAGGCCAGAAGATCCTGGACTGATGTCATACAGACCCTAAGAGAACACAAATGCCAGCCCAGGTTACTGTATCCTGCAAAACTCTCAATTAACATAGATGGAGAAACCAAGATATTCCATGACAAAACCAAATTTACCCCATATCTTTCTACAAATCCAGCACTACAAAGGATAATAAATGGTAAAGCCCAACATAAGGAGGCAAGCTATACCCTAGAAGAAGCAAAAAACTAATCGTCTTGGCAACAAAACAAAGAGAATGAAAGCACACAAACATAACCTTACATCCAAATATGAATATAGCGGGAAGCAATAATCACTATTCCTTAATATCTCTCAACGTCAATGGCCACAACTCCCCAATAAAAAGACATAGATTAACAAACTGGATACGCAACGAGGACCCTGCATTCTGCTGCCTACAGGAAACACACCTCAGAGACAAAGACAGACATTACCTCAGAGTGAAAGGCTGGAAATCAACTTTCCAAGCAAATGTTCAGAAGAAGCAGGCTGGAGTAGCCATTCTAATATCAAATAAAATCAATTTTCAACTAAAGTCATCAAAAAAGATAAGGAAGGACACTTCATATTCATCAAAGGAAAAATCCACCAAGATGAACTCTCAATCCTAAATATCTGTGCCCCAAATAGAAGGGCACCTACATACGTAAAAGAAACCTTACTAAAGCTCAAAACACACATTGCACCTCACACAATAATAGTGGGAGATTTCAACACACCACTCTCATCAATGGACAGATCATGGAAACAGAAATTAAACAGAGACGTAGACAGACTAAGAGAAGTCATGAGCTAAATGGAATTAACAGATATTTATAGAACATTCTATCCTAAAGCAAAAGGATATAACTTCTTCTCAGCTCCTCATGGTACTTTCTCCAAAATTGACCATATAATTGGTCAAAAAACGGGCCTCAACAGGTACAGAAAGATAGAAATAATCCCATGCGTGCTATCGGACCACCACAGCCTAAAACTGGTCTTCAATAACAATCAAGGAAGAATGCCCACATATACGTGGAAATTGAACAATGCTCTACTCAATGATAACCTGGTCAAGGAAGAAATAAAAAAAGAAATTAAAAACTTTTTAGAATTTAATGAAAATAAAGATACAACATACCCAAACTTATGGGACACAATGAAAGCTGTGCTAAGAGGAAAACTCATAGCGCTGAGTGCCTGCAGAAAGAAACAGGAAAGAGCATATGTCAGCAGCTTGACAGCACACCTAAAAGCTCTAGAACAAAAAGAAGCAAATACACCCAGGAGGAGTAGAAGGCAGTAAACAATCAAACTCAGAGTGGAAATCAACCAAGTAGAAACAAAAAGGACCATAGAAAGAATCAACAGAACCAAAAGTTGGTTCTTTGAGAAAATTAACAAGATAGATAAACCCTTAGCCAGACTAACGAGAGGACACAGAGAGTGCGTCCAAATTAACAAAATCAGAAATGAAAAGGGAGACATAACAGATTCAGAGGAAATTCAAAAAATCATCAGATCTTACTCTAAAAACCTATATTCAACAAAACTTGAAAATCTTCAGGAAATGGACAATTTCCTAGACAGATACCAGGTATGGAAGTTAAATCAGGAACACATAAACCAGTTAAACAACCCCATAATTCCTAAGGAAGTAGAAGCAGTCATTCAAGGTCTCCCAACCAAGCAGCAAACCACTGAACTGAGAATAGGTCCCCTATTGAAGGAATCAGAGAAAGAACTGGAAGAGCTTGAAGGGGCTCAAGACCCCAAAAGTACAACAATGCCAAGCAACCAGAGCTTCCAGGGACTAAGCCACTACCTAAAGACTATACATGGTCTGACCCTGGACTCTGACCCCATAGGTAGCAATGAATATCCTAGTAAGAGCACCAGTGGAAGGGGAAGCCCTAGGTCCTGCTAAGACTGAACCCCCAGTGAACTAGTCTATGGGGGGAGGGCGGCAATGGGGGGAGGGTTGGGAGGGGAACACCCATAAGGAAGGGGAGGGGGGAGGGGGATGTTTGCCCGGAAAGTGGGAAAGGGAATAACACTCGAAATGTATATAAGAAATACTCAAGTTAATAAAAAAAAAAAAAAAGAGAGAGAAAAAAAAAAAAAAAAAAGGTCTCCCAACCAAAAAGGGCCCAGGTCCAGACGGGTTTAGTGCAGAATTCTATCAAACCTTCATAGAAGACCTCATACCAATATTTTCCAAACTATTCCACAAAATTGAAACAGATGGATCACTACCGAATACCTTCTACGAAGCCACAATTACTCTTATACCTAAACCACACAAAGACCCAACAGAGAAAGAGAACTTCAGACCAATTTCCCTTATGAATATCGACGCAAAAATACTCAATAAAATTCTGGCAAACCGAATCCAAGAGCACATCAAAACAATCATCCACCATGATCAAGTAGGCTTAATCCCAAGCATGCAGGGATGGTTTAATATATGGAAAACCATCAACGTGATCCATTACATAAATAAACTGAAAGAACAAAACCACATGATCATTTCATTAGATGCTGAGAAAGCATTTGACAAAATTCAACACCCCTTCATGATAAAAGTCCTGGAAAGAATAGGAATTCAAGGCCCATACCTAAACATACTAAAAGCCATATACAGCAAACCAGTTGTTAACATTAAACTAAATGGAGAGAAACTTGAAGCAATCCCACTAAAATCAGGGACTAGACAAGGCTGCCCACTCTCTCCCTACTTATTCAATATCGTTCTTGAAGTTCTAGCCAGAACAATCAGACAACAAAAGGAGGTCAAGGGGATACAGATCAGAAAAGAAGAAGTCAAAATATCACTATTTGCAGATGATATGATACTATATTTAAGTGACCCCAAAAGTTCCACCAGAGAACTACTAAAGCTGATAAACAACTTCAGCTAAGTGGCTGGGTATAAAATTAACTCAAATAAATCAGTTGCCTTCCTCTATACAAAAGAGAAACAAGCCGAGAAAGAAATTAGGGAAACGACACCCTTCATAATAGACCCAAATGATATAAAGTAACTCAGTGTGACTTTAACAAAGCAAGTAAAAGATCTGTACAATAAGAACTTCAAGACACTGAAGAAGGAAATTGAAGAAGACCTCAGAAGATGGAAAGATCTCTCATGCTCATGGATTGGCAGGATTAATATAGTAAAAATGGACATTTTACCAAAAGCAATCTACAGATTCAATGCAATCCCCATCAACATACCAATCCAATTCGTCAAAGAGTTAGACAGAACAATTTGCAAATTCATCTGGAATAATAAAAAACCCAGGATAGCTAAAGCTATCCTCAACAATAAAAGGACTTCCGGGGGAATCACTATCCCTGAACTCAAGCAGTATTACAGAGCAATAGTGATAAAAACTGCATGGTATTGGTACAGAGACAGACAGATAGACCAATGGAATAGAATTGAAGACCCAGAAATGAACCCACACACCTATGGTCACTTGATTTTTGACAAAGGAGCCAAAACCATCCAATGGAAAAAAGATAGCATTTTCAGCAAATGGTGCTGGTTCAACTGGAGGTCAACATGTAGAAGAATGCAGATCGATCCATGCTTATCACCCTGTACAAAGCTTAAGTCCAAGTGGATCAAGGACCTCCAGATCAAACCAGACACACTGAAACTAATAGAAGAAAAACTAGGGAAGCATCTGGAACACATGGGCAGTGGAAAAAATTTCCTGAACAAAACACCAATGGCTTACGCTCTAAGATCAAGAATCGACAAATGGGATCTCATAAAACTGCAAAGCTTCTGTTAGGCAAAGGACTCTGTGGTTAGGACAAAATGGCAACCAACAGCTTGGGAAAAGATCTTTACCAATCCTACAAGAGATAGAGGCCTTATATCCAAAATATACAAAGAACTCAAGAAGTTAGACTGCAGGGAAACAAATAACCCTATTAAAAAATGGGGTCCAGAGCTAAACAAAGAATTCACAGCTGAGGAATGCCGAATGGCTGAGAAACACCTAAAGAAATGTTCAACATCTTTAGTCATAAGGGAAATGCAAATCAAAACAACCCTGAGATTTCACCTCACACCAGTGGGAATGGCTAAGATCAAAAATTCAGGGGACAACAGATGCTGGCGAGGATGTGGAGAAAGAGGAACACTCCTCCATTGTTGGTGGGATTGCATACTGGTACAACCATTCTGGAAATCAGTCTGGAGGATCCTCAGAAAATTGGACATTGAACTGCCTGAGGATCCAGCTATACCTCTCTTGGGCATATACCCAAAAGATGCCCCAACATATAAAAAAGACACGTGCTCCACTATGTTCATTGCAGCCTTATTTATAATAGCCAGAAGCTGGAAAGAACCCAGATGCCCTTCAACCGAGGAATGGATACAGAAAATGTGGTACATCTACACAATGGAATATTACTCAGCTATCAAAAACAACGAGTTTATGAAATTCGTAGGCAAATGGTTGGAACTGGAAAATATCATCCTGAGTGAGCTAACCCAATCACAGAAAGACATACATGGCATGCACTCATTGATAAGTGGCTATTAGCCCAAATGCTTGAATTACCCTAGATGCCTAGAACAAATGAATCTCAAGATGGATGATCAAAATGTGAATGCTTCACTCCTTCTTTAAAAGGGGAACAAGAATACCCTTGGCAGGGAAGAGAGAGCCAAAGATTAAAACAGAGACTGAAGTAACACCCATTCAGAGCCTGCCCCACATGTGCCCATACATATACAGCCACCCAATTAGACAAGATGGATGAAGCAAAGAAGTGCAGACCGACAGGAGCCGGATGTAGATCTCTCCTGAGAGACACATCCAGAATACAGCAAATCCAGAGGCGAATGCCAGCAGCAAACCACTGAACTGAGAGTAGGACCCCCGTTGAAGGAATCAGAGAAAGAACTGGAAGAGCTTGAAGGGGCTCGAGACCCCATATGTACAACAATGCCAAGCAACCAGAGCTTCCAGGGACTAAGCCACTACCTAAAGACTATACATGGACTGACCCTGGACTCTTACCTCATAGGTAGCAATGAATATCCTAGTATGAGCACCAGTGGAAGGGGAAGCCCTGGGTCCTGCTAAGACTGGACCCCCAGTGAACTAGACTGGTGGGGGGAGGGTGGCAATGGGGGGAGGGTTGGGGGGGGAACACCCATAAGGAAGGGGAGGGGGGAGGGGGATGTTTGCCCGGATACCGGGAAAGGGAATAACACTCGAAATGTATATAAGAAATACTCAAGTTAATAAAAAAAAAAAAAGAAATTTGTTTTCTAGATTCTATTGATGCCTTAATTTCCATTAGATAAATTCAGAATCACTTTTATACTTTGAGTTTTTATCTTTTATACCATAGACATAATTCTGTGTTTGGGCTCACAGTGTTGAAGCTATATATTTTAAAACAGATCATTGTGCTCAATAATTATACTTTTAGTGAAATCAGTATTTTGTCTGTGTGACTAACATTCTCTGAATCTTGTAAATAGAGGTAATATTTATACCCCTTTGAAGGGACAAATGACTTCCAAAATGACCTTCATGGGAATGGAGATTTTCTGGCAGTCCCATTCAACAACTTTCTGAGAGCAGCTATGTACATACTTCATTAATGATTGACATATGCATAGATTTCAAGCAATTGCAATGTTGTATCTTAATTTTTAACCGAAGAGTGAACAAACATTTCAACAATAAAATTAATTCACTTCCTTTGAAAATTCTCTTGGAACAAACTAAGAATTTTTCCCCTTTACACTGAAAATTGGCACAAAGTTGTGTTAAAATATTGGTGGATATATATCAAATCCAGTTTACCACCTAATTTTGTAAATAGTTCTATGAGCACATAATTATGATCATACTTATAAAGATCAACAAATGTAAATCATTTTATCAGAAAGTCTGGAATCGTCAATGCTAAAAATATTTACTATCTGCATTTTTACATAATAAATATGGGTTATGACATGCTATGTGGGTGTTTATAACAATAGAGTTCTGAGAAAGCTAGTGCAGAAATGCATCTTCCTAATAAAAATAAGAAATAGTTTTTCAAAGACAATTCTGTTGTGTTGTCTAGGAAGAGTTTATATATAATATATATTTATATATAATTTATTATAGATAATATATAATTTATTACATATATATATATATATATATATATAATTTCTCTAATGGTACATTCCCAACCAGAGTAGTATTTCCAAAGTGATTCATTAAGTGAATGAGAATATAAATGGACTTTGTTGGTTAATTAGTTTTAATGTTTGGCTGAACACTGGAGACCCATGTTAAATTCTTACTTCTACAGTTGTATATATTAGATGACTACTGTTTGAATACTATGAATTTTCTTTTAAAATAAGCAGTGATGTATATTAATATTTCATAGAAAAAATTTAAATTATTGTGATCATTATCACTTATTAAAGACATTAAATCTCAATGAAGAACAAGAAAAGGTGGGCATCTTTCCTTTATTTCTATAGAAATAAGCCATTTCAGAAACACTATTTGCATATGAATTCATGAGTTAAAATGAATTACTTGATTTCTGTTCAGTTTGTCTGACAAACACTGTCATTAAGGTTCTTGAGAACACTGAGATCTCCTTATTTATCTTTATAAAGAATTTTGTGCAAAGATCAATTGGCTATTTGGTTCTGACACTTGGGAAGATGTCAAACAATTCAAGAAGGTAAACCCTGAAATTTGTGTAGCTTATGTCATTCAAACTAAACATTTCTGAGTGTTCCTTTCAAACATTCTAACAAAGTGAGGTGGCAAAAGAGCATAATTTCATTTCTTATGAAAGTGTCCCTTTATCCTCACAGCTAAACCTTTGAAAACAGAGTGGTGCATCCCTTGCTTCTAATTGACCTCTGCTTCCCACTCGTCCCTTCTCCCCTCCTGCTGCACTTCTACTGGTTTACCAATTTAATTTTGGTTAAAGCATGAGCACAAATCAAGTGCTTGTCTGAGGAAAGCTGAGTACAAATTGCAGATCAGTTAATCATATGGAGCAAGAAGTGCCTTTGATAATCCTGACATGTGTGTGTTTTCGGTCATGTTTACCATTAAATTCAAAATAAATGTTACACCCATCTGTCCCTCCTGGTAGTCTCTGATCGACTTTTAAGGAAATTCTTCTTACTTCAACTTCCTCCCTATCAGGAATGAAGGGTCAGCCTGTATATAAATGCTGAAGGCCTTGCAGCTGCAAAAGCATCTCCTGCAGGAGGACCTAATGGAGGACTGCCTGAGAGAGCAAGTATTGCTAGTGCAAACAATGCCAGCCAATCGGGAAATGTTATTTAGAAGAGATGCTTTCTGGGGACGAATGAGAGTGGGGTGGAGGGTATTAAAGGAGCTTGCAACAGTGTTTAGATGAGCTTGCTGTAGCGTTTC
Organism: Rattus norvegicus; assembly: GCF_021556685.1. Taxonomy (NCBI): domain Eukaryota; kingdom Metazoa; phylum Chordata; class Mammalia; order Rodentia; family Muridae; genus Rattus; species Rattus norvegicus. Next base: position 150,924,427 of record NC_141554.1, on the reverse strand, counting down.
TTACCTATTCCTGGAATCTGTATCATTGACTCTGCCAACTCACTCCCAACCCCCCAAGGGTAGGAAGGGTCCAGTGGAGAGTTGTCCAGGGCACAAGCAACATAGAAGATTCTTTTAAATCATTTTCACTGCTTACATATTTGCAGCCAATTATTACTATGAGCCTCATTATTTTTCTAGAGTTATTGGTTTGGGTTTAAAAAATACAGTTTTTAAAATGTAGAGATTAAGAGTGAACATATTATGGAGACTTGCATTTGGCTGACAATTGAACACTTAAATATCTTAAAACTTAAAGTTTCCTGAGCTGTAAAATCAGGAGTGATAATACTGTAAGTCTCACAGTGTGAATGAGATGATTAAGTAACATAAAGCTAATTAAGAAAAGGTATTTTATACAGCATTAGGCATACAAACTACTTTCTAAAACTTGTTTTTCCTCATTATCAGACAACACAAAATTTGTTGTGTCTAAAAGAAAAGTAGGTTGAATTAATTTTTTAATCACTTCAGAAAAAAGTAATAAACTAGACTTTTTTCAACTCTAGATTATCATTTGTTATTACTCAGAGTTTTGAAATAAAACTGCCATACATATAATTCATATGATGATGATTGCCACTGCATTGTATGGCCCTTAAGTTTGCCATCCTTTTCTTCCTACAGATTCCAACTGAGTGCTAAAATCTTATGTAGAGAGAATTCCTCATGATACAATTAAGTTCCATTAATCTATCACTGTCCAGATGAAAGGATGACATCTCTCCATACTTCCACAGCATGAAAACCTAAGAGGCATTGCAGTGTGGCTGTGTTTTATGTTGTGTTCACTGGGAAAGAGATAAATACAGATACGATCTTCCTCTTCTTTTCCTGACTCTTCAGACCAGACTGACCTCTATCTCACACAGATCTGCCTGCCTCTGCCTCTTTAGTACTGAAATTAATGTCATGTGCTACTATGCCTGGCATCACTACTGTTCTTACGTTAATAATTTTTTCAACATCTGGAATTTTAGGCACCAATGTAATAATTTGGAAAACTATGACCAGGTTTGCAAAGGTTCCTAATAACTGTTATTCTTACATAATATTTTAAGCCAAGTGCACAGCTTTAGAGTTAAAGATGATAGACATGTCATGTCTAGTGTCTATAAATTAAAAATGAATACATTCAGCTTCAGAGAAAACTTATTTCACTTATAAATTTATCCCATTTTGTTTTATCTATTAAGTTCATGTTCAGTAAAATATATGTAGTGTGAAGTTATCTGGTGACATACAACAGGAAAGGTTCTTCAGTTTACAACACTTAGATTTCTTGTTCTTATTCATGAACTTTACCTTCCTTCCTTCCTTTCTTTTTCCTTCCTTTCTTTCCTTCTTCCTTCTGTCCTCTCCTTGTTCTTTTTCTTATTCTTATCTTGCTATTGTTCCTTATTCTTATCATGCTATTAATTAATAATTACTTATCAACTAATAATATTAATAAGTAAGAAGTCATGAACATGGAAGGGAAAAGTAAGCACAAGGAGAAAATGGAGGGGTGAAGGAGGGTAGGAGCAGGATCAGGTGAGCAGAGAGATAGGAGAGAGACCAAGAGGTCCATAGGAATGAACAGAAATCTGTAGCTAATGAGAGTTGGGATGTGGGAGCAGTATTTAAGGAGTTCAAGACACTTGAGATGACAGAGGCTCCCAGGAGTCAATGCAGGTGACATTAACCAAGATGCCTAACAGTGTGTGGTATGTGGAACTTAAAGAGGCCACCTCCTGTAGCCAGGCAGGACCACTGTGAAAGGACATAACCCACTCATAAAATGTTCAAAACAAAATTTGTTGTGTCTAAAAGAAAAGTATAGGCAAAGATGGAGTATAGCCTAAAGGAATTGCCAACCAATAACCAGCCCAAAGTAAAACCCATCCCATGACTTTAGCGGTACTCTGTTAGGCTTACAGACAGGGGCATAACATTCATGTCCTCTTAAATGCTCTACCCAGCAGCTGACTGACACAAATGGTAGAAACCTCCAACCAAATATTAGATGGAGGTCAGGGATACTTATGAAAGAGTTAGGGGAAGGATTGAAGGCCCTAAATCAGATGGGAACCCCACAGAAGGACCAACAGAGTCAACTAACCTGGACCTCTGGGTACTCTCAGAGACTGAACCACCACCACTGAACCATCGAACACACAGTCTTGAATAAGGTTGCTGGCACATATGTAGCAGATTTCCAGCTCAGTCTCCATGTGGGCTTCCAAACAACTGGAATGGAGGCTCTCCCTAAAGCTGTAACCTGACTATGGTATCTGTACCATAACAAGGCTTCCTTGTCTGGTCTCAAGTGAGAGAGGATGAGCCTACACTGGCAGAGGCTTGTTACACTGGGGTGGGGACATACAAGAGGGCCCCACCTTATCAAAGAAGAAGGGTGTGGAGGGACGGTCTCTGTGAGAAGGTGATGGGGAGGGAGCAGGTTTTGATATAAATAATAAAATAAATTATAAACAAATTAGTGTATATATATATGAAGTATGAGACATTTTTAATTTACTTTAAAACTGATGAAAATGACATCTTATTTGCCCTCAAATGTATTAAACAAATATTTATATTTGCGTGCTATATGATTCAAATATATTTTAAAACTAAGTTATTTATTTAACATTACTGAGATTACTCTAGTAGTTCTTGGCTTGAATTAAGGCAATCCCTTATTTTGGTTGATGTATATGTTTTCACTATGTGAAATGTTTATATATACAGTAATAAGTAATAGAAAATGATAGAGTAATGTTTTATATGTATAAATTTTAAAAAGTGCTAAAAATAACTTTTGCATGAAGAAATTCTTATTTTAAATATTACATTTTTACAAAATATAATATATAAATATATATTATAAAAATATATTATTTTTGTAAAATGCATATATATAATATACAGGCTTTATTCAGTTTAAAGTATAACTAGTTAGATCAATAAGTAACTAGACATATGGTTTATCCTCTTTTAGCTTTAATAAACCAAATACATTATATGCCAGTGTGCCAGAACCTTCCACTAATGAATAAAGATTACAAGGGACCAATCACTTACTCAAGCAGAGAGCTTAGCGAACAATGCAGAGAACTGGAGGCTGTCAGTTCGGTTCAGTGTTGGGTCTGCCACTGGAGGATTTTTAACATTGATTAGTTTACAAAGTTAGGATGCTACGGTCTGTGCCCAGCGATTGTGTTACCTTCTGTTGATTCTAAAGTAAGATTGTGTGGTGCTTTTCTTCATGCAGTGAATCAACTGGGTTCCAGAGAAAGGTACTGCAGAGCATGGTGTGCAAGACTGCACCCCATCCAGCTATAGGAATTTGGAAGCACAGGGCATGCATGACAACAACCAACCATGAGAACTTAGTGAGCTGACTACTGGTGCTTAGCCTGTGCTAGCGTGGGATACTTTCTTTATATTTCATGGTACAATTCAGTATTTTCTTATACATTTAAAATCATTAGATGCTAATTTGTGAACTTAGTCTGCAAATTTAGTTCATTTGCAATGGAGATCCTCAATGATTTACTTTGGAAAACATAATAAATGTTCTTACATTTTTACACTCTAAAATAAGAAAATGGAAAGAATGAAATTACTATGTGAGCAGATATATGTACACAATATAGAATACTGGTGTTAGAAGAATTATAGTCTGGGTCAAGACCAGGCAGGTAATTACAACTTACTAAGAATATGAGCTTCATCAGTCCATCTGATATTTTAATCATGTGGTAAACAGTTCAGTTTTTTTTCAGAGATATTGTTTCCTAAACAGTTCAATTATAACTGGAAACTCTGGGAAAAATATTGGTTACAGAGCTGTACCATTTTTCAATGTACACTTTAATAAATTCCATTGTCTTAATGCTTACATAATGAATGCATATAATATTCCCATAATCTAAATGTAGAAATAAAGAATAGAAGCCCAAAGAGCATCATCAAATAAATATATTTGATTAGAATTAAATATTATGATTTCAAGTCCCTCACAATATTCACATGCCAATGAAAGAAGTGGACAAAAATACCCCTCCACAACAAACTAAACAAAAAAGAAGGCCCAAGTGAGGATGCTAGAATCTCACTTAGTAGGAGGAATAGAATAGTCATAGGAGACAGATGAAGGGGAAAAGGGATTGGGAGGAAGTAGGAGTGGATTCAGAATCAGGTATGGAGAGAGATAAGAGAGATGGTCAGATGGTCATGAGAATGAATGGAAATCTACAAATGACTTGAGTGGAGAGTTTGGGTGCCATCTCCAGGACAAGACAGAGACCTGGGATAAGAGAGGTACTAATGAGGCAATACAGTTGACCTTAGCTGTGACTCACAGCACTGGGGATATGGAATCTAAAGAGACCACATCCTGGTTTGGCAGGAACCCCAGTGGAGTAATAGGGACAAAGATGGAGCAGAGTCTGAGGGAATGACTAACCAATAACAGATCCATCTTGAGACCCATCCCATGAATAAGCACCAATCCTTGACAATATTGTTGATACTATTTATACTTCCAGATAGGAGCCTACCATGGCTGTCCTCTGAGAAGCTCCACCCAGCAGCTGACTCAGACAGATGCAGACACCTATAGCCAAACAGTGGATGGACCTTAGGAACTCTAATGGAAGAATAGGAAGAAGGATTGCAGGGCCTGGAGGGGATAGGAAGTCCACTGGAAGACCAAAAGAGTCAATTATCCTGGACCCTTGGGGATCTTAGAGATTGAACAACCAACCAAAGAGCATATATTGGCTGGATCTAAGCGTCCCCACATATTTGTAGCAGTTGTTCAGCCTGGTCTTCGTGTGGGTCCTAAGAACTGGAACAGGGCTTATCCACAAAGCTGTTGCCTGTCTGTGGAATATGTTCTTCTAACTGGACTGTCCTTGTCTGGCCTCAGTGAGATAGAATATGCCTAGCCTCACCTAGACTTGATGTACCAGGGTGGGGTGATACCCAGAAGGGCACCTACCCTCTCAGAGTAGAAGGGGAGGGTGATAGGAGAAGGATTGTGAGATGTGTTGACTATGAGGGCAGCAGTGAGCAGGATGTAAAGTAAATAAATAAAGTGGAATCAAATATTTGTAATTTTTATAATACAATGTATTCCTACAATATCCTCTGAAAAAAAAATAAGTTATTTGAGGGTAAAATGGCCTGAAAAACAATAACATCTTACATTCCAAATGGCCAAATGATTGAAAGAATGACCAAAATTTATACATAATTTGTTAGTGTAAATGTGTAAGTGTCATTTTATACCCATTAAATGGATGCATACAAAAATAATTATATAATAGTGTTATAATAGTGAAAAGTTTTCTTTAGCCATCTAATAACTATATTAATCCTTTATTTAGTTCATCAAAGCTTTATACAAGGTCATAACTAGCAAGACAGTTATGCACTATTGAAAAAAGTAATTTAAATGCCTTATTATCCAAACAATGAACACATAAATTATTATTATCCATGTGATGAGACCATTGTAATAAATTGTGAAGAGACTATAAGTGAGAGACTGAAATGGATTCAGAGTGATTGTGGTACCTGTCTCAAAAGTTTCTCCATTTAATACAGTTATAGTGGTTTTGTACTCAAATGGAGGTTTGTTTGTTTGCTACAAAATATCAGATATACTCTATAGCATTATCAATCAATAGATTTGGACCATCGCTATAGAATCTCTCTTCTTGAACTAGCTAAAATGTCATTTTTCCTTGATTCACTGAAGGTGGTTATACTCATGGAACTTCAGAATTTTCAATAAGGTACAGTCATGGCAATATCATCAGATACTGTTGACAGTTACATGGGGACCCGTAATTCAAGCCTCAGTGAACAAGTACATGTTCTCTATAACCCATAGAGAATCAGACTGAGTTTCAGCAGATAATGGCTAGATTATCTAGGTGAGACCAAGAGCAATTACCTTTCAGTTTATTTAAAATTGTCAGGAGTGTACTTTGGGAAAAATGAAAGGATATCTAGACTCTTCTTGAGATAAATTCTATGTGGCTGGATTTAGAATCTAGTTTTTTGCTTTGGTTTGTTCTGTTCTGTTCTGTCTTGTTTGTTATTTTCCTCAATAAGAGGCTGGTACTTTGGTGCTTTGGAAAAGCAAGCCACATGAGACATTTGAAGCCTGATTATTTTAACTGTTGATGTGCCTACTATACTCAGAAATTTCCAATAGAGGTCAGACTCAGAAATTGAAGATTGAAGCCCAGTCTTCTACAAGTCCTCACAGAAGACTCTCCTAATTTTGACCTTTAGGAATAAAAAATCGAGACATACAGCACCATTATCTTTACCATTGTTTACTTTGAATTTGAGATGCCATTAATGTTTCATAATTTTTCCTTTATTAAATATCTGAGCAAGTTCCATTCAAATTATTCAAACTGGGCCACCTTTTACACTGTAAAAGTTTGAGCTAACTGCAAATCTCTGATGAGTCATATTAAACAATGCAAATGAGGCATTAGAATAAAGGGAAAGTACTTTGCCTAGGATTTAGTAGAGCCTCGAAGTTAATTATATTAATGTCTTTTTCTAACTAACTTTATAGCCTTCTTAGGACAAAATCTCATGCATCTTCACAGATTCTTCTAGAATACCTGTAATGTCTGTCCTTGAGATAAGGGCTGCAAGGTTGGCTCGCCTTTACACTGGATGGCATTTTGATAAACAAATTAGTTATATTTTTAATTAACAAAAACTGTATATGAAAACAGATCCTAGAATCCACAATTATCTCAGAAGAGTGAAGTATAGTTAACTAACTGGCTCCTGTCTATGACTCAAAGCCATTTAGTTTTTCATTCCAACAGAAGGGAGTTATGTCTAACTGGTGAAAACAATCAGACTACACTAGTTTTGATATATGTACCAAGTGTCTTTTAACCCACATGTAATATTGAGATCCAGTACTATTGTTATTTATAATTTTGTTCACAGAAAAATAAGGTGCAAAGGGATTGGAGAACATGCTCAAACACTCCCAGATGTTAAGTGTTTGACCTATCAATAGGATTTGGTTTAATTACTGTAGAGTCAGTTCACTTCACTATTATTACTGCTACTATTGCCACCACCACTACCACTACATGTTCATACATGTGTATGCATGAAGATTATAAGAATGGGATATTATCAATTAATAGATAATAAAGAACTATTCAACAAGTAATAAAATATTTAAGTTTTAATGTAGGTGACTAAAACTTTTAGTAACATTAATCTCAGTTAAGTAAAAAGTTTAAATGTATTAGTGAATATCAATCAGTTCTTTGGGATTTTTATCTGTAATATGGAGTTAGAGTCTAAATATAACAATAGCTAACAAGAAAATATTAAGTATGAATAACCAAGAATGGTTAAGTATTTTATGTATTATGTATTTCATTCATCAACATCAATAATAAATCAACAAATGAGTGGAATACAAATATTCTATTTAATATTTAAACTCATTTATAAACTAAAACAGTGGTAGGCATCAAAACTAAATTTGAAAAACATAAAATATATATTTTTGTAAATAATGTATAAGGATACATTAGTTATCGTGCTATAAGTGTCTATTAAATATATGAAAAGAATGCTTCATTGAGAAGATATAATGACTGAAACTGTGGTAATAGTTAAGAAAAATTGAGATTTGTGGACAGTTATGGAAGAAATTTTGGAGGTAATATAAAACACTGTGACCATTGACTCTTAGGATCTGAATAATAAGAATGAAAATGAAGTCGAAAGATTTTATAATAATCTCTATAAGAATATATCCTTTATTGAGAGAGGAGAACTAGAAAAAGGCAAAGTTTGGAGGGATGATTACTTTTGACTGTATCAAATTTTATGAATAAAAATTATGATATGGTTTGGAGATAGGGGAGGCTCAATGAGATTTCTATATGTCCAATCTGATTTCAAAATCACTATCAACCTGTTTCAATCTCCTGAATTTTGAGATCACTGTGAATATCATTGTTTGCCTTTAACATACATTTTAATGAATTTATGTATGCATATTAAAAAGACACACATTGATAACAAGTTTGGAGTTCTAGAGGAAAGTAAATGCGAGCCACAGATTTATGAAACATGAACTGTCTATTATGGTTAAGAATATGATACTAAATTATTTAAAGAATGGTAAATTTGTCAATATAAAAGAACAAGGCCTTATGAACATCAGAGAATATGAAGAGACTTGCCAGAGTGATGCATTCTTTTTCTATACGTGTGGGTGTTTATCCTACATTGATGTTTGTATAAGATATAGTATCTGAAGGGGCTAGAAGAGGGTCTTAGATACTTTTGAATTGCATTATAGATACTTTTGAGCTACTGTATGATTGAATCCAGGCCCTCCAGAAGAATGGCCAGTGCTCTTGAGCACTGAGCTATTATCTCCAGAACCACTGCTCTAAGCGATGCTTTTAAGAGGTCAACTGTTATATTTTTCCAAAATAGTTTTTTTCCAATTTGAGTCAAATGGTGAGATTTTTTTCAGAGACATTTTCCAGAAGAAATATGCAGATGTTTAAATATTTAGCTATAAAAACCTTCTTTATGGTTATTTGTTTAAAAATAAAGAAATCATTCAAATTTCTAAGAAGCCATGAGATAGTTATCTCATACATAAACTACTTGGAAGCATATAAATACATTTATATGTACATGAAATTAAAATTTTCACACATATTTAAGGAGAGAGAAAGTAAAGCAGGCCAAAAACTCAGCACTCTAGATACAGAGTAGAGTTCCATGTAGGTACATAAATAAGATTCGTAATTAAGTTTAACATTAAATAGGTCTAAAACACAAAGAAGAAACATAGAAAAGGAATTGGTTAAGATATCTGAAGGCTAGTGTCTGGCAGCAACTTCTTAGAGATTTGGACTTGAAATGAAACTAATAACTAGCACAACATGAGGCCCATTCAACGGGCAAGCACAAATCTGTGACACTATTTATGATACTCTGTTATGTTTGCAGACAGAAGCATGTTTTTCTATGAGAGGCTCAATATAGCAGCTGACTCAGACAGATACAAACCCCCACAGCCAAACAGTGGATGGAACTTGCGGTGCTTATGGAAGAGTAGGAGGAAGGATTGCAGCACCCAAAGGTGATAGGATCTCCAGAGGAAGACATCGGAGTCTGAACCCGTGGGGATATCAGAGATTAAAGCACCAACCAAAAAATATGCATGGAGTGGACCTAGGCCTCTCTGCATGTATTTAGCAGATGTGTAGCTTGATCTTCATGTGGGTCCTTAACCGCTGGAACTGGGGCTGTTCTAAACACTGTTACCTGTATATGGGATATGTTCTTCTACTTGGGCTGCCCTTTCTGGCCTTAGTGGGAGAGAAAGCACCTAGTCTTGCAAAAACTTGGAGTGCCAGGGTTAGAGGATACCCTGGGTGGCCCAAAACTTCTTAGAAGAGAAGGAGAGGGGGGAATGAGTGAATAATTGAAGGAGGAGACAGTGAGCTTGATGTAAAGTGGAGTAAAAAATAAAACTAAACTAAAAAAGAAAATGTAGGGAACAAAAAAAATGAAGAAATTGTAGAAGTATCAAGGTGTGTCAGAGTAATGAGTATGGAAAATATGTCATATTGATGCACACCAAGAATCTCAACACTTCTGACCCATATGCACACAAGAAGGTGGATAGGAAAAGGGTGGCTAGAGTGCATGCATGCCCATCATTCTTTCCAAGGATGACACAGTAAATTATTTGTAGGACATAGAATTTCAAACAAGGTTATGACAGTAACCAGCATAAATAAAACAATTTCATCAAAGGCATCTCAAGGACTAATTGAAATATACAACTATGCTCATATACTATAGAGAAATACTTCCTGAAGAGTGTAGACTTGCAATTAAATACCTAATCTGACACATTTCTTTCCCAATGCACTGTCTTTTTTTCAGACATCTACCGTAGAGCTTCTGTTGCTTCTCTTCCCTGTATCTTCAA